>NC_089161.1:5443128-6149063 GCF_009819655.1 Sylvia atricapilla
GGGTGACACCACTCCGAGGGGCTGCAGAAGACCCACAGACCTGAATTCCTGTCTCTCCCAGTAAAAACCTGGCACTGGGCTTCCTGGAGGAAGGTGACTCCTCTGCTAACTTGACCTCCCTTGTCTTCTGCAGGCAAATTGGTAATGATTGTTACTGAATACATGGAGAATGGCTCGCTAGACACCTTCCTCAGGGTAAGGAGTGAGTTTGTATTCTCATTCACTGCACGTCCCCTGGGGCTGGTTCTGCTCCTCAGCCTCACAGCCACTGAACCCCCTGTGTCAGAGAGAGCAGGGGGTGCTGGGCTCTCACCTCTCCAGCAGGCACGGGCTCCAGGCATCGTGTCTGGTTCCTTGGACTGACACTGCAAAGGCAAGGACAACTGCCTGAGCATGTGCCAGAGGCACTTAGAGGGCAAGAAGTGGGCAGGGGCACAAGCAGGAGGCACTGGAATCAGAGGAGGTACTGATCCAAAGATGAGAGGCACTGGGAGAGGGCTGGTTTAACACCAGCAGCAGCAACAGGATGGTGGTGTGTCGCTGTAGGACACAAAAGGCTCCAAATATTTTAGAAGGCAAAGAGAATAGAAAAAAGGCTTTATTGTCTAAATTCTTACTACCTTTTATGAGGTGTTCTGATACAGACTTACCATGGCTGGTGGATAGGAATGACACCTCCTTAATCCCATTGGTTAAACCAGAGAAACAGCAAAACCCCACCTGGAGAAAGACTGTTTTGAGAGAGGAGAGTTGTTTGCCAAGGTTGTTTTGAGAAGAAGCTTCCTTGAGAAATTTTTCCTCAGGAAAAAGTTAGCAGCTGCCAGCAGGCTGAAATCTCTCAGGCCCACAGTGGTGAACACCACGAGCGAACTCCGGGTTTGTTTCTTTTCCAGAAACACGACGGGCAGTTCACCATCATCCAGCTGGTGGGGATGCTGAGGGGCATTGGGGCTGGCATGAGGTACCTGTCTGACCTGGGCTACGTGCACCGGGACCTGGCCGCCCGCAACATCCTGGTCAACAGCAACCTGGTGTGCAAAGTGTCTGACTTCGGCCTCTCCCGCATCCTGGAGGATGACCCCGATGCTGCATACACCACCACGGTGGGTGGCTCACACTGCTGGTCCCTGCTGATGGTTGCTGCTCCCCACTGACACCTGGAAAAGTCAGAGATTCCCGAGTCAAAATAGGTAGGGCAGGAATGGCGATCTCGCTTCCTGCTGATATCTGGGCTGACGGCTCAAACCCAAAGAGCTCCTGAGCTTTAATGAGTTGTCCTTCACACAGGGACATCCCAAAAGTGAGTGGGCAGTGAACAGAGAGCAGCAGGGTGGGAGGGCAGGGAGCTACCAAACATCCAGCTGCTGCCATGGGAGTGTGTGGCCTGTGTCCCCCCTGGAGTCCTTCCTGAGGCTTTGTAGCTCCATCCACTCCTCAGCTGTCCAAGAGCCATCAATCCATAGGGGGTGTTCTGGTCCACCCTTCAGCATTGTGGCCACACACTGGTTTTTCCATGTGACACTGCCTCATTCATGGATGTGGAGAAGGTGGGAGTTGGTTTTGCAACCTGTGGTTTTATTTTGTGCAGTACACTTTTGTCTGTGAGGCCATGTTGAGGTTTTCTACAGCTCTGTTTCCTGATGTCCTTCCCCATAGGAGGTTGTCAGAAGCAAAATGAAATACGTTTTCATGAAATACATAGAATACGTTAAATAAAGTGAGCTTTCTTTGCTCTTCTCTGACCATGCAAAGAATTAGTGTGCTCCCCTGGAACACCTCAGGACAGACTGCTCCTGATGGAGGCCAGTTTGGAGCTGTAGCAGAGGAGTCTGAGCATCATTTCTCAGACAGACCAAGACTACAGAAGCAGAAAGAGCTTTGGGCTCTTTGGGGGTCGCTGATGCTGAGCATGTCCCAGAGCAGCTGCAGCTCTGAGGGATGAGTGCACCGTGGCCCAGCCTAAAGAACGTGGCCTTCATGGTCTTTGCTTGGCTTCAGCAAAGTGGAGAAGCTGAGCCAGGGGGGCTCACTGTGTGTGTGTGTGCCTGTGCAATCATCTGCTCCTGCTGGTATCTCGAGAAATAGCATGTCATTCCAGATAACCTAACTTTGGGGAAGGTTCCTGCTGCTTGTTTTCTGATGCTTTGAGGTGCCTTGGTGCAGTGAAACTGCTGGTTGCTCTGGAGGAAGATTGGATGGTGTGGGTAGAGCTGAAGCACAAGGTTGCAGTGGCAGAGTCAGGATCTCTAGTGAGGTCTCAGTCAGGGTACCCTGCAAAGGAGGTTTCTTTTGTGTTCAGAAATTTGTGTTCCTCCTGTGCTGTCTTCAACGTGCTCAGGAAATTGCTGCCACCAAAGAACTCTCCCCAAAGACACATTGTTCATCTTCAGTCCTTATGTAGGCGCGTGCCAGAGCAGGCAGGACTCAGCTGGATAGAGACAGCTCTCCCTGTCCCTGAATGGTGGTGGCATACCATTCCTGCCCCAGATTCTCTGGGAAGCCCACTGGATGTCCCCTACACTGCAACTTACATTTCCGGCTTAAAAACATTCCTAGTCCATATATTGCTGCTTTTTGTCAGCATGGTCCTTTAATTGAGCACATCTGCCTTTTCAGTCCTTGCCTGTCAAAGCGGGGAAGGGCAGGAAGCACATCCCATCACTCTCCCTGTCTGCTCAAGCCAGGCTCTCTGCTTGCACAGAGTCAGCTCAGTGCCTGTGTGCTCTGGTAGCCCAGGGCTCCTCTTCATCACTCTGAATTCCTTGTCTCTTGAGCACTGGGGGACGAAATTGTGCATGAAGACCTTGTAAAAGAGCACAGTGTTCTCCTTGCTCTGCTGGAGACACCTTGAAGTCGTCCTTCACGTCCACCTCTGGGCTTCCCTTGTGCAGATCACCTCCTCAGTCCTTTATTAGGAGATGCCACCCTAGCTTTGTCACTTGTCCCACAGCTGTCCCAGCTGCAGAGCTGGGGGTGCTGAGCCCTGCCTGCGCTGATCCACTGCTCTGTCTCCCTTTGGCAGGGGGGGAAGATCCCCATCCGCTGGACAGCTCCCGAGGCCATCGCCTTCCGCAAGTTCTCCTCGGCCAGCGACGTCTGGAGCTACGGCATTGTCATGTGGGAGGTGCTGGCCTACGGGGAGAGGCCCTACTGGAACATGACCAACCGGGATGTGAGTGCTGCCAGAGCTGCCCCCAGACCCCTCCGGTGTGGGTGTGCAGGACTGCAGCCAGCCTGCTCACCCACCAGGTCCACCTTCAGGGGTACAGCTCTGTGCCTGGTAGCTTTGGTGGGTCTGAGCCTCGAGCAGAAGCGTGGAAGGAAGGAGGACTCTCATGTGGGTTGCAGCTAGGGTTTATTGCCCCCAGGAAGCCCATGTGAAAAGTGGGTTCCTGGGGTTTCAGCTTAAATATAGGGGGTGTGGAAAGGGGCAGGGGGTGATCTAGAACTAATCCCAGGTAGGATGGGAGTGACCAGAACAAGAAGATAATTAGCAGGACATCTTACACGTAATACAGGGTGGAGAAGTCATGGGCTCTGCCAATCACCTTGGCCCCTCACCAGAGCCTGGGCAGGTTTTTAGGGAGATGGACAGGACCCACAACTAAGAAAAAACCAAAGAGGGTTTTTTACAGGGGGTAGGTAGAACAAATCATTTTACAAAAATTTGGTAAGCTAAATTTCACATCACAACACCCTCCTGCTGCCCTCCCCAGCCCAGCCTGGCAGGGGGCTGGGAGCAGGGGCACAAGGATCAGCTCTTGTCTCTCCTCACATCCCCACAGGGCTGGGCACATCCCCTCAGGGTGCACATCCCCTCTGTGCTGACAGCACTCCATCCCTGCACTGCACAGCCTCTGCCTTTGCAGTCCTGTGGCTCCCAGGAGTGACCAGAGCTCATATACTGACCTGCTGCTGGCCCTTCCCAATCCTGCCGCGTTCCTGGTATAAATGCAGGCAGGGAGGTCACTGCCAGCTGGCTGTGTGCACTGTGGCTGTCCCCAATCCTGCTTTCCTGCTGGCTGGAGAGATTCAGCACATGCTGTGCCACATTTCCCAGTCCCTGGAACGGGTCAGGGCATCCATAAAATCGTTGCAGCCCCATGGTACTAACCAGCCAGTTCCAGTGGTAGGTGTCCTCCCTTCTGCTGTCCAGATGAGGCTGCTGAGAGCCTCAGGCTAGCACCACCCAGCTGTAGGCTGTGGGCTTGTCTGAGTTGTGTGGAGCCACTCTCACCTCAAGAGTAGCATAAAATCTGAAGGGAAATGTAGGTTATAATCCTGATCACAACTTGAGGGCAAAATTTTCAGAAGGAGGCAGTCAGATGAGGATTTTTGGTTCTGCAGAACAAGACGACTCCTTTTTTTACCTATGAGTACTATAAATCTCCCCCTGCGCTGGAGTCCCCTCTCTTCCTAGGTGTTTTTTTTATTATTTGTGTGGCTTTGGTGACAGCAGGGCATGAATGCAGTGCCTTACACTACCTCCTCCACACAGTTCCTTAAGCAGTTTTTCCTGCAGCCCTTGCCAACCAGTGCCACGCCCCTGGCTGTAGAAAAACTGAGTTTGAGCTCAGCCTCGTGGCTTGTCTGCTGGAGGGAAGCTGCAATATTTTAGGGTCACTGGACCACTAAACAACTCTGTTGTCACAGCACTGATTTCCTGTCTGTGTGTGATGTCCAGCTCTGCACACAGCCTTGTTGTTCAGCCCAAGGTTGTGCACAGCCCTCTGCTCCCCATCCCATGGCCCCAGCAGCTCACACAGATCTTCCCATCAGGAGGGCTGGTAGTGGGATGGAAGTGCAGCCCCATTGTGGGATGGGCCCACAGGGGCAGGGAAGAGCCAGGAGGATGTTTGTAGGCTCCCAGGGCAGAGGGGTGCTGTGGGCTGGGAGAGGACTCCCCAAAACCACCAAGTCATTGCTGGGTAGGACCATCTCATGCAGGACGTGGTGCAAACACAGGAAATCTCATGTGCAAAGGTTCCTCTGATCCTCGGGGGTGTCTTGCAGATTTTCCTAGACTTCCTTACCTTCTTCTAGAAGAAATGCAGAATATTTTTTAGAAAGAGGAAACATCAACACCAAACATCCACCGTGGCTTGTGACCAGTTAATGCCCCGGCTTCCTTGCAGGTCATTAACTCGGTGGAGGAAGGCTACAGGCTGCCAGCCCCCATGGGCTGCCCCAGCACCCTGCACCAGCTGATGCTGGACTGCTGGCAGAGGGAGCGCAGCGAGCGGCCGCGCTTCGCGCAGATCGTGGCCATCCTGGACAAGCTGATCCGCAACCCCGACAACCTCAAGTGCACGGGCACCGTGAACAGGTGAGGGCTCCCTGTCCCCTGGGTCAGCAGGAACCCTTTGAACCCCTCAGGGGAATCCCCAGGAAAAGAGAAAATGGCCTCAAGTTGTGCCACAGGAGGTTTAAGGTTGATATTAGGGAAATTTTTTTCACAAAAAGGGTGGCCAGGCCCTGGCCCATGCTGCCCAGGGCAGTGGTGAAATCACCATCCCTGGAGGTGTAGATGTGGCACTTGGGGACATGGTTTAGTGTCCTGGCAGTGCTGAGTCAACAGCTGGAGTTGATGATCTTAGGGGGCTTTTCCAACATTAATATTTTCCTGATTTCCTGGTGGCTGACCACCAGAGATGCCACAACCAATGGGAAAACAGGGAAAGGAGAAACCAGGAGGATTGGGGGCACATGGGGAGAGCAGAACTGGGGCAGATCACACGGTGTTACAAGGCACCACGGGGGGAAGTTTTTTCTTTCAGATGCATTCAGGTGGCCCTCGCAGCCTGCTCACCTTAGACCAGCCTCTCTCCTGTAACCCTTTGTGCTCTGCCCCCAGGTTCACCCAGACACGTTTGGACAGGGGTCTCCTGGACCTGACCAGCTGCCTGACTGTGGAGGAGTGGCTGGACTCCATCCGCCTGGGGCACTACCGGGACAACTTTGCCATGGCTGGATACTCCTCCCTGGGCATGGTGATGCGCATGAACATCGAGTGAGTAGCACAAACAGAGCTGGGCTGGGTGTCCCTGCACCCCCTGCCAGCCCAAACTGTCACCACCCTGCCTCAGCTGCCTTGTTCTAGCTGCTCCCTGCTGCCAGAGATGTGTCTCCAGGCAAACTGTCTTGAGATTTGGGACAACGTCCGAGGCTGTTGTGCAGGTTTAGCAGCAATAGCAAAAACCAGTTAGTGACTGCCTTGAAACTGGTAACCAGATTAACCAGTTAAATATAGGAATATTTTGCTTTGCTTTGCTTTTCTCCTCATCACATCTCACAGAAGAAAAAGAGGAAATTATTATGGTAGACGCTTAGATGACTACACAAAAGTTTGGCAAAAGGGAAATTGGTGAACATAAAACCACTGCAGCTGTGCTGAGCTTTGAGAGAAGGTGTGGGAATTGTACTGAGAGGCTGTGAGCTCCAAGTCACCCCTAGTGCTCCGTGGTGGCTCTCCATTGTCACCATAGGCCCACAGGAGGTAATTCAGGTGGCAAGGTGCTCCAGGAGGTCACCTAACCCAACCTCGTGGTCACAGCAGGGTCAGGCAGGAGGTTTCTGTCTCGTTGTGCTTCTCGTCTTTTTTTTTCCATGCAAAGGGCATCTCTGGACTAGAGAGTGGCCGTGCTATTCTGCACAGCTTCTCTAGGATCACTGGAAAACACTGGAGCTTTGTCAGACCCCTGTGCACAGGACTGGCTCTTTGCTCAGTGCAGCAGGAGGGACACATCACTGTAAGGTCATTAACTCATGACCAGGGGTGGGTTAAGTAAGGAGAGCTGGAGAGGATCTGTCTCACCCCCCTCCTGCTGTAAGGAACTTTTCCCCACCTCTCTAGGGAGTTTCCAAGGTGGACCATCCAAGCAGTACCAGGAAAGAAGGCAACTATGCCAGCTCCTGCCCTTATACCTGCTTACATCCCTCATCCCTTGCTGTTACCAGTAGTGACAGGGCTGGAGAACAGCCTCTAAGGAGCCTTGTTCCCTGTCCAAAGGCATGGAGCTGCTGGATGGGGGTTCCTGTGGCAGTGGAAAGGAAGGCAGAGACACAGACAGAGGCTTGTCATGTGTATTGATCAGGGCTGTACGTGGGGCCTTTGCTCTGGGATTGAGCTGATAGTGATCCTTGTTCCTCCTGCACATCAGAGGATCTCTTGAATGGAGAAGGCTCATCATCCATCCATCTTTCTGACTGGGTTATCTGAGGGCATCTCACTAAAACTAAATCCAATTTCACGGCATCGATCTTGTCACCTGCCAGCCTGTCAGGAGTGCTCCTGCTCCCCACAGGGCTGTCACAGGGCCCTTGGCAGGACATGCCCAGGGGAATGGCAGCCTCTCTGCCCCTGGGGGGATGGCCACGGGCCCTCCTCAGGACCAGCCTTGTGCTGGAGGAAAGTGGAGAAGGCCCAGGCAGGGGCTCCTGGGCTGGTCCATGGGTGCAGTTGTGTCCCTGGCGCTGGCACAGGAGTCCTGACAGTGTCTTTGTTCCCCAGGGATGTTCGGAGTCTGGGCATCACCATGATGGGCCACCAGAAGAAGATCTTGAGCAGCATCCAGGCCATGAGATCCCAGCTGCTGAACACAAACGGCCCCAGGAGGCACCTCTGATCCACGAGCTGTGCTGGAATCAGGCATTCCTCCACACTTACCCTGGCAAAGGGGCAGCAGGGGGGTGAGCAGGAACAGGGGCACCAGCACTGGAGCCCTGCCAGCATCTCTGTGATTTCAGCATTGGTGGGAACGTGGTATTCCAGACACCTTGGTGGTCCTGTTGCCTCCTTCCCCCACCTGAAGGGGGTTGCAGCCTTCCAAGAGGACACATCATGACTCTGCTATTTCCCTGTGGGGCTGGGGGTCTCCCCACAACTATGCAGGACAAGGAGACAACCCCTTCACCCAGTGGGATGGCTCAGCTGCTCCTGCAGGTGGAGGGGCAGCAGACACATCAGCAATAAGCAGGAGCAGTGGGCTGGGCTGGCTGTGGCACACAGCTCCTTTGGATCAGGCAGCTGGGGAGTTCCTTGGATCTCTGAACTGAGCAGGGCTGCACATCCTGCACACAGCAGGACAGCCCTGCACCTCCCCGTGTACTCCAGCCTGGACCTCCTGGACTGCACCAGCCTGAGGGTGACTTCATGCTCCAACTCTGCCAAGAGCAGGAGGGCAGAGGACAGAAGGTGGCAGCCCCAGGAGCAGCTGGCTCTGCCTTCAGACCATCCTTCCCAGCTTGGAGGAGAGTGGCCCAGGGCCTTCTGCCTGGAGACTCAAGAAGCTCTGGAGTGCTGCAGAACACTCTCCACTTCTTCAACTCACCAGCTCTGCTCCTCCACACATCCAGCACAGCCCTCCAGGCATATCTTCCAGGGCCACAAGCTCAGGTTTCTCTGCCAGCAGATTGTCCTGGCCTCCCCTAGAGCAGAGAGGAATGGGAGAGTGTGCTCCCATGTCACACGATGGAGGGACAGAGAGATGTTTGTTCTTACATTGTCTTGGAGAAACCCAAGAGCTGTGCCACCACCTGGCTGCCAGTGCCCAGGGCTGGATCACCTGCAGAGGAGGGATCCTGAGAGTATTTCCAGCTGCAGTCACAGCATCCTGTGCCTGGGGACAGGGGCTCTGGGCACACAGGGTCCCACTGCTGGTGACCCCAGTGTCTGTCCTCCACAGGAGCAGCTCTCTGGGTGAGCTTGTCTGGTGCTGAGCAGTGGCCTCTGAAGATGTGTGGAGCTGCTCCAAGAGGCTGAGCTGGGTGCAGAGGTGCAGATGAGCTGTGGAGTGGGGCAGACTGGGGGCTGGGAGTTTCCTTTTGGTGTAAATATGATTTTCTATGGGTTTGGGAACTGTTTTACTGAAGTGGGATGTTAAGTACACAAAATGGTCTCAAAGCACAGAAGCCTCAGTCGTGGGGCTGAACTCACTGCAAAAAAAAAAAAAAAAAAAAAAAAAAAAAGAAAAAAATAAATCTGCTGGGAGCATGGCTGGGGTGGGGGGTGGCAGCAGGGGACAGGGACTGGAGGGGAGCCAGGCTCCCTGCCAGGGCCCAGCCTGGCCCACAGCCCCATCCTTCACACGGGCACAGCAAACCCAGCATCACTCCAGTGCAGGTGCTGGAGGGACGTGGCCTGAGGCTGCTCCTGCCAGGCCTGTGTGGGCACAAGGGGGGTGGGGGGTGGGTTAAAGCCATTTCTCAGCTGCAATAATCCTGGCTGAACCAGCCTGTCCAGGGCTGGCTTGGCTTTCCACACAGGGCACCTGTGTCCTGATGGATTCTCTGACTATGGCGGGCACTTTACTTCTTCCTATGGAAGCTTTTTGTAAGGGGGACAGATGCAATGTGTTGTTCCATTTGTATTGCACCCTGTGTCCTGCACTCAGCCTGGCACACATCCCCACAGCCAGCATGTGATGAAGCTCAGCCCAGCCCTGCAGCACAGGGGGCTGAGGGCTGGCCTTGTCCTCTCTTCCCAACATTTGGGACTCTGTCACGGCCCCGCTGGTGACAGCAGAGGTCAGACCAATGCCACACCGGTGTCCTGGGGGTTTGCTGGGCAACCCCAGCCCGGGGGACTGCAGGATCTGAGGCTGGGAGCTGCCAGGGGGCCCCTTCCCAGGTGGTTCATGGCTCAGGTCCTGCAGCGTGGGGCCACTGGGCTGCTCCTGGCTGTGGGGATGGTGGGGCAGGGTTTGCCTTTTATGTTCAGAGTGTGCACTTCCTCCTGGACAATAAAACTCCCTCTTTCCGTGACCCATCTCCTTGCCTGTTATTGTCACTGGGCTGCACAGGGCTGTCACCACGTGCAGTGAGGGCAGGGGACACCCCGGCTGCTTCAGGGGGAGCAGCACTGACATCCTTAGCTGGTCATCACCTTCCTTGCTCCAGAAACCTCTCACGAGTGAGGAGCATCCGTGGGATGGGCCCACAGGGGCAGGAAAGAGCCAGGAGGATGTTTGTAGGCTCCCAGGGCAGAGGGGTGCTGTGGGCTGGGAGAGGACTCCCCAAAACCACCAAGTCATTGCTGGGTAGGACCATCTCACGCAAGACGTGGTGCAAACACAGGAGATCTCCTGTGCAAAGGCTCCTCTGAACCTCAGGGGTGTCTTGCAGGTTTTCCTAGACTCAGCCTTACCTCCTTCTAGAAGAAATGCAGAATATTTTTTAGAAAGTAGAAACATTAACACCAAAAAACCAACCCAGTAAAACCCCAGCCCTCATCTCCTGAAGTCTGAGTTGAAGTATGTTGTAGGTGGGCTTCCAAAACTCCTCCTGCAGGTGTTTAGCTGTGTTCCAGCTGCCCTTCAGTGAAGGATTTACCAGCAAATGAGCTGCAGGCCAAAGAAAGCACCATTTTCAGGAAATGCCCTATAAAACAAAAGAGCCCCACAGCACAGGGTGGGGTTGGGTCTAAACCTGTCCCTGCCTGCTCACCTGCTCCCAGCCTTTGCCAGTTTTCAAGGGCAGAGGTGATAGTTCACTGGCCCCACTCCTGCTCCCCATCCCAGATGTGAGGACAGGCAGTCTGTCTGCCCAGGGCTCTGTCCTGCACACCCTCAGGTTATCCTGCACACCCTCAGGTTATCCTGCCAGCCCACCCAGAGCTTCCATCCTCATGGTCTCCCCTCACACTGCTCTCTCTGCAGAAACCTTGGCCCCAGGCTGGACAAGCTGCTCCTGATGAGGTCCCCTGTGCTCTGCATTCCTCTTCACCTGCCCCATTTCTGTATTTACATTTCCCATCATGACAACCCTGACCCTTCCCCAGACCCTTCTCCTTTACCCAGAGAAGCTGTGGCTGCCCCTGGATCCCTGGCAGTGTCCAAGGCCAGGCTGGATGGGGCTGGGAGCACCCTGGGACAGTGGAAAGTGTCCCTGGCCACGGCAGGGGGTGGGGAACAAGATGGGCTTGGAGGTCCCTTCCAACCCAAACCATTCCATGATAAACACGGTTAGAAGGACTCTCTGAAGGTCACCTCATGCTGCCACTGCAGGTACCTGTGCAGTGCACACACCTGAGCAGGTTCTGCCCAGACCCTCATCCCACCATGCAGATGGGCAGCAGCTACATCGTGCCCTGCTCACAGCCCAGTGCTGTCACTGCACAGTGGGACAGCCTGGCCGTGCTGGGCCCTGTTCTTGTTCACTGAGGACACACTCTGCACTGCTGTATTTCAGTTATTAATGGGGCCAGTGTCCACACTGTGAAAAACACACAAAAAAAGGTTTTCTTACATTCCTCACAACGAACGTTTGGAAGGATGGATGATGCTGGTGCCTGGCTCCTTCCCCAGGCAGGACAGGGACAGGGACAGGGACAGGGACAGGGACAGGGACAGGGACAGGGACAGGGACAGGGACAAGGGCACTCAGCCAGGCTGCTGTGCCTGGCTTTGTGTGGGGTGGTGCCCACAGCCACCACAGCATCACTTTGTGACATCCCCCTGCTCCCAGCCTCAGGAAGATGAGGCACAGTTGTGTCATTTTTTAAGAAATTGCAGTCCTGGCAAAGGCCCATCCCTGGGGACACTCCTCCAGGACACAGAGCCCTGTTTTCAGATCTCCTGCTTTCCCATGGGGCCAGGGCTGGCACCCAGGGGTCCTGATGGCTGAGAGAAACTGGCTCAGCAGGAAACCCCTTGGGAAGAGGATCCTGGGGAAGGGGCCGGTCAAGAGGCAAAATCTTCCATCCAAGGAGAGGTGATGGACACCCTGGTTCACACACACCAGCAAATAAACCCCTCCCTGGACCAAAAGAGCTCTCAGGATTTCAACACTTACTTACACGTCCCCCAAGAGGATTTTTTTCGGTCTTGCACCACTTTAAGCTGGTCTTTCCCTGGAAAAAAAACAGCTTTTCTTTTGTGCTCACCCGCAGCATCACCGCAGGCTGGCAGTAACTCCTGTTGGGAGCATTTCCTCCGGAGCTGCCCGGGCAGGTTTGGCTGTGCCATTAGCAGGAGAGGCTCCGTGAGCTCCGTGTGCCTGGAGGTGGCAGTCTGGACCTGCGGAGCACCTGCTGTCGCTGCCAGGGGTCAGATGCATTCCGAGCCTGCAGGGAGCAGATGGTGAACTCGCCTTTGGATTGCCTGATGTGATTCCTGTCTGATCACACACCAGCTGAGTCTGCCAAGGAAGGCTCCACTTCCCAAACCACCTCCTCTCCCTGCTTTCAGAACGCTCCTTTAGCATCGTGTCCAAGTGAATTACTCAGGATAATCTGATGTAAGATAGAAATATCAGCCCCAGCCGCTGCTTTAGCTCTTGGAAGGATTATGGGTTAAGTTCCGCACGGGTTTTGAGGTGTCCCGCGGGTCATGTCTTGAAAACCACCATGAGGGATTGAGATAAGAGCACAGCTCATGGCAGGGTGACAGAACTGCCACCAGCCCCGTGTCTGCCTGCCTCCAGCCAGCCAAGGCTGGGGAGAGATGAGCCAGGTCTGCAGCTGCCCTGACTTGTGCTGCAGGGCTGGGGATGTGGGGCAGGGCTCAGAGCAGAGAGGCACGTCTCACATCAGGAGCAGTCACCTGCTGGGACAGCAAAAAGGAGGAGGACAATGGCACTTCACCCCCTGCCTGCCAGGGGGACCCCCTCTCTCCTTGGGGTACAAACCCGGACTAAGCAGCCTCACAGAACTGCAGTCACCGATGGACACCCCAGGAGCCCCAGCCATGGGATGCACCCTGAACATCCCCCTGGGAGGGCAGTGCTTGGGGACACCCCAGCCCAGATCCTCGGGGATGTCCCTCATGTCCCTGCCCCCGAGGGTTTGCCATCAGCAGGACCCTCCACTCTGCACCCTCAGCACTTTGTTTTCATACAGCAACCTCTTGTGAACAGGATGGCAAAAATCCCTAATATCCTGTCAAACAACAAAGCCTCCTCAATTCCCTGGGTGAAAACTCCTGGTAGTTGTGCTTTGGGAAATCCCAGTGCACATCTCCTGTTCATGATGGTCCTTCCAGAACAGAACTGCAGACAACTGCAAGTGCAAGAAAAGTTTCTGGATGCAGAGCTGGGATTATTTCCCTACACACTGTCCTGCTTACTCCAGGAAGAGAGAAAAAAAAAAGCAGGAATTTGTTTACTGGGTTAAAAGCACAAAGGAGTTACACACCACAGGGAAAACTTGTGAAAAGGTTAAAGGCTTTGGAACTTGTTGGTCTCGAATCCCAGCCATGAGAAGTTATTTTCATTTTGCTAATACTGAAAGCAGGTGAAATTGTCCCCAGCACCCACTGCTGTCTGCCTGAGCCCAGAGCCTTTTACTCTGAAAGATTTCTTATTACTCATCATGTGTCTCGTTTCCTCCCTCCTTCCAAACCTCCTCTGACAAAGTTGTCCTGAGCAGTGGTCCCTGCAGGGAGCGGGCAGGGGGTGGCACTGAGCAGGTGACAACAGGACATATTCCTTGCCAAGCACAGAATGGTGCAGAGGATGGGAGAACCCAGGGCCCAAAGGAGTGGCAGATGATGTGCTTGGAGAGGTTTAGGCTGGAGATCAGGGAAAGCTTCATCCCCCAGAGGGTGCTGGGCACTGCCCAGGCTCCCCAGGGAATGGGCACAGCCCCAAGGCAGCCAGAGCTCCGGGAGTGTTTGGACAAGGCTCTCAGGGATGCCCAGGGTGGGATTGTTGGGGTGTCTGGGCAGGGCCAGGGGTTGGACTGGGTGGGTTCTTCCCAACTGAGAATGTTCCATGATCCTGTGATGTCGCCCTGATTGTTCAATCTTCTGATATTTACATTTTGTACCGGGGCTTTCTCAGGCACTGTAAAATAAACAAAGAGTGGTGTTTTATAAATTGTGCATTCCTTCCAGGGGGAAGGACAAATTGATGGACTTCTGGTTTGACCAGTGGGCTCAGAAAGGTGTCAACCTTGTCCCTCAATCCCTGATCAAACTCCAAAGACTAAATAAGTCAAAATCCCAGATAAACTTCCTTCTTTCTCATCCTCACAGCTGGACGGTGAGAGTGCAGTTTTTTCATGTCCGTCTGGTGACACTGTGATGCCACGATTCTAAGAAGGAGTGGTGAGGGATGTGCTGCAGGCCCTGGGGAGCAGTGGCCCTCATGTCTGGACAGGAGCCAAGGGGACATGGGCAGGACAGAGACAGTTTGGGTGGGTGGGCTTTGGTGACCAGTGGGACATGAGCTTGGGGACCAACGAGTGGGACAACACAGGCAGGACATGTCCCAAAGTCACCAGGGGGTCACCAGGTGAGCTCAGACTTCAGTGCAGAGGGGATGAGATGGAGGAGCAGGAGGTGACAGAGGGACAGGAGGTGACAGAGGGACAGGAGGAGATGGAGGGGCAAGAGATGACAGAGAGGCAGGAGATTACAGAAAGGCAGGAGATGACAGAAAGGCAGGAGGAGATGGAGAGGCAGGAGGTGACAGGCAGGAGGTGACAGAGAGGCAGGAGCAGCAGGACTGGGGTCCCTGCCCAGGCAGACTGACAACATCTCCCATGGACACACAGCAGGGACGTGTGGAACCCCATTTAATGCCCAGATCCTCTAAACCTGCTCTCAGAAATGAGGCTCCTCATTACAATTCCTTTATTTCTCTCACACTCAGAGCTGCCAGCGAAGGGTCAACAGCACTTATGAAATTTTCAATTCTCGCAGGTTTTGAATTTACATGTTTTTTTCTGTCTCTGAGCTGGAAGAAGATTATGAATAAAAGATTAAAATTGGAGGTCTCCAATCATTTAAGAGCAATGCAATGAGCGTTTATTCCGGGAACAAGCAGGAGCCAAACACCGCTCCGTGCATACCAAAAATTAGCAGCAAACTTCAAACAGGGCCTAAACAAAAGGCTGTGCTCTTTGATGTGGCACTGCTGGGGTGTTGGGAGAGGTGAACCTGGGGACCTGGAAGTCTCTGGGCTCTGCAGGGTCTCAGGAGCAGAGTAGCAGCCTCCTTGACCCCAAACACTTCAGAGGAGACACGAGTCTGCCAGCTCCGTTGGTGCAGTTCCATCACTGAGAGGGGTAAGCATTGCACAAAGGCACCTTGCCCAGGGAGTGGAGCTCTTCAGGAGAGATGGAGGGATGGGTGGTGGGAAAAGGAAGGTGGCTAGGACAGAAGATGAGGAGCACAGGGAAGTCAAGGTAGGCCTGAGTGGGGCAGTGGCTGAAATAAGAGCCCAGGGCCTGCTGTGGAAAAGGGCTTTTCATAGGTACAGGCAACTGTTTATTGAGCACAGGCTTTGCAAAGGAAACAAGAGCTTTAGTGAAATCTTTGGCTTCTCTGCTCAGAGAGCTGAAAACAGGATGGGACTTGCTGGTGTGTGGCCCCTTCTCTGGCTATGGGCACATTTCTGTGCATGTTCTCACTAAGCAAAAAAACCTCAGACCTTGCTCCTGTCAATACATGAATCCTTGCTTTTCCAGGCCCTTTCATTTCAGTTCACTTCTTTCTCAATGCTCTGGTACTCCAGAGAATAGGCACAGACCTGGTTTGTCCTCTCAGGCTTTGCTGGGACAAGGGACACCCTGGCTGAGGGAGGTGTGAGTCTGTGTGAGTCTCCTCAGTGCTGTTCCTGCCTCTGTTTCCTGGTGCTTTCTGAGCTCAGCTCTCACCCCTCCGTGCCCCAGGTGCTTTCCCTGCGCTGTGTGACCATGACCAACACAGCCCTGTGCTGGCAGTGGGCTGGGATTGCCTGTTCAGGGAGCCCAGGGGCTGGGGCTGGCACAGGACAGGCAGCAGAAGAGTTTGTAACCAGGAGAGGCTGGCAGCACTGCAGCCACGCTCAGCCAGGACATGCCACATCCCCGGATGGGACACACAGGGCTGCAGGACACCCTGACCTGTACAAGGGACAGTGACACCACAACCATGATGCTGGGCAGGAGAACCTTGAGCTCCCTTTCACCAGCCCTGCTCCACCCTACGAAACTTCCAGGCAGTGAAATCACTCTCAGTAGCAGAACTCCTTGATAAATGCTGCACATAAAGCACCTAAACGTTGTCACACAGCTTTCCCAGACATTTCCACACCTTCCACCTTTTTCAGCAGCAAGGGCTTGGCACTCCAGCAGCAGGCAGCATCCTCCCCTGGGGCTGTACCTGTCCTGCATCCCCTGGAGCAGCCGTGGGCCCGGGCAGGTGTGGCACAGGCAGGGACAGGGACAGGGACAGGAACAGGGACAGGGACAGGGACAGGGACAGGGACAGGGACAGGGGCAGGGACAGGGACAGGGGCAGGGGCAGGGGCAGGGACAGGGACAGGGGCAGGGACAGGGACAGGGGCAGGGGCAGGGACAGGGACAGGGACAGGGACAGGGACAGGGACAGGGGCAGAGGCAGGGACAGAGGCAGGGGCAGGGGCACAGGCACAGACACAGACACAGGCACAGGCACAGGCACAGACACAGACACAGGCAGAGGCAGGGTTTGTCCGGAGCTGAGGCAGCAGTGCCCCCGCAGACAAGACGGTGGCAGCCTCAGCTTGTGCGTGCACACGGCCGGGGGAAGGCAGGAGCAGGGACCTGGGACAGCTCCCTGCGGGAAAAGCTTCGCTTCCAGCCCGCGATGAGCCTGGAGAAACCGCCCTGCATAAAACAGACTACGGGGCTTCTCCTCTGATTAGGAACGGCGCTAGAAATGACACACAGCCTCTCAGGTTTATTAGCAAGTGAGAGCGACCTTTACTCTTTGAAACCTTTTATAGACAGTTCTGATGGAGTAAAACTCCACTGGGCAGCCAAACAATAAATCACCATCGTTGCACAGTCAGGAACAACACCCCTCCATCATTTCCTGCAAGTAAACAACAGGGAGACAAACAACACCTGCAAGGGAGACAAACAACACCTTGCAAAGATTGTTCTGCTTTCTCCAAGGACTGTTTAAATTCCCCCTTCCAATTTCTCAGGCCACAATATCTCAGGCCAGTATGAGAAATCTGTGTGACTTTGTTTCCCACAGACACTGTGCTGCTGCCTGACTTCTGGCACCCAGCATCTCACAGTTCTCACAGCTCACCTGCTCTGGTTTCCATCCCCTCCCCTTGCCCCTGCTCTCCTGCCCCTGTGCTCAGCTGCCCCCTGAAAACCTCTCAGCTCCTCTCCTTCAGCTTCCTCCCAGCCCACAGAGGGCAGGGTGGGGAAATGTCTGGGCTGGCCAGGGATTCATTCCATGGGACTTGTGTGGTGACAGGAAAAGGGGAGAACAGGTTTAAAATGAAAGAAGGCAGGGTTAGGTAGAGGGCTCATTACTGACATTAGGGATTAGGATGTTAGATATTCTGATAGATATTAGGATATTAGGACTAGATATTGGGATAAAACTTATTCTGTGAGGCCCTGGCACAGGGTGCCCAGAGCAGCTGTGGCTGCCCCTGGATCCCTGGCAGTGTCCAAGGCCAGGCTGGACGGGGCTTGGAGCACCTGGGACAGTGGCAGGTGTCCCTGTCATGGCAGGATCTCTCCCAGGGTCACATTCTGAGTCCTGTTTCACCTCCCTGTGCGTGTCCTTTGAGCAGGGCAGTGCCCGGGGAGGACAGCTGTGACAGGGACAATGCCCTGCCTGCACGAGGATGGCAGCACAGAGCTCCTCCCTGGGAAAAGCAGAGCTGCATCACGTTTGAAATTCCCCACACATGTATTCAGGAGAGGGCCTGGGCTGGGGGGAGCTGGGTTTTGTTTTCTCTCTGCAGAGAGCCTGTCAGAGACACCCACCTCTGGGGCACAGGATGGACAGACAGACGTGGCTGGGCTGAGCAATGCTCGGGGAGCTGGGGGAGCTTTGATGAGCCCTCCAGTGCTGACAGCTCCCTGCCCTTGCAAAGCTCTGCCTTCAGTCTGATCCTTGCCCCACCACTGAGAAAACCTCTTCCTCAGCTTTAATGTTGTCCTGGGAGGCTGACCTGGAACAGAGACTGCACAGAGCTGGAGAGTAAAGCAGGGATTTATTGAAAGGCCTCCAGGATCCACCTTGGGCAGGACAGGGCCTGACCAGGGCTACATCCAGGGTGGACTAATAATGGTCACAGAATGGCTAAGTGGTCATGAGATTTTAGATTTTGGTAAGTTTTGGTCCATATTGGGGTTTAATTGCCCAATTCCAGCTCCAGGCTGTGAGGTCCCATCCTGCTTGTTCCTCCCTCCAGCCCACCCTTGTTTGTGCTTTGGGGCTGAAAGTTGTCCTTGGTGTGCAGCAGGAGAAGGATTTGTTTTGTGTCCCTGCTCTGTGCAGAGCTGAGTGACACTGACTGTGAGCTCAGAGCTGAACCCCTGGGCAGCACAGGATGTGAAAACATAAAAGCTCAAACTTAAGGCATCATTAACACATCCTCATTTCAGCAGCAAAGGCCTGACCTGACTGCTTTGGAAGAGCGGCTGATCCTATCCCTGAACAGAGCCCTCCCTGCTCACCCTGCCCTTGTTCAGAACCCACAGCTGGATCCTGTTCTGTCCCAGAGCTCGGTGCACTCTGAAAAAACCTTTATTCTCACAGCCTGTAACTGGGACATCTCACTGTGGCCTTCCAGTGCTTAAAGGTGGCTTACAAAAAAAAGAGATATTAACTTTTTTCATGGGTAGAGAGTGAAAGGACAACGGGTAATAACTTCAAAATGAAAGAGACTAAGTTTAGCTGGGATATTGGGAATAAATCCTTCCTTGTGAGGGTGGGCAGGCCCTGGCACAGGGTGCCCAGAGAAGCTGTGGCTGCTCCATCCCTGGAAGTGTCCAAGGCCAGGTTGGATGGGGCTTGGAGCAGTCTGGGATAATGGAAGGTGTCCCTGGCTGTGGCAGGGGGTGGAATGTAATGAGCTTTAACGAGTATTTTCCAATCTAAATTTCCCTTTGGGTCTGTGATTGGATGGAGAGGACCTGTGCTGAGGAACAAGGTGTTGGGGTGAAAAGAAGTAACTCCAGGATGAGCAGCACCAGGCCCAATTCTCCAGCAGCCTGCTGAAACAGTCTGGGGAAGACAAGAGGCTCTGAACCAGCTGCTTCCCGTGAGTCCTGCAGCATTTGCTCTCAGTTTCCAGGTTCACTACCATTTCTATATCCACATACAGCTTTCAAGCCTCTCTACATCCCAGAGCTTTGCAAGGGGTGTTGGGGGTCTTGGGGGACACTGTGAGATTTAAGAGCAGTGGAAAGGGTGCAGTGGTACACAGGGTTGGTGTTGGAATTCAGGAAACTTAGATTTAGGGGGTTAAATACATGGTAGTATATGTGACTTAAGATGGACAACTTTGGGTGTTGTCTGAGTCCTTCTTCTTCTTTCTTCTTCATGGGTTTGGGTGGTTTTCTGTAACTGAGTGAAAAAAAGTCCACATTGCAGCCGAGTGGTCATCACTGGGTCAGAAATAGAAATAATAAAGGTGTCACTTCATTATTGAGTAATGATCACTTAAATAACCTTGGAAAGAGTTAGAAGCTCTCCATGTTACCTTGTTTCTCCAACTTGCTAGTTAGAGCTCATGGTTTGTGAGTCTGTAAATAGATAAGAAATAATAACCATCCAAGTCCAAACACAAAACTGTAACTCCTGTGTATTAATCCTGACCTTGGCAAGGGAAAAAGGAAACAAGAACCTTCACAGGTTGGCACCTGGGGCAGGATTTCAAGGGCCAGCCTCACAGCTGGAGTGACACTCACGGTTTGTAAAGCCTGGCCAGTGTCCATGGAGGCCTGCACATGGCTG
Source organism: Sylvia atricapilla (assembly GCF_009819655.1). Classification (NCBI taxonomy): domain Eukaryota; kingdom Metazoa; phylum Chordata; class Aves; order Passeriformes; family Sylviidae; genus Sylvia; species Sylvia atricapilla. The sequence continues at coordinate 5,462,802 of NC_089161.1, forward strand.
GGAGAAGGCATCTGTAAAGATTTTGAAAACTGTCAGGGCTGGTGACTCCACCACTGCCCTGAGCAGCCTGTGCCAATGCCTGGCAGCCTTTTCAGTGAAGAAATTTTCTCTACTATCCAACCAGAGCCTCCCCTGGCACAGGAACCTGGGAGCAGAGCCCCACCTGGCCTCAGGCTCCTTTTGGGCAGATGCAGAGATTGAAGAGATCCCCCTGAGCCTCCTTTTCTCCAAGCTGAGCTCCCACAGCTCTTTCTATTCTGACTCATGCTCCAGCCCTGCCCAAGCTCCATTGCCCTGCCCTGGGCACACCCCAGCACCTCCTGCCACGGACTGAGGGTGCTGCAGCCTGCCTCCCCAGCCCCAGCAGTGTCCCTGAGCCTGTGCCCCACAGCCCACCTCACAGCAGCAGGGTCCCCACAGTCTCTTCCAGAGAAGGGTAAAGCCCCTAAAGAGATGCTTTTGGAGGCAAACAGACCTCAGTCATTGTCTGTCATGGGTGCTGCCTTCTCCTCACCTTGCTAGCCATGACCTGTGACTTTTTGGGCTCTCACCCACCTCTAGCAGCACTGAGGAGCAACTGCTCAAATCCAGGGGCCACGAAAGCCTCCAGCAGCCACAGACTCCCATGCAAGCCCCTTGCTTTGTTGACCTGCAGAGGCCAGGACCTGAAAGGGGTGAGCACTGTCTCGAGCTTACCTGGGACATCACTGACCTGCGGCAAGTCCCTGCCCCAGCCCAGGTGCGGTCAGCCCTGGGCTCCCCTCTGCCCTGGCCATTCCTCCTGGGGTTCTCCCCATGCCAGGAGGGTTCTCTCCGTGCCAGGAGGGCTCTCCCCATGCCAGGAGGGCTCTCCCCATGCCAGGAGGGCTCTCCCCATGCCAGGAGGGTTCTCCCCGTGCCAGGAGGGCTCTCCCCATGCCAGGAGGGTTCTCCCCGTGCCAGGAGGGTTCTCCCCATGCCAGGAGGGCTCTCCCCGTGCCAGGAGGGCTCTCCCCATGCCAGGAGGGCTCCCCTACCTTTTGCACCGTGCTTTATGTTGCCAAAGTGGAGCAAGGCATGAAATATGAATGAGGCACCGTGGCCTGTCGCGTGCTGCTGGGCTGGACCCCGACTCGATTAGCCCTGATGTTTCTTTCATGAGTGAGAAAAAGGCTTTTTTTTTTCCCCCTCTCTGGAGCTCTTTGCTGTGAGCTCGGAGCTCAGTCACGGAAGCAGCTGGCTGATTAACCACCCGCTGCTGCTGCATCCAGCCCTCCTCTCCTCCCTGCTGCCCCTGGCCCTGCCACCGCTGTCCCCTGCCACCTCCTGCAGTCCTGCAGCGAGCTGGCATCTGCCTGCCCCTTCTCCCAGAGCTGCCATCCCCAGGGCTCATTCCCAGGCCAAATGCAGAGGGGTTTTCACCCCGTGGTGGGTCTGGATGTGGAGCAGCTCAGGAAGAAGTGGCTGGAGCCTGCCTGGGGTGGAGGATGCAGCTCAAGGTGTGCAACCAGAGACCTCCCGCAGCAAGGACACAGCTCCTGCTTCTGCTCCAGGGACACGGGTTCTGCTCCCAAACAGGCTGATAAATGCTCTCTCTTCAGTAACATCCTGATGATTTTCCTAATGACCAGGCCTGGCTCTGGAGAATTCTGCTGGGCTATTTCAGGCAGCTATAATTGTACCTAGCAAGGACGTTCCTACTGTTCAAATTTCCACTTATCTGGGACAACGTGAGTGCTAACAGCTTCCCAGAGCTGCTCTGGGGGGCTGAGAGAAGGGGGCACAGCAGAGACTGCAGTGCTGCTGTGCCTCTCTCTGTCCCTCAGCTGTCCCAGGGTAACCTTGGAGCTGATGTGTACCTTCAGTTTGGGAACTGTGCATCCCAATCCCCTCAGCTTTCCTTGGGCAGGAGCAGCCATCCCTTCCTAGCTCCATCCACACACGTGAGGACTCGGCTCATGCTTGGCAGGACCTTGGTAGTTCTCTTCTCAGGCAGGAGGCATCCAAGGCATCAGGACTTTGCACAGATTTCAGTGCTCCAGTCTCTGAAAAGGGATGGGTAATTTGGTAGGTGTGGTGAAAACTTCCCTCTGCCTTTTGACCCCCCGAATGGCCCCTGTGCTGTTCATTGTGTGCTGTGTAAAATTTCCAAGGCGGTGCTGGTGGGGGCCAAAAATCTCTGTGCTGGGGAAGATTTTTAGCTCAAGGGCAATCTTGATCTACTTTTGAAGTAGCTGTTCTTGGAGCTGGGGGCTGGACCGTGGATCTCCAGGGAGCCTTTCCAACAGAAATCTTTGGCTGAATCATGTTTCATGACAGCCTCAGCACCACAAACCCCTGGACTGTGTGATTTTGCTCTTTCCCTGCTGGAAACAATCCAGCCCATCCTCTCTAGGGTTTCTTTGCTCTGGGAAAAGCTCTGGCCTTTCCCGCAGGTTGGCTCATTGACCTTCAACAAATGCCATTCAGAGACTGTCCCTTGGCTCCAGGGATGGTTTTTGTCTCTGCCTACACGTGCTGGGACCATTGGGTGCAGCTCAAGGTTTGTCACCTTTAACAGGGGGGATCCTGTCCCCCAGCTCTCCATGCCCTCAGCCAAGGGCACAGGGCTTTCCATGCCCTCCTGCCCACTCTCTGAGAGGAGGGGTTGTGCTGGAGCAGCAATGAGCTCCCACACACCACAGGTCCACGCCAGTCTTCTGGAATAAACAGTCGTGACAGGATGAGAGCTGAGATGAGCAGCCCAAATGCACAGCCCCACTCCCTACCCCCAACTCCCACTGCCTCCCCATCTTGGTGTCCTGGTTTAGGTCAAATTTGGGAAGAAACCTCTGAATGGGGTTCCCCTGGGGAGCAAACCCAAATGGCCCCACCCTCAGCTGGTCCGGGAAAAAGAATTTCCTCAGAGAAAAGTGGAAAAAACTATTTATTTAACAAACAAAATGCTCACGAGCATGAGGAATGAAAAAAAAAAATTAAACAACAAAACCTCTCGCTGCTCCAAAGAGAGATGGCAAACTGAGGAGGTTCTTGCCAGAAGTTAGTTTCAGTCTTTTCTGGTGCTGGAAAATGCTGAGGTCCAGGCCCTGGGTGGGCCCCCAGATGCCAGATCCCAGAGACTTCTCTGAGTTTTCAGTCCAGAGCAGACTTAAACAGTCCCAAGAAAAAGAGAGAAAAACAGTCCAGGAAGGTTCTTTGCCTCAGCTAGCTAAACTAACCTAAAAGAAAAAAAAACCTCTCCCGGTCGCTGTCCAAGTATCCGATGAACACACTGTCCTGAGGAAGAAAAAAGGAAAAAAAAAAACAAACCAGAAAAAGGAATGTGGAGGAGTGAACACTTTTCAACAACAAACTGTGCACGTCTTCTTCCCTGCTCACCCTCAGAACCACGCTTAAAGGTACAGAACACAACCTCCAGCACACACAGAACAGACGATTGGGGATACAGAGGCATCACAGTCACCCCAGGACACTTGGCAGGGCAGGTTTGGGGAGCATGCCACCAAAAAACCCCAATAAATACTGCCCAGAACTGGCAGGAGGCACAAGATCACCCTACCATTGCCCTGGGTGTAGTAAGGGGAGGCATCATGCAACCCAGCGCTGCTCTGAGCGAGATGTAGGTGTAAAATCCCTCCCGGGCTCCTCCAGCCCAGCTCCAGGGAACGCAGCCACTGCCAGAAACAACAACAGGGCCAACAACAATCATTAACACTCTAATCCGTGACAACCAAACAATCAACGTCACAAATATCCTGTGGAGGGGATTTCTCATCTGAGCTGGCCAAAGGACTGGACTTTAGGGACACCTTTAGAGCCTCCTGCAGGTATAGAAGCCACCACACGTCTCCAAAGCAGGAGCATGGCTGCGGGAAAAGGAGCTGAGGGGAAGACAGCAGCCATTCATCCTTTAATGTGCAGAAACCTACCACAGTGTTATATTCTTACAATATGAGATAATCTTTAAATTAAACAATACTGAAACTTAATAGGAATAGGCTTCGGTAAAAGAATCTTAAATTGTGTTAACTTTATAGAACCTACATGTAAAAAATTTTAAATTGATAGCATATAAATCTATCATCACTTAAACATTATAAATAGAACTTTGGCTTAGAAATAACTTATACTTAATAGAGCCTAAACTTAAACTGAGCCATACAAAAATTACTTTTCATATATGTATAGTATGTATAAAATATAATATATATAAAACATACCTTCTATATCAAACATATAAAAATTATATTATTTATAATATAATATATATGATATCTCATCTATAATAAATATAATACAATAAAATACAATGCAATATAATAAATTATATTTTATATATAATATTATATTATATTATACTATATTATATATTTTATATATAATATAAATAAAATAATTTATATAAATATAAAAATATAATAAGAAAATATTTTTATTTTAATTAAATAAAATATAAATAAAGAATTATATATAAATATATAATTAATATTTTATATATTATATTATATTATATTATATTATATTATATTATATTATATTATATTTACTATATTTAAATACATTATATAGAGTATATTTTAATATATATATATTCGGTATTATATATTCTATATATTCTATATATTATGCATATAATTTATGATATCTATTATATTTTATATTTCTGTATATAATATTCTGTATATATACACACACACAGAACACTGCGATATAACTTAACTCAGCTCCAAATACAACAAATTACTCCAATTACAAACTGCCTTCTCTTTTACTCTCCATTACCACAGCAAGTCTTTTCCCCATTCCGTGCTGGTTTATTTTTGCACCGTTTCCATCCCCCCGGCAGGAGCCGGCCGTGCCGCAGGGATGCCGGCCCCGGGGGATGCTCCCGCAGCCCCTCGGAGCTCCGGCGGCCGGCTGCGGCAGGAGCGGAGACCCGCGGCCCCGGGGAGGCTCCACACGCGATGGATGCTCCATCCATCCCTCCCGCACACACAGAATCCACACGCGATTGCTGCCGCTGCACAGAGAGCCGCCAGCCTGCTCACACACACAGTGACAGTGACATACACACAGTGACACACACAGTGACAGGGACACACACACACACACAGTGACACACACACAGTGACACACACAGTGACACACACAGTGACAGGGACACACAGTGACACACACAGTGACACACACAGTGACACACACAGTGACACACACAGTGACAGGGACACACACACAGTGACACACCAGTGACAGGGACACACAGTGACACACACACACAGTGACACACACACTCACACACGGTGACAGTGACACAGAGACACACACACACAGTGACACACACACAGGGACACACACACCACACAGTGACACACACAGTGACAGGGACACACACACACACAGTGACACACACAGTGACACACACAGTGACACACACAGTGACACACACAGTGACAGGGACACACACACAGTGACACACACAGTGACAGGGACACACAGTGACACACACACACAGTGACACACACACTCACACACACGGTGACAGTGACACAGAGACACACACACACAGTGACACACACACAGGGACACACACACACACACAGTGACACACACAGTGACAGGGACACACACACACACAGTGACACACACAGTGACACACACAGTGACAGGGACACACAGTGACACACACAGTGACACACACAGTGACAGGGACACACACACACACACAGTGACACACACACAGTGACACACACACAGAGACACACACACAGTGACACACACACACAGGGACACACACGCACACACAGTGACACAGACACAGTGACAGGGACACACACACACACAGTGACACACACAGTGACAGGGACACACACACACACACAGTGGCACAGACACAGTGACACACACACAGAGACACACACACAGTGACACACACACAGGGACACACACACACACACAGTGACACAGACACAGTGACAGGGACACACACACACGGTGACAGTGACACAGAGACACAGTGACACACACAGTGACACACACAGTGACAGTGACACACAGTGACACACACACACAGTGACACACACTCACACACACAGTGACAGTGACACACACACATACACATATATACACACAGTGACACACACACAGTGACATACACACACACAGTGACGCACACAGTGACATAAACACACACAGTAACACACACAGTGACACACACACACTCACATACAGACACACAGTGACACACACACACAGAGACACACACAGACACAGTGACAGTGACACACAGAGACACACACAGTGGCACACACAGTGACAGTGACACACATACAGACACACACAGAGTGACAGATATATACCCACTCACACACACAGTGACACACACACACAGTGACATACACACATATATACACACACAGAGACACACACACAGTGACACACAGACACACATACACACACACAGTGACACGCACAGTGACACACACTCACACTCACACACACTCACACACACACACAGTGACACACACACAGTGACATACACACATATATACACACACACAGACACACACACAGTGACACACAGACACACACACAGTGACACACAGACACACATACACACACAGTGACACGCACAGTGACACACACTCACATACTCACACACACTCACACACACTCACACACACACAAACACTCATTCACACTCACACACACTCACCCTGAATCTCCCAGCGTTTATCCCGCTCTCCCAGGCAGCGCCCCGCAGGCAGCTCGGGCAGGGGAAGGGGCTCTGCTGGGCAGCAAACTGTGGTAGAGTGTTGGAAGTCTGGCAACTTGAGGGGTTTGAACTTTCTGTGCTGTCAGGCAGTGGTTCTCAAGAAAACAAAACAAAACCAAAAAAGCACTGCATTTGACCCGAGGCCGTGGGAAAGGCTGCCGAGGTTGATTGGTGGTGCTGAGATTGTGAGTGGATAGTTTGAGAGATAGCACAGGGTGAAAAATTAGAGTTTAGGATTTTAGTATACAGTGTATTAAGATTAGCATATAATTATTCGGATTTTAGTATATAGTAATATATGGGGGAAGATGAAGACTTTAGGGTGGTTACTTGTTCTTTTTTCACCTTCTTCCTCCTTCTTCATGGGTTTGAGTGGTTTTCTGTACCTGGTTGTTAAAGTCCACACTGTGGGCTTCGAGTGGTTGGTTATTGGGTTTAAAGTAAAAAATAATTTAGGTGGCATTTCATAAATGGACGGATTGTCCTTGAAAAGACCCTGTAGACATAGACAGGTGCTGCATTTTCACCTTGTTTGAGGCGCTGCAGAACTCACGCCTTGTGAGGCTGTGATGTGGATACGAATGAATCAACATCTAAGTCCGAACAGAAACTTTGTCTCTTGTGCAATTAATCCCCACCTTGGCAGGTTCAGGGGTGACTGGGGGGACCTTTGGTTACCGTGTCCAGGTTCTCAGAGCAGAGATGTTCACCCTGGGCACATGCAGGGCACTCCTCTCCTCTCCTCTCCTCTCCTCTCCTCTCCTCTCCTCTCCTCTCCTCTCCTCTCCTCTCCTCTCCTCTCCTCTCCTCTCCTCTCCTCTCCTCTCCTCTCCTCTCCTCTCCTCTCCTCTCCTCTCCTCTCCTCGTCCTCTCCTCTCCTCTCCTCTCCTCTCCTCTCCTCTCCTCTCCTCTCCTCTCCTCTCCTCTCCTCTCCGCTCCCTCTCCTCTCCTCTCCTCTCCTCTCCTCCTCCTCTCCTCTCCTCTCCTCTCCTCTCCTCTCCTCTCCTCTCCTCGCCTCTCCTCTCCTCTCCTCTCCTCCTCCTCTCCTCTCCTCTCCTCTCCTCTCCTCTCCTCTCCTCTCCTCTCCTCTCCTCTCCTCTCCTCTCCTCTCCTCTCCTCTCCTCTCCTCCCTCTCCTCTCCTCTCCTCTCCTCTCCTCTCCTCTCCTCTCTCCCAGGGTTTGGACTCCATCTGCTGTAATAAAAGTGGAATTTCTCAGCTCATACCGAGCTCCCTGTGCTGGGGAACACGGAGCCCTGGGCAGGAGGGAACTAGAGCAGGCAGGGATGAACCGGGCTGTGGCTGCAGCCTTGGGAAGCCCAGGGATTTCCCGGGGAGACTGAAACTTCCACTCAGCTTGATCAGAAGGAATGCCTGGAGCGTTCTCACTCAGCGGGAGGACACAGACAGCTCGGTTCAGTCCTCCCAGCCCAGCCCACGAGCGTTTTGCAGCACTCCTGTGCCAGATGAACATTTCCTGGGCAGACGCCTGGAACTGTGGGGAGAGCAGCTGCCACCCCAGGGTGCTGCCCGGGAGTGTCCCACCTCTGTGGGGGCTGCACTGGACCATGCGCAGGGCAGGGCTGCAGGGCTCTAGGTGCAAAAAGCTGCTGTCCCTTTTCGCAGCACTCTGCCCTGGGGAAATCAGGGGACAAAGCTGATTTCTCTGCCCACAGCCCTGTCCCTGCCTGCCCGTGCCCCTCACAGCCTGCACTGTGTTTGCTGCACAGAGAGGGGGAACGGAGCTAGATGTGGCTCTGAAGGTCCGTGTCCCTTGCCCCTCCTTCCCGGGGCGATCTGCTCCTGGCTCCAGCGGCTGGGACATGTGGGCAGCTCCTGCCCGTTTGTGTGTGAGGAAAGAGAAAACCCAGACCGGTGATTTTCTCTGGGGGGCTGAGCACAGATCAATCTCACTCTGCGCTCTGAAGCCTAAAGGACACCTTGAAAACTTCTTTTGTCAGGAAAGAAGCTGATTCCTCACTCCCTGAAGCTCCTTGGGGACTTCCCAATAGATTTCCAGCATCTGAGAGAGCATCTTCCCCACGGCCCTTCCCCAGGCTCTCAGTGGCAGTGTGAGCCCAGGGCTGAGCAGGGCATCCCGGGGCTGGGCTGGCAGGGAGCACCAGTGCCATGGATCTCTTTCTTCCCTGGGCCCCTGCAGTCTCTGCTTTCTGTGACCCCTGCCCAAGTGACCTCATGTCCCCAGGCTGGGGATGTGCCCAGGGACAGTTTCACTGGGGTCTCCCAGGTCCTGGCAGAGGCACTTGGGTCCTGGGTGCTCTGCCCCTCTGTGCATCAACACCCAGCGTGGAGCAGAGCTCAGGTGGATGCGGGAGGTGGGAGAACTTTGCAGATGAGATGGGGCCAGACCTCCACAGTGGGTGGATTCAGGAGGCTTCCAAGAAACCCAAAGATCCCTCTCCTCCCTTTCCACCGCAGCAGCTCCCTCTTGGCTCCCGCAGCTCCCAGCTCTGTGCACAGCAGAGTGGACAGAAATCCGCATCCCGAGGGGGAGTGGAGTGTGGGGAGAGTCAGCAGGCACCTCCCAGCCCCTCACACCCCCCTGCCCTCCCCCTCAGCTGCTCCTGGCAGCCCCAAATGAGGGATGAAAGGTTAACGGGACAAATCTTCATGGAGGTGACAAGCAGCCCTTGGGTTTCTCCAAAACAGCCACGACAGCTCCTTGCCCCCTACCCCATGGCAAACATAGGTCACCTCAGCCCTTCCTTTGCTCCAGGTGGGAGAGCTCAGCACAGGCATGGGAACGTCCCCATGTCCCATCAGCTCCAGGCAGGGCGCCTCGCTTTGATACTGTAATTTAGCAACACGAAAACAGTTGCATTCTGAAATTAAACATACAAGGAGCTCTCCTTAAGCTGGGAGAATTATTTCCACATCATTTCAAATTTTCTGCTCTATTAATTTCCCTCTAGTCTGTCATTTTCTTCATTTGTCCCACAGCTCCTGGGGTTCAGCAGAGGCAGCACTAGGCGTGATGCTTAGTCCCTTCTCCTCAGGCTGAATTGTGGTGGCTGCCTGGGCTCTCTGCTTCCCTGGAAGCTCAGCTCAGTCCTGGATCTGCAGACCAGCGCTGCCTTGGGGTAATGGATGCTCCTCTAGCTCAGCATCAGCTCCAGTCTTTCCAAAGGCACAGGGAGGTGGCAGCAGGAGCCCCCAGCAGTGTGTCCATCCCCTCTCAGCAGCTCCCACCTCTGCTGCAGGCTGCAGGGTGCTGAGACAGCCTGGGCTGGGGGGTCTGGCCTTCCCACAGGGAGGCTGGCACTGCTGAGAGCTGCTGCCACCTCTTGTCCCCTCCTAATACTTGTTCTGGTGGCACAGAGAGCTGGTGGTGGCAGGGGGATGCAGCTGCAGGGAGCAGATGTGGTCATGGGATCGTGGAGCTGTTCATGTTGGAAAATCCTTCTAACATCATCGACTCCAACCATTCAAACTAACATTCCAAACTCTTTTCCAAACTCCAGACATTGCCATTTCCTCCACTAACCCATGTCCCCAAGTGAAGGGGGGTCATTTTCCTTTGACAGGAGGCAAGAGTCACTTGGGGACAGGCATCTGACCTGCCTCTGCCCCCTGCGCTCCTCTGGCTGCCCAGGGAGTGTGGGCACTCAGGAGAGGTCTCCAAAAACGTTCTTCTGGGCAACACTTGGGAGAAACCAGCCCCAGGGCAGCACCTGGAGACAACTCTGAAGAAGATTTACATGTGCTGTGTCCCCCATGACTACCCTCAGCTCCAGCACAGGAGGAAAGGCAAAGGGCTCTCCCTGTCCAGCCCTGTCCCCTCTGTTGTCCTTGCTCATTCCTGTCACCTCAGAGCTGCCCACTCTGGCTCCTGGCTCTGGTGCTCAGATCCTTCCTGCCCTCATGGCTCAAAGGGACTCTTGAAGATCTCTTGTTTCAGGACGAGGGCTCTGGATTCAGGATTTCAGCCTGGCCTCTGCCCCGTGCTGCAGATGAGCACTGGATGCTTTTCAGCATCAGGGGCTGCATTAATCCCCCTCCTCCCCAGGCTTTTTGCATTCACTTCCCCGTGGTGGTCGCTCATTAGCATCCCGCTGCTGTCCTCCAGCTGCTCTCCCTGTTTGCACCGTTTCCAAGACTATGGTAGGACTTTATGAATCATTTATCTTAAGCAGCAATTATTGTACAAACAAGTCATAAATACTGTGTCGATCAGCCAGCTCTGAACACCTGAGACAAAGAGAGAGGCAGAAACATCACAGGAGATGGACTGAGAGAGGAATTGTCCCAATTACAGGAGCCCCCTCATCTTCTCCCCGCTCACACAGGCGATTTCAGGGATGCCTGAGGTACCTGGGCTGAGATGGATTCCAAGGATTTTAATTTCCAAGGGCAGAAGACAGGAAAGGTCTGGCTGGAACAGGGCAGCAATAAATAGGCAAAGTGCCCATCCCAGATATTAGGAATTAGGATATTAGGTATTAGGATAGATATTAGGAATTAGGACTAGATATTGGGAAGAAATTCTGCCTTGTGAGGGTGGGGAGCCCCTGGCACAGGGAGCCCAGAGCAGCTGTGGCTGCCCCTGGATCCCTGGAGGTGTCCAAGGCCAGGCTGGATGGGGCTTGGAGCAGCCTGGGACAGTGGGAGGTGTCCCTGCCATGGCAGGGGCTGGAAGGAGATGAACTTTAACCATCCCAGAATTCTGTGATTGATCCTGTAGCCCAGGGCATGCAGCTGAGCATGACGTCATGCCATATATTATATATATATTATATGTTTATATTAGATATAGATATAGATATAGATATAGATATAACAATATAGATGATATAGATGATACAGATGATATAGATATAGATGATAAAGATGATATAGATATAGATATAGATGGTATAGATGATATAGATATAGATATATAGATATAGATATAGATATAGATAGACATAGATATAGATATAGATGGATATAGATGACATCCTTATCTCTATAGACATATCCTGCAGTTTTTGCAGGGCAGCCCAGGAGAAGGGCCAGCAGCAGATGCTCCAGAGGGGTGTCAGGCACCTCCCCCTAAACTTCCCCTCCTGCCTCTGCAGTTGTGACTGAGCCTCAGGAGGCTGTGAGACACCTTTGGCTGCCCAGGCTGAGCTCCTGCAGCACCACCTCAGGGAGAGGATTCCTGTCCCTGGATGGGTCCCTGCAGGGCCAAGGGCCATTGGAGACTTGGGAAGTTTCTGGGGAGTCTGAGGAGGGCAATGCTCCAGCATGGTGCATTCCAGGGAATCCTGCAAGAAGCAGAAATGCCAAGCTGTGTGTGAAAGGAGCCTTTCATGCGGGAGGGTAAACAACACAGCCCTCAGCATCTGGTCAGTGGGGAAAACTTCAAAGCTGGAAACAAAGCCAATTCCATCACAGCTGCAAGTCCTGCCAGGATAAACAGTGTTTGCACAATCTCAGTTCCTGCAGGTACTTTGTGAGAGAATAGCCAAGCTTTGCTGGTGACAGCTGTCACAGCACCATTGCTCTGCCCCACCCAGCACCTGCCAGGCACAACCTGCCTCAGCCCCTGGGAGAGCACCTGAGTGCCCTGAACCATCTCTGGGAGCAGGGAGAGTCCTCTGGGGAGGGCACCCTGAGCCAGGCTGGCTTGACTTAGGCCCTGACTTGGGCTTTGCTGGCAGCTGGAGCAGTTGCCAGGAGATGGGCCAGCCCTCAGCACTGATCAGCCTTGTCCTGGCCATGCTGAGTGAACTAAGGAGTGCATGAAAACCACAGAATCATGGAGTTGTGAAGGAAAATGCATTTAAGATCGAGTCCCATCACAAACCCAAAACCACCTCGATGCTGGCCACTGAACCTCAATTCTCACATCCACACATCTTTTGAACTCTTGCAGGGATAATGAAACCACCACTGCCCTGGACACTCTGTTCCAGTGCTTTACAACCCTTTCTGTGGAAAAAAAATCCCTTATATCCAGTCTAAACCTCCCCTGGCACAGCTTGGGGTCGTTTCCTTTCATCTCTCCCCTCGTTCTCTGGGAGCAGAGCCCAACCCTACCCTGGCTCCAACCTCCTGACAGGGACTTGTGGAGAACCAGAACCTTTTTTTGGATTTTTTTCCCAAGCTGTGGTGCAGGGGGAAGGTTGAAGCAGCCCCACACAAGGCAGGGAGTGAGGGGCTTTGACTCCCTTCCAAGGAACAAATGTGGGGCTGGGAGAGTTGAATCCCCAGAGAGAGGCTGGTCCCAGGGCAAGGGGAAAATGAAGGCCACAAGTGTTGGAACCCTGGGCACTGAGAATTTCAGACTTTCTGTGCTGACAGGCACTGACCCCCAAGCAAACACTGCATTGGACCTGAGGCTGTGGAAAAGGCTTCCAAAATTGAATGACAGCACTGGGATTGTGGGTGTGGAGTTTGAATAGAAGTGTGTGATATCACAGTGTGAAAAAAAAGAGTTTTAGGTTTTAGAATATAGTAATATATATATAAAGCAAGATGGAGGATTTAGGGCATAGGCTAAGTCCTTCTTTTTCACCTTCTTCCCCATGGCTCTGGGTGGGATTTTGTAATTGGGTAGAAAAATCCACATTGCGTGGTGGTGGGTTATTAACCAACCATGGGTGGTGGGTTATAGATGTCATTTCTTAATTGGACAGTTTGTTCTGAAGAGACCTTGGAAGGAGATAGAGCCACCTCCTTTAGTGACCAGACAGCCCCTGTCAGCAGCTCCTGGCTGTGGCATTTTTCTTCGCTACATAAGGACCTATTTTGGAAACAAAATGGGGCAAGACAGCAGTGATGACAAATTCTTTTTTAAATCCTTCAGGGCCTCCTATCCAGCACTTTCCTCCGAGTTCAGGGGACATTTCCACGCTCAAGTTTCCTCGACACCACATCTGACACAAGGAGGTGGCTGTGGCTGTCACTGAGCCCCTGTGCAGTGCCAGCACAGTGTAACTGTCTTGTTTTAAACATAGATAAATTCACATAAAGATCTGTAATGTGAACTACAGTTGCCACTTTTCACAACGATCTGTCAAAGCAACAGGGCCATAATTTCTGTCAGGGCCGGTAGTGTCTCCCCACAACACTTTTTTGTTCTTCCTAAAAAAGTTTGCCTTTTAAGAGGTCTTTAAACGCTATTGATTTATACAATTTTAAAGGGTGCTTTGTGCTGTTCTTTTAAGATATGCTCATAGAAAAAAAAAAACAACAAAAAAACCCCTTGCTTTAAACAGAGTCATTACCTCCCATAACGAACTACCACAGCCACAAGGTCACACACATTCTGCCAGGACTGGTGGCATCTCCTGAGGTGTTAAACCAACGAAGCTCCGAAGGAAAACGCGGGGCGGTGTGGGGCTGAGCATCCCCCCTGGCAGCCCTGGCACACACACACTGCCCTCTGCCTACAGCCCCCTCGGGGAGCAGCCCCCTCGCAGGGACCTCGCCCAGGCTCAGGGTGATGGTTTTGCACTGCTGGAGAGTCGCTGAAAAGCTTTTTATTTTTATTTTAGTGCCTCCTTCAAAGGCGTTGTGTGCGAGGCTGGGGTCACCGTGGGGCCATCCCCAGCGCTGCCAGGAAAGTCTTCCCCCCAAACACACAGAGAGGGGTTTTTTGGTTTTTTTTGTGTTTTTGGGTTTTTTTCAAGCAGCGTTGAAAGGAATCACCTCTACTCCACACACAAACTTTCCTTCTCCTCCTCGTTCTCCTTTGAAGAGTCTCACAACACGTTGGACTTATCAAGACTAATTTTAGAGGGAAAACAGGGGGGAAAATATGCAAACTACAAACTCAGGCCCCTGAAGACTAAAAAAGCACTAAGAGAGCTTCTGAGGAGTGCAGATGCAGCGAGGCTGCCTTATCTCAGAGTCAGCGCTGAAGTGGAGAGCCACGTAACGAGGGACCATTTCCCATCTGCTGCATAAATCTAAAGTTACTTCAGGCAGAATGAGGAATCAGAAGATACTTCAAAGGCATTTTGAGCTCTGTATCTGTGTCAAACCGCAGCTCTAAGCACTCTGTGTTGCCCTCCTATTAAAGATGAACTTTTGTACTCTGTTAGACATCTTAAAAAGCATAAAACATAAGTTCATTTGCTTTTCAAGTACTCCCATCCCCACTCCCCGCTCGGCTCCCTCGCCAAACACAGTGTTTGTGAACAAACAGCCCCGGTTCTGCTGCGCAGGTTTCATCTTTCCTGGCAGCACGGGAGGCCTTGGCTGGGTGAGCTGCAGCTTTCCAGCACCGAGGGGAAATGTCAGTGCTGTCAGTGCACGGTGGGACCAGGCACTGCTTCCCACAGACACGTCCTCAGCATCCTCTGGGCTGGAATTGTTGCGCCAGGGGAGATTCAGCTCTGCCCTGCCAGAGACGGGGGAGTTGCACGGGAGGAGAGCAAACAAGGCTGACTGTCAAGATAACCCTTTTCCTTGTGGAATTTGTGGCTTTATCAGCACTTTTTTTTTCTTTCTTTCTTTTCTTTTTTTTTTTTTTTTTTTTTTTTTTTTCAGAAGGAGATGAAATGTGAAGGGTTTTCAGCTGTGAAAATTAATTGCTTCGTTGTAAGCTGGCACTAAGCCCCCTGGCCTTGGATCCTCAGGGGATGCCACGGCATCCCCACACAGGTCAGTGACCGTGTTGCTCCACAGGACTCCACAGACACTGAGGGAGATGCTGGCTGGGTGATAGGAAAGGGAAAGAGCACAAAAGGCCCCTGAGTGGAATCAATTCACGGCGCTGAAACAACAACAACAAAAATAGGGCTTTGCTGTTTCCACAATCCGCTGTGTATCTGCCAGCAGCTCAGCTGCCAGGGTCCCAGCCTGTCCTTTGTGGGGCATTTCCTGACAGGGCTCTGGGGCTGCTGCCTCAATGAGCCCCAGCCTCGTCACTGACGGGGCAGCAGGGAGCAAGGATTGTCCCAAAAAGTGGTCCCAAAAGGATGGTCTCAAAAAGATGGTCCCAAAAAAGATGGTCCCAAAAAGATGGTCCCAAAAAGATGATCTCAAAAAGATGGTCCCAAAAAGATGGTCCCAAAAAGATGGTCCCAAAGGGTGAGGCACGGCCAAGTAAAGCCTTCCCAACCTCCAGGCTCTGATTGGAATATTTGTCAGGAGCAGTGGGGAGGAAGAGTGTGAGAAGGGAAGGAGGAAGGGTTGGGAAGAAAGAGAAGAAGGCACGGGCAGGGCGCTGTTCAGTGAGATCAGAGGAGGGCAGCACAGTGGGAGTAATTAGGGGTTTGTGATTCAGGTACAAGGCAAAAGGAGGGGAACGTCCACAGGGGTTGGGGGAAGAGAGAACAAGGAGAATTCAGAGCCTGGCAGCAGATGGGCAGGAGGGGGTGAGTGCAAAGGCAGGAAGGGAACAGGAGAGGAAGAGACGGTACAGCAGAGTTGAAAATGGCTGTGACAGTGAATTTCTGCCTTAGAGAAGGGGAAGGGCCTGGCAAAGCCTGCAGAGATGAGATGGGGCACTGGATAAAGCAAACCTGGGCTCAGGGGCACAGCCAGGCAGCAACATCCCTGTTTAGGGGAGTAGAGAGGCTGAGCAGGGGTGGGGTACAGCTGACAGAAAGGATGCAGGAGCACAAAAGATACAGGATTTCAAATCAGGAATTAAAGTAACATTCACAACCATGACTTAAAACACATGGAGCTGCTGCTCACATGAGAGCACAAAGTCAGAGATGGGGGCAGCACTAGGGCAGCTTTGGACAGGCCATTGGGGATGCCCAAATTTTGGAGCACCTCCTGTGCCACTCTGGCACCTTTTCCTGGCCAGCTCGGGGTCTGTGGGCACAGCAGGGACAGGAAGAATATTTCTGTGTCCCAGTGAGTGGGCCCTGACTCCAAGGGAGATCAGGATCCATGAAGATGGTTCTTGAGGGACCTCTTGCAGCCTGTGAGAAGTTGTCCTGTGGCAGCAGCTGCTCAGGTCAGATGGGACCCCTCCCATGTGGAGCCCTGGAAATATCTTTGCGAGTCTGGGATGGTGCTGGTGCACCCCAGTGCCACCCAGAGGGGACTGGAGGCTCCGTGGGTTTGGCAAGCTCCATCAGACCCGAGGCAGAACAAATCAGCCCTTCTCTCCTGTTAGCAGTTTACAATCCCTTCTCTAATTTTCATTATCTGCAGCAAAGGAGCAATTCAGGGAATCAATTTTCTAGAAAACTCAGTGCTGGGTTTGGCTGGATTGCTGCCTGCTCACAGGGTGAGTTTTCCCAGTCCCTTTCCAGCTCATGGTGGGGCTCTGAGGAGGCTGTGGCTGCCTGCCCAGCCTGTCCCTCGTGCTGCAGGGAATCCAGGACCAGGCTCTGCCTGGGCTGGGGCTGCTGCTGCACACTGCAGGTGGCCACAGCAGCACAGCTCTTGGCAGGACAGGGACCCCCAGAGGCAGCACCCCACCTCTGGCAAATCCATCCTGCAGAAATCCATCCTCCAATTCCATCCTCCACATCCTTTCCCAATTCCAGCTGCCAGCCCTTCGTCGTCCCACAGCAGCAGCAGGACTGCACAGATCTGCAAAGCATCCCTCTCCCTTCCATTTCTCCTCGTGTACCTGTCTGCCTCCTCCCCCAGCACACCTCTCTCCTTTGGCCCTGTTTCAGTGTAAAGAAATCAGGTTTTGGTGCCAAGGCCAGCACTGCCTGTGCTGCTCAGGTCACTGGAGCTGTAGCAACATTTCCCTGTTGCTCTCAGTATTTTATTCATGAATTTCCCTTTCTCTTTGCTACTGGACAGTTTCAAGGTACAATCAGGGAGCTTCACATAGTTGCAAGTTTTTTTCTGTGTGCCTCTGTTACTGCATTCAGCTTGGGTTTCCTTTCCATCTGAATGACTTTGTGTCTGGGCCATGGACTCAGGGCTGTTTTATCTCCCTGCCAATCATTATTTTCCTTTCTTTGCAGTTTTACATATTCCCTTTCAGATCTGAACATTCTCAACAGATTCGTGTTGCTGCCTCAGCTTTCACCATCTCCTTTGGTTGTTACAAATGTACGACCAAGCCTGGGACTCTGCCAGAATTCCTGGGCCTGATGGTGAGCTCCTCCCTGATGAGACTGGACATCTCATCCCAATTCTGCTTTTCTCTCCTTTGAGCTCATTATCAGTCCACGGGGCTGAGCCATGGTCCCCCAGCACAGGAGTCTCTCCTGAGGTACCTTGGCACAGAGATCTAAGGGCATGGTGCTGTCCACATCATCCTCCACATTCCTTTTCACCACTTCAAAGATCTCTCAGGTCTGAGAGACCTGACTCCCCTCTACAGAAAATTTCAGGCACTTTTTAAATAAATCCTGTTAATCAGGGTGTCAGTTCTGTTCCTCACTGCAGTTGCCCCAGTTCCTTGGTGTGACACTTAGACCCACTGGCCATGTGCTGTCCAGGTGGCCACAGAGAATTTTGTGTGGTTCAGTGCCACGTGTGTCACCTTCAACACCTTTTGAGGGTACTGGAGCTTGTAGCAGATTTGATTCTCCTGGAATTCTTGTCTGAGTCCTCCCTGTTGGGACTCCTCAGGCACATTTTGCTCCAGCACCTCCTCTGACACCTCCCTGAGGCAGTTTCTCATGTTCATCCCCTGGAAAAGTCCTTGTGGTGCAGGAATCTGCTTGATCAGAGGGTGCTCTGAACATCATGAAAAGGTTTAACTTTATTTTTCCATGGAGCCATGTGCTCCCACTGTCCTCAGTTAGAATGTCACCAAGGAGAGGTGACACTCCTGACCACTTGACCTCCTAATGTGTGGGAGGAGTTGCATTTTTAGCCCTTGAGCTGCTAACAAGTTACTCTCATAAAAATACTTAATCCCATTCATAATGATTTGACACTTAATTTGCCCAGGTCTGGGGACAAGTTTCTTTTCTGCATTTGGACCTTTTTTCCTTCTAATTGCTGTGAAGCTGGTGCACTTTGCAGTTTAACCATGGCAGATGTTTCACACTTGGCAATGCTGTGGTGAAAAGAGCATTTCTCCTCCTTAACATACAGCAGAAGTTTTACAGATTTTTAAATGCTCCTTCCATTTCTAGGTTTATAAAGTAGCCCAGCGCTGCCCTAAAAGTGTGGTTTATCATACTGAAAGACAGCAGAGGCAGTTATGGACTAACAGCCATGACCAAGACCCCAAAATGGATTTACCTCATTTGAGAAGCTTTTCCATTAATTTGTTTCACTCCAGGCAAATTATACATGCCTCTCAAATCAGGCTTAGTGAAGATCTTAGTCACAAACAATTGGTTGCAAACCTCAGAGATCAAGGGTAGTTGATATCTCTTTTTCCCTCTAATCTAATTTGATTCCCAATAGTCTGTGGCTAATGTGGGCACACAATGCACCAGACAGAGCAGAGACAGGGACGTACAAGGCGGTGTTAAGATCTTACTCACATCATTATCTCCAGCTCTGGCACTTGGCAGCAGCGCTGGGAGCATTTGGGGAGTGGAGGAGCACACAGGGACCTTGGCCTGACGCAGCCAGGGTCGAGGGAGGAGATCACCATCTCTTCAATACGGAAAGGGATTATCCAATTTCGGAGACAATTGGGTTATCTGCATAAACCGCCTGCCACCACGGTGACACGGGAAATCAAGAGATTCACAAACGCACAAAGGGGAATGAGTTCCCAAGCAGGGACAAGGGGACAAAGAGGTTTGGGATTAATTCCAAAGCAAAAGGGTCAAGGAAGGAGTCAACGTGGGGCTGGAAATGCTGGTCTGCATCACGCACAGAATAACAGCATCCCCCGGAGAGGCTCAAAGGGATGGTCCATCACTGCCTGCCAGCATCTCTTTGTCAGGTCCTGCTGGCCACCTGCAGGGCCAGAAACCATCTTTTCCTTTATGATTTTTTTTTTCTTTCCCCTAACACAGTCTCTTGGTTCTCTTCCCTGCCAGAGCACTGAAACAGCTGGAATGATGCACAGATTAAGATCAGTCAGGCCTGACACATCTGTCATTGTAACTGAGGTCTGGATGAAGCTCCCCCAGCCAGAGATGCTGTTATTTTCCCTCTGTACTATAGGTTTTGTACACTTTCTCCTGGGATTTTCCCCAGAGAAATTGCCTGCTGTCAGTTCTCTTCCTTGATACCTGTCAAGCTTTGCAAAAAATATCTTATTTTCCTTGATATTTTACAAGTCCAAGTGCAGTGGATGTGCTTTTGGAGCAAACATCCCTGAGGAGTAACCTGCTCTAGTGGAAGGTGTCCCTGCCCATTGTAGGGGGGTGGAAGGAGATGATCTCTAAGGACCCTTCCAACCCAAACTATTCTGATATTCTGTGATTAGAATTACAGAATTAACTCAGTTCAGGTAGCCCAGTCTCTCCTTGACTCCTGGTTTCTTGTGCCTTGACCCTTTGTTTTCTTCTGAGAGGGTAGTTTTTGGTGTAGGAACCTCTGAGGGCAGAGGATGACTTTGGGGGGCCTGGATGGAGCAATCAGGGATGAATGGGTGGGCAACAAGAGAGGAGAAGTCACATCCACAGGTGGAATAGGGTGGGGCTGCTGCCAGTGTCCCCAGGGATATTTTCTGCAATCCAAAATGTGGGAAATGTTTAAGGCCTAAAGAAGAGGAAAGGTGCCATAGGAGAAGCTGGAGAAGAGCAGGGCTTGGCTGGGCACTCTGAAACTCCAGGCAGCTTCTCCCTGCACCCCACATCCTCATGAGACACCAGAACAAAGCCACCAGACCAGGAAGGATCCCCAGGATGCTGCTGGGGAAAACCTTGCCAAAGGAAAATGAAGAGCTCAGGGTCACTCAAAGGCTCACTCGGTCTAAAAGGGTCTGCACCAAGGGTAGGACAAGGGCACAGATTGTCCCCTGGACACTGATGGAAGCCACAGAGCTCCTGAACCATTCTCCTCACCCATGGGATTGGTCCAGGCATGGAGCTGATGCCTTGGGAAGGCTGACCTGGAACAGAGACTGGACAGAGCTGGAGAGTAAAGCAGGGGTTTATTAAAAAGCCTCCAGGATCCACCTTGGGCAGGACAGAGCCTGACCAGGGCTACACCCAAGGTGGACTAAGAATGGTCACAGAATGGCTGAGTGGTCATGAGATCTTACATTTTTATACATTTTGGCCCATTTGCATATTGGAGTTTAACTGTCCAATTCCAGCTCCAGGCTGTGAGGTCCCATCCTGCTTGTTCCTCCCTCCAGCCCACCCTTGTTTGTGCTTTGGGGCTGAAAGTTGTCCTTGGAGTGCAGCAGGAGAAGGATTTGTTTTGTGTCCCTGCTCTGTGCAGAGCTGAGTGACACTGACTGTGAGCTCAGAGCTGCACCCCTGGGCAGCACAGAGTCTGAAAATATGAAAGGTAAAACTTAAGGCATCACTGGGAAGGCTCCTAGAGAATCTTAGTGCCTGCAAAGGCTCCTCTGCTGGACGAGTGCTGGGAGGGGGCTGGGGCAGCTCCTTGGCCCTGGTGGAAGGGAAAGGCTCTGTTGGAATTCAGTGCAGCACACCCGAGTGCTTCTCCTGAAATTCTCCATTTAGCAGCACCCACATCCCAGCAAATGATATGAAAACCACAGAGAACTCTTCCTCAAGGGGAATATTGATGGGCTGTGGGGACACAGGGACCCATGCACCAGCCCTCCCACAGGGATTCCCTGTGCACAGAGAAAGATAAAATCACAGAATTCCAGACAGGTTTGGGTCAAAGGGGACCTTAAAGATCATCTCAGTGGTCAGAGACACTGCAAAGGTGACAGCACCCATCAATGGGAAGAAATCCTCTGGCTTCCAAAGGAGTGGCTGGCAGTGGAGAAGCAGAATTCAGCTCCTGTGTGTGGGCCAGGAAGAGCCTCCATCTGTTTGTGGCTGATGGATGGTGGCTGGCACAGCTCTGCTGTGTTCACCTGCATAAGGAAGGCACAAATATCCCTGAGCACTGGAATAACTGAACACAAATCCTTACCAAGTGTCCTCTCTCAGGAGCAGCTGTCTCCTGCCACAGCCCCAAGGGACACAGGACACAGGAAGGGCCTGGCCACCATGTCACCACAGACTGCAGATGTGACTTGCTGCTGTCCTGGCTCACAGCAGGGCACTGCTGAGTATAAAATCATAAAGAACCATAGAGTCAGTAAGATTGGACAAGCCCACTAAGATCGAGTCCAACCACTTAGTCAGCATTGATGTGTTCAACAAACCACGTCCCCAGGAGCCACATCCACAGAGTTCTGAACACTTCATGGGGTGGTGACTCCATCTCTGCCCTGAGCAACCTGTGCCAGTGCCTGAAAACCCTTTCTTAGATCCATCCTGACCCTCCCCTGGCCCAGCCTGAGCAGTTCCCTCTCCTCCTGTCCCTGTTCCTTGGGAGCAGATCCCGACTCCCCCGGCTGTCCCCTCCTGTCAGGGAGTTGTTCAGAGCCACAAGGTCCCCCCTGAGCTCCTTCTCTCCAGGCTGAGCCCCTCAGTTGCTCCTGATGCTCCAGCTCCTTCCCAGCTCTGCTCCCATCTCTGGACACACTCCAGCAGAGACAGCTTTTGCTGGGAGAGCTGACAGCATCCCAGAAAAGCACTTTCCACAGGCAGCAGAAACAGGAGGAGTGTGAGAAATGCTCCAGCCTGTAAAGAGATGCAGAGATGAGCTGGTTGTGGGGACAGGTGGCTCAGTCCATGTGTCATGGAACATGCCAAGAACTGCTGGAGGCTCTCAGTGACCATGTGAGAAATGCTCTGGCTCTTCCCAGCCTTGCTCACAGCCACAGGAGACAGAAGACGTGTCACACCATCACCTTCCAGCTGTTTCCTGGTGTTTGTGTCCCAGCACAAACTGCAGAGCCTGAGGGAATGACGAGCAGCCCCCACCCTGGGAGAGGTGGAACCCACCACTCATGGTATCCTCACGGAATCCTCACGGAATCCTCATGGAATCCTCATGGAATCCTCACGGAATCCTCACAGAATCCTCACGGAATCCTCACGGAATCCTCACGGAATCCTCATGGAATCCTCACGGAATCCTCACGGAATCCACCCTGGAGAGGCCCGGGAGGAATGCCATGGCACAGTGGGAGCTGTCCCTCTGCCTCCCTGCCCCAGGACACACCGCTCAGCCCCCAGGGGACTCCAGAAGTTGTGGAGGGCCCAGGATCTGTGCGAGGACCAGCCCGTCTCATTTGATTACCAGCAGATGGAGGATGCATGCAAGAGAGAGATAATTAATTAATTGCAACTTTCCCAGCCTCCAGACTTTGGTTTCTATTGATCTCAGTTTTATCTGGAGTAATAGAGACAATTAGGAGGGAACACAGCAGCAGAAGTTAATTACCAATGGAATGGAAACTGTGTCTTTCAATTTATTAAAGTTTTATCACAACTCGGCGCTGCTGCAGAAGCTGAGGCAGAGCTTCTGGCCCCCCGTGTCCTCTGCGTCCTGCAGAGCACTCGCCACTGCTGACAATCAATAATAAATTACAAACTCCTCCTGCCCAGGCTGCAGGGAGCCCAGCCCCAGGGGAGCAGAGGGATGTGGGACAGGCTGTGCTGGCTCTGCCGGGGTGACAGGGACAAAGCAGGGCTCTTCTGTCCCCGGGCTCCACTGGAACCCTGGAGGCTGAAAATTTCAGCCTTTCTGTGCTAAAAGGTGCTGACCCTCAAGCAAGAACCACGATGGACTTGAGGCCATGAGACAGGCTTCTGAAATTCAGTGATGGCACTGGGACTGTGGGTGTGTGCTTTAAATAGTATTGTGTGATCTCACTGGGTGAAAAACTTAGAGTTTAAGGTTTTAGAATACAGTAATACATATGGGACAATGTGGAGGATTTAAGGCGTTGTCTAAGTCCTTCTTCACCTTCTTCTTCTTCTTTTTGGTTTTGGGTGGGTTTTTTCTAATTGAGTGGAAAAGGTCCACATTGCAGGCCTTGGGTGGTCATTATTGGGTCAAAAGTATCAATAATATAGGTGTCACCTCGTTATTGGGTGATTAGCACTTAAATAATCTTAGATCTCCATTTTCTACTTTCTCTCTTCCATTGTGGGCCTTGAGTTGTCATCATTGGGTTAAAAGTATAAATAATGTAGGTGTCCTTTTGTTATTGGGTGATTAGCACTTAAATAACCTCGGAGAGAGTTAGAGACATCTCCATTTTCTGCCTTCCTTCCCCCGAGGGAGGCAGCCCCCTGCAGGCACAGCTCTCCTGCCCAAGGGATGCTTCGGGCACAGGAGGCAGCGCAGAGCCAGGGAGGGACCGGCCACCCCCGAGGGCTCAGGGCAGGGCTGGGATGTGCTCTTGGCGTTTGGAGAGCCTCAGGGACACACCTCTCCTTTAGGCTTACAGAATCGCGGAGTCCCAGAAGGGTTTTTGCCTTGGAAAGGGACCTTAAATCTCATCTCATTCCAACCCACCGTGGTGCAGGTGATGCTTTGGGAAGGCTGACCTGGAACAGAGACTGCGCAGAGCTGGAGAATAAAGGAGGGGTTTATTGAAAGGCCTTTAGGATCCACCTTGGGCAGGACAGAGCCTGACCAGGGCACACCCAAAGTGGACTAAGAATGGTCACAGAATGGCTGAGTGGTCAGGAGGTCTCACATTTTTATAAGTTTTGGTCCAGTTGCATACTGGATTTGATTCTTTGAAATGATTCTCCACTGCTGGTGCAGGAGCAGTGATTAGATTGCTGGTTTGCTCTTGTCTCTCTTTGCAGCCATTCCAAAGGCTGTTTGCCCTGCACTGCCCCAGAGAGCTGGAGAGAGCCCACCTGAGGACAGCCCTCGCTGCTGACCCACACAGCCTTGCCCAAACTGGACATTCCAGCAGAAAACTTTCTCTGGTCTTTTATGAACACATGGTTGCTCACATCCTGGAGTGGACCCAGTCAGTAACCTCTCTTCTGATGAAAAAAAAGTCTGTTTAATTGCATTTATTTAATTTGGTTCATTTTCTTCAAGATTCTTTTTTGAAGCATCATGTCAAAAGATTTTGACACGGCCTCACTGACTGCTTCACTGGGGTCACAGGTTTAGGATCTATGGTCCCAGTCCTAATGTGAGGTGACACTGCACTGGGCTGCAAAGGGAAAGGGCACTCTGGAATGTCTCCTGGCTGAGTGTGCACGCTATTGGAAATTAGGCAGTTGTGGCTCTGACCAGTGCTTGAATAGGATACAGGTTTTAAATCCCTTGTATGGTAGGCACAAGCCAATTAGTCATGCTTAAATACTTGGGAGATTGCTGGAGCCCTGAGCCTCAGCGAGCTGTGAGGCTCAGCCCTGCCCTGCCACTGAACTGATTTGCAGGGAAGGAGGGGAGGAGATATTTTCTCAAGGTGAAAAGGATGTTCTTGGAGGATATGTGGTTTTAAAACTGTTAGATGCTTGGCAGATTGACTCCCCAGCCTTGATTAGCCCTTCTCTGGCATTCCCAGGTGAAACAAGAACAATCTGCAACCACAGAGATTTGCAAAACGTGATTTTCTGTGGCAGCTCAACCACTTTGGATGCTCATACAGCCACAGAATCCCAGACTAGTCTGGGCTGGGAAAGACCTGCAAAGCTCATCCCATTCCACCCCTGCCATGCCCAGGGACACCCTCCACTATCCCAGGGTGCTCCAAGCCTTGGACATTGGCAGAGAGGTGCAATGTGATGCTGCCTGTAACAAAGAGCCAAGGTGGAGGCAGAGCAGAGATGAGGCCAAACCCGTGCCAGGCTTTGCACCAACTTCCCATCAGCTCACTCCCACCCAGGGCGGGGCCTGGCTGTGTGCCCCAGGGGCAGGTCCAGCCTGGATACTGTGCCTTACCTCCACTGCTGCCACCCCTTTCCAGGGCAATCTGCTCAGCTGCCTGGTCCCTCCCAGCCCAGCCAGGCTGGGGCATCTCTCATTTCCATCACTCAGCACATCCTCCTGTTCACCCACGAGTCCCAAATTCAATCTGATTTCAGTCTGATTACTTTCCCCTCCACTTGAGAGAATTAATTAATATCCGTCTCTGTTCCAGTTTTTTTTTTTTTTTTCCCCAATCGATAAAAGGAGGAAGGAAAAGGTGGTGTACCTGTCATTAATCATCATTAAATTAGTGACTCTAGAATTAGCTCACCATGAAAGCAGAGCTGTGCTGGATCCCTGTGCAGAGACCTGGAGCTCTGCTCAGCTCAGGCAGCAAGAAGCAGGAGAGAGAGGAGAGACCTGCACATGGGTGTCACAGGAGGGAAGGGATGGAGATCCTCTCTGGTGGCAGAGGAGAGCTCCACCACAGCAAAGCACCTCTCTGTGCTCAGGTGATTGCAGCTCCTCAAGCCACCACTCAGGCCAAGCCAGAGCTGCCCAGTCACTGATCAGTGTCACCCACATCTCCCTGGAGGTGACATCCTGATCCTGAGTGCTGGCTCCAGGCCCAAACAGCCACATGGATGGATTCCCTGCACCCAGCACAGCACGTGGGCTCCAGCTGCACAGGGAAGGTGAAGGGTTAGGAAGGGGTTTCCCTGCATCCATCCAGCCACGGGGATCAAGTGATTCTGTTCCCTGCCCTCTCTCCTGCCTCTTTGGTCTCTCACCCTGTCCACTCCCTGCTCTCACCTGGGGCAGGTATCACAGAATCCCAGGCTGGTTTGGGTTGGAAGGGATCTTAAAACTCATCCCATTCCACTCCCTGTCATGTGCAGGGACATCCTCCACTGTCCCAGGCTGCTCCAAGCCCCATCCAACCTGCCCTTGGGCACTGCCAGGGATCCAGGGGCAGCCACAGCTTCTCTGGGCACCTTGTGCAGTCTTCTCACAAGGGAGAATTTCTACCCAATATCCCATCTCTCCCTGACCTCTGGCAGTGGAAGCCATTCCCTGTGTCCTGTCCCTCTGTCCTTGTCCCCAGTCCCTCTCCAGCTCTCCTGGAGCCCCTTTAGGCCCTGGCAGGGCTCTGAGCTCTCCCTGGAGCCTTCTCCTCTCCAGGAGAACACCCCCACCTCTCCCTGGCTCCACAGGGGCTCCACCCCCTGAACATCTTTGTGACCTTTCTCTGGACCTTTCTCTTTCTCCGACAGCTCAATATCCTCCTTTTACTGTGGGCACCAGAACCCCCAGCTGTTATGGTGGCAGCACAAGGAGCAGGAGAAGTGGCATCAGAAGGAGGAGTTCACATCACCTGTGAGAGTGGTGTGTAGGAGCAAACAGATCTGAAGGTAAGAATATCTGTATTTACATTGTATGTTTTATCCCCCACATTTTAGTTTCAGGGCCTGGAGCCTCTTCCTGACCATGTTTTGATACCATTTCATGAATGAGCAGCTGCTTTGCTCTGGTGGTGCTGTGGCTGAGGGGACGGTGGTGATGGCAGAGCTGGGCAGTGGCTCTCCGATCACACCTCTGGGGAGCTGCTGTCTAAGTGATACCTCAGGCAATAGCTGGCATCTGTCTGGGTCTGGAGGGTCTGTGACCTTCACCAGCCCATCTGCCTGCAGCACCCAGCACAGCACCAGAAACATCCTCTGCTGGACACTGAGAAAGCCACTGGCCACATCCCGTCCTTCCAGGGGCTCAGCCTGATGCAAGGACAGGGAGGTCACTCCCCTCTGTGGCACTTCTTACTCACACCAGCACCTCCTTTGCCCTGGTGGCCACACCAACACCTTGGTGACCCTTCCAGGGCCCTGCTGTCCTGGACACAGCCCCTGTGGCAGGTGTGACCTCCTGTCCCCGTGTGTGCCCTTGCCTCTGGCCCTGTTCAAAAGCCAGTTTGTGGAGCTGAGCACACGTCTGGCTCTGTGCTGTAAATAATGGATCACAGCGCTGAGCACACAGCACCAGCCCCTGCAACAGCCTCAAAGCACTTCATTAGTACCTCAGCAAAGGCCAGCAAAAACAAAGCAAATATTCCAGTCAGCCTGTGCTCTTGGAAGGGTTTGTCATCCCCACAGCCCGGCTCTGCTGAGTCCAGAGCATCTCCTTGTGCCCAGTGCTGCTGCAGCTGCAGCTCTGAGCCTTTCTGACCAACCTCCCTCCTCTCTGAGATCCCTCTCATGGTCCCAAAGCCCCAAAGTCTGTGGGGCTGCAGGTTTAAGGCCCAATGGAATTCAGGATGTTTCCCACTCCCTCCTCCTTCTCCTCCCTTCCTCCTCAGCTGCGTCACTCTGGGCTTGGCTGGGATGTGCTGCCTCTTCCCTGTGACAGTTCTGGTGTCACTTAACCCACCCTGCTCCTGCTGGGCACCACCTCTGGGGAAAATCTTCCAGACACTGCTCCCTTCTGTGCTGGGAGCTGGCAGTGGGGCACCAGGCTGGATCATCCTGCTGCTCCAGGCAAAGCTTGGAGCACATGGGAGGCGCCATCCACGGCTGGCCTGGAGAGGGTGGGCATGGACACGCTGCTGCTGCTATCCAAAATCCTGCCCCTCCCCAAATCCCAGTGTTGGGAAACCTGCATCCCTGGGCTGCCATTACATTTTCTCTCCAAAGCCTCTCCATGAAGGCTCGCTGGCAGAGCAACCAGGAACCAGGCAGGAAGACAAACTGTGGGTCAGCTGCCAAAATACCTGCACCAAACACTCTCAGTGTCATGGACATGTTTCTCCTGGTTATTTTTGTTAAAAATACAAAACCTCTCTGTATTTTGAGTTACAATCCTCAGTGACAAATGCAGAGAACAGTAAGTGATGTATCTCTGTGTCATGGTTCTGGCTTCTTTCTTTCCACCAAGGGTTGGATTAATGCACAGGAGTCACAGTTGGTGTTCAAACTTGGATGTTTATTATTTCTTATCTATTTACAGACAGATGAGCTGTGAGCTCTAACTAGCAAGTTAGAGAAAGGAGGTAAAATGGAGCACCTCTAACTCTTTCTGAGGTAATTTAAGTGTTAATTACCCAATAATGAGGTGACACCTATATTATTTCTATTTCTGACCCAATAATGACCACCCAAGGCCTGCAATGCAGACCTTTTTCACCTAATTACAGAAAACCACCCAAACCCATGAAGAAGGACTCAGAAAATGTCCAAAGTCCTCCATCTTGCCCCATACATTACTATAGACTAAAATCCCAAATCCAAGTTTTTCACCCAGTGAGATCACACAATCCTATTCAAACCACACACCCACAGCCCCAGCGCCATCACTCAATCTCAGGAGCCTGTTCCAAGGCCTCAACTCAAACGTGGTGTTTGCCTGAGGGTCAGCACCTTTTAGCACAGAAAGGCTGAAATCTTCAGCCTCCAGGGTTCCAACATCCATGCTTGGGGTGGGTGCCTGTCCGTGCTGTACCTGAGTTTACAGTGTTTGTGTGTCTGGGTGCCACAGCTCCTGCCATGGCCCCGTTCCCACCACAATGTGCAGCTTCCTGCTGTGCCCTGCATTAGTCCCTTAGCCAGGGGACAAGGGATTTGGGTCAGCACAGCACCAGGATCCACCTGTGGTACAAAGATGCCCTACCTATGGAGTGGGGACCTCCACAGGACTGGGGGGCACTGGGGTGTTGTATAAGACTTTTTTTTAATGTGGTGCAGGGCATGAAATGAGAGCTGAAGGAGGCTGAAAAGGCCGGAGATGATCTGAGATGTTCTGTGAATATCCATGTCCATGAGCCATCCTTGGCTACAGGGTCACAATGACTCCTCTGTGCCCAGTAACTGCAAATTGTGGGACCTGAAGGCCACCATCCATCCCTGCCAGGGTCCCAGTCAAACCAGTGCCATTCCACTCTGTCCTTGCAGGCCAAGCCTACATTTAAACTCACAAAGCTCCTGCCCACAAGCCCCTTGCACCAAGTGACTAAAGCAGCCAAATTTACCACAATTGAAGGTGTTCTTCCAATGAATGTGAGCATGAATTAATAATGGCATTTTGAAGGCTCTCTCCGTGCTTGCTGCATCCCTCCTGCTGCACTCAGAGCTGCTGAGGAGCTGCAGCCACGCTGATTCATTTTGCACTAATAACAGCCTTCCCCTAAGAGGGATAAACTGCCCGCTGAAGTTTCTGCTGGCAAAATGCGTCTCCAAATGAACTGCTAAAAATGGTTAGCAAAAGGCTATTTCCAGCTCCTCCACCCAGCTGGGGCTGGCTCTGCTGCCTGGCTGGTGCTGTCTGCATCTGTCACAGGAGTTCCTGTGCAGGGAAGGGAGGCAGGACGGCTGCAGGCAGCAGGTGAGGAGGTTTGGGAGAGGCAGAAAAGGGCTGCAGGCAGGTGCCTCAGTGCCCATGCAGCAGGCACAGAGAGGGGACACAGCCCTGTCATGCGTGTCACCAAACAGCCCTTGCAAGCTGGGAGCTGTGTGCAGGTGTCACAGGCACCACCCTCATCCTCCAGCTCCTCCCTGGCCCTTGGTGCTGCCAAATCCTGGGGTGTGCAAGGAAAGTGAGTCCCAGCAGTGCCTGTCCCCACTGTGGCTCTCGCTCACACAGGGCTCCTTCCCTCCTGGCTGTCAGAGAAAGCTCTTGTCAGACACTTCTCTAATCTCAGCGATAATAAACCTCCCCCTCGCAGCTCCCCGACTCCCGGATCTGTCATGTGAGCCAGCTGTGCACAGGGAAAGCACTTGGAATGCAGATGATTTATCTGTCCTCAATCTGATCCAAAGACACCCCCCTGAGCACGAGCAGGCAGCAGCAGCTCCTCCTCCCAGAGCCCGGTTCCAGGGCACGGGGGAAGAGTTTGCCTTTGCAGGGATCACAGAATCCCAGACTGGTTTGGGCTTAGAGCTCATCCAGCCCCACCCCTGTCATGGGCAGGGACAGTTTCCACTGTCCCAGGGTGCTCCAAGCCCTGTCCAACCTGGCCTTGGGCACTTCCAGGGATCCAGGGGCAACCACAGCTGCTCTGGGCACCCTGTGCCAGGGGCTGCCCACCTTCACAGCCAAGAATTCCTTCCCAATATCCCATCTAACCCTGGCCTCTGGCAGTGGAAGCCACTCCCTGTGTCCTGTCCCTCCATCCCTTGTCCCCAGTCCCTCTCCTGGAGCCCCTTTAGACCCTGGCAGGGGCTCTGAGCTCTCCCTTCACTCCTCCAGACCAAACAGCCTGATCCATGATGATCCCATGTTCCTCTCATGGGACCACCCCATGAAGGACCTTTAGGATGCAGCCCTCTCACAGGGCCCTGGGGCTGCACACAGCAGGGCCCCTGAGAGCACAGGGAAGTGCAAATATCTCATGGGCAGGAAAGAAAAGGAAGGTGTCTGGTTAAGGCAGATACCTCAGAATGCTTCCCTGCAGCCTGAGGTCTGGCCAGCTTTCCCCTGGGTGGGTCACTGTCAGGATCTCAGCTGCTCCTACCCTGCAGAGACCCTCAGAGCTGGATGGGGATGCAGCAGGAGGGGAAATTTAGATTAAATATTGGGGAGGAATTGTTCCCTGTGAGGGTGGTGAGGCCCTGGCACAGGGTGCCCAGAGCAGCTGTGGCAGCCCCTGGATCCCTGGCAGTGCCAAGGCCAGGCTGGATGGGGCTTGGAGCAGCCTGGGTTGATGGAAGGTTTGTCAGGATTTTGGCTTTTCTTCTCTGCCAAGGTGAGGAGGAATAACAGAGGAAATGAAGATGTTTATTATATCTTATCTATTTACAGTATTTACAGGTCACAACCTGTGAGCTTAACTAGGAAACCAGAGAAACAAGGTAAAATGGAGAGCTTCGAACTGCTCCCAAGGTCTTCTAAGCAATAATCCCTTGAGAAGGAGGTGACACCTTTATTATTTCTATTTCTGACCCACTAATAACCACCCAAGGCCTGAAATTCAGACTTTTTCCCCCAATTACCAAAAACCAGCCACACCCATGAAGAAGGAGGAAGAAGAAGGTGAAGAAGAAAGTGAAGAAGAAGGACAAAGTGCCCAAAATCCTCCATCTTGACTCATATGCATTACTATACAGTAAAACCCCAAATTCTAGGTTTCTAGGATTCTAACAGAAGGTGTCTCTGCCCATGGCAGGAGGTGGAATGGGATGAGTTTTAAGTTTGCCTCCAGCCCCAACCAGTCTGGGACTCTGTGACTGTCTGACAGCTCTGCTGAGGGTGTGGCACAGGGGGACAGCAGAAATGCCACCTCAGAGGTGCCAGAGACACAGGAGCAGTGCAGCCCTGGGGGCTTGAAGACGGCCACTAGCAAACAGTTTTGATTAGCAATTAATCAGCATCTGCAGCAAAGTGTGATATTTAATAAAGAGTGAGGAGCTGCAGCAGAGCCCTGGGGCCAGGCTGTCAGAGGCACAGCACCAGGGAATCCCCATCCCTACCCAGCCAAAAAAGGTCACAGCTGCAGCTCAGGACGGGTCTGGAGCCCAGAGCCACCAGGGAAATGCTGCCACCCTACATGACATCCGTAGTCTGGTGTCCTGAAGTCTCCCAGAAACTGAGAAACTCTTCTCAGTTTCACCCTGAGTGCAAGGGTTTTTATATTATTTTCTTCTTTGTGTTAGAGCTGGGATTAATACACAGGAGTCACAGTTTTGTGTTCAGACTCGGGGTTTATTATTTCTTATCTATTCACAGTCTCACAGGTCATGAGCTCTAAGTAGCAAGTTAGAAAATGGAGATAAAATTGTTGCCTCTAACTCTGTCTAAGGTTATTTAAGCCCTAATCACCCAATAACGAAGTGACACCTATATTATTTATATTTCTGACCCAATAATGACCACCCAAGGCTGTAATGTGGGCCTTTTTCACCCAATTACAGAAAACCACCCAAACCCATGAAAAAGGACTCAGACAATGCCCAAAATCATCTATATTTCTTCACATACACTAAACCCTAATTTTCAGCTTCCAGAATTCCAACACCTGGGGGTGCTGATAAACCACATGCTCTGCCCCAACCCTATTCCAGCTTCAGATCAGGTCTGAATTAAAAACCATTATTGATTTTGGATTGTCACTCCCAGGTTTTGATGTCTAAACTGGCAGCAGCCTTTTAATGCTGTTTTTGAGGTCCTTCCTTCACCAGATGGGGGAAAAAAAACTATACCTCTTTTAGGCTGAAACCGAGTATTCTGCTTAATGTCATCACTCAGGGAAGTGGAGCTTCAGAAAATTCATTGATTTGTCGATTATTTAAATTAATAAAATCTATTTATTTATTAATTTATTGGGGGTTTTGTTTGGGGGGTTTTTTTTGGGGGGGGGGGTGTTTCTTTGTTTGGGGGGTTTTGTTTGTTTAATCACATATTGGTGTGATCTTACTGACTTTGGGATGGACAGAATCTCATCCTGGATGCATCCATTGACTTTTGATGGAGGTGGGAAGATGCCCAACATGATCCATGGTGGCAACTTTATCAGTTCCTGAAAGCAAAGGAGCATCCTTTGCTGATTCCTGTCTGGGAGAAGGGAATGGCCAGAGATGGAACAGGAATTTTGCTGTTAAGGAACCAGGTCTCAGTGACAACAGAAGCAGGTGGCAATAGGACACAAAATAAAGATGCTTGACTCCAGTCAGAAGGCAGTAGAAATCAGAAGGTTTTAATTACAATTTATTCAGCCCTTTTATAACACGCTGTGCTAAAAAGGCACGTTATTGATCCATAGGACTGGCACCTCTGCCACTGGCTCAGTAACAGAAATAGCAAACAGCACCTCTTGTCATGGCAAAGGAATACTGTCTACACAGGGTTGTTTTGGGAAAAAGAAAATTGTTGGAAAGTTTTCCTCGAGAAGAGCCAGCTCCTCTCAAGCTCAGAAAACACGGAGCGCACAGCAGGCAGCAGTGCAGTCGTGCACACAGCAGTGTCTCACCTCCAGCTCCACACCACTGAGTGCTGAGAGAGAGCCTTTGCGTGTCAGGCACCGAGCTGCTGCCGTCCCAAAGGAGCAGCAGGATGCTCATCTCCTGGAAGAACAACACCACGGGCAGAGTTTCCTGGTCTTCTCTCCAGAAAGGTGGGTTGTTTTTTTTTTCCTCTCCCTGCCTGTACACCCAGAGATGCAGCACTTCAGGGTGAGCAGCAGGGACGCAGCACGGACAAGTGTGGGGAGTTCCTTTGCTGGTTCCCAGTCCCTTATTCACTAACTGGTTGGCTGCAGTGTGTTTTGTTAGTGGGAGCACATTGTGCTGGATCCAGCGGCTGAGAGACGTGAGGCTGCAGCTGCCTGTCCCCAGGTCTGTCAGTAGTGAGGCTAAAGATGTATCCAGCCCACAGCTGAACTGCAGGTACACCTCTATGCTTGTGATGCCTTCAGTTTTACCTTTCATGTTTTCACATCCTGTGGTGCCCAGGGGTGCAGCTCTGAGCTCACAGTCAGTGTCACTCAGCTCTGCACACAGCAGGGACACAAAACAAATCCTTCTCCTGCTGCACACCAAGGACAACTTTCAGCCCCAAAGCACAAACAAGGGTGGGCTGGAGGGAGGAACAAGAAGGATGGGACCTCACAACTTGAAGCTATGATTGAACAATTAAACCCCAATATGCAGATGGGCTAAAACTTATAAAAATGTAAGACCTCATGACCAACCAGCCATTTTGTGACCACTCTTAGTCCACCCTGGGTGTAGCCCTGGTCAGGCCCTGTCCTGCCCAAGGTGGATCCTGGAGGCTTTTCAATAAATCCCTACTATATTCTCCAGCTCTGTCCAGTCTGTTCCGGGTCAGCCTTCCCAAGGCATCACTTGTATAAGTGCACACCTGGACACCTCCCTGTCCACACAGGTCCCAGAAGGACACTCAGAGCACCCACATGAACATCAACAGCACCAAACAGCCTCCTCCTGCTGCTCCTGTGGCTGAGGAGGCAGGTCTAACAGAGAGAATATAAATACACACACACACACAGGTATGTGCAACACTGATCCCTGCAGCAGCTGAGCTCAGACACCCACTTTATCCATAATGAATCAGAAAATGCCCTTCCCTCACATCCCATGTTTGGTCTCACACCCCAGGGCAGAAATATCCTTGGTCCAAAAGGTGACCCAGGGAGGTGCTTCTAGTGATAATTCTCACACCTCCACCCTGGAACAAATGGCTCTGCTGGGACTGCTCTGGAAGGGGCCAAGGACAATGTGGTTGTTCCTCAGGAGTCCTCAGTCTGGGTCCCCATTGAGCACCGTGTCCCTGTGCCCCCCAGAACCTCTGACATCTGATGGTTCTCCTTTGGGGAGTCTCAGGGTAGCCCCAGGGTCGTGTTTGAGCTCTCCCTCCTGCCACTGGATCTCTTCGTGTGCCTCTGTGGATGCGCAAGCTTTTATCACATCCTCTGATCTCTAAATTGATAGTTATCTCTAATCCCTAATTCCCAGGAGCTTTGGCAGAGCTCCTCCAGCAGGCAGAGAGCAGGTCCAGGGTGCAGCCTCCATGTTCAGACTCAGCAGCAGTTTTTTTGGCAATGCAGGAGGGTCCTTCTCCCTTTAATTCACGTTTCCATGACCATCTGCACAGCTCCATGTGTGTGTCTGATGGAAGGTCTTCCCTCAGCACCGGGAAATGCTCCTGCTGTGCTCAAGTGTGACAGCACTGAACACTCTTGGTGCCCCCTGAGCTGCCCAAGCCCTGCAGGGACGTGGGATGGTGATTTGCAGGGGACTGGAGCACATTTTCTTGCCCACTTTGCCCAGTTCTTCCCTCCAGTGCTCTGTAAAACCTGTTTTCCACCAGCCCTGGCTATTGGCACACTCTACTGAGTGGCTGCACACCCAAACACACAGAGTTTAAATTCAGGGGATTGTCCTGTCTAGAACAAGAGTTGTCACTCATTCACATTCTGATCAAGCACTTTAAACCTTCCAGAATGGTGCCCAGCCTGGACTGGAGGCAGCAGGCAAAGGAACAGGTCCTTGTCCCTGTCCCCTCTGTACAGACAGGGATGCCAGGAGGGGTGACAGAGCTGCCATCAATCACAGAGCCTCAGCAGAGGCTTCCAAGTATTTAAATCATTAATTAAGATTAATGAAATGCACTTCTGCAGTTTATTTAAGTGCATGTTCCGAACCCGAAAACTGGTTGTTAATTAGTGGGAGATGCAATTAGAAAGGCTCAGTAAATCCCCTCTCAAACCCTGGTGAGGCACATCCAGCTCCAAGTGCAAGGAAATGGCTCTGCCCAGGGGATGCTACATCAGAGCAGGGCAGGAGACACTTGAGAAGGGACTCACATCCCAGTAAAATGGGCTTTTAGGGAATTAGGGGATCCATCCAGCTCAGGACTGAGAATGGGAGGCACAAACTCACCATCGTGGCAAATGAGAGGCTTCATTTGACCTCTCCAGTTATATTAAATGGAAAAAATTCAGGCATTACTGGAAGTTTTAGAGCTCCTTAGAGATCCCACTGCCCAGCCCTGAATGCTCCTCATGAAGGCTAATGCAACCAAATACATCCCATCACAGGAGGAATCTGACCTGGGAATAAAAATGCACTAATTTCATCATGTGAAATGCCACCGCTGTGGGGTCCTGCCTGGATCACCTTGTGCTTGGCCTCATGCTGGGACCTCTGTGGCCACCAGACCAGATCATGGAATCACAGAATCCCAGACTGGTTTGGGTTGGCAGGACCTTAAGCTCATCCATTCCCATTCCCTGCCATGGGCAGGGACACCTTCCACTGTCCCAGGGTGCTCCAAGCCCTGTCCAGCCTGGCCTTGGCACTGCCAGGGGCAGCCACAGCTGCTCTGGGCACCCTGTGCCAGGGGCTCCCCACCCTCCCAGGGGACAATTCCTGCCCAATATGCAGAGGACCAGGACCCACTGTCCAGAGGCAGCCACTTTCCAGGATGCTCTGTGGTTCCCCACTCTGGTGACAAACACAGGCCACAGGATCACAGCCATCTTCTGCCACCAGTGCAAACTTCCCTCAGGATGTGGAGGGTGGAGCTGTTCCAGGACTTTGGGCCACCCACTGGCGTGTTTGGAAAAACAGCATTCAGAGTGACCTTCCCCACAGTGCAATAAACCAGACACACTGGCAGTAAATTGCATCAATTACGGCGAAGTCAGTAATTAATTAGAAGCTGGGATTCTTCCCATCCCTCATTGCTGCTCTGAAATTAAAAGTCCAGGTGAAGAATAACTCCAGGCCAAGGAGTCAGTGCTGGGGCTGCCACACAATTGCCCCCACACGAAGAGTCTGGAGTGGCTTCTGAGGGGTTGATTGATTTACTTCTGCACTGGCACCGAGGACAAGGGTTTGACCTCTGCGTACAGGAGAGGACTTGGATGGCAGTGAATCCTGAGTGCCACTGCAGGGGAAAGTGTCTGTCCAAGCTGGGAAGGGGCTGTGTCCTTGTGGGAGGCAGTGGAGGAGGCTGAGGAGGCTGAGCTCAGGGCAGAAGCAGAGGTTGGGATGTGTCCACGCAGGGCAGGGAGCTGCTGGGGTGCTGGAGGTGCCTGAGAGGACGTCAGAATGGTGTGGGCCACCCCAGGATTGGGGATACAGGCACTGCTGTCCTCTGCCTGGTGAACAGAGCCAGAGAACTGCCAAAATCAGAGCTGCCGAAGGTCTGTGTTCATCACACCAGGGCTTGGATTGGAAACAACCCCAAAGACCACCTCATTCCAGCCCCCTGCCACGGACAGACACTTCCTCCTCTCGAGGTGTGCAGGAACTAATGCAGGCTGAACACCTCCCTGCCTTGGAAACCCCCATCCCAGCCGTGCTGGGCCCTGCTGGGATGTTCCTGGGGCAAGCTGAGTGCAGGGCTGCCTGGTGGAGCCTAGGCACAGGCTGGGGCCAGGGCAGAGTCCAAACCGGGCAGAGCCTGGGAGCTGACATCCATCCAGCAGCCAAGGTCAGCCAGAGGGGAGCTGAGCTCCCAGAAAAGCCCCTGTGGAAAGTGAGCTGGAGCAGAAATGAGGTGTAATCAGCTGCTGCCAGCACAGAGCTCCAGCTGCCATGACCCACTTAACACTGACACTCACCTGCAGGAAACTTCCCCTGCATTTCCAGGGGCTGATGTCAGGGAAAGCAGCTCACGGCGTGGAGGTGAGTCTGGGAAAGGAGGGTGATGCTCCTGTGGCCTTCTGGATCTGTCTGGGCACAGGGTGCAGGGAGGATCCGTGCTGGGCATCCCAGCCCAGTGGGGAAGCACAATATTTCTGCAAACCTTGATGGTGCCTGCTGGTTCCCAATCCTTTGGGATGAGGACATCTGATGCCTTGGGAAGGCTGACCTGGAACAGAGACTGCACAGAGCTGGAGAATAAAGCAGGGATTTATTGAAAGGCCTCTGGGATCTACCTTGGGCAGGACAGGGCCTGACCAGGGCTACACCCAAATGGACTAAGAATGGTCTCAAAATGGCACCAAAATGGTGACAAAATGGCTGACTGGTCACGAGATCTTACATTTTTATAAGTTTTGGTTCATTTGCATATTGGGGTTTAATTGCCCAATTCCAGCTCCAGGCTGTGAGGTCCCATCCTGCTTGTTCCTCCCTCCAGCCCACCCTTGTTTCTGCTTTTGAGGCTGAAAGTTGTCCTTGGTGTGCAGCAGGAAAAGGATTTGTTTTGTGTCCCTGCTCTGTGAAGGGAGTTTTACCAGCACTTAATGTGAAGCTTAGAACTCACCTGCACCCCCTGGCAGCACAGAATGTGAAAAAAACGAAAGCTCAAATTTAAGGCGTCACATCCCTGCCTGGTGGAGAGGTTCCTGAGGGTCTCACCATGGCCTAATGGCCCCCAAGAGTCCAAACCCCACAGAACCAGAACTGAGGCACCAAAACTCAGAGTCCAGACAGGGGCACCCTGTGTCTCCCCTCCAGTGTGGCCATCACAGATTTGAAGGGAGCCCCACCATGTCCAGGGTGTTTCTCAGAGCCTCTTCTCCTGAACTCATAGCATAAAGCCAAGAGGGAAAGGAAGGACAAGAACTGGGATTTTGTTGTTGCCTTGTAAAAATGGCACTTCAAGCTATTTTTAAATCTGTAGGGATGTACAGGAGATACCTTGGATCTCCTTAAGGGATGAAGAGGCTCAGGATCATTGCCAGGGTAGGGAAGGGGTTGGGGTGGGAATCAGCGGGCACCAGGCTGAATGTGAACAAAGGCCAGATGAGCTGAACTGCTGCATCAGGGGATTGTGGCCAATCCAAGGGGAATGGCTCATCCTTATGATCAGCAGTGGGGAGGACACCTCACTGTCACCCAGGGAAGGGGAGGGTGAGTGGGAGCTGATCTCTGCTGCAGCTGCTGGGGAATAATTGCAAGGAAACAGAGCCAAACACATCTCAGTGGTGCCAAATGACATAACTAGGGATGGTGGGCACACAGGGGACCTTCAGAGATTTGGGATGGACATCAGGAAATATTTCTTGGCCTGAGTGTGACCCAGCTCTAAGACAGGTCACTGGAGACCTCTGTTCTGGGGGGTTTCCAGGCTCAGGTAGGCAAAGCCACATCCTGATCTAATGCTAGGATAGTCCTGCCATGAGCAAGGAGCTGGACTGGGGAATCTGTGAGGGCCTTTCTGCAGCTCTGCTGGATCCACAGCCCTGTGCCTGCTGGACATCACTCCTCTCTGGCAGGATTTCTTTCCAGGGATGCTCTGGTGTGGCAGGGTACAGGCTCTTCTCCCCTGATATTGCAAAGGGCCAGGTTGGCTCCCTGATCCCATCCCAGCTGTGCCCACTGCAGGAAGGCCTAAGGTGCTTTGATCCCTGACTTACCTGGTGGGATCCTTCTCACTGACTTTGGGATGGACAGAATCTCATCCTGGATTCATCCATTGAACTCTCGACGGAGGTGGGAAGACACCAAACACGATCCATGGTGGCAATCAAACCAGTTTCCTCTACAAGAGTCCTGAGGCTCCCTTCAGCCCATAGTCCTGGAAACACTTTCCTCATTCTGGGCTCTTGAGCAGCCTTTGGTGCCCAGCCAGGCCCGACCAAAAGCCTTTTTCTTCCTCTGTTTGTCCTTCTCCCCTGGGGAAGGAGCCAGCCCTGCCAGGACAGCCCAGCTCTGCAGGGACTCCTGCTGTCACCCTGGGGCTCCTGGCACGTTGTCAGCACAGCTCAGGGCACCCTGCTCTGATACCACCTTATTTATGGCACATCCTTCCTGCCTTCTCCCTGCTATTATTGCCTGAAATGCTGTAATTTAGATTCCGGCTGTGTTTGATTGCAAACTCCCCCAATCTACAAATTTCAGTGACAAGCACTAGAGCAGCTCATTTACATGCCAAAGTGATCAATCTGGAACTGCTTGTTACACCAGAGAATAAATAAATAACGGATACATTAAAGAATGGGGAACAATCAGCCAAATTAACCAATAGATGTCAGATAATGACAAGCCCTGACATCCTTAACAGGGACCAAGAGAGAGAGGGATGGGACAAGCTTTCCCAGCATTGCCCAGGGCTGCTCAGCACTCATCTATCTCTTCTCATCCCATGAGCCAGCAGAGATGTGCATCGATGACAGGAGACAGCCAGCCAGGGCTGGAGCCTGAAATCCTGGCTCTTAAACGACATACCTGTGTTTCTTCCTCACACCTGCTCTGTGCAAGCATCCATCATAGGAATCACTCATCCCCTGGGACAGTAATTACAACATTTCAGACGTGTGGCAGTGTGCCACCCAGTGTTACACAGTGGGGAAAGTGGCTCTGCAGCCCGAGTTTCACCTGACATCCCACAAAATCCTTCCAAGGCACCGTCTTTCTCCACAAATCCCTAACAGGAGGGTGGATCCAGGTAGGGTCGGGTTCTTCTCTCAGGTAGCAAGTGACAAGACAAGAGGAAATGTCCTCAGGTTGTGCCAGGGGAGGATTAGGTTGGATATTAGGGAAAATTCCTTCCCTAAAAGGGCTGTCAGGCACTGACACAGCTGCCCAGGGCTGTGGAGGTGTCACCATCCCTGCAGGGATTTAAGAGGCGTGGATGTGACTCTTGGGGACACGGCTCAGTGATGGATCTGGCAGTGGTGGGTTAATATTTGGACTCCAAGATCTTAGAGGCCTTTCCCAAACTTTCTGATTCTCTGATTCTGTTTGGGACAGCCCAGCTCAGCAGCTGCAACACCCGTCTGGGTGGTTATTCAGGCACCATTAAGCCACCAGTGGCTGCAGGCAGGTGGCTGCTGTGAGCTGCCCTCACTCCCAGCGGGTGCAGCTGAGGGCTGGGCTGCTGCTGACTGGCAGCAGAGGGGTGTGAGGTGTCTGCCAGCACTGCTGAGCTCCATCACTGCCTCCCCTTCAGTGACAGGTAAGTGCCAGCTGCCTGATGTACCCTCCTCTGGCAGCTCCTGCCTGTCAGCCTCGGCACCCCAGGGATCCCCAGCAGGGGAGGCAGAGCAGCAGCAGCAGCAGCAGCAGCTCTCCCTGTTCCTGCTGACAGCAGCCTGTGTGTGCCTGCAGGCACTGGGGAGGTTGTGCAGGGGTCACTTCCCTTCCAGCCCGGGCTGCAGGGCTGGGAGGGCACTGCCCCAGCTCCCCTGGCATCCCCAGCCGGGAGGGCAGCCGGCGGTGAGGGAGCTGCTGCATGGCCCGTGCTGGTGGCAGGAGGGTAAAAATCATCTGGAGCAGAGTTCCTGCGTGTGCAGCAGGGAGGCGAGGCCATAACAGGTGCCCTAAACCATGTGGATGCTCACCTGGGCGTGCTTGGGGTCCCCAAATACCAAGGCACCGTCCTCTTTGGGGATGTTTTTGTGACACCTGGGGGTCGATGGAGCATCTACATGCTCTGGTTGTTCCAGGTAATCTCTGCACTGGGTCTGGCGCCATTCCTTACCATCTGGGGGTCCCCTACATCACCTCAGCCCCTGCTCCATGCTGTCCCCTGCCCGTGGTGCTGCCGGCCCTGCCCCACAGGGAGAGACCGGCCACAGCCCGGCCTCACCCTCTTGTCCCCGAGTCTCAGGGAGGGACAAACCACCCACACCCTGGGGAAAGGGGTTTGCGGCTGCTGGGGGCATGGGTCACCCCGGCCCCCACGTGGGACTCGTGGGGACACCGGGCACAGGTGTCTGAGTGGGCACTCTGCAGCTGGACATCCCTCGGGGACACCGGGGACACTGGGGGTAATCTTGTCCCCACAATGAGCAGGACCGGGCAGTGCTGCGGGCAGGGGACAGCAGGGACAGGGACAGGAGTGACGGGGACAGCAGGGACAGCAGGGACAGTAGTGCAGGGACAGCAGTGACGGGGACAGCAGGGACAGGGACAGCAGTGCAGGGACAGCAGTGGCAGGGACAGCAGTGACAGGGACAGCAGTAGCAGGGACAGCAGCTCCCGGACAGCAGCTCCCGGACAGCAGTGGCTGAGGCAGCAGTGGCAAGGGACAGCAGCTCCCGGACAGCAGTGCAGGGACAGCAGTGACGGGGACAGCAGTGGCAGGGACAGCAGTGGCAGGGACAGCAGTGACGGGGACAGCAGTGACGGGGACAGCAGTGGCAGGGACAGCAGTGGCAGGGACAGCAGTGACGGGGACAGCAGTGGCAGGGACAGCAGGGACTGGGACAGCAGTGATATGGACAGCAGTGACGGGGACAGCAGGGACTGGGACAGCAGTGATAGGGACAGCAGTGCAGGGACAGCAGCTCCCGGCCAGCAGTGGCTGAGGCAGCAGTGCCATCTCGCGGCACTGTCCCCTCGCTGCCGGGCTGGCCGCGTCCCCGTGCTCCGGGCGGTGGGACGGGGCCAGCCGCAGGGCGCCAGGCTGGGGAAGGCTGGGGACATTTCTGTGCTGGCAGCTGCGGTGTGCAGAAGCCCCCGGGATGGCTCCCTGGTGCCCCAGCTCCGGCTGTCGCTGCAAATGGCGTTCCATCACCAGAGGGCATGGTCAGACGGGATTTGGGGGACAAATCCTTCCGCAAAAGGGAGGATGCCAGTGTTTAGGATAATGGTTTTCCAGTGCTCTCTAGTGGGAACTGGAGCATCTCTTTCTCAGTCTACCAGGGGTTTAGTTGCTCTAGAGCGCTGTGTTTGCACAGCAAGTCCCTCCTACTGCCTGCTGCCCCCAGGAACAGGTTGTGATGCTGTTTTATAGGAGTTTTCATACCAAGATTGTTTTTGCATGGGAACTTGCAAATTACTTAGAAGAGGTGA
The DNA here is from genome assembly GCF_009819655.1 of Sylvia atricapilla. Classification (NCBI taxonomy): domain Eukaryota; kingdom Metazoa; phylum Chordata; class Aves; order Passeriformes; family Sylviidae; genus Sylvia; species Sylvia atricapilla. The sequence continues at coordinate 5,505,458 of NC_089161.1, forward strand.
CAGCCTAACTCTGGCAATTTAGCAGAGCAGCCTGATTTTATGAGGCCCTTCTTTTATAACTTTTTTGCCTGTCACAACAGAGACCCCAGCACAGGTTGCCCAGAGAAGCTGTGGCTGCTCCACCCCTGGAAATGTCCAAGGCCAGGCTGCACATGGAAGGTGTCCCTGCCCACATCAGGAGCTGGAACAAGATGAGCTTTAAGGTCCCTTCCAGCCCAAACCAGTGTGGGATGTCTCAGCTGCAGATCCAGAGGAGGAGGAGATGCTCAGGGGATGGGAGAGGAAGGCTTGGCTTGACCACAGCAACTCTGAAAGTCAAGTGAATGGGGTTAAACACTCAGAAAACTCAAGGCCCTGGGGGAAGGAACACCTAGACCAACATCAGCTTCCAGGAGATGCTGGAGACCCTGAAATTCAGTATTTAAATGGGGTTAAGGGGACAGCAGAAGACAAAGGACACAGAGCATGAGGACACAGCCCATCAATCAATGCTGGATGAAATGATGGAGTGGTCTAATTTGGGCTGTATATTAAGAAAGGACAATAGGACAGAAATACAATTACTGTCCAGAAACACCATTTGGGGGAATGTGGGTCCTTTCAAACACACCTGTCATCTTGTCTTGACACGGCTGATACAGGTCAGGCTGATAGGGGAACTCTGCTGATAAAATAAAATCACATTTCTTCTGGGCATCTGATTTATTACAGGGTGACATTTTGATTAAAGACGTGTAATGTATTGCATTAAGCGGGCATCCAGTCAATGAATTAAAGACCAACTCGGTGACAGATCTGTGTTGGCAAAGGTCTGTGGACTGAGTTTTGGTCATTGCCTTTTTCAGCTGGTTGAAATGATGCAGCACCTCCCTTGGGAATGCAGGAAGCAAAAGGCTTTAGGGGGGGTTTGTCAACCCCTCCTTGACCTAATTCCCTGTCTGCTTACCACTCTCTTTCCTTGGAGATCCTCCCCTGAGCCCCAGCTCCAGGTCAGGGCAGCTGCCACAGGATTCCTGAAAGGACCCTCAAGGGGACATGGATGAGAAGGCCTCTCCTCACTGCCCACTGTGTCCCCCAAGGAGTGGCCTGGGTGGTCCCCAGGGTCCCAAGGATGTTCCCCTGCTGCAGTCACTGTGGCACCTCTCATCCCTGATGTGATGGGCTCTGGGGACTGGTGGCTTTTTGGGGCCCTTTTTTAGCAGAGCTGAATGTGCACCCCTGGGCTCATTCCCTGCACCCAGTGACAGGAGGTGCTGAGGTTTCTCTTGGCAGATCTCGAGGCCACTCACAGCTCCTGGGGTTGCCCAGATCTGGCTGGTGCAAGGCACAGCTCCCCAAAGGGAACTGAGAGCATCATCAGTGCCAGACACTTCATCTTTTCCCACTCTACTCTTGGTCAGATTATGCCCTTTTCTGACCCAGAGATGGGGCAACCGAGAGGCCTTTTAAAAATTTTCATTTTATTTTCAGTCTCACGAGAAGGGTGAGACAATACAGATGTTATAATTCACACCATCACAATCAGAAGCCAAACTATTTCCTAATTACAATCCATTATAAATGTTTCTTGGCCTATCAGCTTTTGCCACACAATGCTGTTGATGCCTTAAAGCCAATCATCTAAAATCACCCCTCGTGGGTCCTACTACAATGCACCTTTCATAATTCTATTTCTCCAACGTATCCAGTCTTATTTGCAAGGCCATCCCTTGGAACTTGTTTCTGGTTCTATTTCTCTCTCAACAACGTCTGTCCCATCCCAGGGCATTTCTAAGTCAGCATTTTCTATCTCGATGTTTGCACACAGATCCAGACTATGTGAGCCTTCTGTCAGGCTTGGAGAATCCTCTACAAATCCATTTCCCACACTACTCCAGACACCAGATCCCCAAAGCGCTAAAGTGATGACAGCAGGAAGGAGATCATGGGACCACAGACTGTCCTGAGTTGGATGAAACCCCCAGGGATTATCTGACCACTCCTGATCCTGCACAGACACACCCCAACAACCCCTTCTGTGCCTCAGAGCATTGGCTAAACACTCCTGGAGCTCTGGCAGCCTTAGGGCCATGACCATTCCCTGGGGAGCCTGGGCAGTGCCCAACCACCTCTAGGGGAAGAATCTTTCCCTGTATCCAACCAAAATACTCAAGGCCCAGCTGACCCACACAGCCACTGATCCCTTTGTTGGGTGTGTGGAGGGACAGCACCCAGCAGCACCAGGACAAAGCTGGGTAGCAGTGACATCACCCAGATGCAGAAGCCTCCAAGGGTGATCCCTGGGCTGCCCTGAGCATCCCTTGGGTGGCTGTGACACCTGGTACCCCCATCCCCTGTCCCCTCCTGCCATCCCAGCAGCCTGTGGGCATCCTACAGTCGTGTTGCTCTGTGCCCAGTCAGCCCCAGCCCCTGCTGCTGGGCCAGGCTGGTCACTCAGTGGTGCTGCACCCTTCCTGACTAAGCTATTTCCAGTAAAGCCAGAGTCAAACACGGAAAGGGGAACAAGTTTCTTACCGAGAAAGTGAAACTTAACGCATCCCTTCCCCAACTAGGCAAACCACAGCACGTGTAAGCTCATCCTTCCCACCCCTCTCCTCTTCCTCCCTGCTCCCAGACAAGAGCTTTCCGCAGATCAGCTGCTCACACTGCTCTGTCTTCAGCCCCTGCACCAAGGTAAGCCACCACAAACAGCTGGGGACACTCTCCTCTTCTGCCACCGCTTTCTAGTCTTTGCTCCCTGTCCTCCTTCATTCTTCACTTCCCCCTCCACAAGGGTTCAAAGTAGAAAAACGGAGAGAAGATGATGTGGGGGTTAGAGGAATCTGTCCTTGCTCTGTGTGATTGTGGACATCACTGGGCTCTGCAGACTTGTCCCAGGCTGAGAACCTCAGGTTTTGGGATAGGTCCTTGTCCTCTCTCCCAGCTCTGCATGTTGGTGTTTTGCATCCCATTTGCTGTTTTTCCTTTTCCTGTTTATCACTGTCGTGTGTCTGCATCCTTTCCTCCCTTGTGCTCTCTATCCCATGGGACCACTGCCCCACAGAGCAAACTGGAGTAAACATCCTCTACAGGCATCTGGGGTGCCCCTACCCATGCCCAGGACATGGAGGAAAGGGATTGTGCCATGCTCCACGTCCTGGGCTTTTCAATCCCAGAGCTCTGCCATGGGCATGCTCGAGATTTTCAGTGACATCAGTGATTTCAGAACACACGGCCTCAAAACCCTTCCAGGAATTTACTTCCACCACTGCAGACGGTGTCTGGTGATCCACACTGGACAATTCAGCGATGAGGGCACCTGCCCCTCTGTGACCAAGGTTCACCCGTGTGTTTGTGTCCATCCCCAGTCCACCCCTGTGCTGCAGGAGGCAGGATGCAGGCTGGATGGTTGCTGGCAGCCAGCGCCCTGGCAGCGGTGCTGGGCATGGCCCTGCTGGAGGACGGAGTGTGTAAAGCACCCGACGGCAGGAACGGCTCCCCTGGACTCCCTGGCCGTGATGGGAGGCCAGGCCAGAAGGGTGAACCGGGAGAGCCAGGTAAGAGGAAGCCAGGGATGTTGGGGGGCCTCTTGGTAGGAGCATCCCTGGCTGTGCGAGCAGCTCATGTGGATGTGCATCAACTCCTTCTCCTTATTTCTCCCCAGGGAGACCAGGGCTGAGCGCTAACAGCAGGGGACCCAGAGGGGATGACGGTGAGCGAGGGGCTCCTGGCCTCCCAGGCATAATTGGCCCACCTGGCATGCCCGGCCTCAGGGGCATGCCAGGGCCGGTAGGGCGAAAGGGGCAGAAAGGGACCTCCGCCACTGTTTCGGAGCAGCCCCGTCCCGCCTTCTCCGCCTCCAGGCTGTCCCCACCCCGCGCGGGCACCACCGTGGTGTTTGACAGGGTCATCACCAACGAGGAGAACTCCTACAGCCCCCAGACCGGCAAGTTCACCTGCAAAATCCCCGGGCTCTACTACTTTGCCTTCCAGGTGGTGTCCAGCGGGGACCTGTGTCTGGGCATCACCAAGAACGGGGTGCGCGTGGTCAGCTTCTGCGACAACAACAGCCAGGGTGTCCTGCAGGTGAACTCGGGCAGCAGCGTGCTCAGCCTGGCCCAGGGTGACCAGGTGTCCCTGGAAACAGACCCCGCCCTGGGCAGCTCCATTTACAGTGGCCCCGAGGCCGACAGCGTCTTCAGCGGGTTCCTGGTGTCCCCAGAGAGCGCCTGAGGGGCTCCCACACCATCCTGGGGTGTCTGCCTGCCTGGCTGTCCCCTCGGGGTGTGTGGGGTGCTTCAGTGCTGCAGCACGTGGGGAAGGTTCCAAGCTGAGCGTCCAGAAGTGTTGTGTGCTGCCGTCAATGTCAGAAGTGGCCGAGCTGTGGGTCACCACTGCAGCACTCACCTCATGCTGAGGCTGCCCGCACTGTCCTGGAGGCTGTGGACTCTCATCCCCTTCTCCTCCTGTTGGGCTCCACTCCCAGCTGTCACCAGCTGTGGCTCTTTGCTGCTGAGTGGGAAATCACTGCCTGCCACTGCTTCTGCTCCACTAACCACTGCAAAAGCCTTCCTGGCACTGGGCCCCATCCTGTCACCACCTCCCCATCAGTATAAATAAATGCTTCTTCTACCACTCGTCCTTGGGTTTTCTTTTCTACTCATGCTTCTTTCCCCAAACCATCAATACCCTGGACCCTTTCTCAAGCTGCCCAGAGAGAGAAGTGATTCCAGTTTGTCCCTGGCACTGCAGAGGCAGAGGGACAGGAGGGAGTTGAGTGTCCAGAGTTGACACTTCCAGGGAGGAATAAGAAACATCTGGGACAGCGCTATGTGTGTCCTTCCCTGCTGAGCCCAAGGTAGCTGTCCTGCAGGGGAAAACGGGCAGCAGGTCCTGCACCTCACCCACATGGTCCCAGGTTAACACCTAAACTCTCCCAGAAAGGCAAAGGGCAGCTGTGGTCCTCTGCAAGGAGGGACAGGGACATTGGGGCACCGATGGGGTTGTGGGGTGATGGTGGTGGAGCTGTCAGGGTCTTGGGGTGTCGTGAGAGGGAGGTACAGCAGGCTGGGCTGCTCAGGAACATCAGATGCCATACCCTAGGCCTGCTCCTCAGGGGAGCTGCTCCACAAACACTGGGCACCCAAAAATATCCCCACTCCTGGAGCAGTGAGGAGAGGACTGGGTCATATGCGGGGAGCAAAGCCCACTGAGGGATCCTGGGGCCTCACCGAGTCCAGCACCCAGCAGAACTCGGTGGGGCATGGCGAAAGGTACAGATCAGACACTCTGGAGGGGAAACATTTTACAGTCTGTTTAGGGGTGCAGCATCTTCCATCAGAGCTGGGCAATGACCTTGGGTAGCCCTTCAGTGCCACAGTCAACTCCAGCCCATGTGAGCTGGCCTGAACTCTGCTCCCCAGCTGATCTTCTGTTCAGAAACAAGGGAAGTAAGAGTGAAAGCAGGGGATTTGGGGCGGGCTGTTCCCTGCAGTGGCACATCTCTGAGCTGTGTCTCACCTCTGTCCTTGCCACCCTTCCTGTTGCAGTGGCACCAGCCCAAGTTTCGCTGGACAGCCAAGAAAGTGCTGGCTCAGCAGAACCCATCGGGCAGGAGGATGTGAAATTTGGCTGGGAACAGCTGGGGTTGTGTCTTCCTAGGGGCCTTTAGCCTTTCCTAACTCCGTGACTTCCTCCACAGGGAGTCAGGGAGCCGCGCCCTCCGCGTTGCGCTGGCAGTGACCGGCACCCGGCGGGATCAGCAGCACGGGTCCCCTGCCCTGCTCCCACCACAGGTAAGAGGTGCTGCAGGGACCCTGTGGGGAGGGGGGGACTGGGGGTCCAGCAGCATGGCACACTGCTGGAGAGGGAGAGAATGAGAGGAGGAGGAGGAGGAGGAGGAGGAGAGGAAGGAGACAGAGGCACTGATGGGCTGTCCATGATGGGCTGCTCATGGTGGGGACAGCAGCAGATGGAAGGATTGATCCTGATGGGCAGAGCCAGGACACTGAGGCTGCTGCTGGAGGAGGGAGATCAGCTGTGTGCAGGGAGCTCCAGCCTCAGTGCAGCACAGGGTTATTATATTCGGGATGGCTGAAATAACGATATAACCCAAAAAGTCTTGAAGAGCTTTTATAAATGTTTATTAAAGGCACATCCTTTCTTTAGACACTGTTCTGATCTGCTGAACAAGGTTGGTCATTTGAACCAACAGCCCCTCGTAAACACTTTGTAAGTAAACAAGTTGCAAAAGCAGCAGGTGCAGGGATTAGAACTGTTTAGACTTTCTCCTCCCAGCTCCCCCAGAGCACTGCCTGGGAAAGCCTATCCGACTTTCTCTTCTGACCAGCTTTCAGCATCCACACAGGGTGACAGTCTGCAGTGGTGTGTACGTCCCCAGGGCTTGGGGACACTGCACTTAGAGGGCTTGGGGCTGGCCATGGGTACCTCTGACCTCATGGCTCCATCCAGACTGAAAGTCCAACTCACGTTGTGCCATCAGGGGCTGCCCTGGAGTTGGAGATGAGCCTGGGACCCATCTCCACATATCCACCCCACCACTGTCCTGCAGTGTGTATAGGTGGGACGCTGAGGACACACCCATGGCATCCAGGTGTTCCTGGTGCATCCAGTCTCCTTTACTCCATGTCCTGCAAACCACCCTGCCGTAGCTTCTCACTCCATCATTTTCTTTCCCTTCCCATGCTACAGAACACCAAAATGGAGAAGAGATTCTGGGAGCAGCTCTGTCTGGCCCTCAGCCTCCTCTTCCTGCATGTGGGCTCTGCTGTGGTTGTAGAAAACACTCACGGCTGCTATGGAGCTCCAGGCCTGCCAGGCATGCCGGGTGCGCCAGGCAGGGATGGTCGGGATGGGCTGAAGGGAGCCAAAGGGGAACCAGGTGAGTGAGCAAGGAGGGAAACCACATGGGCTCTTGCAGGGAGGCACGGAGTCCTCTGTGGCTGCTCTGCCTTGCTTTGCAGGATGTGGAGAGCATCCTCTGTGGTCAGGTGGAAGAGGCAACAGCACTCTCCTGGCCAAGGGAAGGGCCTAGAGAAGCCTCTCCCCGCATCCTGCCATTGACATTGACTCCCTTTCACCCTCCCCCACCTCACAGGTATCCCAGCTTCTGCACAGCAGGGGCCCAAGGGCGTGAAAGGGGAATGGGGCATCCCTGGCCCTCCAGGCAAGCCTGGCCCCGTTGGGTTTCCTGGTGCCCTGGGAATCCCTGGGGAAGAAGGCTTCGAAGGACCCCCAGGACCAGTGGGCAGCTTCGAGCAGCAGCTGCAGTCAGCGTTCTCAGTGACCAGGCAGACCAGCCAGTACCCCGTGAAAAATGTCCCCGTGGTTTTCAACAACGTCATCACCAACACCAACAACGACTACGACACCACCTCGGGCAAGTTCACCTGCAGGCACCCCGGCGTCTACTACTTCGTGTTCCACAGCTCACACACGGCCAACCTCTGCGTCATCCTGCACAAAAACCAGAGGAAGATGGCCAGCTTCTGTGACCACAAGACCAACAGCATGCAGGTCAGCTCGGGGGGCACGCTGCTGCACCTGGCTGCTGCAGACGAGGTGTGGCTGGGAGTGAACGACTACAGCGGCATGGTGGGCATTGCCAACTCCGACAGCATCTTCTCAGGCTTCCTGCTCTTCCCCGACTAGAGCATCAGCAGGGCCCCACCCAGCACCCCGATGTCTTCTACCTGCCCTGAACACACTGCTGCCTGCTGGGCTCTTCCTGATGCTCCCAGTTTCTCTGCAGGGAAACATCTCCCAGTTTCTCTGCATCCAGCCCAGCAGCCAGACCCACCCTCTCAGTCTGGGGGCTGAGCACTGGTAGCTGCTGCACAGGAGGAACAGGCACATCTGGATGCATCTGCACCCAGAGCGATGGTGCTGAGCCCCTGGTCCTGCTGGCACTGCCATGTGCATCCCCCCTGCCAACCCCACATCACCTCAGAAGTCTCTCTGTGTTTTTCCTGCCCCAAGTTCAGCCAGGTGCCCTGGCACAGGCTGCAGCAACCCCTTTGCCGTGACCTGGCTGTGGAAAGAGTCAATAAAACCTTCCCCAGTGCATCTGGTGTAGTGTGTTGTTTCCTCCGTGTCCTACCTCTCTGTGGTGTGCACAGGTGTGCGTGTGACACCTGGCCATCAGCATGTCCCCAAGCCTCACTGGCATCAGGGACTGTCACACCCCACCCACACCTGGCTTTGCACAGGGGATGGGACCCCTGGGACCCCTGAATGGGATGGTTCCTCTTTCCCCACACAGCCCCTACCCAGAGGGCACCAAGGCTCCTCCAAGCAGGGCCCTGACACTCCCCTTCCCTCCAAAGCTTCACAGGGGCACAGAGTGCGAAGGAAACCAACACCATGGCTGGGACATCTCTGGGGTCCCTACCAGCACGGGGCAGGGGAAGCACCCTGACTTTCCTGAGCCAGACCAAAGGAGCTCGTGGTTGTGGAGGCTGCAGAGCCCAGCAAAACCCAACAGGGATTTCTCTTGGTGTCACACACTGCAGGGGGGAACAGGCAGTCACCTCTCTCAACATCCTGTGCTTCACCTCCACGAGGCAGCAGCCAAAGCAGGACTGGGAATGCTTTTCCCGCAGTAAAATCACTTCCCATGCACGACATTCAGGAGAGTCAGGGGCAGGGACTCAAGGTGGTGGAAGCTGAGACCCTGCTGGGCTGGAATTGTGCAGAGCAGCCTGAGGGGTGCTGGCTGAATGCATGCACATTTCTGCAGCTCTGATGGGTTACCCGAAACTCATCTGGAGCTCCCAACAGCATTGCCCCAGAGCCTGCAGCCCTGAGCTGGACCCAGGGACCCTGCAGGGCAGAGCTTTGGGCTCAGGGTGCTATTCGGGGATGGGTTGTTCTGCTCAGCTGACAACAGCATTTGTGGAGGATCTGAAACTGCCACGGAGAAAAGACAGGAGCTAAAGATAAAAAGGGGATGTGTCCCACATCCTTTCACAATAACCCTTGCAGCAAACTTCTGCTTCTCCTCACGGGCATTTCTGCCCAGGACTCCGGGGTGTCCTGCTCCATCTCCCCACCTGACCAACAAGGAGCTCAAGGTAAGAGCAAGACTGAGCCCAAGGTTTCCCCCCACAGGCAGGAGCACGTGGGGGCCCAGCTCCAGCAGGGTGACAGTCACCTGCATTGCTGGCACTTCCCTGTGGCCTGGGGCAGGAGAGAAACAGGGGGTGGAGGTGCTGGGCTGGGGGTGGTGGAGGTCCCTGATGGTTCCTTGACCCCTCCTGCTCCACCTGGAAGAAGGAAAGTAGAGATGGCAGAGTTCCAGAAGGGTGATCGGGGCCGGAGAGGTGCATCAGTCTGAAAGGTGCCCTGGGGGTGCTCTCCTGCCCTGAGAAGCTCTGGTCATCTGATGGTCCTGGGCCGGGAGCCTGTGGATCAGTACCTGCCACACCCGAATCAGAACAGCTGTGGCTGGAGGATCCAACTCACCAACCTTTTGTCCTGCTGGCACCAGAGCTTCAGTGCTGGGAGAATCCACCTGAGGTGGGGGAGTTGTGGCTGAGGGGGCTGTGATGCCCAGATAGAGCCGCCAATGCCCAGTGTCCACCCACGGCAGGATCTGGGGGAAGGAGTTGGGCAGGGAGGGCAGGAAGAAGGAATGGATGGCTTCCCAGGGATAGAAACACAGCTAACTGCCCCAGTCAGGCTTGTTAAGCACAGAAATGCCTCTGGGATTGAGCAGCTGTGTGACAGGACACAAGGGGAACCTGTGGGATGGAAGAGGCAGGTTTGGGGGCTTGTTACCATCTTCAAGGACTTCAAGGGCTAGTGCCATCCCTCAGACATGCCAGTGGAAGGCAAAGCCCCGTCCCCTTGCAGATGATGAAACTGCTCTGGTTGGGTAAGGATTTTACCCTGCAAGTGAGGTCCTGAGGTGAGATGGGGAATGTCTCCTGTGAGGGAGCAGCATGGCCACGTTGGACATCACATCTCTGAGATAACCTGTCCCAAATATTCATGTGGCTGAAGCTGTGGGCACCTGTAAACTGAGGATTTAAGGGCGATAAGAGACTGACAAGCCCTGTCTTGCCTGATGGTTCTGATCCTTTGCTCCTGGGCCAGCAGGAGAGTGGGTTTGGCTCTGCAGTAGGATGTTTTCCCTCCCTGATAGTGTTACCCAGACTTGCACACAGTCCCCATCTCTGAGAGCAGCTCAGAGTGCCTTCCCCAGCCCCCAGGAAAGCCCCCTGACACCGTCCCGTGCTCCCACAGATGTGGACCACATGGGCCATGCTGATTTGCCTGGCTGGAGGGCAGCTTGCCAGTGCCACTCTCTGCAGGACCTACGGCACTGTCCCAGGCATCCCAGGATTACCAGGACAGCCTGGCAGCGATGGCAAGGACGGGGTGAACGGCCCCAAGGGTGAACAAGGTAAGGAAGAGGTCACAGGTGGGTAAAATGTTGTCTTGTGAATGCCAAGAGCAGGGAAGGACAGTGCCAGGCACGTGGTCCTGGAAAAGTAACTCATTTCCCACCAGTTCTTTGAGGTCTTGTCGGGTGGGGATGATGGAGCACCCCAAGGAACCTGGGGAAGGAAGGGGTGACAGCAAGGGTGTGACACCTGCCTGTTGAGCAGGGGTCCCCACTGACCCACACTGTTGTGGTAGGACACGAAAGAAAGACTCCAAATATTTCAGAAGGCAAAGAGAATAGAAAAAAGGCTTTATTGTCTAATTCTTACTACCTTTTATAAGGTGTTTCCCTACAGACTTAACATGATTGGGGTGAATGGGAACGACACCTCTCTAATCCCATTGGTTAAACCAGGGAAACAGCAAAACCCCACCTGGAGAAGGATTGTTCTGAGAAAGGAGAGTTGTTTGCCAAGGTTTTGAGAAGAAACTTTCTTGAGAAATTTTTCCTCGGGAATAAGTTAGCAGCTGCCAGCAGGCTGAAATCTCTCAGACCCAGAAATATCAGGCCCACACACACCCAGCAGAGTTTTCTTGCTCGTGTTCCCTCTCTGCAGACAAATAGGGCTTGGCTGTGACCTCAGTGACTCTTCCTCCTCTTCCCTAGGACCCCCTGGCAAGGGTGAGGCAGAGAGAGGGGAGAAGGGATTCCCGGGACCACCGGGACTACCTGGGAAGGTCGGTCCCAGAGGCCTCCCAGGTATGCCAGGCCTCCCAGGTGCCCAAGGACCCCCTGGCCTCCCAGGAGACCCTGGTGACTACAAGGTGACCCAGAAGTCGGCGTTCTCGGCCGCCAGGACCATCAGCACCTACCCCCGGCGGGATCAGCCCGTGCGCTTCGACCGCATGGTCACCAACCCCCAAGGGCACTACGAGAACCGCTACGGCCGCTTCACCTGCCGCGTGCCCGGCACATACTACTTCACCTACCACGTCACCTCCCGCGGGAACCTCTGCCTCAGCATCAAAAAGGGCCGGGCTGCCAGCAGGGGAGAGAAGGTGGTGACCTTCTGTGACTTCGTGCAGGGCAGTTTCCAGGTCAGCACGGGCGGCGTGGTGCTCAAGATGGCCATGGACGAGTCGGTCTGGCTGGAACCGACGGAGAAGAACAACTTGGTGGGGCTGGAGGGGTCCGACAGCATCTTCTCTGGCTTCCTCATCTCCCCTGAGGCTTAGCCTGCTGGGGCAGTCCCTGCAGAGCTGAGGACTCCCCTGGAAATTCTCTGCCCCCCAAATTGGTGCTTGAAGCACACTGCTGCCGTTCTTGCACAATAAATGACAGCTCTTCGCACTATCAGTCCCTTTCTGGACAGGATTTGCCTTTTTTTCCTCCCAAATAATAATTTTTACATTACCAGGGCACTAGTTCTCACCCCCTTGGGTGCAGCCCAGGCTCATTAGCAGAGCCAGACAGGTTGTGCAGTTCCTGGTGCAGAGCAGGCTGAGTATCTCCATCCAAAGCCACCCAAAGGGTCCCAGCCCAGGGTTAGGAAGGCAGGAGAGGCAGCTCAGCCTTTAGCAGGGGTCAGAACAGTGACAGTGGGAAAACTGGGGTCACTGGGTGCTGGGGGTGGGTGGGGAGATGCTGGAGATGGGGCTTTACTGGACAGTGCTGACAGTGGCAGGATCTGGGCACATCAACCTCCCTTAGACTTTGTTTGGGGGGCGGCGGTGACAGAAATACCCACAGAAGATTGTCAAGGCTCGTGACAAGGTGGGGCAGGTGAGAGTGGGCCAAGCGACTGGATGCTGTGATGGGGGTGGTGTGGAGGACCCTCCACTAAAACCCCCAAACCCCAGCACCGAGCTGAGACATCCCAGAGCACAGCGAAGCCCTCCCAAGCCAGCTCCTTATCAACAGCAGAGCTGTGGACCCAGGAATGTGCAGGTGAATTCAAGCTGGGGAGCACAGGGACACCCCTGGCCCCGGGGCAGGTGACAATCCAGCACTGCACCCCCTGGGTGGGTCACCTGCAGCCCCCAGCCCATCCCATGGGGGTGGACACGGGGCATGAAGGAGTTTTTATCTGGCGTTTGAAAGGGTCTGGATGGAAAGGAGGATGATAAAAGGTCTGGGGGATGTGAGTGTGATATGGACAGGTTTTAATGGAGCATCACCTCCGAGCTCTTCAGGTTTGCTAGTGTGTTCAGGTCCCAACATATACGAATATATATGTATATATGTTGAATATGTATTTATGTTGAATGGCTCTGTCAATGTTTTCTGGAATTGGCCAAGCATCCATTGGCACACCAACGAGACAGGTGGAAAATGGCTTTTTTGGGGCTGTATTGGACAGACATATGGTATCTAAACCGGATGTATTAGCTAAAGCCACCCAAACATTTGTGTTAGGCTGTCTAACTGGCAAATTGGCACTACTAAAAGCAAGCAAAACAAAAGAAACCGTAAGCACAACATTTGATCGAGCCCCATATTTCCCTTCAGCTATCACCTAACAAAAGAATTCTACAATTCTAGTGATCCCAAGCCCAGAGTTCATCACCTGCAGGCGAAACACAAGATGCCAGGTGTATGTTGGAATATCGGGTGTGAGGTGTCCCCGCCGCAGCGCAGGACACGGGACACGAGTGGGGCTGTTGTCACCCGCTCGGAGGCTGCTGTCGGGGCCGATTTGCCGGCAGGTGGCACCGGAGACCGGCTCAGCCCTCACTGGGCCGCCGCAGCACCCTGGGCTGTGCCCGCAGCACCCCGGGCTGTGCCCCCAGCACCCTGGGCTGTGCCCGCAGCACCCTGAGCTGTGCCCGCAGCATCCTGAGCCGTGCCCGCAGCACCCTGAGCTGTGCCCGCAGCACCCTGAGCTGTCCCCGGAGCATCCTGAGCTGTCCCCGGAGCACCCTGAGCTGTGCCCGGAGCACCCTGAGCTGTGCCCGCAGCACCCTGAGCTGTGCCCGGAGCACCCTGAGCTGTGCCCGCAGCATCCTGGGCTGTGCCCGGAGCATCCCGGGCTGTGCCCGCAGCACCCTGAGCTGTGCCCGGAGCACCCTGAGCTGTGCCCGCAGCACCCTGAGCTGTGCCCGCAGCACCCTGAGCTGTGCCCGCAGCATCCTGAGCCGTGCCCGGAGCACCCTGGGCTGTGCCCGGAGCACCCTGAGCTGTGCCCGCAGCACCCTGGGCTGTGCCCGCAGCACCCCGGGCTGTGCCCGCAGCACCCTGAGCTGTGCCCGCAGCACCCTGGGCTGTGCCCGCAGCACCCTGGGCTGTGCCCAGAGCATCCTGAGCTGTCCCCTCAGCACCCTGAGCTGTGCCCGGAGCATCCAGGGGTTTTCCCGCAGCACCCTGAGCTGTGCCCGCAGCATCCTGAGCTGTGCCCGGAGCACCCTGGGCTGTGCCCGGAGCACCCTGAGCTGTGCCCGCAGCATCCTGAGCTGTGCCCGCAGCACCCTGAGCTGTGCCCGCAGCACCCTGGGCTGTGCCCGGAGCACCCTGGGCTGTGCCCGGAGCACCCTGAGCTGTGCCCGCAGCATCCTGAGCTGTGCCCGCAGTATCCTGAGCTGTGCCCGCAGCACCCTGAGCTGTGCCCGCAGCACCCTGAGCTGTGCCCGCAGCACCCTGGGCTGTGCCCGCAGCACCCTGAGCTGTGCCCGCAGCACCCTGAGCTGTGCCCGCAGCACCCTGAGCTGTGCCCGCAGCACCCTGAGCTGTGCCCGGAGCACCCTGAGCTGTGCCCGGAGAATCCTGGGCTGTGCCCGGAGCATCCTGGGCTGTGCCCGCAGCATCCTGAGCTGTGCCCGCAGCCCCCGGAGCGGAGCCGCTGCTCCAGGCTGGCGGCTGCTCGCCACCGCCTCTCTGTCTTCGGTTGGGAAGTGAAAAACTGGGGGATTTTTTGGTGTTCTTCCTTCCCTCCCCTTCTCCAAGCCATAACATCAGACAGGAGCCGTGTGGGAATCGCTGTGTGGGTTCAGCGCTGGGCTGAGGTGCCCACAGGGCTGCGAGGGGACAGCGGGCAGGATTAGCCCGCTTCACATCTCCTCCTTCTCTTCGCCACCTCTGGGCTTTATCCTTTCTGCAGCAGAATCCGTTTTCCATCCCCGAATCCGTGTGTCCGTCCCCGGGTGCAGCCACCCCTGTCCCGGGCCCTGCTGTCCTCAGGAGGCCCGAGCAGATGTCGGGTGTCACATTGTGACGTTCCCCCGGTGCCACAGCACTGGATGGACTTCACAGTGCAGCCACCGCAGCCCCGGAGCTGCAGCATCACAAATCAAACTGAGCTGGGCAGGGCAGGTGGAGGAAGAGGAGAGGTTGGTGCCTAGAGGAAGGCTGGTGGCACACGCTGCCTGAGCCCCCTGAGCCCTCAGCAGGCAGCAGACGCTGTACCAAGGAGCAGAGGTTCCCTGCAGGTCAGGGCTGCCATTCCAAGAGCCCCGAGGGCTGGAAAACGAGCTGGCAGAAGCCCACTGGTACTTGATGGAGACAAATGCAAAGTCCTTCTTCTGGCATGGGACAACCCAGGTCAGATGACAAGAGCTGGCAGCAGAAAGCTCTGCAGGAAGGGACCCGGGATGTTGTTGGACACCAAGGTGAAACTTTCTGCCTTTCCAGGCAATGGATATAATAATTTTTGATTTTTTTAAATTTTTTTTTAAGGTGTAAAGGAACAAAACCAGGGTTATTTTTAAAATAGATGTCTGACCAGTACAAGCCAGAAGGTTCTGGGTGCCTGGAGAAAGTCAGAGAGCAGTGCAGGTAAGTGCAGCTCACGGTGTTTACACAGCTGGGAAACAAAGGTGCAGAAGGAATTGCTGCCCAAAGACAAAGAGAGAATTGCTGCCCAGGGGTGCAGAGGGCATTGTTTCATCCCGTGGGTCTCAGCCAGCACCCAGCAATGCCACCTCTGGCAGTGGCCGCATGGGATGGCACCGCCTGCTCCTCTGAGGCTGCCACTAAACCCACACCCCCTGGGGATCCAAAATGGATGAGTAAAGGGGCCCACAGGGTGATGGGGCTGCTGTTGGTCCATGAAACACCATCCTTCAGTTCTTCCCGGGCAGCTCAGGGTGGACAGCACACTCCTGACCCTGTAGGAAGCCCCAGAGCTGCAGCCTGCACCCCTCAGCTGGAGGGTCCCCCTCCTTTCAGGCTCCTACAGCATTCACTGAGGCCAGAGCCAAAATGTCCCTTGCCATGGGGACATGAGCTGACAGGAGCTGGGGTTGCTTCCTCCTGTGCACAGCAATGAGGACTGCTCAGGGCCACATATGGAAAAATCAAACCACCTGGGTGGTTGGGTGCTGTGCTGGCAGTCCCAGCTGTCCTGCCTGGTGTTCCCTGCAACAGCAGGACCAACCTAACCCTGCTCCTCAACCTCCTGCCTTGTTCCTTGGTCCAGGAGTCATTATTCCATGGAAACAGGACAGTCATGGAACAACACACCCATTAACAGGAGCTGTGGGTGGTGAGGGTGGGTCAGTGCAGCACCACGGTCACTGTCACTCAGGAAAGGGCCAATTTATATATTTAATGAACTCCTTACACCTTCCCCATGGGTGCCTGAGCCCGGTGCTTCAACCTGGCATGGCAGCACCTGGGAATAGACCTGCAGGATCTGTCCTCACCCAGCATGGACAGAGCTGGCCTGGGGTTCTGGGCACACTCCTGCCTGTGCTATGTGTTCTCATCACCCCTGTGTGCACACTCACCCTGCTTTGTGCACATCCCTGTTGCTCTGAGCACATCCCAGTAGCTCTGTGCACACTCATCCTGGTCTGTACATATCCACATAGCTCTGTGCACATTCCTGTAACTTTGTGCACATCCCTGTGGCTCTGAGCATATCCCTGTAACTCTGGGCACATCCCTGTAACTCTTGGCACATCCCTGTGGCTCTGGGCACACTCATCCTGGTCTGTGCACACTCACTCTGCTCTGTGCACACTCACTCTGCTCTGAGCACATCCCCGTAGCTCTGGGCACATCCCTGTAACTCTGAGCACATCCCTGTGGCTCTGGGCACATTCCCCTGTGCACAGTGACCCCTGTGCAATGCCCCTGCCCTGTGCCTGCTCCCTCAGTCTGTGTGAGCTCTGCACCTGTCCCATGACCTGCACACTCTGCTCCTTGTCGCTCCCTTTGGGGTTTGATAATTCCTGGGGTCTGGCCAGACTGTCAGACCCCTTTGAGTTTCCTCAGGACTCTGCCCCTCGGCCACTTGGAGAGAAACAGCTTCAATCCAGTTGTCTGAAAAGTAGTTTTAACACTACAGGAATAACAAACAATGAGGCATCCACTGTATTGGACCAAACCACACAAAGCCGTACAAGGGGCAAAAGGCACAAGGCCAAAGGTGGAGTTTTGGGTCAGACAGGGAGCACCCTGCTGTGGGAGGGAGTTAAGGTGTGGTCTGAGGGAAGGGTCCAATGGGGGAAAGCAATTAAGAATATTAAAACTCTTGCACCAAAAAAATCAACCTATGATAACGCAGAGAACTGAGAACTTTCTGGTAACAATTAGCACAGGGAGTGTGTCAATCAGCCTTCTGCTAATGGCACTAAGGAAGGGGTTTCCCAAGGCATTTTTCCAGGGTTCTGTTTTTTTCCTGAGGACACTGCTCACTACTGGGGTTTATTTTCAGCTGCCCCGGGCCCAGCCACAGTCCTCCCATCCCCAGGCACTGCTGTGACCCTCACCTGAGCCACCAAGGGCAGGGCTGTGCCCGGGCCAAGGCCACCAGATGCTCAGCAGATGCTGAAGCTGGGGCAGAAGGTGTTTCAAGGTGACTTCAGGAGTTTTAGGGATGTCAGTGTTTTGCTGAGGAGCTGTGGGGTGCTTTGGTCTGTGGGTGTTGGGGGCCACTTGAGCAGGACAGGGAGAGAACCTGCTAAACCTTGTGCTCTCTGCAGAGGGGGTTTTCCAGGGTCTGGTGATGTATGGAAGCTCTCCCTGACATCTTAACACACTTTGGTTAGACAGTGAGCAGCCCAGGCTGTTATTTAGCCTCAGCCCCTGTCAGGACCACCACAGGTCTTGGGGGTCACCTTGGCTGGGGTGAGACACCCTGGGAGCATCCCTGGAGCCATGGCAGCACAGCTGTGGACAGAGGCACCAACAGAGCTGTTAAAATATAATCTCCTGCTCCCAGGCACAGAGCAATAGGGACCAGCAAGAAAATCACACAGAGGTTTCTCCTGCATCACCTCACTGGGGCTTTGGAGGTTTTCTCTGTGCCTTTCTCTCCAGTCTTGGCATAAGCAGGGCCCTGGCAGGATCCAGTGTGGTGGGAAATGGGTGTGCCTGTCAGTGTTCATGGAAATGAGGCTGAGCTGGAGGAATCCAAGCAGGGCCATGCTGATTGTCAGTGAGATGGAGCCCGGGATGTCAGTGCCACAGGCTGGTCTGACACCACCAGCAAACATCATGGAGCTTACAGAGGTGTTGATCTGTCTGCACTGAGCCCAGGAGCTCCCAGTCCTTGCTATAAGCAGGAAAAGCCCTTCCTAAACCATCCTTGTTTGGTGTTGGTGGCTGCTGGCAGCACCAGCCACAGGCAGGCTGCCCCTGGATCAGCTTCCCATGCCAGTCCCTCCAAACTGCTCTTCTCCCACGTAGCTCATGATGCTCCTCGATGCAGGGAGGCTTTTCCCTTGGCAGCAGCTCCCTCCTGAGCAGCCCACGAGTGTTTCCTTCCCTTCAGCCTCCCAGCTCGGAGCCCCAGCTGCTGCTGCCAGGCTGGGGGCTGCTCTCCACCGTCTCTCTGCCTGTGGGACAAGCTGCGGAGTGAAAAATTGGGGGATTTTTTTCTTGTGTTCTTCCTTCCCTCCCCTTCTCCAAACCATAGCATGGAGCAGGAGCCGTGTGGGAATCGCTGAGGTGCTGGAATGCTCTGGGTAGAGGCATTGCTGGGAGAGGCCTGTGCTCGCTGGGATGTCACAGGCACCACAAGGGGACACAGCAGCAAATCGCAGCCTCGGTGGGCACTGAGGGCACAGACGGTGGTTCCACTGTCAGCAGGGTGGGAGCTCCCTGCGTGGATCCCCTGGGTGCACCGCTCCCACTGCAGGGTGGTCCCGGCCCCCGGGAGACTCCTGTGGACTCTGATACAGCAGAAACCAGCCTGGGATGGGGAAGGGAGTTCAGGCATCAGCTCCAACCCCAAATCTCACTTCAGGGCTGCTGTTAAATTTGTTCCCCCCATCCTCACTTAGGCTTGCATTTGAATTTGAATGGGAAGAAGCAATTGCTTCTTTTGCCTGGAGCAACACAGCCTGGCGTGTCTCCCAGTCTGAGGTGCGCAGGGAATTCCTGCTTTTCCCGGCCCTCTGCAGGGAGCGGCAGCCGGGAGGAGGCTCCGCGCTGGTCGGCCACCAAGGAGTTAAATCCCAGCCCTTTTTTTTTTCTTTTCTTTTTTTTTTTTTTTTTTTTTTTTTCCCTCCTCTGCCTCCTTATGAGGAACAGCCTTCGCGGGGCTGCAGAAAGGCTCTTTCTTTCCCCAGCAGATCTCTGGGAATGAAAAGTCTGTGTTCCAGATATTAAATTACTCATAAAATAGTTGGCGTGTCCCCGAGGCGGCTCCGCACCCCCCCAGCCCCCGCCGCCGCTCTGACGGGCTGCTGATGTGCATCTGCATGTCACCTCCTGCTCCAAGGTCAATCTCTCCAATTTAAAGCAGCAACGTTGGAAAGCAAACCAGATTTCAGCCGGAATTAGCTTCAAATGGAGCATTCAGGGGACTGGTGCTGGGCGGGGAGCGCAGGAGAGGAAAGCCCACGGAGCCGGGCTGGGGTGGGGGCGATCCCAGGGCTGCAGCCCCCCGTGGTGGGCACCCCGGGGTCCATCCAGGGGCTGGGAGGCTCCCAGGGCTGCACCGGGGGGAAAGATGCTCCAGGGGCCGGGGCTGGAGGTGTGGGGATGCTGCTGGGGATGACCCCCGGGAATGCTGCTGGGGATGGATGAACCCCGGGAATGATCCCCGGGAATGATCCCCGGGAATGCTGCCTGTGTTTGATCCCCGGGAATGCTGCTGGAGATGGATGATCCCCGGGAATGCTGCCTGGGGATGATCTCCGGGAATGACCCCCGGGAATGATCCCCGGGAATGCTGCCTGTGTTTGATCCCCGGGAATGCTGCTGGAGATGGATGATCCCCGGAATGACCCCCGGGAATGATCCCCGGGAATGCTGCTGGAGATGGATGATCCCCGGGAATGATCCCCGGGAACGGTGTCTGGGGATGCTGCCGGAGATTCCTGATGCTGCGGAGAGGGGTGGATGTGGGCGGGGATGGGACGAAGGGCTCAATCCCTTCTTTCGCAGCTTTGGCAGCCTCGGCAGGTGCCCCCGGGTGTCGGGGAGCCCCCTGGAGCCCGGACAGCCCCCCTGCTCCCGCGGCCAGCGGTGACCTACAATCGGGCGCGGGAGCGAGGCGGGGCCGAGGTTTCCATGGGGATGTGCGGGATGAGGAGCCCGGCCTGCTTCAGCTCCAGGCACACATCGCCTGGACGTCGGGGCTCGGCTCCTTCCGCTCCGCTTCCCGCTGCCCCCCGTCCTCCTCCGCCCTCCTCCGCCCGGCCCCGAGCGGCATCTCCCCGCTGCCGCCCCGGCGGGAGGGATGCGGGAGGGATGGGGAAGGGATGTAGGATGGGATGTGGGAAGGGATGTGGGATGGGATGAGGAAGGGATGCGGGATGGGATGTGGGATGGGATGAGGAAGGGATGCGGGATGGGATGTGAGAAGGGATGTGGGATGGGATGCGGGATGGGATGAGGGATGGGATGCGGGATGGGATGTGAGAAGGGATGTGGGATGGGATGCGGGATGGGATGAGGGATGGGATGAGGGATGGGATGTGAGAAGGGATGTGGGAAGGGATGCGGGATGGGATGGGGAAGGGATGCGGGAAGGGATGCGGGACAGACGGGTGGGAGCACGGCCTGGGCCTGCCTGGCCCCGTGCATGTCCTAAACCCCTTGAGGGATGCACCGCAGTGGGCTCAGGTTTGTCCCCCACGCCCTGAGCCAGGGGTGGAGGCGGGATGTTCTGCTGCGCCAGGATCTTGTGTCGCTCTGGGAACGCTCTGATGCCATCGGGATCCTCAATCACTGAGGGATGCTCTGCCGTGATGGGAATGGTTTGTTGTGATGGGCGTCCTCTGTTGTGATGCAGGACCGGGCTCTTGGCAACATCCCCAAACCACGGCTGGAGCTGTGACAACGCAGGTCTGGGAGAGCCCGGCACATCCCTGCTCTCCTCTCCAAAGGTTTTCTCCAAGAAAAAAAGGAAAGACAAACGTTTATTCCTTCCACTGCTGGCTCCTGGCAGCATCCGGGGACAAATCAGTGACTGGGGACAAATCAGTGACACACCCACACCGGCCCCGGAGTGCCTCAGTTTCCCCGCAGGGGAAGAGCCCATCCTGTCCCCCTGGCTGGAGCCGTGTGTGGGTTCCAGCCCCCAGTTTGCTGCATGGGCTGAGGTGAGCCCCCAGCCTGTCACAAATGGACCCTTGTGCCTCACACGAGGAGGCTCACATTAATTATCACCCAGGGCACAAAACACACCGTGCAGAGCACACACAGCACGCTTCCAGCAGTCAGGGCCAGAGCCATGCACAGCCTGGGCAGGCAGCACTGGGGTGGAAGAGGCCAGGATCGCACTCAACAGCTTCAACTCTGCCCTAAAATCTGACATTTACATACAGAGGGGAAAAAATTGAGTAAGGCAGCTTGGAGCCCACAGCAGAGAAAGACGCTGCCACGTGCAGGAGGAGGGTCCCCAGGGAAATGCCTGCAGCATGCATGGACACATACCTGGAATTCCCATCTGGTTTTTAAACAAGGAATATTTGTGAGCCTGCTGCCCTGGCTTTCTCAGAGACAGCAGGGGCTGGAGCTCTGGGATGAGGGCTCGGGTGGCAGCTCCCCAGGGGCTGTGTGGTACTGCCCAGTGCCCCCTTCTGTTCCCATGGAGTGCCAGGAAAGGTCGTCAGGAGTGCTTTTGTCTGGAGATGCTGGCACATGTAGTCATCGAGCTGATGGGAACAGCAATGGGTCATCAGTGGCATTTACAGGGGAGCCAGGAGAGAGCTGGACAAATCCTGCATTTCCCTGGGAGAGAGCTGGACAAATCCTGCATTTCCCTAAGAGGGGGCTGGACAAATCCTGCATTTCCTTGGGAGGGAGCTGGACAAATCCTGCATTTCCCTAAGAGGGAGCTGGACAAATCCTGCATTTCCTTGGGAGGGAGCTGGACAAATCCTGTATTTCCTTGGGAGGGAGCTGGACAAATCCTGCCCTTCCCTGAGTGAATGACTCCTGGGGATCACCCCTGCCATGGGCCATGGCCTGATGTCCTGTGCTGTGTGAAGTGTCCCTGTGTCACACATGCAGTCCTGCAGCCTGGGGGTGTCCATGAGGGCCGGGCAGAGAGTCAGGATCTGGGAACATGAGGGCTTTGTGCAGAGTTTTGGCTCCTGAGACCTCCAGGCACCAGCAGTGGGAAGCCCCAGCAGGCACTGAGAAGGGGACTCTGCTCCTGTAATGATCTCTGAGCTCTGCAGAGCTCCAGGGACATCCTGCCACTGGTGTCACCAGCTGCCTGCAGAGGAATATGGGCCCTCAGAATGTAGAGGAGGGACGTGGGTCACCCTGGGCACCTCTCTTGGGGTTTCCAACACCTCTGAGGGTCCAGCCCTTGCAGAGAAGTGCCTGGTATCAATTAGTGAGATGGCATGACTGAGCGTGTCTGGAAAAATCAAAAAGGTTTTATTAAGGAAAGAAAATAACACAAACACAAAGGCAAAGCCGAGCTCAGTGTAGGGACAGATCCCCATACACCTGCTACAACACCTCAGAACGGGTGGAGCTTCTTTGTTTTCTCTTTAGTATCAATAGTTCAGGTGGGCTATTTGGCTCTTGGCCCAATGAGATCAGGTTTGAGTTACACTTTCCAAGCCCAATCCATGCTCTGTGCTGGCACTGAGCTAATTACAATGAGACGAGCACAGAACTTTGTAGTTAAACTTCCTAAAATGTCTAAAGGTAAATTGAAACTCTTTCCTTACACAGAGATACCCACTTGGGGGTGGGGGATGCTTTACACCTCTCCCTGGAGAAAGGCAAGGATCAGCTGGCAGCACTGGATGGGCTCCTGGGGTGGGCTGCATGGCCTGGAGTAGATGGATTTCACCTTTTGACATCCATGTGGATCCACCAGCTCTGTCCCCAGGCTCAGGAGGAGTCTGGGCAGTTCTGTCTCAGTCCTTCAGTCTCCCTGTCCGTTGCACAGCTCCTTCAGGCTGCTGGAGAGCGAGGAGCTGGAGCTGGTGGGTGTTTGTTCAGACCTGTGGCTTCACTGAGCAGGTAAAGAGAGGAAAGAAAAGCCTTTTTGAATGAGAAAATAATGCCAGGAGAGTTTGGGAAATGCTGCAGCAACTTTTCCTTCCCAGCTCTAACATGCAGCCACCAATGACTGTCCCAAAATGTCATGGAGAGGGACACTCCTGGCTTTTGCCTGGCTGAGACCTCAGAGGATGATAGAGAGCATGACTGAGAAAGAAGAGGTGACCTGGGGGTTATCCAGGAGGCTTGTCCTGCTCCTTTGGACAGGCTTCTTCACCATCCTGTGGCCCCCCAAAGGATGTCATCTCTCATGTTCTGTGTCTTTCTGTCTCTTTTTTTTTTTCTGCTTTTCCCCCTCATTTTCTTTTATGTCTCATAAAATCCTGTACAGGAACATTGGATGTGCCTGAACATTGTGCACTGGTGACCCCAAGGACCTCTACCAGAGCACTTGAGCACCCTGAGCCCAGGAAGACAGAAACATCACCAATTTATTATTAACCCATTTTGCTCTCTGTAACTCTGGATTTAACATATGTCATTTAAAAGCTGTTTGTGTGCTGGGTTTTACTCTTTTTTTCTCTCCCAGCATTAAAAGGTGGGTGGGCTTTCCACTGCTCCTGGTTTTGCTGTGGCATCTCTTTTGTACAGGAGTGCTCAGAGGGGCTGGAGTTACTGTCACAGGGGACAGGGAGTGTCCTCCCGGGTTTCCTTTTGCAATTTTCATCCTCCAGCCCAACGGGCTGGATTCAGCTGCACCTCTGGGTGCTCACACCGTGGCACAGGCTCTGGGCACAAGCTGTGAGAATCCATGGAGGTCACACCTGCTCTGTCTCTGTGCAGGACCACCAAAGCCACCTCCTTCACCCGTATTTCTGCTCTCTTTGCCCTGCTGTCAGTGTGGTCCTGAAGTTCTCACTCCCTGAGGCATCCTCAGGTACATCCTTCCTGCACGCCCTGTGTGCCAAACCACAGAATGACCAAATGGTTTGGGATGGGGCAGAACTTGTTCCATACTGCTATCCAAGGCTGCTCCAAGCCCTGTCCAACCCAGCCTTGGACACCTCCAGGGATCCAGGGGCAGCCACAGCTTCTCTGGGCAGCCTGTGCCAGGGAGGCCAAGGTGATCTGCTGCAGAAGAGGCTGTGCAAGAAAGGATTTGGGCTCCAAGGTCCCTTTTGGCTTGGGACAACACCCATCAGCAGCTCATGATGCAGCAGTGTGGGTGCTCTGCTGTGCAGTGAGCCATAAGAAATGGTCTGAAATGCTGTAGTGGAGACATTAATGACCAACCTCTCCAGCTTTTCCAGGGTCTGGTGATGTATGGAAGCCCTTCCTGACATCTTAACACACTTTGGTTAAACAGTGAGCAGCCCAGGTTGTTATTTAGCCTCGGCCACCCCATCAGCCCCTGTCAGGACCACCACAGGTCTTGGGGGTCACCTTGTCTGGGGTGAGAAACCCTGGGAGCATCTCTGGAGCCATATTCTGTGCTTCAGGCCTGTGGCTGCTGCTGCCAGCACTCTGCCTGCCCTGGACATTTCCCCAGGCCTGCCCTGGGTGTCACATCCCTGCCCCTGAGCAGCTGGCAGCACATCTGGGGACAGAGCACAGACCCAGAGGGGACAAGATGTGCGCGCTGCCGTGGATCTCCATTTCCAGCCCAGACATCTGCTCCAGGGCCCCTGAAAATCCGAGACGAGGCCCAGGGAGCTGCCAGGGCAGGTTTCAGGGTGGGCTGCTCGACATCTCGAGGCTGCCGAGGCTGTTGTGCGGCTTGTCTGCGCTCCCCTCTTCACCGGGGGCCGTCTGCTGCCATACAAAGGGCAAAATGCCGCAGCGGGAGGCGCCGCGCTCCAGCCGGGAAATCCCAGCCGACGTTTTCCTCCTTCCCTGCCTTGACCACTAGATGTCATCGGAAAAGCAGCGTTGCTTTCCTCAGCTCTCCGAGACGGCATTTTGGGGGGTTAGCAGGTCCTTCACCCACTGCTGGACACGAAGCATCTTCCCAGCCTCCTCCTCCTCCTCCTCCGTGGCTTTGTCTGTCTGCGGAGCCTCTGGAAAAACCATCGCCTGGGATTCAGGGTTCAATGGACATTGAAATGCAACTGAAACCTTTTTTTTTTTTTTCCCCCTATTTTTTTTTTTTTTCCCAGCGCCTGGCTAAGCCGCCCGCCCCGACCCTCGCAGGAGGGAGCCGCTCGTCACCCGCTCTCAAAGGGGGACGCTGTCACGGCGGGACCCGCGGCACCTACAGCAATATGTTCCTCTCAAGCAAGTCGGACAAACAAGGCCTTTATAGGCACTTTCTTTTCTTCTGGAGTGGAAGAGAGAGGAGCCGGGGGAGAACTCGGGGGGCGTCCCACCGCAGCGGAGCAGCACACAAAGGGCTCGCAATGAAAGGGGCACCAGCAAATCCTCTTAGGGGCTCCGCTGTGTGTGCACATTCATTGCCCGGCCCCATCTGCCGGGGGGATCCCCGGGAGCGAGGGGGGAGACGGGCTCTCCCTGCCCCGCACCGCCGAGAGCAAGCAAAGCGCATTCAGGGAGGGAGAAAAGGGATGAAAAGGAAGAAAGGCAGAGGCATGCCCGTGCAGAGGCGGGGGGAATGCGGCTCCGCCGGGGAGAGGGGCTGGTTTATGGGGGAGCGGCGGGGCAGAGCTGGGGGGCTGGGGGAGTCCTAAACCCCCCCGGGTCCCCGGGGATGAGATGGGAGCAGGGTGGGCAGGGAGGGAGACTGGTGACTCTGGGCAGGAGAACCACCCCGGGCACAAAGGAACATCCTCCACCGAGGTTCCTTGACCCTAGAGACCTGCTGGGAGCTGCAGGAGGATGGAGGTGACCTGGCCAGGTGGGCAGCCAAGGAGCTCATGGTGGTAACTGATCCCACACGAGCTGAGCCAAACTAACAGGACCAGAGTTTCTTCCCCAAAAGCCGGGGATATTTTGGTCTGGTCTGGAGGAAACACCTGTCCCTTCCTGGGAGGAGCTGCTGACTCAGTAAATAACACACAGCGATTCCCAGTTCTTGGTGCTGCGGGATGGCAAATATCCTGTCTCCCGTGGGTTTACCGCTTCTTTTTCCTGCAGCCTTTGTGCATTGGTGAGCACAAGGATGTGTCTAAAGCAGGTCAGTCCACACCAGAAAGTCTGTCCCTGCTCCCCCAGGCTCAGAGCAGCCTGGCTGAGGTGCTCAGTCATGGTTTAGCAGATCCAAAAGGTTAGGTCAGTGTGGTGGGAGTTTTTTGGACAGCTGACTCAGAGGAGCTGGGAGCCCTGCCTAGTCTTGGACGCAGCAAGAACAGAGCCCAAGCAACTTGAGCCCAGCCTAACCCACCTGGGGGGTGACTGATGTGCTTGTCTAGTGATGCCAGGGACTCGCACGCTGCAGCGCTGTGGGGGCAGTGGGGAGGATGGGATGTTCTCTTATTTGGGCAAAGGATTGGATTACTGCAGCCAAGGCAGCTTGTCTCTCCTTCCAGCCTGGAGCAGGGCCAGTACAGGGAGTGGTCCTTCCTCTGGGGTGGCCTGGCTCCAGGAGCCCTTCCAATTCTGCCGTGAGGTGGTTGGGTCATGCACTGGGAGATCATCCCTTTCCTGCAGCTGGGTGGGGGTGTCAGGGAAAGAGGACAAAATGCTGGAGAGGCAAAGATGATCAGAGTATCCCAGTCTCTTCAGGAGTGGGGCTGATGTTGGGATGAGGCTGCTTTGGGCAGTCCCATCAGGGTCCCTCAGGCTTCCAAGCATGCAGGACTGAGGCAGTGGGAGCCAAATCCCACCTGGGGAGCTCCACAGCAGCTCCCAAGCCCTGTGATTGGGTTGGATAGCAGCAGGCACCTCCATTTTCTGCGGGCTGCTGCTCCCTGCTGCGTGCAGAGATGACTCAGGAGCAGGTCAGGTAACTCCTGGTGCCAAGCTGGTGATGAAGGTCAGACAGTCTGTGTGAGGCCCTGCAAGGTGAGACAGTGTGAGACACAAAACAGCGACACAGCCAGGGAGAGGAGGGTGCAGGGCACCCTGGGCCACCCACAGCAGGCTGCTGAGTGACGCCGTGGGAAGGGCTGCACAGCACATCACCTGAGCTTCTGGTGACATCTCAGGCTCTGGGGACTTCCCACGCAGGCAGGCAGGTGCTAGCTGGCTTCCCAGCACAGCCCAGGCCCTTCCAGTTATGGCAGGAAAGGTCTGTGGGAAGGGCTCAGGGCTTTGGCTGCTGCGTGTGACCATCAGATAACTGGGAGCTGCGGCTGCATTTGGAAGAGCCAGCTGGAGCAGTTCTTGCACAGGCAGGGAACAAGTTGTGTTTGTCCCGCCTGGATCTTCCAAAAACTTCCTGAGGTGCGTGGGAGAGAGGAGGGGTGCAGGAACATCATCAGTGACTCCACTGGGGATCCAGCATCAGTGCAGGGATCAGGGAGGGAATGTTGGAAAAGCAAATGAGGAACATGTGGAGGACATGGCAACCACCTCACAGCCTCTGAGTGACCATTTCTGCTCCAGTCACCTTCACCCTTGTCCCAGGCACCACTTTCTCCTCAGCAGGGAGGGCTTCTGAGGCCCCAAGGCATGCAACAAACCTGCTCATGAAAAGTGCTGGCATGGACTTACTTTGCAATGCATGCATCATGGCCTCAGCCTCCAGGGAAGCTGCAGGAGTGTGAGGACTCATGCCCTGGAGAAGGTGCTGGTGAGGCACAGGAGTGCCCAGTGCACACTGGACAGTGCTCTGTGCACCGGGAGATCTTCTCTGACCAGGGCACTGTGAGGTGCTTCAGGGTGAGATACAGCTTTTGACACAAACCACCGCCAAGGGAGCTTTCAGAGGTTCACAGCGTGGTTTGGGTTCAACGGGACCTCAGTGGTCATCTTGTCATCAAGGGACATTTTCTACTCCACCAGGTTGTTCTGAGCCCCATCCCACTGCCTGCCCATCACCCAGCTAGGAGCACTTGATACATGGGAAAAAAGGTTCAACTCTCACCCAGGCTCTGGGTTGGAATTTTTTTGCCTCTGGTGGAAGGCAGTGATTTTTTACTTCTGTTACTCTGAAGAGACTGCTTTGAGTGTCTTCAGTCCCCAGCAAACGCAGACACATTTTGTTGACCCCATGGATCTCATGTGGCAGGGAGCTTCTGGGCAATGACACGGTGTGTGAAAGTGTATCCCTAACAAAAAGAAAAAAAAAATCAGAAGACCTCAAACATCCCCTGGCCGAGGCCAGCAGAGCCCCTCTGCCAGCAATAAACGCTGCTGACAGTTTGCCACACGTGATTCCAGCAGGATGTGGGAGGCTGAGCGGGGCCGGCGTGCCAGGTGTGCTCTGGCTGACACACGCACACTGATACACACACACACACACACTGACACACTGACACACACACTGACACACTGATACACTCATACACACACACACACACACTGACACACTGATATACACACTGACACACACACTGATACACACACACACATACTGACACACTGACACACACTGACACACTGACACACACACACTGACACACTGACACACTGACACACACTGACACACTGACACACTGATACACTCATACACACACACACACACACTGACACACTGATATACACACTGACACACACACACTGATATACACACACACACATACTGACACACTGACACACTGACACACACTGACACACACACACACTGACACACACACACACACTGACACACTGACACACTGACACACACTGACACACTGACACACTGATACACTCATACACACACACACACACACAGACACACTGATATACACACTGACACACTGACACACACTGACACACTCACACACACTGATATACGTACACACTGATAGACACAGTGACACACTGACACACACTGACACACACACACTGATATATGCACTGACACACTGATACACTCACACTCACACACACTCTCTCACACACTCACACACACTCACACACACTCACACACTCACACACACACTCACACACACACACACACACACACTCACACACACTCTCACACACACACACACACACACACACACTCACAGCATCCTCCCCGTGCCCCGGGCAGGAGCCGAGCGAGGCGCTCCGATCCCGGTGCCGAGCACAGAGCACTGATGCTCCCCGCAGTGCCCTTCTCCCCTCGGCCTCACCCTGCTCCCGGCAGCTCGCACGGCCTCGTTCCTTGCAGTTGCACGTATTTCTCTCCTCTTGGCTCTCCTCCCCTTCCTCTGGCAGCCCCGGAGCTGCTGGGAGGAGCGGCTCCTTCCCCGAGCTCCTGAAGGTGGCTGCGATGGGCTGCAGCGAGCAGCCACAGAGGGCTCTGGGCATCCTCTCCTGCATCCCTGGGCCGGCAGGGACACGGTCCCCCAGGACCAGAGCCCCGAGCAGGGGATGGGAGAGCTGTGATTGCAACCCCAGTGGTTTCCATGCTGCCTCTGAGATGGACCTGTGGCAGCTCCCGGAGATTTCTGGCACCGGCCGTGTCCCTGTTGGCAGCGCTCCTCCCGCTCCGGGGCCGCTGTTTGCTTATCTAGAGCCGTGATTTAACACAGACGCAGGAACTCACACACTCTCTCCCAGTCTCTTTCAAATTACTTTATTGCTTCCTGTCAACCAGCCGAGCATATCCTGTTAATATACAATCCCCAACGAGCCGTTTTCGCAGCATAATCCCCCTCGGGCAGATAACACGGTTCAGCTCCCGCAGGATGCCTGGCTCTGTCTGAGGATGCAGCAGCCCAGCTCTGGGCAGGTATTTTCCAGCAAAGTGGGGCTGCTGCCATTGTTGTTGTTAAAGATAAACGCCAGTGCTGTGAGAGACGCTGGCTTGCTGCCAGTCCTGTGTTATTCCATCCCCTGGTGACCTTCCCCAGCCAACAGCAAGTGCTGTCCCGTGCTGGATGGCAGTGAGGGTCCTGGTGCTGGAACCTTCCTCCCAGCTCTCCTATCCCTGCTCCTGAGATCTGTCCTGCTCCAGGGCTACATCTTTATCCATCTGCTGCAATGGGACAGCAATAGGATCACAGAATCACAGAAACATTAAGACTGGAGAAGACTTTCAAGATCATCAAGTCCAACTTTTGACTGAATACCATGTTCATCAAACCACATCCATATCCACATCCATATCCATATCCTTTCAGGCTGTTCCTTTTGCTGCTGCACAACCTGTGTCCCAGAGAAGGTCAGTTCATCCTGGAGGTGGTTCTATGGGGCCTCTGGTCCAACATCCTGCAGTGTCATCAGCACTAGGTCAGGGTGGAGGTAGCAGGTCCTGGAAACCCTCAAGGGGATTTCCTGCAACCCCAGGTTTCTTACACGGAGTGAGTGTTGGAGCTGACGGTGCTCTACCATCTGCCATGAGGTCCTGTGGACCTCTCAGCACCACCTGGAATGTCCAAAGCAGGACATCTGCTTTAGGGAACCTGCTGTGGTTTTCCTACATGTCTCTGATCCTCCCTGCTCAGGTGCCTTGCTAAGACAGCTATGTGTCCTGACACTGCATCTGTAGGACATTGATGCTTCTCTGCCCCATCTGGTCTTCTCCAGACTCCTCATGGGCTTGTTCCCCAACCCTGGTGTCCATCTGATGTGCCAGCTGAGCCTGTGCCCTCAGCAGAACACTAAGAAAATCCTTTTCAGAGAAAATCACCATGATTTTTGGTTCTGTGGTGTAGAAGGATCCTGAAGACCAGGTCACTGTGGAGCCTGTTCATCCCCTCTGTCCTTGTCAGGTGGTCTTACTGCTCCAGGGCTGCCTGTTCTGCACAGAGGCACCAGGACAGATGGAGGTGGCTCTGATGTGGATGAGTGGCCACCACGGCTACTGAGTGTGTGTGCAGCTGGGCTTTTGGGCTGCTCCAAAGGCAAACAGAATGGGCAGATGATAAATTTGGCATCAAGATTCATCCTGCTCCTCTCAGCACCGCAGACACTGCAAGGCACAGTCGCTCAGGCCCAGAAAGCATCCCTTCTCCCTGGGAGCAGAGACCTGTGCTAAACCTCCCTGACAGGATTCACTGCACCTTCTGTGGATATTTCTTCAGCAAACACTGGGATATCAGGACTCTTGGGGCTGTTCCCACTTATTGCCAGCTAAAAGTCACTGTTGCTGTCTCTCCCTTGTCATCCTCCATTGGCCCAAGGAAAGGGAACATGTGCAGCCACATGATGCAGCCGTAGCAGGACATATGGCTGTAGTTTTGTGGTTCTGTTTCCCAGGTTTTCCCTCACTCCTGCCCTCAGTGCAGTTTTATTGTCTGAAGTTGTTCCTGGAAGTTGAGGACAATCTTGGTGCTGGTTGTTGGTTTTACTACCAGCTGGATCCTGCCCTCAAGTACTTGTGATTCTCTCTACACTTAACACCTCATTAGCTGGAACATCCACTTACAGAGCACAGCTTTGCCGTCTGAAAAGAAGGAAAATCCTGTTTGACTCAGACGTTGCACAGATCACTTATCTCAGAGACATCAGAACAGCCGGGCTTGGAAATTGAGTCCAAATTAAAAACCAGTTGAGAAGAAGTATCTGTCCTCCCAGGTAAATCAGGGACTGATTTATTTCCTCCCCAGTATTCCTGCTGAGCAATGCATTCAGCACAGCACCAGCCAACACAGCCCTGCCTCCAGAGCCCAAAGCTCTGTGCTTGCTGTGCTCCCAGGGCTGGAGCACCCAGGAGCACCCATCAACTCCCCTCAGAGCTGCCTCCTGCTCCCTCTCACAGGGCCCTGTGCCAGCTCCTGCTGGAGTCCCCACCCCAGCACTGGCACAGCAACTCCGGCTCTTGACATTCCCGGCTCTCCAGACAGAACTAAACACACCTCGAGGAAGGAAAAAGGCGAAGTAAACCCAAATTAAAGACCGCTCAGATGCATGACTGTGACGGGCAGGGATGAGCTGGAGGTCCCCATGCTGCACTGGTGCTATGCTGATGGCAGGGAGCCCCTGCAGTGGCTCAGTGCAGAGGTTGGTGTAGCCCATGGACAAATCTGCAGCATCCACAACATCTCCCGAGGGACCAGGAAGGATTTTAACAGAAGAAAGGGGACAGGCTGGGGGGCTGTAGGAGTCCAGGAAGATCTGTACTGATGATTTTCCAGCTATTTTTATTTCTATGGACTTCCCTGTGTGTACTAAATTCCTGGATCTCCATTGCAAGGACTTTTCCAGCCTGCACTTGAATCCCTGTGAGTTTTGTGTCCCCAGCTCTGCTGGGGAGATCAACAGTTCACCTCCCATCTGTGTGAAGAATCACCTCCTTTGATTCCAAACCCCAATCTTTTAGACCCTGGTCCTGGACCTCAACAAGTGTCATTTGATGGCTTTGGTTTATTCCTGGGAGAAGACAGAGAAGGGAGCAGACTTGTCACTGTGCAAGTGAAGTTATGGTTGTTTTCCTTATGGCGTCACTTATCCTTTGTCGCCTCCTTGCTCATCCCTGTTCCTGGAGCTGTTGGACATGTCAACTCAGACCCTGCAGGACAAGCTGGTGACCTCCCTCTGCTTACTCCTCTCTGCAGCCATCTCTTATGCAATTAAAATGACAAGGAACTCCCTTGAGTGCCCCAGGCTTCCTGCTTTCCTTAAAAAACTTTTGGCAAGGAACTTGAAGGAAAGCCTTTGGAACCCCCAGCAGATGCCAGGAACAGATGGCACTGGCTGTGTGTTCGGCCACTCTGGAGGGCTCTGAAGGGTTGTGGAGCAGGATTCCCCTTTGGAGAAGCCCCATGGGCTTTCCCCTGGCAGACAGCACTTACCCAGGGGGCTTCAGCTGCCCTCTAATACACGGGGTTTATGTGTCTCAGGGACTTTTCATATGGCCATCACAGCACCCCTCAAGGCTTCCCATCCCCTCCTGGTGCCAGGAGAGGATGGTGAGGCCTCAGCCCTGATGCTGTGTTCCTGGCCCCTACAGGAGCAGGGACACCTCAGTCAGTGCAGGAATCAGCAGCCCCAGGTGCTTATGAGACTCTCCAAAGGAGCACTCAAGGAGAAATTCCACAGAGACCAGGCAAGACGCTGATGCCAGTGGGCCAGTGGGATCCCAGCAGCTGCATGACAAAGTCTTGGGGGGAAATCTGCAAAGAGCCTCCTCAATGGGCCACACGGCAGGGCTGGATGAGAGGATGTCCTCTGTGACCATCACTGTCCCCTGGTGTTCCTGGCAGGGACCTGTGCCACGCCCTCTCCACCATCACTGCTCCATCCTGGTGGTGTTGTGTCAGGGTGCCAGGAGTCACCTGAGCACCTTCCTGCTGGCAGCTCCCTCGTGTTGCCAGGGCAGCAACCCAAAGGGCAGCAGGACAGGCTGTCCCAGGGGCAGCCCTGCTCCATCCATGTTGGTCAATGTCTTGGTTTGGACAGACAGGTGTCAGCCAGGGAAAGTTGGACCATCCCTTGGAATGGAGAATGTAAACCCCCTCCCTCTCAATTATTTTAATTTTGCAATTAGGGGGCTTTCAGGCTAAGATATGGGAATAGGAATAACAGTTCTTTACCAGGAATATTAAAAATACAAATGTAGTAGTACAAAAAACAAGCAAACAAACAAAAAACCAAAACTGACAGAGTCAGAATATGACCTGACCCCTGTTGGTCAGGGTGTTGGGGGCAGTCCAATCAAGTCCTGGAGTGACAGATGTGGTTCTGCTGGAGCAGAGATGATCCTGGAGAAGGGTCCAGTGGTGCTGAGATGGGTCTGTTCTCCCTCTGGGAATCCAGTGCACACAGGCTGTGCTGGGGTTCTGAATCCCAGGGGTGATCCAGGTGGGAATGCTGGGCTCCTCCCCCTGGGTGGAGCCTCTCCCAATGGGATGATGGAATTGTCTCAGCCCTGCAGTGAGCCTCGATGGCCCATGAACAGCAGATACCCCTGGAGGGAGGATGGGCTGGAAGAGATAAGAACACTGCTCCACTTGGTTTGAACATCTGAGCCATTAACAGAATACACCCTGCCCCTCCCCTCTGGAGTTCTGAGGAATGGGTTATGCAAGAGATAAAGAAAACACCTCCCCAGCCACTTTCAACAGAAGGAAAACAGAATACACACTTTTGGTTACACATTGCAACCCAAGACAGTTACCTGGGCAGTGTTCTTCCCACTCCCTGCCAGAGCCAGGCAGGCAGAGCAAGTCCTGCTCCTGTGCCATGGCCAGCACTCCTCAAGCCCTGAAGGGCTGTGTCCCCTGCCCCTGTCCAGCCCCAAAGTGACCCCCCCAAGCCTGCACACATTTAGAGCACAAGCCCCTGCCTCTGTCTCCTCAAAGATGTGCCCACCACCTCCGCAGTGTCTGTGCATCATAAGTGCTGCCTGTCCCTTCCCACCACGCTCCTGCTCCTGTAGCCCTGTGCTTCTTCACCACATCCCATCTTCATCCCTCAGATGTCCCTGGGCAAGAGAGCTGGGGGTGTTCAGCCTGGAGAAGAGATGGCTCCAGGGAGACTTTACTGCCACACAGCAACTGAAAGGGGACTGAGGGAAACCTGGAGAGGGACTTTGGACAAGGCGTGGAGGGACAGGACGAGGAGGGATGCCTTCACACTGAAAGGGTTAGATGGGATATTGGGGAGAAATGTCTCCCTGGGAGGGTGGTAAGGACCTGGCACAGGGTGCCCAGAGAAGCTGCCTTTGGATCCCTGGAAATGTCCAAAGCCAGGCTGATGGGGCTTGGAGCAACCTGGGACAGTGGAAGGTGTCCCTGCCCATGGCAGAGGGTGGAATGGGATGTGGTTTCAGGACTCTCCCAATCCAACCCATTCTATAATTCCATGATTCCATGACACCTTGCTGCTAGAGATGATATTCTCATGAATCTTCAATGAAATAAAAGGTAAGCCAGTCAATATCAGTGTCAGGAGCTTGTGCACGTATTTGTTATCACTCTGCAGGAATTGTTCCAGTTCAGTCACATTTTAGCCCAGACCTTCATGATATGGAAATTCCTAGACCCAAAGAGAGAATGGGAAATGCTAATCACAGAGGATGAACCCCGCTCCCACTGACTCCTGACCTTTCATCTCCAGACCCTGGCGGGGGTTTGCTGCACTCAGCTCTGCTTTCTCCCTGCCACCACATCTCCTGCAGCTTGCTTCCCTTTGGAAGAGCCATAGAGTCACAGATTGTTTGGGTTGGAGGGAATGTGAGAGATCACCCAGTTCCAACCCCTGTGCCGTGGACAGGGACATCTTCAACTCAGGACTCCCCCATTCAACGTGGCAGTGACAACCTGTTGTGTTCTCCACCCCTCTGCTGTGGAAGGAGATGTGGTTGTCTCCTTCAGGTTTGTCTTTCTGTTGCACCTCTGAGGAGGAAAGAGCATTTTCACACCAAGCTGTTGATTCTGATCCTGTATTTACCTTTTCATAAACCTCTGCCACCTCAGAGCACCTGGGGATTTTGCTCACAAGTGCCTTAAATGTAACACATAATGTTGCATTTTTTTTCATAGTGTCCATAAGCATTTGCAAAGCTCCTATATTTAACACCAGCACTGACAAAACCCAGGTAGTTTTCTCCCTGGTTCCCCAGATTCCTATTAAATGTCATTTCAGCATTCTCAATTTCAAGGATGCCACCCTGTAATTTTATAGTATTAACTCAGATCTGAGTTTGACTTTTCAGCTTTTCCACCTTCCTTTGAACAACTTTAAAACTATTTTCTGGAAGACTTCTGGACCTTGGGTTCTCTGCCACAAAATAGCTTGGGTTACATCCTTTTCTTTTACAAACCTTTACAAATGCCAGCAATTAAATCAAGCATCCTTTTATGTTGTTACCCCTGTCAGTAGGTAATAATGCCTGGCAGTTTTTCATCACGGGTTATCTCCTGGGCAGATTTATTCCCTAACATTGTTATTTCTGGCTATAACCAAGGACTAAAATGAAAATATTTTCCAGAATACAAACCCCATCTTCTGCCAGTCATGCCTCATGCCTGTAAAGTATTTTGGATTAAGTTTCTACATATAACATGATATTCTGGTGATGGTTTCACCTTTTCTTCGCTGTACATCTAAATAGCCTTTTAAAATGTCTTTTTTTTTTCTTTTTTTTTTTTTTTTTTAACAAAGAGTAATAGTTTATATACTTGATCGTCACATTTCTCTACATTCTGGAAAAGAAGTGGTACTCAATTGAAGGTTGGACTTGATGATCTTGCAGGTCTTTTCCAACCTTAATTATGATAAAAGTCTATAAATAAGGAAATCCTTGCTTTTATTTAAAAATAGATATATAATATATGATTTTATTTAGATTTGCTTTTTTAAAATATTTTTTCCTTCCTGCCTCTCTATGGTCCTGTTTATTCACCCAAACAAAATTTTCAAGAATACCTGACATCTTGGCAGTCGCCAAGAAGATACTTTTATGAACTTTATTTTTCCAAAAGTTCCTTTCAGTTCTGAACCTGGGTTCGAATTAGCTGTTGAACAAAAACATCCCAAATTTCCTGCTCGATTCTACAGTTCCAAATCTATTTTAAATGCTTCAAAAGCGCCTCTTCTCTTTAATTTGTTCCCATGGCTACCATTCAAAAGTTTCATTCATTTTTCTGAGCGGAGAACTCTCCACATCGTTACCGCAATCTACCAGTTGACTTTTCCTTCTTAATTTAGCTGAAGGCTCTAAACCCTCAGACTACAGACATTGCAACAGAGACAGAAAACAGGGTTACTTTGCACTCCTTGATCCTGGATGCTTGCTGCAGCCCCTCCCCGAAGATTTAATCCTCACCTGGAGCTTTCCTGTGGCTCTGCCTCGTTCCTGGGGATGCCAGCGCTCGGCTGATGATGCTCGGCTGCCCAGTGCCACCCTCTGACCTTCCTCCTCTCTGTTTCCCCGAATAAATCCCTGATGTAGAGAGCTCAGAAATGCCGGAGGAGAGAACAGGAGGGGAGAAGGAGCCGCTGGTTCCCCCTCCGCAGGTCCCTGCGATAAACAGGATTAGCAGGTTGAGTGAGGTGGGGCTGTCCAGTGTCACGTTTCAGCACGAGCCATCCAGGGCCAGGTACCCTCACCGAAGGTGCAGGGATGTAAAAGGTTAATATTTATTTAACTCTGAGCAGGAAAAACCTCCCCACAGTGTCCCCGGTGGGGTGGGGGTGTGAGTGGTGGCTGGTGACTGGTGTTACTGGGGAAGGTGCTGGTTTGCTCTGGGATGATGGGAGAGGTCTGAGATCCTTGAAAATTGGGGATTTATGAGTGAGGATGTTGAGCTGAAAGGTGCTGGGCAGCACCGAGGGCTCAGCCTGGAGGTGGGGAGCCCCTTCTGCTGTCACCCTCCCTGAAGGACCAGACCTGCCTGTGCCCAGCCTGGAGAGCACTTGGGGTGACTGGGAAAGGCAAGGAAGGACAGAGGGAGGCCCTTGGTGGTGACAGGCTGCAATCACAGATATCCGTGGGGTTTCTGGCTGTTCACACACCCTTCACAGAGGTTAGCAAAATCCCCTATTGGGAACAGTTCCTCCATCCCTGCCGAGCTGGGGAACATGAAGTAGGTGATAATAAGTGGTCCCTGAGTGGGAGGGCCTGCTCTCCTCTGGAAAGTGCTACTCCAGACAATTTATCATTCAAACAAAGAGGGGGAAAAAGGGTTAAACACTGCTCGGCCTCCCCTGCCAGCGGTGGCTTTGGTTATCTGCAGCATGGCTGCAGGGCTACATGGTGCCTGTACATGTTCGGGGATCAGGAGTTAAGTGTTTAAATGATAAGTGATATCTTAAAAACATAAGTTTAGCAATGAATCTTTACCGACAATACTATACTATTAGTTAATAGGCAGAATTAACTCACTGGCCTGGGGCCAAGCCCGTCACGGCCAGAGCCAGAACAGCTGAAGCTGCTTTTCACTTGGGTTTTGCTTTTATGGGATTTTCTGCTGCAGGGAGACTCCAATTTCTGCAAAAATATGTTCGTGTTTTCCTCCTCCCAACCTGCCCCTGGAAGCTCAAGGATCCTTGGAGCCCAAGGGATTCAGCCAGGAGCTGGAAAGCTTTCCTCTTGAAGGCAGAGGAGTGACCAAGGGTGCCAATTCAGGACCAAGGATGCTGATTCTTTGCAGGGCACCTCTCAGTTGCCCTGGACCAGTTCCCTGTCCGCTCTTGGTGCGACTTTACAGGCAGATTTACTCTTGGTGCCAGCATGGGATTCACTCCCCGTCTCTCCCATCCAAAGAAACCTCCCTCTCCCTCAGCTGGGGCATTGAGACTGACCAAAACTGGACCATAGAAGCATTTCCCGAATCTTTCTGGTAGCTGAGGCTCCTTGGAATCACCGAAGACGACTGCACTGAGCCTTGAGTCTGTGCCTGACAGCTCTGTGTCACCCCTTGCTGCTTTCCTTTGTGCCTCCCTTGACTCCCAGCTGTCACCTGCTGCATCTCTTTAACCTCACAGAGGGTGAGAGGGAGCCACCTCCTCCAGGTGGGATGAGCCAAGGGCTTCACATGCAAATGACCTTTTCCTTTCTGCATCAGGAACTGAAAATGCAGCATTAAATGTGTCACCATCAAACCTGTTTTAACGTCCCCTTGATGTCATCTCCACTGGCTCTGTAAGCCCAGGAACCATCTTTTGATGTGGGTGCAGCTGGAGGGGTAGTTGTCCCATTTTTGTCACCCCCATGAAGGCTGTACCTGATGCTCTCTGCAGCAGGGCTTGAGTGTCCTGTGGCAGTGCTGCCCGAGGGTTATTTGTGGGCAGCAAGGACCAGCAAAATCAGTGTAACCTGACTCCCAAGCTGGCCACATCCGAGCTGCCGGATGGTGCCCATGTCCATGTGACACAGTCCCAAGGCCACTTGTCACCAGATGGCAGCAAGGAGAGCATCAGCTCAGTGTGGCTGACAGCAGTGACAAGGCACAGTGGGCTCTGTCTGTGGCCAGCCTCCACTAAAGCCACTAAATCTGGTGCAGAGTGAGTGGAAGGTTCAGACAAGGACATTGGAGGGGGTCTGGAGTCACTTGTCATGGCGTGGTGCTTTGTGGCACTTCCTGGTGTCCTCAGATATTGGGGCATGATGACCAGAGGAGCTCGTGGGATTTGGGACAGAATGTGGATGCTGGTGATAACTCCTGCACTGGGAGCAGCAAGTTTGTGAGGGCAGCAGTGGAACCTTCTCATGGACGCCAAAAAGATGAAACAGTCACAGAAAGCCCTTCCTGGGAGCAGAGTGAAGCTGTGAGGTGGGACCAGTGCTCACAGTTCATGACAAACCAGACTCCAAGGAGTGTGTAAAAACTTCAAAGTCAGTGCAGCAGCCAGTCAAGTCTGCGTAGTCCAAGGTCCATCTCCATCAGCAAGAGCCTAAGAGGGAGCTCAAAAGAGAAGAGAGAAGGTCTCCAGTGACTGTTCCTTGGGACAAAATTCCCGTTGTGTCTGGCAGTGCGGTCCTGGAGAGCTTCAAGAAAATCCTGAGGTCTGGGTGGGCAGTGGCAAACACACAGGCCTGCTGCTCTAGGACTCCAGGCTTCCATTTTGGGGAACAGATGGATCGCTGGGGACACAGCCCTGAGATCTGGGAGGATTGAAATGAAGATATGAGGAGTTTGGATATGGTGAGTGCTTTCAGACATCTGATGGGAAATGCTCCAGAGCAGCAGGGAGTGAAGGGAGGCTGGCAGTGAGGGAGCTGGTACAGTCCTGGGATGGTGGGTGACTTCTGGGGATCCTTGGGATTCTTGCCCTGGAGAGGAACACACCTGAAGGAAGGAGCAGCAAGGCCACTGGCTCTCCTGGCCTTCAGCCTCCTTCCTCAATGCAAGTGACTCTGAAAGAGCTTCTGAAGATGAAAGCTTCTCCACACATGATGGAGCTGGGCCGCAGGGTTCTCGTGTTGGATGTGGGACCAGCCTGGATGAGCAG
Organism: Sylvia atricapilla; assembly: GCF_009819655.1. NCBI lineage: Eukaryota > Metazoa > Chordata > Aves > Passeriformes > Sylviidae > Sylvia > Sylvia atricapilla. The sequence continues at coordinate 5,545,068 of NC_089161.1, forward strand.
CAACATCTGCAGTGACAGGAACTCCCGAAGCAGGTCAGAGTCTGCAGCTGGCCACACTGAGCTGGGAGGAGCATTTGGCTCACCCATGTGGCCAACACCATCACGGAGCTGTGACATCCACTAACCACTCCTGTGGAATCATTCCCTGTGGTGGGTCAAGGCAGAGAACCCACGGTGCTCAAGCTGCTGACAAACAAAGTGATAAGGAAGAGCACAGCGGAGCCTAGACTGTTTTTTCCATGTCCTTCCATGGTGACTTGAGGGACAGGAATCTATCCTCGAAGTCCAGTAGGTCTTCAGCTCCTGGCCTATGAACCTGGCACAGCTTGTGTAGAGATCCATGTGCAGGGTGTGATCTCCCTAGGAGGATCTTCCAGAACACAATGCTTCCTGCAGGATGCACCTGAAGCCTCTGCCCAGCCAGCAGTAATTGGGACACATCTATGGAGGATGAGCAGAGGGCACTGCTGGGTACAGTGTGGATATAGAGGGGAGGAGATGTCAGGAGATGTCAGGGTGGTGGCAGAGGGACCTCCTGGGGCAAAGAGTCCTGGTAGCAGTCACACGTCATAGATTCACGGAATGGTTTGGGTTGGAAGGGACCTTAGAGACCATCTAGTCCCAACCTCCCTGCCATGTCCTGAAGAGGGTGTGGTACCCACGGGGCAGATGCGCTTCCCAGGCACCGGGAAAAGTCGGGGCTTGTGGAGTGCTGCGATGCAGAATTGGAGCTGGGTCTCACCTTGCACCTTCTGGCAAGGTCCTGCTGGACCCCAGCAGTGTCAATGGAGCTTGTGACCAACTCACAACTGCTCCACGTGGGGAGCGGGGGGATTCCTGTTCTCTCCTCACCGGGGCTGGCTCCAGGGCGATGAGAAGGGTACGGGTGGCTTAGGGCTGCCCACAACAAGGATTGAACAACTCCTTGGATTTTTGTTTCTTTATTTTTACCCAGCCGCACGCGTCCCCGTCTCCGGACGGGAATCCGCTCACGGCCGCGGCTCCCGCGGGCGGCGGCGGGGGCTCAGCCCCGCGGGAGAGATGCCCGGCCCGAGCGGAGGGCGCGGCGGCGGGGGCATCCCCCCGGGACCCTCCCGGCCCCTCCCGGCGGTGCCGGCGGCGCAGCGAGCCCCGGCGAGGCGGATTTGGGCCGAAATCACGGCTTTCTCCGCATGATCGACAGCTCCGGGAGAAACCATCGGCGGCGCGGGGGTGGGGGGGAGCCGCCGCCCGCTCTCCGCCCGCTCCCCGCCGCCGCCCGCCGCCGGCCCCCGCCGCTCCCCGCCGCCGCCGCCCCCCCGTCCGGCCGCCCCCTCAGGCCGCCCCCGCGGGCGGCGCGGCCCCGGGGCGGGGCGAGGCGGGCGGCGCGGGGCGTCCCCCGCTCGGCGGCGGCGGTGGCTCGGCCCGGCCGCGGCGGCGGGGCCGGCGGAGCGCTCCGTGCCCGCGGCCGTGCCCGCGCCGGCGGCGGCCCCAGCGAGGGGCTCTGGGCTCTGCGCTCCGCCGCCTCCATGGAGCGCCGGCCGCGCTGCCTCTGATGGCCGGCCCGGCGCGCACCATGGGGCCGCTGTGGCTCTGCTGCCTGCCCCTCGCCCTGCTGCCCCTGCTCGCCGCCGTGGAAGGTAAGGGAGGAGGCGGGGGGGGCGCGGGGGGCGGGGGCCCTGCGGGGTAGGGCGAGCCCCCTCCGGCTTCTCCCCGGGTTTTGGGGGGTGGCACTCGGCCCCCCGCGCCCCCCTCCCCGCCGCACGCCCTTTCGGAGGGGAGGCGAAGTTTGGGGAAGTGCTACCCCAGCTGGAGGTGTCGCCGGCGGAGGCTGGGGTGTCGCGTGTGCCCCCCCGCACGCCCCCGGCCCCTCCGGATGGCTGGCCGCCCTTGTCCCCGCCGTCCCTCCGCCGAGCCGGGCATCCCTGGGTACCGCGGAGGGTCCCCCGGGGGATGCCCGGGATTCACCGCCCCGTGCCCGCCGCCGCTCTCGGGAGAGTCTTTGGGGTGCCCCTCGGGCAGGCCTTGCCGGCGTTCCGGAGCCGCTGGCCGGGCTCCCCGTTGGCGCCGTGGCGTTCCCGGCGTCCCCAGGAGGAGCCGAGCTCCCCGCCGAGGTCCCCGGTGCTCAGACAAAGCCGTGCGAGGCGGCAGGTGGGGAGCTCCGGGGCTGGCTGTGCGGGGACGGCGCTGGCGGGGAGCCCCGCGGTGGGGTCTGTGCGAGGGGGGACTCGTTCTCCTGCTCCCCCAAACCGTGCCAGCCGCTCCTGCCCGCTGCCAGCCGCCCGCGGCACGGACACGCCGCGAAGTGACAGAGAACTGGGCTGGGCAGGGGCGAGAGCCAGGTGTCAGGCCAAAAAGCGGCTGGTCCAGGGATGCCCGTCCATTGTGGAAGGGTGGCGTTGGAGGGCCCGGGTGGCTCCGCTGTCCCTCCGGGTCCCCCGGGCCGGTGGGGCAGGCTGGGTGGCCGCTGCCGGCCCCGCGTGTGCCGGGCGGCGGTGGGAGCCACTCGGACCGTGTTTGTCTGGAACATGGATGAGGCACCATTTATTAAGTTGGAGTTTTGGGAGATGACTCATGGGTTGGCCAGCTATACATCGTGATATTTACAATATGGGAGCTTGGCATAAATAGGACTATTTACGTTGCAGCGGAGAGCCCTCGCCAGCTCTGCTATTCAAATGAGCCCAGCATGGTTTTAATTATGGGGGGGAGGGTTGGGGTGATGAGCGTGTTTGTGAGAGCATACGTGTCCGTGCAGGATGTCTGGCCCCATCCTCTGGTGGGCACTTCCACCAGGCTCTGGGCTTGGCCGGCGGGGTCCACACGCGCTTGACCACGAGAAGCTGGCGCTGCCAAGGGTGGTGTGGCGGGTGCCTTGGGCAGTGCTGGGGTGACATCTCCACCCCACCCCGCTCCTCCTGCTGCCCGAGAGGTGCTGTGGGGCGGTGCCGTGGGTCAGTGGCCGGCTCCCGGGGCTCCTGTGCGTGTTCTTGGAACGTGAGTGACTTCCCCACCATCATGGCAGCAGCGGCGGGCGTTGGACACGTGCGTGCCAAGGGATGGAGAGTGTATCTAGACTGCCCAGTGCAGGAGGGGTGTTTCACCCACCTGAGGTGACTGCTCCTCCATGGATAGGGATGCTCCCAGGGAGATAGTCAGTGGGCTTCCAGCGGCCGTTCCCAAACTGTGTTGGTTTGGGTTTGGCGTGGTCCCCCCGTGCCCCCGCTGTTGCCTCTTGCCCTGTGTGTGTGTGTTCGGTGGGGCTGTGGTTGTCACTCTGTGTTGGTGTGGGCAGCCACCTCCCTAATCCAGCCTTCCAGGAAAAGGCTTCTGGAGAGCTGGCAAGGTGAAAATGTGTGGGATGCAGCTCCTTGGGCGTGCCTCTGCTCCTTCCTTAATGGAACAGCCTCTTCCCGGCGCATCCAGAGTGCTGGATGTGGTGTCCACCTGCACCTCTGAATGCTCAGGATTCCTTCAGTGTGGACAGATGGAGCCAAGAGTAGCTGCTGGCCATGGAGGTGGTGGCTGGACCCAGCAGCTGCAGGGAACCTCCATGGTGGCAGTGCCATCACCAGCCTCAGCGTATTCCCAGGGCCAAAATGGGGGCAGAAAGGCTTGTTCAGGGGAAAACCACAATTCTGGAGGATCCTGCCTCTTGAGTCCTGTTTTCGGCTCTGTCACAGAGCCTTTCTGTACTGCTGGTAATTTCACTTGTCTCCTCTGTGCCTCAGTTTTCCTAATTACAAGGCGTAAAATAATCCGAGCGTCTTTCCCAAGGGAGCCGCGAGGTTTTGTTAATGAACATGACAAAGTGCTTTGGGATCCGTGGTTGAAAGCGCAGCCTTAGTCAGTGCTGTTGTGTGTGGGGTGTTTATTTATCTACATGCTTTATATTTCTCTGCGCGCTATATATTCACTTGCATTTAACAAACCTTAATTAGAAACAAAGCCAATAGGGAAGGAAATATAAACAGGAGTGTGCATGGAAATTGGAAGTTGATTGCTCACTGGCCAGCAGAATGCATGGCTCGGGCTCGGGAGGGAAGGCTGTTTGGTTAAAACCGGCTCTGTTAAAAGGAAATGTGAAAAGAACGTAAAACATAAATCAATATGGAAAACAGGGAGGTGGATGACAACGTACATAAAGCAGAGGTTAGGAATTGCCTGTAGTCGTGAAGGCGCTTGGAAGGTAACGTGTCTGCAGCTGAGAAAGTTCAGGCTTCTCAAAGGAAAGTTTTTTTGTGTGTTTTTCGGGGAGGAGGGAAAAAAAGAAAAAACCCAACAAAACCCAAACCAGAAAGTCAAGAACAAAGGAGTCCTGGAAGTGTCTGGATCCCACACCGGTTGGTAACGCCGCTATCGCTGACGGCCCTGCTTTGTATTCCTGCTGCGTAGGCTGCGCGCCGATCGCAGGACTGACGCTCCTGAGGTATTTTGGGGGGAGCTGGGAAGGACACGGAGGTATTTTAAAATCAACAGCCTGCCTAACTCATGTGCCAGGAGGGAAAAGCAGCCCGATGGTGCTCCTCACCCCGGTGGAGTTAACTTTTCACAAACCTTGCAGCGCTGGCAAGCTTCCCGAGGGCTGGAGGAGGGCCAGCCCCGTGCCAAAAATGAGAAAGGAGACACGAGATGGCCCTGCTATCAGTGAGGGTGTGGGCAGCACGGAGGCAGCGACAGCCTCCAGTGGGCGGTGGAGAATTGCCCAGCATGAGTTTTGCTGGGAAACAGGATCACGGGTGAGGAGATTCGGTTTGGAGCATCGACTGTGCTGGGCAGTCCTAACCCTGAGCCCAGTGCTGGGCTTGGGCAGGGATGCTGGGGCAGGAGGGCTGTATCCTCCCTCTCCTGGGTGGGTATTCCCAGGGCTGAGGTGCTGGACACGGACATCTCTGCCCATCCTCCAAGGAAGCTGGAGATAGTGCTTCTGTGTGTTTAACAGTGAATTATAATAAATATAATAAATTAAAAAATAAGTTATAATATACACAGTATTTACAGCGCTGTCAGGTGCGTGGTAGGATTGTTTGGGGGTTCTGTGCAGAGCCAGGATTTGGACTGGATGATCCTTGTGGGTCCCTTCCAACTTACGATTCTGTAGTATAGTATATTTAATTTCACTCAAGTTGTAACATATTGCAGCGTTAAAACACGGTCTCTTCTCCTGTTCCTGTGTTAAGCACCTCCACGTGGGGTGGAGGGAGATGCCAGGGACACAGGGTTGGTTTGAGCCTTTGTATATCATCTTTTTGGTCTCTGCAGAGGAAGACTTGAGCCCTCCCTTCAGGGCTGTGGTCACACCAGAGCACTGCTCTGACCTTGGTGCTCCACAGAGGGTGGGTGTTCCAGGTGTGCCAGGACCATGGCAGCTGCAGGAACCTCCCAGCAAGGGATGTGGCAGAACAGCAGGTCTGGGGGAAAACACAGCATCTGTCAAGAGCTGATCCTTCCTGTGAGCCTGCTGGAGATGTGCAAACACTCTCCTAAGACCGGGAGGGGAGCAAATGCTTTGGGACAAGTGGGAATGAGGAGCAGAGCCTGTGGTTTTGGCCTGGCCCTGTTCCCCTCCCCTCCATTTCCTGGGTTAATTTTTGACAAGGCACATTCCTTGCACCCACCTGCCCTTTGCATTACAGGGGCAGCAAAAGGGAAAGCTCCTTTTGGAGACCAAATAAATCGGTGCCTCGTTTAAACATCCACGCTGCTGCTCTGTTCCGTGGCTTTTCCAGGCAGGAGAAGCAGTCCTCCTAATCCCTGCTGACTTTGGGTGACAAAAGCATAGGGAGGAGATGCTGTAGGGGACAAGAGCTCGGGGTTGGTGTGGCCGCTGATGTCCCTCGGGTCACAGAGGGTGTGAAGGGGATGTGGCTGTGCCTCGGGGGTGCTGCCGATGGGTTTGGGGCTGTCCCCAGGGATGGGAGCAGCAGTCCCCTTGGAGAAAGGCTAAGGACCTGCCTCCATTAGTCAGGGCCCTTTGTGTGCACATACCTGAGCTGCTGGAGAGAGGGGTGGGCGCTCAGGAAAGTGCCCGAGGAGCTGGGTAAATAGTGCAGGCTGTGACAGCTCCCAAAACCTGAGCATTTGGGGCTAGGGATGAACGAGAGCCTGACCCTCCACTGCTGCCCCGAAACGTGCCTGCTCCTCACACACCAGCCCTGCTGGGATGGTAATGAAGGCTGGTAATGAGTAGTGGGATAGTAGTGAGTAATGGGATAGTAATGAGGGTGGCTCTGGCTGGGAGTGCGGTTCCCATCCTGCTGAAATCCCGTTTTTACCGAGGAAGAGCCGTGTCAGCTCCCACCCTGGTTTGCAATCCCTCCCATACTGGTTTAGAGAGGCTGGGGTAAAGCACGGCTGCCAACTGGATCTGGTTGGGATGGGGGAAGTGGGGAGATCCTCAGAGGCAAAAGTTCAGCCGTTAGATAAGGGAAAGGATGGGGCCTCCTGTGATAAGGGGCTGGGCGGGGGGGTTCCAAGGGGCTGAGCCCTGCCTGTCCCCAGGGATGCAGGGGGATCACTGGGACTGCTGCAGGTGGGCACGGACCCCTTGTTGGCCAGGTGACAGCAGGAGGGAGGAGAGGTGGCTGGAGATGTGCAGGGACATGCTGTTAATGTCTTTATATCAATGTCAGATGTTTCAGGAAGGCGCTGGAGGGATGGCAGGTTGTGCCAGGGTGCAGACACAGGGGTGGCTGTGCAGGGCAGGCCAGCCCCCTGACATAATCAGGATGAGGGACAGGAGTAAGTGAGGATCATGCTGTGCTGTTCACCCCTCCCTGAATTTCCTTGCTTGGGATGAAGGGAGCAGTATCAGGTCTGACAGGAAGCGTGGCACTGATTGCCAAGCATTAAAGGGAGATGGAGCAGGCCACGAGGGCAGCAAACACAGCTATAATTGGGGCTGGTCTGTGCCTCCCTAAATGTCACATTCAGAAATGATAGTTTTAGTGGCTGAGAATGCTTGTGGCTCTTTGGAGAGCTCACAGGAGGAAGAAGTCTGGATTTAGACCTGAACAACCACACGCAAGACATTAGATCTGCTCCATTCTCCCAAAGGGCTTGAGGAGGGGCTGAGGAGCTCCAAAAGTTGGTGAAGCTTTATCAGCTGATCCAATAAATGATGTTCTTTCCACCTTACTCTCTCAGAGTCAGACCATGGCATCCATAAAGCAGCCAGCACTTAAAAACACCACATAGTAATGATCTGAGTAAAGCAAAGGGAAGGAGCTGGCTGAAGGGAGAAGCTGGAGTTGGAAAATACTTGCCCACGATGTAGGAAATTAAATTAAACCTCAGAATAAATTCATGCAGCCACTTAACATGAGTTTCCTAAAAATAACCAAAACCCAACCAAACTTGATTAAATGGCAAATTAGACGAGGTCATTTGAGGTAAAAAAAAATGTTCTTCACGAAGTGGAAATGGTATCTAAAAGGAAAACAAAAAAAAATCAGAAACTGTGGTCTGGTCAATGTGAAGCAATATAAGGCAGGCTGAGAGGAGTCTGAAAAATAACTTGAGAGAAGAAATTGTTTATCCCCCAAGTTTCCCCTCAACAAATGAGTATTGGAAGTTAAATGTGCAGGATGGAGCCCTTGGGGAGGAGGGGGATGACTTCAGTGTCACCCCAAAGTGGCCAGAGGGAGCTTCGCTTCCCAGGACAGAGCTGGGAGACTGTTCTGAAGTGATGGCAGGAGAACTTGTATTTTACAATAAATCAATAAAATGAATATTTGAGCCAGAGTAAACAGGACGAGCATCCTTTAAGAAGATCTCCCTGGGTGATCCAGGAGACTCCAGAGAAGTAATTTTAGAGGAAGGGCTCTCTTATGGATTAAAATCTGCTTAAAGAAGGGGAAACAAAGAGTCAGTTTTCCCACTGGACGGGGTCAGCGTGAGGCTTGCGCTGGGTGATGTATTCATAAAGTAGAGAGGGGTGGGAATGGGAAGGCAAAGAGTGTTTGCAGATTATACAAAATTATTCAGGATGATAAAAACAACAGTTGTCTTGAAAATATTGCAAAAGACTCTCATGACACTGGATAGCCGGGCTATAAAGTGGCAGATTAAATGTAGTCAGGGATGAATGAAAAGGGATTCACATGGAAAAAAATTACCCTAAACCCATGCATGCACAGTGGCAGTCTTTAAATTACTTATTAGCATTTTGAGAAAGAGATCTTAAAGTCATTGTGGATGGCTCTTTGAAAGCATCAGCTCCGAACTGGGAAAGGGAGTGAAGATACTTGTACAGGAGGAGTGCAGGGAAGGGGGGCTCCGGGAAAGATGCAGCTCAGGGAGGGATGGGGCACAGAGGTGCATTGGACTGTGGGAGGTGTAAAGAAGAGGGTGATGAAAGGGTGATGATCCTTTATTTTATATTTTTTTCCCCTCTCTCTGGAGTTCTCAAGCAGAAGGAGGGATGGAGGGTGGAGGCAGGGTGGGGTGAAGCCCAGCCCTCCCCCATCCTGGGGGCCATGGGGTGCCCCTGGGTTCTGGGGTGCTCCCTGAGCATCCTGCTGCACTGCTGGTGTGGGATGGAGACCAGGAGCCCCTTTGGCTCAGCCTGCCGTGGCAGGTGTGGTATTTGAAAGGAAGCAGGGAAAGTTGCCTTCTCTGGGCTCCCACACTGAATGTCCAGGCTCAGTGGGCTCCTGCTGGCCCCCAGCTCCCACTTGGACCTTCAAGATCATCTGCAGCTTCCAGGGCAAAGTGCTGGGGAGGTCCACATTGCTGTGGGTGTTCATGGCCTTGGTGAACCCTCTGTGTCTGGGAACACCTTTGACCCTCCACAGGCTCTTGATTTTGGCTGGATGGCCAGGAAAGGGGGAGGTCCCTTGGAAAATGCCTGTTGGTGCTTGCCTTCCCCTCCTTGGAATTTCAGAGGCCAAGAGCATCTGGTTGGAACTAGGGAGAAGAGGAGTTTCCCTGGGTTCACCTTGGGGAGGTGGTGGCTGGGTTAGGAGAGGTGCTCAGGCCCTTGCCCAGCAGCTGAGGAGGCTGGGGACGGTGAATGTGGACAGGCTGTGTGAACCTCCCTGGGCAGAGGGGACACCTTGAGCTGTGTGAGTGTCCCTGGGCAGAGGGGACACCTTGAGCTGTGTGAACCTCCCTGGGCAGAGGGGACACCTTGAGCCACCATGGGCTGGTGCTCCCAGGGCCAGACCAAGGAAACAATGGGCTGGGCTGCTGGGTAACCCCCAGCCCAGGAGAGGAGGGGCAGGCAGAAGGTCTGGGATCACCTCTGCTGCCATCCAGGCTTTGGGGACACGGGGACACCCAGCTGCAGCAGGCTGAAGGGACAAGCTGTGTCCCTGGCTGTGCCCAGCTGGGCTCTGTCTGTCCAGCAGCAGGCTGAAGTGAGTCCTGCTCCATGGGAAGTGTCATCCCAGCTCTGTAAATATGTCCCCAAAGTGTGTGGAGCCCTGCTGGAGCCTGGTGAGCTCTGGTCGCATGTCCCTGTCATGGCTTGGAAGGACCTGTGTTGGGAGGCTCCTGCAGCACTGCTCTGCTGAGAGGCAGAGGAGAGCCAGGGAGGATGAGGAGGGTCAGAGAGGAGGCTGGAGCCTCCAGATCTCCTGCCAGGAGCCTCTGTGAGCCTGAACAATTTCAGGAGAGGGATAGAGGAGAGAGAAGACATCTCCATCCTGTGCAGTGCTACTGCACTGTGGTGAGACAGTGCAGGTTCTGCCTATCCCAGAGTCTCTCAGGGCAGGGGAGGACTGACTGGAGCACTCTGCCTTGGAGCAGGGCACAGGGGGTCCATGGATGCTCCTTGGTCTCCAGAGGAGATCCTGCTCTTTGAGCCTCCCAGGAGGCCACTATTTCCTGCCAAGTGGCCACTGAACCCTCACACTTTGGGCTGAGGCTGGGACAGGATGTGTCTGAGGACAAACCAGGCAGGAATGGGCTGCTGAGGGGCCTCCAGGTGTGTGGTTGGCTTCACCCAAGACAGGTGTGGGTGTGTGTCCTACCAGGACCCATATCTGCCTGCTGCCACAGCGCTCCACTCCCAGGCACGTGCTGGTGGCTGTGGTGGCACTCCTGGATGGAGCTGGGATTCGCTGTTCCCTGATGTTGGGTCCTATCCCTTGCAGGTCATTGTCCCCACGTGATGCCTCTGTGAGTTTGGCTTCAAGCCTTTCTCATGAGATGCATCATTCCTGCAAGCTTTGCCTTGGCAGTAGACTTTTGGGTGGGAGTGATGTCCCAGGAGGGGGGATTGGTCCTGGAATCACAGAATCATTGGCTGGTTTGGCTTGGGAGGGACCTTAAAGCTCATCCAGCTCCACTCAGACCATGGGCAGCAGCACCTTCCTCTAGACCAGGCTGCTCCAAGCCCTTTCCAGCCTGGCCTTGAACACTGCCAGGGATCCAGGGGCAGCCACAGCTGCTCTGGGCACTCTGTGCCAGGGCCCCAGCATCCTCTCAGACAGGAATGTTTTCCTGATACTCAGTGTAACCCTGCCCTCTGTCAGTGGGCAGCAGTTCCTCATTGTCCTGTCACTCCATCCCTTGACCAAAGCCCTTCCCCAGCTCTCTTGGAGCCCCTGTAGGCACTGGAAGGCTGCAATAAAGTCACCATGGAATTATGAGATGTGTCCAAAGCAGCTGTTTATGGTCTTGAAGGAGAGCTGGGAGTGCTCTCTGGTCTGACAAATGCCTGTGCAGCTGGTTTGAGGTGAGGTGTGGCAGAAAGTCTGCTGAGGATCAGCACTGGGCCACCCAAATGAACTTGGTGCTGTGCAGGGGAGGTCAGAGAAGGCCTGGCCCATCAGCAGGAGGTTTGTGCTGGCCAGGCAGCCCCCAGGCAGTGCACACCATGTGCTGGAAGCGAGCTGGGCTGGAGCACGTGAGGGTCACGTCTCGCCGTGCCGAGGTTACGATCGCGTTTCACGATTTGCTTTGCTGGTAATCCCGTTTCCAGCTCCACAACTGCGGCTCAGAAACCTTCACCATGAGCCTCACTTCATAAATCTTGGGCTTGTTTTACTTTTAAGCCTGTCTGGTATCAGGGGACGGAGTGAGCAGGAGAAATGCGTGACCTGGGAGCAGCGGGGGTGGAGTGAAACAAGATGTCCGGGCTGGATGGAGCCTGCAGGGATGGGGCTGGCCAGGCTGCAGGGAGGTAACTGAGCCATGCCAGCCTTGGGAAAGCATCTCCTGGGGATCTCTTCTGAGGCATCTCTCCCACAGGATCCCAGCACCTCTAAGGCTGCTTGCAGAGTGCCCTTGCAGGTGTCTGAGCACTGGTTCCGTGTGTCCAGCCTTTGCGTGCACGTTGTGACACCTTGGTGGTAAATGGGAGCAGCCTGTGGCTCCCTGGCCATTGCTCTGGGAGGGAAAGCGAGCTGGGGATGTTTTATTTTCACTGCCTGGGGAGCAGAGAGCAGCTGGTGCCTGGATGTGGGGAATGGCTGGTGGCAGGGTATTGATCAGCCAGTGCTGGAGCGTGCTGAGAGGTGGGATGGAGGTGTCAGCTCCCCCAAGCTGGCTGCTGGCATGGGGCACTGAGGGGTTGGGTCAGGGAGAGCAGAGCAGCCACACCAGGGATGGTTTCTAGCCATGGAAATAGCTGCAAAATGCATGGATGGGCAAATGCATTCCCCGGGCAGAGCTGCAGTTGGCCTGTCTGTGCCCTGTCCATACCCTGTAGATGTTCAAGGCCAAGCTGGACAGGGCTTGGAGCAATCTGGCCTGGTGGAAGATGTCCCTGCCCAAGGCAAGGGTTGAAAGGAGGTGGTCTTTAAAGTCCTTTCCAACCCAAACCATGCTGTGATACGGTGAGACTTGGAGAAAGTCCCAGGGGCTGGGGAAGGGTAAACTCAGGCGTGTGTGTGTGATGCTCTGTGGAAATTTGACACAGACCCACAGCAGAGCCGGGGCTGCCATGAGGGGACACAGAGCCCAGCACCTCCAGGACGTGTCCCTGTCCCCTGTCACCCTTGGTGAACCTCTGAGAGTCTGGACAGCTGCAGAGCAGTCGGGAGCAGGGCAGGCACGGGGAAGGTGCTAATGAGGATGTTGGCAGCATTAGCAGGGGTTGGTGTCTGGCTGGTGGGAGGTGTTGAAGAGGCAGCGTGGGCTCTGCTCCGTGTCACGCTCGGTGCAGAGCTCAGGGTAGCAGGCTGCTCACAAGTCTGCAGGGGGGACAAGGCCAGCGCAGGGCTGGTGGAGGCATCCAGGGGTAGGTGGGTGCTGCTTTGAGCCCGCCTGGGGCAGCTGGATGAGAATCATGATGTGGCTTTGTCCTGGGGCTGCTGGGAGCATCCTCAGTGATGGGGAGCTGCCTGCTTTGTGTGGCTGTGCTGCTGCTGCAGAGAACCAGCCCTGATACACCTGCTTTTCTCCTACTTTTGGCTCCTCACCTTTCTTTTTTTCATGGCTGTAGGTGAAATAGAGAGCAGTGGAGCTGCTCATGTTGCTTTTGCAGGGTTTTTTGGTGGTTTGTTTTTGGTTTTTTTTTTGATCCGATGTCAAATTTATGCCATCACGTTGAATAGCTGCCATGAGATTTTGGTGTGACTGACACCTGTTCTGGCTTCCGAGCAGCAGCTTTTGATACAGACAAATCCTCTGGAAGTGCTGAGTTTACTGTCAGCTGCTCCCACGTGTCTCCTGGTCCCTGTTCCCAGCTTTGGCTCAACCTTGCACCACTCAGGAGGTTGCTCTGAGCGGTGGCTGGGTGCATCTCTTTGAGTTTATGGTTTGTGGGACAGGCAGAAGGCGCAGACATGTGCAGGTGAGGCTTTGCCAGGCTGGTCCCTCTGGGCTGCAGAGGCAGTGGCTGTCCCCATGCAGCAGGACACGGCTCCTGGGTGTGCACATGGCAGGAAAACGGGCACCAGCCAAAAGCGGAGCGAGCCAAGGCGACGGTTGCGGCGTTCCCTTTGATCCCCGGCTGTTCCAGGAGCCCATCCTGCCTTATCTGGGGGCTGGGGCTGAAGGGCAGTCTCTCCCACAGGGATGCAGGGCTGCCTCCCACAGGGCTTCTCCCAGTTTCCGTTGGTCCCTGCCTGAGGAAAGGTGGGGCTGCAGGGAGAGGAGCTGGATTTTGGACTGGAATGGGAGGGATGGGTAGGGGACACTGCCCAGGACTGTGGTGGGTTTGGGAGCAGCACTTTTGGGACCAGTGGAGCCCAGACATCCCTGTGGTGTCTTGGATGGGATGGCACAGGGGCTGCCCACGGGGTTTTGTGACCAAGCAGGTCACCTTCCAGCAGAAACCTTGCCCTGTAATTTGGGTGGCCTAAATATGACCTGAGCTCCTGCTTGTGGGTGCCGAGCCCTTGGAAAGCTGACCTGGGGTTTTACTGTACGTTTGGGAGGTCCTCTGTGTGTGGGCTACAGAGGGGAAAAAAACGGGATTTGTGAGGTCAGCCCTGGGTGTGTCATCCACCAGCCCTGAAGTGCTCAGTCCTCCGTGGGTCTGCTGGGGATAGCACCAGGTGGTGGAGCTGTGATATGCCATCCTGTGTGTCACCATCAAGGTGCCCATTTGCCTGGTGGCATGTTGGAGTCTCTGCTGGGAGAGGAGCCCTGTGAGTGCCCAGGCTCAGGTGATGAAAATGCCCTGCAGTCTCCTTCCCTTTGGCGGCAGGAATGTGCCGTGCACTCGCCCAGGACTGAAATAAAACTGCTGCCCAAGTCCCATCCCAGAGAAAAAGCCTGGGGAGAGAACACATTCCTCTCCTGGCTGCTGTGGTGGGGATGCTCAGTGAGGGGTTCTGAGGTGCTTTTTGTTCAGTGCAGAAGTCAGTGCTCTGCTGTTGTGCTTGCTGCAGAGCTCTTGAGAGGGCTGTGGGTGGTGAGAGCCCACCTAGGGTGGGTGTGTGGTGGCCGTGAGAGAGACAATGCATCACATCAGGGAAGTGTCTTGAGAGTGAACAGACAGACTGATGGATGAGTCAACAGAGCCAAAAAATAAAAATAAGAAAAAGGCAAACCTGGCTTCTCTTCCAATTCTATAAAAATAAAGCAAAGCAGACTCCATGTTCGCGTAGCCTGAAGGAATCCCAGCCACCAGTGGCGCCGGGGAGACCCTGCTGGTGCAACATCCAGTGATCACACTCTGACAGTGCACACACATCCCCTGTGCTGTCCTAGCAGCGTGGTACAGCTCTGCCCTTGCCCCACAGCCCCCCAGGCTTTTTTTCTCCTTTCCAGCTAAGAGGAGGGTTTGGAGCAGGGCCTGGCTTTGCTACACCTGCCTGTCCTCCAGGACGGGGTTGGTGTCACCCTGGGCCAAGCCTGGGCTCAGATTTCCCGCCTTTCCAATCTTCCCACCTCCAATTCTTTGTTTCCCTCTTAGACAGTTAAATTTGCACTCTCTTCACGTGGTTTGGCCCCAGTGGACTTGGTTTCCTGGGTCAATGTCTACTGGAATGTTTGGATGTCCTCTCCCAGACGGGACTTTGCCCGTTCTGGGGATTGTGGTCTTAGCTAGAGCCATGGAGCATCAGCCTGGTGGAGGAGCAGGTGATCCACAGCTTGGAACATCTCAGTTTAGTGAGGCTGGCTCAAAATCAAGTGTTTTAACCAAGCAGCAATGTTGCAGTGGGATTTCTCCAGTGTTTTAGGAGGGTGGTGGAGGGCTCCGTGCTCATCCTGGGGCTGCTTCTGGGAGAGGAAGACATTGAAGCCTGCTGCTGAGAACATGGTTTTGTTGCATCTCCTGCACCCACACCAAGTCCTGCAGGGGCGGTTGCCCTTTTCCCTGCTCTGGAGTAAATATTCACTAGAGATGTTTTATTTTGGTGTCTCAGGCTCACGAGGCCAGTGGGATGGGGATGCCCCACAGCAAGGCTCGCCAGCCTTTAATACTTGGAGCACTTCTGCTGCCTGCATTTGCATGGCTCTGGTGTGGATGAGACATGCTGGTCTCCATGGTTTTATGTGCCATGGGACCGTGCCAACAGTTTAATCACAGCTGAACCCTCACAGAGCAGCATAAAAAATGTTGTAGTTGGGATTAGGTTACCCATCCTTCCTATAAAAGACTCTATAAACAGTCCATCAAGCCCCAGCATTCCTGTGTTGGCTGTGAGGTCCTTCTCACTTAATGGGTCTGGCATTTGCTTTGACTAAGCCTTTTTGGGGGGAGGCAGTGATATAAAGCAGCCCCCAAAGAATGGGTTTTCTGCTTGCTTTAGTGGGGGCACCCAACTGGGCTGGCTTGGCAGAGGCGGTGTTGGATGTCAGGATCTGGCTGGGGGGCAGCGGGTGAGAGGCAGCCGTGACAAGCCCAGGAGGCAGTGACAACAGCAGCTGCTCCCTCTCCATCACTCAGGGCTTTCTCCATAGCGATTTGCTGTTTGCTGGGGTGTCTGAGAATTTTCCCTAATCTCGGGGCAGGGAAGGACGCGGGACTCCCTCTCCCATCGCCCAGCACGCTTCAGACCTGTCGTGTCTCTGCTGGAGCCGAGTAATGCTGCAGAGTTAAAGCTCCCCAAGCCCTCTAAAAAACCCAAAGCTTGGTCTGGAGGCCAAGCTGTCTCTTTGTAGCTACAGGTGTGCTCCCACCTTCACCTTCCTCACTGTGCCCTTCACGTGTGATGCCAGCCACGGAAGGGCTCCTAATTTAACACCATCCAGGGCACTTTATTGAGCTGCTTTTAGTTTTGTTCATCCTTTGGTGAGCCAAAGGGGCAGGGAATGGATGGGTACCCAGGTGGGAGACTTCAGGGGTGCTGAGGGTGTTCCTTAACCTGGTTGCTGCATCATTGAGGTGGGTGTGCACACCTTGGTCATTCCTTGGGGCTGCTGATGTGTGGGACAATGTAGATGCTCCTGCCTGGGACAGTCATCTCTCTGCTGGAAACCTTAAAGCCATAGTTGTGCTCCAGCTCTCCCAGCAGTGTAGGGAAGGAAGAGCCCTAACCCCCCTGGCTGCCAGGAGGTGCCAGCTGTGGTGACAGTGCTGTGGGTGACACCTGCCTGCTTGGAAAGGGACTGAAGCCATCCTGTTGTTTCGTGCACAGCAAACATCTGTCAGGTGGGAACTGCATCCGTGCTGTGGTGCCAGAGCTGGGCACAAGGGGCAGTCCCTGATCAGTGCCACCGTGTCACTGGGACCATCTGGAGCTTTTCCTGGCTGGTGCTTACATCTGTTGAGCCACACCAGCTCCAGGGGCAGTTGCTGGAGGAGAAAAGCTTCCCAGTGCTTTTTCACCGCTGAGTTTAATTAATTTTAAGGTTTTTACCTCCCTAAATTTTCTTTGAGAATGATTTGAACAATTTAATCATTATCACAAAAAAACGGGATTTCTAATGTCAGCTGGAAGCAGCCCTCCCCCTCAGTATCCTGCTGAGGGCAGTTCAGCTCACCTGCCTGACTGGCTGCTCTTGATCATCAGCCTGTCCTCAGAGGCCCTTTTCCCTCTGTCATTACTATCTGGAGAAAATTAACAACTGCATTAAAGTAGGGGCATTATTTTTTCATATGGCAAATGCCAAGGGAGGTGAATCCCAGATCCTTCACTTGAGAATGCTCTGCAAGGGCATTACCCACCTGAGCAGTGATTTCCTTCACCCCTCTCCGTCATGCTGACTAAGGCTTTGTCACAGCTAACCCGTTAGCTAGACGAGATAAATCTGGTCCTAGCAAACCCAATTCGGCTAACCTGGCTTGTTCTGCAAGTCCCTAAGTGAATAATGGAGTTCATGCAGAGAGTTTGGCCAATCATGGTCAGTCCAGAAAGGAGACACTGGTGAGATATCACTGGTCACGGAGCTGGGCAGGGCTAAGACCCAGGCCAATGAGTGTCTAGAGCTGGGAGTTTTGAACTCCCTGTATAAGAGTTCCAAACAATGAAACAGACTCATCAAGAGGACTCAAGTCATATTTTCTGTCTCCAACCAACCACTCCTCATGTAACAATGCCCAGGGGTGCAGTTCTGAGCTCAGTCAGTGTCACTCAGCTCTGCACAGAGCAGGGACACAAAACAAACCCTTTTCCTGCTGCACATCAAGGACAACTTTCAGCCCCAAAGCACAAACAAGGGTGGGCTGGAGGGAGGAACAAGCAGGATGGGACCTCACAACCTGAAACTGGAATTGGACAATTAAACACCAATATGCAAATGGGCCAAAACTTATAAAAATGTAAGATCTCTTGACCAGTCAGCCATTTGTGACCATTCTTAGTCCACCTTGGGTGTAGGCTGGTCCTGCCCAAGGTGTATCTTGGAGGCCTTTCAATAAATATCCACTTTATTCCCCAGCTCTGTCCAGTCTCTATTTCAGGTCAGCCTTCCCAAGGCATCACAGGGCTCATTCCTGTGGAGCCCACCGAGGTCCAGCACTGGGAACTATTGCTTGGAACCTGCCACCTAATCTGAGTTCTTACCCCCTTTTTTAGCATGGTTTTTTTTTATCTGGAGTACAGGCAGTGGCTCTGTTCCCCAGGCTGCCCTCACATCTCCTGATTCCAGCACTCAGACACTCCCCTGCCTTTACACGGCTCCTCTCTCCATCAGACTTGTAATCTCAGTGAAGAATGAAATCAGATTTGTTTGACAAGACCTGTTTCTTGTAGAAGTATGTTGACTGGTGCTAATTATACTCCTGTTCTTTAATTCTTTATGATTGGGATTACATCAGCTTTTTCATTATTTCCCCAGAAGTGATTTCAAACCGAGCGAGACCTTGAGTGGCTGCCATTCCCTCACGTTGTAATCCTGGTGCATCCACTAGACGTGATCCTTCTGCTCTGAGATGCTCTGCATTAGTGTCTTCAAGGATTTCCCAGCTTTCTTCTTCTCCAGGCATCCCCTCATGGGCTCTTGCTTGTTAAGCCTTGGAGCCTCTTGGGTCTGTCACTGTGAAATGTGTTGGATTTTGTTAGTTCTCTCTCTTTTGTGGTGGTTTAAGCCCAGCTGGCAGCTCGTCCCCGCAGAGATCAAATACATAGGTAGTTTTCCCTGGCACAGGCTGCCCAGGGCAGTGGTGTGACCATCCCTGGAAGTGCTCAAAGGCATGTGCAGGTGGCACATGGGGACATGGGTTAGTGGGGAACTTGGCAGTACTGGGTTAGTGGTTGGAGTTGATGATCTTGAAGGGTTTTTTCCAGCCCTGCTGATTCTCTGATCCCTTAGTCTATGGGGCCATCCCTGTAAAGTGTCCATAAAATGTCCACAATTGTCCACAAAATGTCCACTGAGTCGGTGGCATCTGTGACATTGAGCTCCATCTATTTTGGTGGTCACTCAGGAGAGGCACCAGAGGGAATGGTGATACTCTCTGGAAACAGTGCTGGAAAGAGCTACCCAGGTTTATTCCACTGCCCAGTTACTCCTGCAAACCTTGCCCAGTACAGGAACCAGGCAGTGAAGTTTTCTTGTGGTTTTCTCCCAGTTCGACAGTGACTTGTGCCAGAATTTGATTTTCCATGTCTCTTTTGGAGGTGTCACACAGGAATTTGATGTGGTCGTGGTTCCTTGGGCTTGTTTATGGAAGTGTCATCACTGAAATGGCCAGAAATGAAGATAAACGATGGCTGGGGCTGTTCCCACCTCCTCAAGGCCATTGTCTGTGCAGAAAACAGCCGAGGTCTTTGGGCACCACGTGGCCCTGTCACATCTGCTCCAAAGTCTCAGTTATTTGCTAAAAGCTTGCAAACGTGTGTGATTTTTAAGGAATTAGAGCCAGACGTTCCCTGGCTCGTTAGTTATGTATGAGCTAAGGAATCCTGGTTACTCAGGGGAGGAAGCAGCCCTGTCCTCTGGAGGGCTGTGGAATAACATCCCGCTTTCCTAATAAAGACACAAACTGGCTGACCACGGCCACCCTTCACACACCAGGAACTGCACTGAGGGAAGCTCTGGCTGTGTGGAGAGTTAAAAAAACCTGTTAATCACCCTGGGAGTGGAGCAGGGCTTGAATCAGTGACAGCACCTCCAGCCCTGGGCTGTCTCAATGCTTTTCTCTATGAAAATTCTCTATGAATTTTAACATTTTTACTTAGCATTTTTTCTTGTGTGCTGAAAAGAACATCATCATAACTTTTTCTTGTCTTCAGATGTGGCTTTCCTAGAGGTTTCCTTTATTCACTTCCCGCCAGTCACAATAAAATATGGATTGTGCTTATTCTCCTTGCATTTCTCATGCATTGCCTTTGTGTGTGTGATTGTCACAAACACTTTGTTCCTCTGAGGCTGGTTTTGGTTGAAGTTGTTTTCCTGGACTGCCTTTATATATATATATATATATAAAATATAGTTTAAACTTTTCTTACTAAATCATAGAATGGTTTGGCTTGGCCCTTAAAGATCTAGTCCCAGATCCCTCTGGTTTCCATTTGTTCTTTTTGCTCCTGTTTCCTGGTTGACTCTGATTGTAAATTTGATGAGATTTTGGAAATTGATACATTTGGATCAACAAGCAAAAACCATTTCAGGTTTGGCCTGTTCTCCCTTTAGCCCACACACACTGGGGTCATCAGTGCTGGGGCAACTCCACACTTCCAGTCCAGCGATTCAGCCCTTGTTCCGTGTCATTATCAGAACCTGGAGACCTCAGGGTCTTTAATGCACTTTGTGCATTAAAATTATGTAATGAGCGTGTCCTCAGTGCTGGCAGGGTGTGATGCAGTGGGGCAGTGACAGATATTGACAGGTAACAGTGTCTGCAGGCAGGGGAGAGGCACAAACGTGGTGGTGAGAGCTGGGTCATCACGTGTTGGCTTTCCATCGCGTGTGTCATTGCACGTCGTGACAGGCGTGTCCTGAACGTGTTTTGATTTATATTGGTGCGGTGGGGGCTCAGCTGAGCCATGGGAACTGAGGGGTCTATTCCAGCACCATCTCCTGCTGAGCCTCCTGATTCACAGAATCACTGAGGTTGGAAAAGCCCTCCAGATCACCAGACTCAGTCATTAACCCAGCTCTGCGGTGTTCACCACTCACCCATGTCCCCTGGTGTCACATCCACATGGCTTTTGAGCACTTCTGACTCCACCACTGCCCTGGGCAGCCTGTGCCAATGTGTGATCACCCTTTCCACAAAGAAATGTTCCCAATATCCTGGGAACTCCCAACCTGACCCTCCACTGGCACAGCCTGAGGCCATTCCCTCTCCTCCTGTCCCTGTTCTCTGGGAGCAGAGCCTGAACCCGCTGGCTGTCCCCTCCTGTCAGGGAGTTGTGCAGAGCCACAAGGTCCCCCCTGAGCTCCTTTTCTCCGGGCTGAGCCCTTTCCCAGCTCCCTCAGCTGCTCCAGGTGTGTAGTGTAGAGCAGTCCCAGCTGATGGATTGATGTGCCAGTGATGGTGTGGGTGGATCCCATCCTTTGCAGGGAGCAGGAGGAGACGTGGTGTGGGGAGGTGGCAGTGCAGTGCTGGGGCAGCTCAGCCAGGCATGCTGGTCACCCTGCACTCACCTCTCCTGGCTCTCACCATCCTCCTCCTCAGGAGCCCTGCTCAAATTTCCTGCTGAAATGCAGAGGGGAGTCCAGGACTTCCTCAGCCTCGAGTGAAGCACAGTATCAGATGAGCTAACAGGATGTTTCAGGACTGAGGAAAAACCACTGATGGTGTGTTTGAAAGGATGTGCAATGACCTTTATCAACAGGAGTCATGTCCTGCTTGGCTGCTGAAGAAGGACCCACTGCTCTGGCAAAACCAGCCTTCACCTGTGAAGGTGGCACCTGGCAGATATTTGCAGGTGTCTCTTGGTTGTGGGCTGTACAGTGCTGTCTCAGTGCTCTGCTGTTGTTTAGGGAGGGAGAGTCCTTTTGGCACCACTGAAGGGTGTCTGAGCCTCTGGATTTTTGGGGTGGAATGCCAAGGCACAGACTTGCTTGTCTCCCTGAGGCTGGTGTTAGTCCAGGTAGCCCCTGCCTTCTTCCTGCCTTGCTGGCTTAAGGCACCTGCTGGAGTTTTGCTCCAAAACACAATAGAGAGGAAGCAATGCTAATTTTTCCCCCACCAAAGTTCTGATATTCAACAGATGAACATCCTGGATTAGGCTCGGGAGAGGTGTTGTTTGTGGGTTGTGGGGGCTCCCACATCCTCAGGTGGTTAATGTGAAGATGTGTCTCAGCCTGGATTCCCCTTCCTGGGGGCAAAATGTAGAGCTGCAGTCGTAGTTCCATTTGCCAGAAAAAGGGAGCGCTGAGTGTTTGAATGAGATAGTGGCTGGGATTGTTATATAGCAGTGATGTGGGATCCTGCTGTGTCTCATCTTCTAGAAGAGCATACAGCTCTTATCAGCTCCATCTGTGATCAGAGCAGATGTCCAGCTCTGGTTCCCTGTCCCCAGGGTCCCCCTGTTCCCAGGTTCCCCCTGCCTCAGCTGTGATCAAGGTGACTGTGGATGTGGGCAGCCAGTTCCTGGAAACTTCCAGTGCTGGAGATCCCCCAAGTCCCTGGTGGCCAGACTCAGGGCTGGACAGCCCTCCTGGAGAATGTCCTAAATCATCTGTTAATATCCAACTTGAACATCCAAAGTCACCATTTGTATTTTAAAACGGTCTCTCGTGGGTCAAGATGTCCATCCTGGAGTGACTTGCTGTTCTCATTTTATGGGATGAGTCACTGTTCTTGTTTTATGGGATGAGATCCCTTCTACGTAGCTGAGCGTGGGTGAGGGCTGTTTTCCCTTCATTATTTCCAGCTTTTTCTTTATGAAATTGCATCTCTCTGGGAATGGCCATGTTCAGGGTTTGAACCACGTTTTTGGTTTTCAGTCTGCCTCAGGCGTTGGTGGTACACAAATAACTTTGCCTGGTGGTGCCAATCCCATTTGGCCAAGGATCCCCATTGCCCCAGAGATCCTGTCGCCAAAGGCTGGGAAAGAAGAACCTGGGAGGAGGTGGGAGAGAAGCTAATCCAAAAGTTTATTTGTCTATGAGGCATGGCTCACAACCTTTCTGCGTGCACAAACTGGAAATGTCTGCGCTCATCCAGAATTCCTCCCCAGAACACTACATTAAACACTGGAAACGTCAGAGGTTCTGTTCCCAAGGGCATGGGGTGATAGGACAAGGGGGAATGGCTGCCCATTGCCAGAAGGAAGGATTAGGTTGGATATTGGGTAGAAATTCTTCAGTGTGAAGGTGGTGAGGCCCTGGCACAGGGTGCCCAGAGCAGCTGTGCCTGCCCCTGGATCCCTGGCAGTGTCCTGGCTGGACAGGGCTTGGAGCAGCCTGGGACAGTGGAAGGTGTCCCTGCCATGGCAGGAGGTGGGAGTGGGGTGAGCTTTAAGGTTTCTCCAATTCCAAAAGATTCTGGCATTCTATGATTCTTTTTTCCTTGGAGCAGTGATTTTGGAGTCCTATCCCACCTTCCAAAATCTCCTGATTGAGATGGGGGTGATTATTTGCAAGGTAGCAGAGTGGCTCCTCCCACGTTCCAGAGCATCTCACACATGGAGGATGTGGCTGTGAATGATGACCAGGTGTAGGAGCAGGTCCATCCCTGAGGCTGGGAATGCTCCCTCCATCTCTGCTCCCACCTGGTCCCTCCCTGCTGGCTGCAGCATGGTCATGAACAGCCTTTTCCTCGTGAAATCAGGGGGATTGCAGGCTGTGAAATCCAAACAAATCATACTAAATGCTGTGTAATGGATTCCACTTGCAGCCTTTGGTGTCTGTGTGTTTCTAATAAAAGTCTGTGGAGCGAGGAGGAGGCTCCCAGCTGGCAGGGGTCGGGGTGGAGGGGAGGGTGGCCCAGCCTCCTTGGTCCCCATGAGGCTTTGGGGCATCTGGGCTGTCTCCTGTGAGGTGGAGCTGCTGGCTTGGGAACAGTCATCTCTGAACCCCACGGGGTTGAGAACCAAGGGGGAAAAATAAATTCACAGAAATGCTCCCCAAGGTGGGGCTGTATTTTCTATGTGCTACCAGTGGAAATTTGGGGTTCACAAAATTGGGGAGTTTCCTGAGCTGGAGGGGAAGCACAAGAACATCAAGTCCAGCTCCTGGCCCTGCTCAGGACACCCCAGTATATCCCACCCTGTGCCTTCCCCACCCTCTGGGGGAAGAACCTTTCCCTGATATCCAACCTGAACCCCCTGATACAGCTTCAGGCCATTCCCTTGGGTTCACATGTGGGATTTGGGGGGAGAGGGCAGCAGCAGGATGTGCTCTGCATCATCATGGGACACAAAGCTGCCCTGAGGATCCATCTGCAGCTCAGGCTGGCTGTAAGGAAGGAGATTCCATGGAGATGTGGGATGTGCAGGGCTTCAGCCTGGAGAAAAGCACGTGGGCAGCACCTGGTGCTTTCAAAGCAGGGAACAGATGAGTCACCCCGAGAGCTGTTGCAGAGGTAAGCAGGGGATTCACACCTTTAATGTGCAGTTCTGCAGCATTAGGAGTAAGGAGGGGGTTCCACCGTGCTCCAGCAAGAGATGGATTTACAGGTGTGTCCTGGAGGGGTTTAAAATTGGCTGGTCAGGGGTAAATACTCCAAGTGGGAGATTCCCATCTTGTACCAGTGTTGGGAGAGCAGTAAAGGCTGGTGGGGGTGGGTTGGTTACACCTGAGGGAATTGGGCTCATCGGGGAGCAGAGATGGGTCTGAGTATGGCCACGCTGTATCTGGGAGCACAGTGTGTTCTCAGCTGTGGGGCATAACCAGGAAATCTCTGGCTCTGAAAACCCCTGGGAAATGGGACACTCCTGGAGTGAAGGAGCTGCTCAGGTCATTGACTGCTGAGCCAGGACTTAGCTGCGTGTCCTGTCCTTGTGATCCCGAGGCCAGCCCTGGGGGCTCTGAATCTGTCCCTGGTGTCCACAGCCAAAGGAGAATCGAATAAAAATGAACCAGTTTAATGGTCATGAGTCAAGGTGTGGAATTGTGCCCATTGTTGGCCTTATTCAGGAGACTGAGGAGTGTCTGCTGCCTTGTCTGCTGGTAGGGGCCTGGAGGAAGGACTGTTAATCGGGAAGGTCTGTTTAATTAGACAGGGCAGGACTCCGTGGCTTGGAAGCCTGACTAATTCAGCCTGGTAGAGGAGCATATTTTTAATAACGTGTCTAATTAACTGTACAGCAGATCACCCAGGGGTGGAGTTGATTCACTAGTGCTCGAATCCATAGATCAAAGGTGCCTAATTTCTCATAAACTGGTTTTGAGTCCCGGGGCTCTTCCCTCTGGCTGCTGCTGCTCCATCTCCAGCCATCCCAGGCACGTTCTGGCCAGGCAGCCTGGGTGACACCCTCTGCCATGGCCAGGGACATCTTCCAGTAGACCAGCTTGCTCCAAGGCCTGTCCAACCTGGCCTTGGACACTTGAAAGGCTGGAGATACCTGGCCACAAGCTGGATCTGGATTATCCTTCTGGCATCTTCCAACCACATGGATCTTGGCCACTGTGGAATCACTGGAACTTACCCTGTGCTGCTCCTGGTCCCTCTCCATGGGCACAAACTGGGGCTGGGGCTCTCCATGCTGGGAATTTTAACAGCAGTATTGGCTGCTTCCTTCTGGAAATTCATCCTTGCCTGAAGAACCCCGGGGAAATCTCTGCAGCAGAGTTGGGCAGCGTTGGAGCAGATGTTCCCCCTTCATCCATCTCACCTGGGGATCGATGGGGCTGGGAACTGCCTTTGTTCCCTGTCCTTGTGGCTGCTCCTGGCCACAGGGGTTTGGGACCTGCTGCCCCTGCCTGGGGAGTCAGTGCCTGGTGCTCCCTGCCCTGTAGCACAGAGGGGAAAAGCTGGTTTGTCCATATGTCCATGGGGGTGCTCAGGCTGGTGTTTTCCAGGGTCTGATGTTTCTCTGCTCTGCACAGAGCAGAAACATCTTGGCTTGGGGTGGGGGCTGGCCAAAGCAAGTGCTTCCCTCAGCACTGGGTGGGAATTTGCCAGCCTTGTGCCATCCCTGTAGGGAATGCTGGGGGGGCTTTCCTCCATCCCAGTGCTACCTCCCAGTACCCACCTGGTTGGTGCTGGCAGAGCTCTTTGAGTGTCCCCTCCTGTCACCAGTGTTTCTGTAGTGCAACATTTTCGGTCTGGGTGCTTTGTCACAAGAGTGACTTTGAGCAAATCCATGATATCTGCAGGTTAAAAAGTTACCGGGGATGAAAGGCACCAAAGGTCCGATGCTCTTGTTTCACACCCTCCCGGCTGCTCCGTGCTGGAAGCCAGCTGGCTCTCCAGAGCCATCACAGCTGACTCCTGCAGGGATGCTGTCCCTGTCCCTGGGATCAATCCCAGCCTGGGGACATCGTGGCATGGGGACAGTGAGTGTGTGGAGCTGAGGCTTGGCACTGCCCTGTTGTGATACAGGGGGTGTTACAATGTGTGCCATGATTGGGATGGGACAGCTTTAAGCTTCCACCAAGTTCCTTAAATCAGAGAATCCCAGGATGGTTTGGGTTGGATGGAATATTAAAACTCATCTCATTCCCCTCCCTTGCCGTGGGAAGGGACACCAGAACTACTTTAAGAGTTAATTATTTTCTCTGAGCAAAATAAACAAAGACTCTGCCAAGGGATTTTTTATGCATCTATAAATCCTGGGCAGTGTGAGCAGGTGGATGGGCCCAGCAGCCCAGAGCATCCCACTGGCCCTGGGGCCTCTGTTCTCCAGGCAGGGTAAATCAGGAGACACAGAAGAGGGCTGCATCTCCTGCAGGAGAGAGGGGTGCTGCTCATGGATCAAGGAGGTTTTTTTCACCCCGTGGACGTGTTTTTCACTGCCCAGGCTGCTGCAGTGCCATGGGCTGCAGATAAAGAGTCCCAGAATGGTTTGGGCTGGAAGGGACCTTAAAGCTCCTCCAGTGCCAACCCCTGCCATGGGCAGGGACAGTTTCCACTGTCCCAGTTTGCTCCAAGCCCCATCCAGCCTGGCCTTGGACACTGCCAGGGATCCAGGGGCAGCCACAGCTGCTCTGGGCACCCTGTGCCAGGGCCTCCCCACCCTCACAGGGAAGAATTTCTCCTGAATATCTGATTAAATCAACCCTCCTGGCAGAGCTGGGACTGGCTGGTGCCCCCTCCTCTGCCAACCAAGCCCATGGGGTTTGGGGAGCCTTGCCCTGTGCCTTTGGGGTGTGGTATGGCAAGAGGCACCTCCTGTAGGGCTGGCAGCACTGGCAGCCCCAGGCTGTGCTCAGCTTGTCAGCACCCTGCCCTGGGGACAGGGAGCCAGAGGGTCACATCTGAGCTGTGGTGACACTGCAACTTCTTGGTTCTCCTTGGCACTGGCGGCTCATCAAGGTTTTTGGGACGTGCTGTGGTGCCAGTGATGCCCACACAGGGAGCTGAGTGCAGCCTCCTGCTCTGCCTGGTCTCGAGGACATCAGTGTGGCCACTCAGCCCAAGCTGCGTGTGTTCCTGCCACAAATTCCCTGTGCATCCTGGTGCTCCTGTGCATCCCTGGCTCAGGCCCTTGTACAACAGCAGCAGGACCTGTGGGATGCTCCTAGGGGCTCCATGTCCTGGAAGCACAGGAGAGGATGGGGAGAGTGTGGTGCTGGGAAATGGGAGAAGAGCAGTGTCCTTTTCTTTTATTGCCCTGGGTACTCAGGCACATCGCACAGGTCACAGTCTCTCCATGAGCAGTGGATCAGCCCTGGAGAGATCCTTCCATCACACCTGTGGGGTTCAGGGATCACTGGCAGTGCAGCAGCAAGGGGAGGATGAACTTGCTGCTCCCTCACGTGTTTTCCTCCTGCAGACATTGATTTATGAAGCTGCTTCGTGCTGAGTAGGGAGTTTGGGGGATGGGCCATTCACTGCACAGCACTTTTCACCTGATTGCCCATGTCAAGGCTCATGGCAGGTAATGCCTTGGTCAGCCTGTAAACTGGATTCTGGAAGTGTGGTAATTTCATGAGGCTCAGGCAGCAAACATCATGCAAAGCTGTTAGAGGCTGTCTGTGAATCCTCAGAAGAGGCAGGGATGCTCTCTCTTGGTAGACTGGGGAGGGAGCAGAGGTGCAACTGAAGGATCCTTCCAAGGTGCCCAAGATGCCTCCATGCAAAGAGTTCTGTGGGTTTGGGGTGCCAGGGAGAAGCTGCAGACACAGCCTGGCTCAAGGAGATGTCACAGCAGGAGCTGCAGATGCTGGGTGTGTCTCTGGGCACAGACGGTGTCAACTCCTGTGGTGTCACTTCATTGTCCTGTGCTGGCAGGCTCCGGTGGTGCTGATGGTGGCAAGGGGCCAGGGAGCTCTGGGCTCACTGATCCCCCCGCCTGTTCCAGGGGCTCTGTGCCTCAGTTCCCCTGGCAGCCTCTGGAGAAGAGCAGTCTCTCCTCCTGGCTTTTACCCACAGTGAGAAAAGACAGTGAAAGAGGGACCTTCTCCACTGAGCAGTGACAGAGGGACCTTGCACAGGGGCCCTGGTCTGTCCTTCCCACCTCAGCTCCTGCCCCTAGGACACTCCTGTTGGCCTGTCCTTGCTGTCCTGTGTCTGTAGGGGGTGACCCCAGCCATGCTGAGGGAGGCAGAGGCACCACAGCTTCTTGGCTACATCTCTCACCTCTGCTCCTGTATCCTCAGAGCTTGTTCAGGGTGGGGAGTCCATTGCTGCACCTCCACAAAGCATTTGAGATGCAGAGCAGGGAGGTTCCAGTGCAGCTTGGAGGCTGTGACCCACCTGGATTTTGGCCTGCAGAGCTCTCAGCACTGAACCCACCCTCCCTGATGCTCATTCTGCTCTCCTGTATCCTGGCTAATGCCCTGGCCATCTCTCTGGTTTATCTCCTGACGGTGTATTGGGTCAGTCGTCTGGTGACTGCTGTGGCTTCCACGGAGCTGTTGGGCTGTTTCTCCTCCCAGGATTTGGTGATCATTCCTGAGGGACCAGGATGGATTCTGCAGCAGTGCTTGTAGAGCCACCATGGCCTCTCTGCAGGCAGCACTTGGTGCTTTTGGATCCTCCTGCTCCAGGAAGGGTTTGCTGAGCAGCTGGATGTGTCCACATCACTTGGTGGCAAGTCCTTGAGGCACTGGGACTTCATCCCAGAGCTCTCCCAGAGCCCCAGCTGCCCCAGTTTCCTGCTGGAGATGGGGTTGAACTAAGACTCCTTTCCACCAACTCTGTGGGTTGCTACAAAATCATTCCCCATCATGGGAGTGCCCTGTCCCTGCTTGGTGTACAGCACAAGGTGTTGGAGGGGAGAGGGGAGCTCTTGTCCTGGGCAGTCCTTGACCCACCAGTCTGTAGACCACGTTGCTGCTGGAGAGCAAAGGGTTGTTGTTCAGGAAACAGCTCCAGAATTGCTGTCCTGGCCCCACAGCCTCCAGGACGGGGCAGTGGGATGCTCCCAGCCAGGGTTCTCAGGTGTGTCTGTGTCTCTGGCCATCTCCTGGGTGCTGCAGGTCCCTGGAGCTGCCACGACTGCTCTTCCTTCCTGGATGTGCCCTTGGTTGGCTTGGGGTGTCTGTGTTTGCTGCCTTCACACTTGAGCATCCCCATGGACTCGCCTTTCCACAGCTCCGGTTGTGTTTGATTTTGGTGTATTTAAAAATTCTTTTTCTTCCCTCCTTTCTGTCTCCTGGCAGTCGGTTTTTTCATTGATACATCCTTTCGCAACTGTCTGCATCTTAGAGCTGCTAATTCGCTGCTGCCAACTTCCCCTGGGTTTAATTTATACAATATGTTTATTTTTACTGCAAATTTTTCCTTTTATTCCAAGCCAAGATAATTTTGAACTCAAGACGCCTTCTTTTATGATCGCAGATTTATGAGATTTTGGCAAAGCCGCCGTAAGCCGTAATTACTCTTCATTGTTTTTGTTTACATTTCCCCCCCCGATCAATTTTTGCTAATAATCCCTTTCAACTTGTGGAAATTGCCCTTTTTCCACCTCCGGGTGTGTTTCTTTTTGATGCATGCAAAAATGCCTTCCCACAGCCGTGGAACAGGATTAGGGCTGTCTGTCTGTACCTGTACCAGCGCTCATGCTCTGCTCACGGTGAGCTTTGTTCACATCCATTGTTCTGTCAAGGGAATGAGGCTCCACCAGCCTTGGGGGCTCCAGGAGCCCATCCCAGTGGCAGCCTGGACCCCGGCATGTTCTCTCCTCCAGCTCCAGGAGCCACACAGACACACCTGAGACTCCTGGCTGGCAGTGTCCCACTGCCCCTGGCAGCTGCTCACCCTGCCCCGTCCTAGAGCAAGGGCTGAGAGATTGTGGGGCCAGGACAGCAATTCTGGAATTCGCAAGCCCCTTGTCCAGGCTGGCCTGCAGAGCTGTAGGTGCATCCCAGAGTGGACATTCCCCACTCCTGTGCAGGTCCCTGATCCCCCAGCTCCTTGCTGCAGCCCCTGCAGGTGATGGCAGGTGGCCTCTGTCTGCTGGTGGTCCCACAGCCCATCTCCTGCCTGCTCCAGGGCTGCTCTGTTCCAGGGGGGGACAGCTGCTTGGACAGCACATGGAGGGATGGAGGGATGGATGGAAAGGTGGATGGATGGAGGGATGGATAGAGGGATGGATGGGTGGATGGATGGATGGATGGAGGGATGGAGGGATGGATGGGTGGAAGGATGGATGGATGGATGGATGGATGGATGGATGGATGGATGGATGGATGGATGGATGGATGGATGGATGGATGGAGGGCTGGATGGATGGAGGGCTGGAGGGATGGATGGATGATGGAGGGATGGAGGGATGGAGGGATGGATGGATGGAGGGATGGGAGAGATGCAGCACATCCCTTGCCCAAGCAGGACACCAGCACAGCGGCACCCACCAGTAGAGCATCCCTCAGTTTAACCCACTGCTTTTGAGAGTGAATGAGCGGGTAAGGGGGAGGAGGGAGGCCCTCTCCATGTTGAGGTGTTGAAGATGGGGCTTTCCCAAGGAAGGAAACATTGCCTCTCACTAAAAATTCCGCATACACACCGCTGCTGCCTCCTCTGCTCCATGGCTTTATCTGCCTTGGTGGGGTTGGAGGGCATGCAGGGTTTGCATCCCTGGAGATGGAAAAGGATGGCAGTGAGGAGATTCTTTGGCCTTGGGAGGGACTGGAGGAAAGCCAAGCTTCTTGAAGGAGTTTTGGGCTTTCCTGCATCTGTCCTGAGGAGAAGCTTCCTCCAGCCAGGAGGCTGAGCTGAAGCCCCCAGAGGATCCCTCCCGTGCTTGACAAAAACAAGGCAGCAGCTCCTCCCAAGCCATTCCCAAGCACATTTCCAGCTTGTCAGTAACAAGAGGCAAAAGTAGGAGTGTCAGGTAGATCCACAGAGCCAACATGTGTGATGGGGACCAGCCTTGCTCACCCTGTGCTCAGGTTTGTGGCAGATGCACAAGGGGGGCTGGCTCTGCATGGCACCTGCCAGAAGAGCAGGAGCATCCACAGGCTCTGGTGTTTGGGTGCCCAGGTTAATGTGGCACAAGCCCAGAGGTGTTTGATACTTGCTGTTTGCTGGGGGACCCTAATCCTGGATCTCTGGTGCAGGTGTAGCCTGGTAGCACTGCCTGTCCCTGCTGTCCCTGCTGTCCCTGCTGTCCCTGTGCTGCCATCCCCCCCCACAGCCATGCTGAGCTCTGACATGCACTTCCTGCAGGGGGAGGCTGGAGTGAGGGCACTTGGAGCTGCTGGATGAGCTGCAGGCTCTGGCAGGGGGGACAGCAGTGCTGGCAGCAGCTTTGGCCATCCCTGCTGCTCTGGGATCCCTGCTGCTGCTCTGCAGAGACCTGCTCACGGAGGGAGTTGCCCAGGTCCATCTGAGAGGCTTGGCTGCACTTGGGACTCATCCTGCTCTTCGATTCTTCTTCACTGGCCCCTGGTCCTGCATCCCCTCACTGGTGCCTCAGAGTGGCCCAGGCAGGCTGTGGGGGACAGCTGTGTGTCACTGCAGGGCAGTGGGGCTGTTGCTGCTGCTTAGGCTGCTTGGAGATAACATCTCTCCCTGTAAACGCTATTATCCTGTGTGTGTTCAGGCCAGGGAGACAGGAGGGTCACCATCTGTGTTTTCCAATAAAAGCAAATTAAAATTGAAGCCTATTAAGGATAGCTCAGTTGGGATTCTGAGCAGGACTCTGGAGCCTGCTGGGAACGAGTTGCTTGCAGCCTGTGCCACCAAGCAGGGTGACAAAACCTCATTTAGTGCCAGCAATGCTGGGAGGTGGCACTGGCTGTGCTCACTGTCCCCGGTGTGACTGGGGGTGGCCCCAAGGGGAGGAGGGACAGAGCTGGTGACAAAGCCTCGGTTTGTGTCACCCCTCCTGGTCTTCTCCATGCTCTTCACATCAGGTGATGGGCAGAGGTTAGTGAGGAAAGGGATGGTGTTGTCCAAGAGCCAGGTGTGTGCTCCTTACCCAGGGATGCTCTCCAGGCTTCCTGCTGCATCCCAGATCTCCTGAGGTCACCCTGCCCCTGTGCCTGGGACACGGGACAGTGGGCCTGGGAATGCAGGAGGGTGGCTGAGGGCATCAAAGGGGACTGGGCAGTGCTGCCCTGCACCCTGGGCATTACACCCTGTGCCAGTGGCTGCAGGGCACGGTGGTGGGAGCAGGTTATTATGGGATACAGCAGCTTTTCCCCAGGAGCTGCACGTGGCACCTGCTCCTGCACACCAGTGGCAGTGGCTCTGTGTTTGGGCAGCAGGGGTGACACCAGTGTCCATCCCCCGTGGGGTGGCTGTGCCACGCTCAGCAGGACCAGGGCAGCGCTTGGTGGAGGCTGATGGTTCCTTTGGGGCTGGGGCACCTCTAGAAGGAGCTTCCAACCTCCCAGGGCACGCCTGAGTCCATTCCCAAGAGAGGAAGACAGACCTGGAGGCTGTCTGTCCTGTTCCATCCTCTTGGAAAAAGGCTTAGTGGGGAATTGAGTCTCTGCTGGGATGAGACTGGATGCAACAGTTACCCCGGGTAACCCCCCTCAGGATATCTCACAGCCGGTGGGGTCAGTGCCACCACAGAGAGCCATCAGCAGTGACAGTAGCAGTGGCTGTTAAACGCCTGCATCTGTGTCTCCTCCGTGTGGCTCCTGCATTCCCAGCAGCAGCAGGAGGGCCTCTGCTCGCTGCCGTTTGGCATCTGCATTGTCTCTTCCCAGCAGCCTGCCCTCGCCTGAACTCAGACCACCTACAAGTCCCAGCTCCTTTCGGGACAGATGCTGCCAGTGGGTCCCTGGTGCTGCTGGAGCAGCTTCCCAGAGAGCCCTGGTGGGGTTATCCTGTTTCTGCTGCCCTCTGGAGAAACTGGGACAGACAGGATGCATCTGCAGCCGTGAGTTGGGATAACGTGGCAGCCAGGTGGAGAGTGGTGCTGCCTCACATCGAGCCTCACCTGCTTCTTCAGCAGGGGCTGAGAGATGACAAAATCAGAATTCCCTGCTGAGACTGGAGCTCTCCTTGTCCTCCCAGCCAGGCAGGTGAGAGGGACAGTGCTGGATGGGCTGAGGGTCAGCTGAGTGCCTGGAAAGCAGGACACGTGCTGGGGTGACCTGCAGGACCCCATGGGCTGTTGAGTTTGGCTTCTCCTTGTTTTGAGCTTCCCAGCAGTGGAGCAGTCAGCACCCTGCAGGGCAGTGCTTGCACAGGGAGAGGAGGAGCTGGGAAGAGGGTCTGGAAGCTGCTGGATTTGGGCTGTGACCGTGCTCAGCCCTGGCTCCTGGCTCACCCATTGGCATTGCCGTGGTCCCCATGGCCAGGTGCAGCTCTGCTCCAAGCCCAGCTTTCTGTATTTTCTGGTCTAGAAAGGCTGGGAGCCAAAGGTCAGCGGTTTCTTTCCGCACAGCAACATCAGCCCTGGGTTTGGTCTCCTGAGGATCAGACAAAGTGTGGGCAGTCAGAGTAAGGGAGGGATTTTGGTGGGAATGGGAAAGCATAGCCCAGCTGATGGCATTTCCCTTATGGAAATGCAGGGGGAGTTTCACCTGTGACTGCTGAAATGTTGTGCCAAGGGCAGGGCCTTGGGACCATCCCCTTGTTTGACAGCAGTCCTGACCCCGAGTGTCACAAGCAGCTGAGCACCATCCAGCAGCTGGGTGAGAGTGACCCAGCAGGTTCTGCTGAGCCCCACCAGCTTCCATCCCCTGTGCCCCTGCTGGCCCTGGGGCTGCTTCTTGTCTCACAGGGCTTGCAGGAGCCGTGACTGATGTCCTGGGGAGCTGAGGAGCCAGGACGGCTCCATGACTGCCCCAAAGTGAGAACATCTTTCCCCTGCCAGTGCTGTGTGGTGTCTCTGTGGTATCTCTGTGCTCTGTGGTATCTCTCCCTGCTCCATGGACCATCAGCCTGGATCCTGCTTGGCAGGTCAGAGGCACTCTGTGTGATGGAATGATGGACATAATCCTAATTCTTAGGTCTCTGAGTCTGGCTGGACCTGATTTTTCAGGGAAAGGCACTGAACGACCAGGTACCTCAGTGCTGGGGTCACACATGACCCGCTGTGGCTGTGACCTCGGGGTGGCCTTTGGGGCTGCAGGAGCGGGGCGTGCCGGGGTCCCCATCCCAGCTCAGTCCACCTCCTCTTTTCTCTCCCTATCAATCACTCTCCCTGTTGGAGCTGCAGTGGATCTCTGAGAAGGATCCCCAGTATCCCGTAGCCGTGGGCTCACAATGCAGCAAGCTGTTCCCGCGCCAGCGGCTCGGCCGGGGGGGGATTGGGTTTCAGCTTGTTCCGCTGGCCCCCGGCCAGGCAAAGCAAAGCTCAGGGCTGCAGGGAAGGGCCACTGGGTTTGCTCAGCCCCTCTCCGCTCTCGCTGGCAGAAATATCATCATCAGGCTCCAGTAAAGCACGGGAGGCAGAGAGAGGCCTTTCAACTTGGGGAAGGGTAAAGAGATCTGCGGCCAGGGCTCCTCAGGCGGGGACAGACGGGTTTCTCATTAGCCACCCCCCTGCCCTGGGATGTGGTGGCTGTGCCTGAGGCCAGGATGGGTCCGTGCTTCCAGGAGCACGTGTTCCTGCATGGAGGAGTTCATCCTGACCTGTGGTGTCTCCAGGGCAGATCCTGGTCTTGCTCCACCTGGCTGGGCTCTGACGTGATGTGTCCCTCCAGCTTGGAGCTGATGAGGTGTTTTAGGTGGGCTTCCAGGTCACGTAAAGGACGTGGTGACAAGGAGTGATCTCTCACTGTCTCTGCCTTAGGATGACTTTGTTCTCAACCTATCAGAGCAGGCTGGTAGCTTCTTGCCTGCTTTGCACATCCAGCACTGGCCACAGCTCAGAGCTCCACAAGAAGCTTGCTCCCTGCGTTGATAATCCTGGACCAGGATTAAAATCCTGGCAAATGTCCTACCCTGAGAGAGGAGCTGGCGTGAGGAGTGAAAGGGGAAGGGAAAAAGTTGTGGGTGGAAAAATGAGGGTGGAGGCTCCAGCTATCTGTGGGGCTATTTATTTGTCCAGCTGTTTCTTTATCTGGATGAGCTTGGAGCCTGTGAATGTGAAGCATTTGCCAGGACTTCTGAGAAACTCAGGTCCAGATGCTCTAAATTGGTCTGAATTGGCAAAACTCCATGGAACTTATTTTTCTGGACGGAGAGAAGTGTGTCTGCAGCATGCACAGCTCCTCTGTTAATCTCTTTCACCTCCAGCCTCTGCCACTGTCCCTTGGTCCTGCCACTCCCCATCCCTACTCCTGCCAGCAGCAGGACCCAGCATGACCCCAGACTTGTCCTCCCTTCCCAGTTCTGTCCACCACTCTCATTCCTGATCGGGCCAGATGGGAAAAGCTGCTGCAGCTGAGAACCCCACACTCATTTCACTTGTGGCTGAGCAGCAAGAAGACCCAGTGGAAGCACAGGAACCCCCACTCAGGTATTGTCACAGCAGATCCTCTGCGTGACACCGCCTTAGCGTGGCTTCGAGCATCTGGAAGTGGTGGGGTGGGGATGATGATGTGCCTGGAGATGCCAAGTGTCCCTCCAGAGCCACGGCGTGCCCTCAGAGCAGGCAGCAGTGCTGGGGACAGGCAGGAAGCTGCTCAGAGAAAACATCTTGAGAGTGATTCGGACGGGCCGTGGTGTGTGAGTGTCCCGTGGGGAGCAGCGCGGTTCCCGGTGGGAAGCGGGCCAGAGTTGCGTCTGCTGGTTTTGGAGCAGCTGCAGATTTATTTATAATGCCGTGGGCAGCATGTGAAGCTGCAGATAAACACGCAGGAGGGGAGAACAGAAACAACAACACTGAGGAGACGCTGCTGTGCGGGGAGTGCTGTGCTGAGCTGCGGCTATCGCAGCTGCCAGAGGTGGGCCAGGGGCCAGGCTCCCACCCCTGCCAGGGGTTTGCTCCGTGTCCTGGGTGCCTTGGGGATCTTTATGGAGCTGCCAAGGCACAGCCCCTCACCCTGTTATCTGGTGCTGCCAATCCAGCAGTGTGGCACGGTGACAGTGGCTGTGACATGAGTGAGGTGGCCAAGGTGGTGGTCACGGTGATGATGGTTGGGATTGGGGTTGTCCATTGATGCCATGGGGAGGCTGACCTGAAACAGAGACTGGACAGAGCTGGAGAATAAAGTAGGGATTTATTGAAAGGCCTTAAAGGGTACACCTTGGGCAGGACAGGGCCTGACCAGGGCTACCAGTTGTCCTTGATCTCCAGCAGGAAAAGGATTTGTTTTGTGCCCCTGCTCTGTGCAGAGCTGAGTGACACTGAATGTGAGGCTCAGAACTGCCCCCCTGGGCAGCATGGAATCTGAAAAACATGAAAGTTAAAACTCAAGGCATCACCATCCTGGAACTTGTCTGTGTTTTTTGTCACCAGCACAGGAGCTGGTCCTATTTTGTACTGCATGGGACAGCCCCAGGTAGGACCAGGGAAGCTGCTGGGGGAGCTGTGGCCGTGACACCCCGCCACGGGTCACCATGGGCACAGGAGTGGCAGGGACAGAGGGCAGCCTGGAGGAAATTGCAGGTCGAGGGGCTGCCTAAGGAGGATGGTGGGTTCCCGTGCCTTGGGGTTTATCACATTTCGTGTAGAACTTGTACCTGTGTCAGAACTTTGTCCAAATGATGTCCCTGGGCCTGGAGTCACCTGTCACTCAGAAGTGTCCATGAGCACCTGGAACAGGTTGCCCAGAGAGGTTGCCCAGAATCCCCATCCCTGGAAGTGTCCAAGGCCAGGCTGGACAGGGCTTGGAGCACCCTGGGATAGTGGCATGTGTCCCTGCCCATGGCAGGGGGTGGAATGAGATGAACTCTTAAAGGTCCCTTTCAAACCAAACTCCTCTGGGATTCTATGATTCATCCAAGATCCTCAAAGAGCAGCTGATGTCATTACAGAGTCTCCCTCGGTGATTTTTGAGCAGTCTTGGGATTTCAGAGAGGTCCCAGCTGATTGGAAGTTGGTGAACATTGTCCTAATTTCCAAGAAGAGCAAGAAGGAGGACCCTGAAAACTCCAGGCCTGTCAGTCTCACGTCACTGCCTGGTAAAATCAGTGGAGAGCGTTTTTCTGAAAAGTATTGAAAAACACCTGGAGGACAATGTAGTCACTGGTCACAGCCAGCACGTCTCCATGAGGGGAAGCCCTGCTTATGAAACCTGATTTCCTTCTATGACAGGGTAAACCCACCTGGTTGATCAAGGGAAGCCAGGAGATGGAATCTTTTCTGATTTCAGCAAAGCTTTTGATACTGTCTCTGTCAGGATCCTTCTGGACACACTGTCCAGCCTCCAGCTGGACAAACACATCACATGGTGGGTGAGAAACTGGCTCAGGGGTCAGGCACAACAGGGAAGGGTCTGGAGGGAAAGCCCGATGAGGAGTGGCTGAGGTTACTTGGTCTGTTCAGCCTGGAGGAGACTGGAAGGAGACCTCGTTGTGCTCTTCAGCATCCTCCTGAAGGGCACCAGAGGAGCAGGTACCAATCTCTTCACTCTGGTGAGCAGTGACAGGGCTTGAGGAAATGTCTGTCTGCAGCTAAGTCACAGGAGGTTTAGGTTGGATATTAGGAAAAGGTTTTTCACCCAGAGGTTGGTTTGGCACTGGACAGGCTCCCCAGGGCAGTGGTCACAAGGCTGTCTGAGCTCAAGGAGCATTTCAGCAATGCTTTGTGCTCTCAGGCACAGGCTGGGGCTGTTGGGGTTTGCTGTGCAGGGCCAGGAGTGGGGCTCTGTGATCCCTGTGGGTCCCTTCCAGGTCAGCCTATTCCATGATTCTGTAATTCTAAGTTGGATGGGGCCTGGAGCAACCTGGGACAGTGGAAGGTGTCCCTGCCCATGGCTGGGGATGGAATGAGTAGAGCTTTAAGGTCCCTCCCATCCCAAACCATTCTGTGGTTCCACAGTTCTGATTCACATCCACTTGTGCTGACCCTGCAGGGTTCACTGTGCTTCACACTGGCTGCACAATTATTCCATATTTTCTATAATTCAGGCACTCTGCTCAGTGTAACCCCATCTCCAAAAGGACTTCAGCTGGGCAGCAGCTTGGTGCAAAAACTGCCCCAAAAGGGGCATATTGGAGTGTTAGAACTGTGTGTGATGGTGACCACAGCCCTGGGACCCCCTGCACAATGAAGGGGGACAAAAAAGAGCCTCAAAGACAGGAACCTGGTTTAGGGAGGAAGAAGAAGGAAGCTGAGCTAATTTAGCTGTCTTGGAGATGGATCATTTGCCACCCGTGAGCAGCACAAGAGGGAAAGGTTTTGGACTGCAGAGTCTTTGTAGAAGGAAAAGGAAATCCAATAGCTGGCAGCTGAATGGTGTAAATCCAGACTAAAATTATTGGAATATCTGGTGCTTTTTTTATGGGAAGATAATTTGCCATTGGAAAAACTTGCTTAAAACCTGCAAATTTCTTCTCCTCTTTGTCTCTGGGCCAGGCAGAATGGATGCAGAGCTCCAAGGGGATCCTTCAGCTGAGGATAAGGAGGTGGGGGCAGTGGTGTACTGAGCACAACATTTCCACTGCACCGAGTTTTCATTAAGTAAAAGGCATTTAAAAATGCAAAATGCTTCAAAATACGAAGTTTATTTGGGGAATTCTTCGTAATGACTTAGAATATATCTTCTTTTCCATTTTAGTCACTGCTATTAATGTACTTACTATGCACCACTGTCATTGATAGTTAAGATAAAGTAACGAATTCAGGGTGTTTTTAAAGCTTCTTGCTAGCACTGGGTGAAAAATGTTGTTTTCCTTTCAGATCAAACACCACTGGTGTTTTAATGAAAAAGCCAGATCCTCTGATAAAGTAAACACTATTATTGACCTACATAAACAAATATTCAGTTTAGAAAGAAATTTCGTAAATCTGACCCACAACATTTCGGGATTAGCTGTTTTCCAGAACTCTTCCTAGTGGGAAAAATAGAAAAGAACTATTTTTTTGCTTTTTTTACTCTTGGAATAAAACCAAATTTCGAAATCCTGGTTTCCTGTGAACTGGAAACCGCTGGCTCGAACCGGGAGTAATGAACAAGCCACAGTCTGAGGAGGATTTACTGCCAGGGGTAGGTGCAGGGAGCACAGCGCTGCCGAGGCACTTTTTGGGGTGCCAGTGGGGAAGGGGAGGTCACAGGGTTGGAGTTGTCACCTCTGTATCCAAGCCTGGCTCTTCAGTGATGGATCTGCACAAGGCTGAGCTTTTCCTCCTTTGTTTTTGTTCAGTGGAGTGAAAGTGGAGAAGGTGGAGATGCTCTTGGGGGGTTCGTGGCTGAATGCTTGTTTTTCTGGTGGGGAGAAGGACAGCAGAAGGACATGGTTACATCCAGTAACTCTCCATTCCCGTTCTGACACTACCCTTGGCAGTGCCCAAGGCCACGTTGGACAGGGTTTGAAGCAACCCGGGATAGTGAAAGGTGTCCCTGCCCGTGGCAGGAGGGTGGTTTTGAAGGTCCCTCCAAACCCCAACCATTGTGGGACTCTACATGTGTATGGGATGGACACTTCCCAGCATCCCTGCAAGTGCAGTTGGCATGTGCAGAAATCAGAGGCAGATTCACATTGTCCCTGCAGAGCAGAAAGACAGAATTTCCTCTCTGGCTATCACCATGGTCTCAGCACAGAATCACTGGTCGTGTGCTGCCCTGTGCAGTCTGTCCCACCACACTCCCCTCATCTCCAGCCTCGGTGTTTGGAGGCCTTTGGGCAGAATTTCTCAACTGCATGTCCTAAACTCGGGAATATTGTCCTGTTTTCTTAAACTGTCAGCCGTGGGTGTGATGCAGAAAAATCCCAGTATTGCAATGAGCTGCAGACCTGGAGGACAGAGAGTTACCCACACTGTGGAAACCCCTCACAGAAGTGTCAATAAAAAGACTTTTGAGCACTCCCTGGGAAGTGTTAAAGAAGTGTGTAGATGTGCTTAGAACCATGGTTTAGTGCTGAACATGGCAGTGCTGCAGTAATGGCTGGACTCGATGATATTGGATGGCTTTTCCAATCATGATTCCATGCTTCCAGGTGTCTGTCCCATTTATTTCTGGTGGGGCTGGCTGATGTGTTCACCTGCTGATGTTGGCCCAGGTGTCAGGGTCCTCTAACCTAAGCACCCCTCCTTGTGCCATCAGTGGAGTTAAACCAACCCACAGCTATTTGGAATGAAAAGAATTCCGGTGTTGGAGATCTCGTGAGCTGCAGTAAGGGTGAGGAGGCTTTGCTGCTGCATGGCTTAGGAGGACTTGTCTGTGCTGGTTGGTGGTAGCATCACCTGACCTATTTCAACCCAAATCATCTGGAAAACCAGCTTTAACAGTGGTTTAATTTTTTAGTACTTTTAAGTCCTAAAAGTGCCGTTCCTTCCCACATTCTACTGCTTCTCTGAAGATTCTCCCTACTGTGCAAAGTGCTGAGAAAAAAAATATCCTGCTTTTGGCAAAGGAAACTAGAAGGTGATGGAGGATCCCTGCTCAGGCTGCTCCTCATGTGCAAGGGCAGAACTGGGCTGGGGGTAGCTGGATTTGGGATTGAGAGGAGGAAAATCCAGCTTGGTTGATGGGTGGAAGAGTGCCCATTCATAGCAGGAGACATTGCCTGTGCTGGGCACCTCAAGGTCCCACCTCAAATCCTGGGGTCAGTTTTGGGCCCCTAATAAAAATTAAGACATTGAGGGGATGAAGCATGTCCAGGGAAGGAAATGGAGCTGGGAAAGGGTCTGGAGCATCAGGAGTGGCTTAGGGAGCTGGGAAAGGGGCTCAGCCTGCAGAAAAGGAGGCTCAGGGGGGTCCTTCTGACTCTGCACAACTCCCTGACAGGAGGGGACAGCCAGGGGGGGTCAGGCTCTGCTCCCAAGGAGCAAGAGACAGGACAAGAGGAAACAACCTCAAGCTGTGCCAGGGGAGGTTTAGATTGGATATTCCTTCCCTATTCCTATATTCCCTGTTCTTTCCCTAAGCCCTATTCCTGGATAGGGAAAATTCCTTCATGGAGAGGGTGGTCAGGCATTGGCCAGAGCAGTGGTGGAATCACCATCCCTCGAGATGTTCAAAGAATGTGTGGCTGTGGCACTTGTGAACACGGTTTAATGATGAACATGGTTCTGGTGCTGGGCTGATGGTTGCACTTGACGATCTCGGAGGTCATTTCCAACCTAAACGTTCTGTGATTCCATGATTCTGCACGGGGGCCAGGCAGCAGTTGGGTGGAGGGACCAATACCTGGGTCCCCAGCTGAGGTGTGGCCAAAAGGCTCAGTGTGGGAAGGGCTCCAGCCCTGCAGGCCTGGGCTAGTGCTTTCCCACCTTTTCCTGTCTCCATCTTCAGTCCTTTTATCAGCATCCAGTGACTCTTTGTTTCCCCTTCCTTCCACAGAGACACTGATGGACTCCACAACGGCGACAGCAGAGCTGGGCTGGACAGTGCATCCTCCATCAGGGGTAAGGCATCACCTTAGGGGGGCCTGGAGCTGCTCTGGGGTCTCTTCTGTGTGGCAGCTTGGCCCAGCAAAAGTCAGGCACTGATGCACAGTGCCTTGGCCTTGTGGGAAGAGCACAAAAAGAGGTGGTAGTTGGGGTTTCCAGTAGTTTTCTAGGAGATGATACTCCAAAAAAAGCCCAGTGTTGGTGGGCTGTAATTCCCACCCCACAGAGTCAAACCAGTGTGGTGCTAGAGGAATCATGCTCTCCACAGAGCTGGCCTGCAGCCACCTA
Source organism: Sylvia atricapilla (assembly GCF_009819655.1). Classification (NCBI taxonomy): domain Eukaryota; kingdom Metazoa; phylum Chordata; class Aves; order Passeriformes; family Sylviidae; genus Sylvia; species Sylvia atricapilla. The sequence continues at coordinate 5,585,972 of NC_089161.1, forward strand.
AAAATGAGGAGAGCAAGAAACAACCTGCCAAGGCCACCATCATTTGTCCACAGTGTCTCATTAGTTACTGCATTGCCTGTCACTTGGAGCAGGGTGAGGGCATTAGGCTCTGGTCCTGAAAGGACTGTCCAGCATCCCTGGCATCCCACAGGGAGATGTTTGCTGGCTCAGCAGAACTCTCTGCTTTACCAAGGTCAGGTGTACCCTGAGACACATCCAAAGACCACCCTGAAGAAGCTCCTTTAAAGAAGAGCTTGGGCAAAGCTTCATCATCATCAGGTTCATCCCCCAGAGGGTGCTGGGCACTGCTCAGGCTCCCCAGGGAATGGGCACGGCCCCGAGGCTGCCAGAGCTCCAGGAGTGTTTGTGCAGCACTCCCAGGGATGCACAGGGTGGGGTTGTTGGGTCAGGGTCAGGAATTGGACTCAATGATCCTTGTGGGCTCCTTCCAACTCAGAACATTCTGTGATTCTGTGATTTCTGCACCCTCCGCTCGTGGCAGAAAACCGGAGTGGAGCCACCTCTGTGTCCCTCGTGGGGCATCAAGGTGCTTCAGAGCATCCTGCCCACCTCTGCTGCAGTGACCAGAGCAGCCACAGACCCCCCAGACCTTGGGTGGCCCAATCCAGCCTGGCCCAAGCCTGGGGACACCTCCCATGCCCTGTGCATGGCAGCGGTGGCTCAGGCTCCGTCCCGCCTTCCATCCACCCTCCGCAGGGGCTGCATGAAGACGTTCCCGTGGCCCTCACCCCTGGGCTGACAGCATCCCCCCATCTGAGCCGACTTGGCAGAAGAGAAGAGAAGAAGCAGCCCAGAAGAGCCCGGTGTGGGGAGAATGAAGGGAGCAGGAGCGGCGTGGGCGCTGCCGGCCGGTCCCATCACCATGATAAAGGGCACGGCTGCCCCAGCCCCGCCGGTGCCCGCCGAGGGGGATGGCTGGCACACAATGGGCGGGAGCAGAGGTCAAGTCTTTTTCTCTCCTGGCCCAGCATTTCTTGTTTGCCGTGTTTCCATATGTGAAGCACGCCCTGCTCCCTCTCGGCAGCCCGGCCGTAATGAGGCCGGGGCCTGCTGGAAGCCGTCTCCCCGGGTTATTGTGCTGCTGCCTCCTTTTGAGCTCCCGGCATGTTAATTAGAGAGCCCAGAGAAAGGGAGAGGCTTCTAATTAAGCGTCGGGGAAGCGCAGGGGCTGGTGCACGGGGGTGATTTTCTCTCCCATCTGGGAAAAGGGAAGTCTGGAGCCAGCCGCTGGCTGTGGCAGGGATGTGGGAGGATGCTGGGGGACCCCAGCCCGGTCCCCAGGGTGCTCCCAGGTCCCTCATCAGGGTGGAGATGCTCATCTGGACAGTGCAGTGCAGTGCCAGTGGTTGGTGGGATCACCTCCTGTCTCCACCTCTGGGCAGGGCCCTCAGGGGGGGTGTGACACACGGTGCCCTGCTCTGTGCCCATCACAGGTGACAGTTCTGCAGTGCCTTCATGGCCTCGTATCCATGGGCAGGACAAGGCAGTGCATCCCATTCAGAGGTGACTGGCCAGGTTGGGTGCAGCCAGCATCACCTGGAAGACAGAAGCTGCTGTGTGCTCCTTTTCAGAGATTATTAAAGACCCCAAAGAGTTGCTTCATGTGTGGATCTGAAGCTCTTGTGGCGTTCATAGATGTCCCCAAGCCCTGCCTCCAGCTTCTCCTGTTCATCCCAAGCCCTGGAGACCCTCATTCCACAATGTGCTGCTCCTGCCTGAGCAAGGCTGAGCTCTCTGGGCTCGTGTCCTTACCCCCCCTGGGGGCTGGGCAGGTGTGGGTGGGGGGTCCCTTGGTCTTGGTGGCTGCCAAGGTGGGTGTCTGGAGTGGTCCAGGTGAGGGAGAGCCACATCAGAGCAGGGCAAGGGAAGGAATGTGCTTCTGCATGCCTTGTCCTTGATTCCCTCACCCCCCTCCCAACCAGTGCCCTGAAAAGCAGGGAGATCCTGCAATTTTCCACTAACACACCAAATTTATTTCTGGAAAACAAAGCAAATGCTCCGGCTGTGTTTTGCGAGGATGCTCTGCTCGTCCCCCAGCCCTGGCAGCAGATTTACAGCCACTGCCAATCTGAAGTGGTTGGAGCTGTTGGGGATCTTCCCTGACAGCCTTCTGTTGGGCTGTGAGTATTGATGTGCGAGGAGCAATCTGTCTCCCATCTCCTGAGCCTCTCTCCTCAGTCCTGGGTGCCCTTGTGAGCCCATTTACAACCTCAGGGGCTGGGAGTGCTCTGCTCCTGCAGGATTTTCCCTGGATTTGGTCCTGGCACTGCTGCTGGATCTGGGCTGTGCTGCTGCCCTGCCCTGGGTGTTGTGATCCTGCATCCAGGGCAGGGTTGTGCTTGGGGTGTAACATCCATGGGAAACAGCTCGGCTTCCACTTGAGGAGGTTTATGAACAAATTCAGAGGGAGATGTTCCAGCTGGCAGGGACTGTGTCACATGCCAGCAGGACTCTGGTCCCTGCTGCCAGGGTGCCCTGGGTGGGGATGGGACTGCAGGGAGATGCTCTGCACTCTGGCAGGGGCTGAGCTGGGGGAGATGCTCTGTGAGCTGAGGGTTCTTCTCCCACAAAGACCCTTCTCTGTTGCTCCTCCCAGAGAAGCAGTGGCCAGTTACACACTGCAGCTCATGTCCTGCATCCCCCACTCAGAAGCAGCCCCATCCTACACAGAATGGAGACAACAAGTGCTGGAGGATTTGAGGAAAAAAACCAGCCTGGAAAAAAGGCAAAAAGCTGGAGAAGGCCAGGAGATGTCACAGCAGCCCTGAGCTTTGTGGGGTCCAAAGGGGACAGCTGGGACTGTGTCAGGGGGGGTTTAGACTGGATGTTAGGAAAAGGTTCTTCCCCCAGAGGGTACTGGGGCACTGTCCAGGCTCCCCAGAGAATGGTCACAGCCTCAAGGCTGCCACAGCTCCAGGAGTGTTTGGACAGCACTCTCAAGCACGGGGGGAGATTGTTGGGGTGATTGTGCAGGGCCAGGAAGTTGACTTGATGATCCTTGTGGGTCCCTTCCAGCTCAGGATATTCTCTTCAGTAATTCTACAGAGCTTCCTCCAGAGCTGGCAGAGTCAGTCAGCTGGGGGGAGCTGGGCAGAGCTTCCCATGGGGAAATCTGTCAGCTCCGAGCTGTCTTGCTGGGAAGGATGTTGCTGTCATGGCACAGCTCACAGACATGTCTGCATCTCACAGATCCCGTTCAGGACAGATGGGGCTGGGAGGATCTGAGCACCTGCTGGAGGAACCCAAAGCATTTGACCCTCAAGGGGGCAGGGATAAGGGCTCCAGTGGCACTTACCCAGCACTTCCCTTTTTGGGAACACAGCGGGATTGGCCCTTCCTGTCCCTGGGAAGAGGCACTGGGTGCAGCCAGCCAGGAGGTTTTGTGGCTTGTGGGGTAGCAGGTGCTGTCTGCCATGTCTGTAACCACAGTGGCACTGGTGGGAATCCTTGTGCACAGGGCACCATGTTCCTTTGCCAGAGCACAGCCGTGGGCACAGCCCCTACTAAAACCACTTCTGCAGAGCAGTGGCCTTGCTGTCCCACCCGCAGCACAGAGGCTTGGCCGTGAATCCAGGCATGGTGCTGGTGGCACTGAGGTGGCCCCGAGGAGCCCCTTTGTCCCTACAGTGTGGAGCCTGCCTGGGGCATGGTGTGGGTCCAACCCTGCCCGAGCAGGTACATGGCACCTGCAGGGGGGTGCTGGGATGAGGTGCTGGGCACTCTGGGACAGCCTGAGGGATGGGATGGGCACAGAGAGGTGCTGGCAGAGCCTGCTTGGCACGTGGTGGGGATGGGAAGAGGTGAGGAGGGTGGGGAGCAGCCGTTCAGTGCAGCCCCTTGACTGTCTGTGTCCTGCCCGCAGTGGGAAGAGGTGAGTGGGTACGATGAGAACATGAACACCATCCGCACCTACCAGGTGTGCAACGTCTTTGAGTCCAGCCAGAACAACTGGCTCAGGACCAAGTACATCCGGAGGAGAGGAGCACACCGCATCCACGTGGAGATGAAATTCTCTGTGCGGGACTGCAGCAGCATCCCCAATGTGCCAGGCTCCTGTAAGGAGACTTTTAACCTGTACTATTTCGAGTCGGACTTTGACTCGGCCACCAAGACTTTTCCGAACTGGATGGAGAATCCGTGGATGAAGGTGGACACCATTGCTGCCGACGAGAGCTTCTCGCAGGTGGACTTAGGTGGACGGGTGATGAAGATCAACACCGAGGTGCGCAGTTTTGGGCCTGTCTCCAAGAATGGTTTCTACCTGGCCTTCCAGGACTATGGGGGCTGCATGTCCCTGATCGCCGTCCGTGTCTTCTACCGCAAATGTCCCCGTGTCATCCAGAACGGGGCCGTCTTCCAGGAAACGCTGTCGGGGGCAGAGAGCACCTCGCTGGTGGCAGCCAGGGGCACGTGCATTGCCAATGCTGAGGAGGTGGACGTGCCCATCAAGCTGTACTGCAACGGGGACGGGGAGTGGCTGGTGCCCATCGGCCGCTGCATGTGCCGGGCTGGTTACGAGTCGGTGGAGAACGGGACCGTCTGCAGAGGTAACCACGGGCTCACCTCTGCTGCTGGGGGATTTGCATCTGGGATCTGCATGAACCCGCTGGGAGGGACCTCTTTGGGCATGTGTGGAGGCTGACTCCTTCCCCAGCTCCTCACTCCCTGCCCTAGGCTGTGTGTGACCTCTGGGTCTCACGTTGTCTCACGTGTTGCTGGTGCCATCCATGCTCTCCAGTTTTTTGGAGGCACACACGTGTGGTGCATGTCACCAGTCTGCAGTGTCCTCCCAAAATACTGGGGCTGTTATGCTGTTGGTTTTGGTCTGTGCTTTGGCGTGGGCTGAATCTCTTCTTGGATGAGGGGAGTGGGAATGCAGGGCCCCAAAAGGGTGCAGTGGGAGGGAGCAGGTTGTCTACAGTGTTTTCCTGGTGTGGTGCAAATGGCCCAGGGTGGGACATGGCCATGGCTTGTTCAGAGCTACCTGACCCCTGTACTCCTCAACTGCCAGAGGTTTCCTGCCCTGTAAATGTTGTGCCTCTGGAGATGTTCTCCTGCCTCTGGAGATGTTCAGAGCAGACTCAGTGAGTGCCTGCTGAGCTCAGCTGAGCACCATGGTGCCAGTGTGGTCCCACGCCAGCCAGAGGCTCAGCACCCCCTCCCTGAGTTGATGTCTGTGCTCCTGTCCAGTCATACATGGGCTCGGGAAGGTTGAGAAAGCAGCTCCTGGGGTTGTTGGGAGGGAGGTGGGGACCCCAGAGCTGTGTGATGAGCACCTGCAGCTGTGCCATGCATGGAGCAAACCACAGAGTTTGGCAAACGGGATCTTTTTCCCCCTGTCCTGGCTGAACATCCAAATCCTTGTGCGGTTCCAATAGCATCGGCACACTCCAAGCGGAGCCAGGGCTTCTGAGATCAATTATAGATATGTCTGTGGCCACTGCAGAGCCAAGGGAGGAGCTGTGTCTCCACCCTCCTGGCTGTGAAGGGGTGGCTGAGTAGAACCAAGCACGGGGAAGGTGCTGCTAGCAGGAGACAGACACACTGGAGAGCGAAATGGACAACCTGATTGTGCTCAGTAGGGACTGCAGGGCTGTCTGGTCCCCTTGGAGAGGGCTCCATGTCTGCTTCTGGTGGCTGGGCTGCTCATGCACCCAAAACCCAGGTCCTGGTGTGCAGTGGGGATCATTTAATATCCATGATTTCAGCTGCTCCTCACTTAGCCACCGAATGCTTCTTCCCACCGAGCTCGGGCAGATCAAGTGTCTTCCAGCCTTAGCAGGGCCGGGGATGGGGACAGCAAGGAAGTTCTGCTGGAAGCTGAGCCCGGCTAATCCCTGCCTCGAAGGGCAGACGGGGCTTTTACAACTCCCAAGTGAAGCATCCGTGGCAGCCCCAGAAAGCCCCAATGGCTGGTTTTAACCCGAGCCGAGCCAGCCCTGCACGGTGCTTTGCTCTGCTGCAGCCGGGGTTTCGTGGGGAGCTCCCAAACTGCGAGCGCAGCCAAAGGGACCCCTCCTGCAGAGCCCTGTCCCCGCAGGCTGCGAGGGAGCACAGCAGGCCGAGGAGAGAGCCAGGAGGAGGGAGAGGCCGGTCCCCTCTTTGTCTGGGCAGCAGCAGGATTTTGGGAGGTCCGGTACCTCGGCAGCTGTTTCTGCAGCCGGTGCTGGCGAGCGCCGGCCCCGCGCTCCCCGCCCTCATTAATCACGCGGTGGCCGGCAGCCCATCGTCTCCGTGGGGCAGCTGGCTCCGGGCCTGCCTCCTTTCCCCTTTTCCCTTTTCCCTTGTCCCTTGTCCCTTTTCCCTTTTCCCTTTTCCCTTTTCCCTTTTCCCTTTTCCCTTTCCCTTTTCCCTTTCCCTTTCTCTTTCCCTTCCCTTTTTCCTTTTCCCTTACCCCTTTCCCCTTTCCCTTTTTCCTTTTCCCTTTTCACTTTCCATTCTCCTTACCTTTCCCCTTCTTCCCCTTCCCCTTCTGTTTCCCCTCCCCCTTCACCTTCCTCATCTCCTTCCCTTCCTATTCCCTTCTTCCCCTCTCCTTTCCTTTCCCTTCCCCTTTGCTCTTTGCCTTCACTTTCCCCGTTCCTTCTTTCCCTTCCGCTCCTCCTGCGGGGTGGAATCAAGGCTGGCTGAGCCCCAGGACAGTGCCCCACTGGGACACCCCTTCCATTTTTCCCTGGCAGCCCCAAGAAGAGGAGTGGGGACTGGGAGGAGAGCCAGACACAGAGTTGGCAGGACAGCCACGGCATCCCCATCTCGCAGCCCTCCCGGTGAGCCCCCAAAGGGCCGGGAAGGGGCTGGTGGCCCCGGCTCTGCTCGGGAAGGAGCCGCGGGATGTTTCCCTGCATCCCTGCCCTCCTGCCGCCGGCTCCCTGCCCCTGCTCCCCGCCGAGGCAGCGGCACAGCCGCCTGGCTTGGAGCGAGGACTCCCTCCTCCATGTGGCTGGCAGGTTTGCTCGTGTTTCCAGGGGTGGGAGGGAATCTGGGCCCCTCTCCAGAAGCAAAACAAAAGCAAATCCGAGCTGGCTTTTGGGGTGAAGTTCTCTCACACGCTCAGGCGCACAAACAGGACGTGGCAGGGAGCGTGGGGGGCCGTGGCCCTGCCCCACCGAGGCCTCTAGGTGCAGAAGGACATCCCAAGGAATGGACAGTCCTTCTGTGCAGCTGGAAGGAGTTGCTCATTTTCTCTGCCGGGCTTTTCATCTGGCTAATAGCGCACCAGCCCGCTGGCGGCGGCGTGCACGAGGGATATTTATGGAGGAAGTTCATGCATCTAACAGCTTAAGCTCTTCTAAGCTCGCAACCCCAGCACAAAAGGATTTGGGGGCAGTTAACAATTCTGTGTGGTTAAGAGATTTTCATTTCGCCGGGCCTGGCTCGCTGCTCCCGCAGGGCTCTGCCTGCCTGCTCCTCACCGGAGAGGGGCTCCACACACGCCCCGTCCTCCCTGCTTCACCTTCTGCTCCCTGCCTGCGTCTTTTCTCTCCATCTCCCTGTTCTTTGTCTGCGCGTCCCCCCTTCTCTCCCCTCCCCGTCCCTCCCATGCAGCACACGAAGCGCGTTTCTCCCTCTGCCTGCCGTATCCATTGGCTCCGCTCAGCCACGGCGGAGGCAGAGCCATTGTGCTGCCTGGGCAGAGGATGGACGCTGCCTGTGCCTGCTCAGGGACAGCAGCTGATGGCTGCTGCTCCCAGCAGTTCGGTCCTTCATCCTTCCTGCAGCTCCTCTCCATCACAGCGGGGATCTCTGCTCCCCGCGGTCTCTTTGTTGTGCTCCTACAGCACCGAGAGCGCCGGGAGTCCTGGTCTTGCTGGAGTGACAAGGGGTGGGTTTGCCCTGCAGAAGGTGGTGGCGACACTCATCTGACATCTGGTGTCATCCCTTGGGGTCACAGGCCTTTCTGAGGAGGAGAGGAGCTGGTGACCTGATGGGAAGAAGAGAAACCAGGTCAGACTCAGGCTGACAGCTGTCTTCTCCGTGGCTCTCTTCTCTGCCCCTCTGTTCCACTTCGGTGAGAGCCTCCTGCAATGCTGCCTTCAGCTCTGGGGCCCCCAACATCAGAAGGATGTGGAGCTGCTGGAGTGAGTCCAGAGGAGGCCACGGAGATGTTCTGAGGACTACAGCCCCTCTGCTCTGCAGCCCAGCAGGGAGAGCTGGGGGTGTTCACCTGGAGAGGAGAAGCTCCAGGGAGAGCTCAGAGCCCTGCCAGGGCCTAAAGGGGCTCCAGGAGAGCTGCAGAGGGACTGGGGACATGGGATAGAGGGACAGGACACAGGGAATGGCTTCCACTGCCAGAGGACAGGGAGAGATGGGATTTTGGGTAGGAATTGTTCCCTGTGAGGGTGGGCAGGCCCTGGCACAGGGTGCCCAGAGCAGCTGTGGCTGCCCCTGGATCCCTGGCAGTGCCCAAGGCCAGGCTGGATGGGGCTTGGAGCAACCTGGGACAGTGGAAGTTGTCCCTGCCCACGGCAGGGGTGGCACTGGATAGTCTTTAAGGTCCCTTCAACCCAAACCATTCTGCAATTCTCTGATTTTGCAGCTCAAGGAGGAGCTGGGTCTCCCCTGAGGGGAGTCCCTGGGCTCAGCAGGGTCCCCTCCCCTGCCATGACTTTGATGTCCAGGGCAGCAGACCTGTCACCACCCCACCTTGTATGGGGGACACAGGCTCAGGCGTGACAAGCACGTGTGACAACCCCTGAGCCATCCCTCCAGCACAGAGGGTGGGAAGCAGCCAAGCTGTCCTTGGGATTTGGAGGGGGCCAAGTATGTGCTGAGGGTTGAGAGCAGCTTCCCAGTGTGCTGGAGCAGGGCCTGTCCGAGCTGTCTCACACTCACAGCCCATGAGGACGTGATGTTTTCATGATAAGAGGCTATTTATGGCTCTGTGCCTGTTTGGGGTCTGGGCCTCCTCTGATAGTGCAGGACCCAGCCAATAAATTGTATGGCTCTAGGGGTAATCGAGTTCTTCCAGGAAGCATTCCTGGTTGAACTGGAGCAGATACAGCCAATTGTTCTGGAAATGTTTCCAGAGGCAGAGAACTGCCCGTTAAATGCTTCCAGAGGTTGTTCTTGCCTTCCTACTCTGCTGTGCCTGGCTCCCACCTCAGAGAACTTCATCCATCCCCACACCTCGGTGCTCCCTGTGCCTGTTTAAGGGTAGTCTTTGGCCCCTGGTCCTCTGGTAAGGTTTTCAGCCAACTTTTTTGGCTCTTTGCAGCCCTTGGCACTGCTTTATCCTTTCCCTTGGCAGATCCAGTTCCCCACATCCAGGCTGCTCATGGCAGTCAGCTGCGTGCCAGAGGGGATGCTGAGATTCCCTCTGCCTACACCCTCCCTTTGTACAACTCTTTTGGCAATGGCACTTTTCTGTGTGCTTTTGAAGGATCCTCATCTTTCCTTGTGGTACTGGGAGAACTGGGGCTGCATCCTTGTCCCTGTAGGTGTGATGTGACACATTTGTACTGAAATGCACATTCCTCGTGCCCGCTTCCCCGGGGAATCAGGATTGCTGTATCAGGATCCCATCATTCTCAGTATTTAGCACACCACAGCTTCCATGTCAACAGCTCACTTTATTGGGAGCACTTTGGGCTTTCTCCTGGGTCATTGATAAAAATGTTAAACAGCCCAGAGGCACATTTGTTGGCTGCAGCAGGAGCAGCCCCGCTCAGATGTGCGGCCGCACCGCCTTCCGCCTGCCAAGTTTTAATTCATCGAGGATGTCCCACGGTGTCGGTGGAGCCACTGATTTCAGAATCAAAATATCCCCTGTGCTAGCCAGGGAAAGGCTCTGCAGAGGTTTGGGTGTGTGGCATTAATGCCGTTACCCCCCCAGTCAATCTTGTAATTGCATCAAAAACCCATACAAGGCTAATTTGCCCTAATCTGTTTTCCCTAAGTGCACATAGGCTGGCACTACTGTCCCTACCTTCCTGTAATCCCTGGCTGACCCAGTCCTGGAGCTGTCACAGCCTCATTCGACTGGTACTGACATTGGAAAGGCTAAAATAGCCACAACTGCCTCGTTTAGCAAATAGCTTTTCCCTCCATCTCTGAGACACCCTGTTGCCTCGCGGTGTGTGGAAAGGGAGCAGTGAGCGTGCCCCAGCCCATCAGCCCTCTCCCTACACCCCTGAGGTAGGGGCTGCCCTGACAGTCTCATTTCGCCATGTTTAACTTTAGTGGCTGCTATTTAACATCTTGAGTTACTGCTGGAATGGAAAGTATTCCACCATCATCCTCGAAGATGATTACATCACCTGGCTCCTTCCCAAGTACAAAACAGGAATTTGTCTGCCTTTTCTACAGGCTTGTTGACAATATGAATGCTCCCAGCCGGCCGGGGGCTCGGTGGCATTGTTGGATACTGCTTTTGGGGCTTCTCCCTCTCCTCCCTCTCTGTCTGGGAAGCAAGAATACAGAGTCTTTCTTTCCATGGCTTTGATTCTTCTTGCTGACCTCTCCATGTTGTGAATCCAATTAGGGCTGTGGTGGAGGCTGCAGCTGCTCACTGGGAGCCACTCCACACCTGCCTGCTGCTTGTCCCCTGCACATTCCTGTTGGGCTTTGGGCTTTGGGAGGTTGGAATGGGCCCCGGGGGAGCTCGGCAGAGCACGGGGGTGTCAGACAGGGGGGTTGAGGTATTGATTTGCTGGCAGTGTGAAGCCCCAGGAGATGCTGATCTCACAGGGAGGGTCACAGATGATCCAGGAGTGAGGCAAGAGCTGTGCCCCCAGAGGAGGGAGATGGACCGCTCACTTTGGAGCAGGAAATGCAGCTTCTGAGGAGCTGCACCTTCTTGGGAAACGACAGGAATGAGAGTTCCTCTCTCATTTGGCTTTCGAGGCAAGGAATGGACTGAGACCTTCCACAGAAGTATTTTCTCTACAGAAAGGGAGGAGATGAGGTTTTCCAGGACGTGAGGGTGGATTTTGAGCAGCAGGAGGTTGCAGAGTTCTCCCAGCCCTGCTTTGATGGTGTAGGAAAGAACTCAGCAGGATGCACGAGGTGGCCTGAGAGCAGCCCGGGGAAGCCCAGAGGGGAACAGCATCTTCTCATTTATCAGTGTGGGCAGGTCACAGATCCCTTGGGTTGGAGGAAAAGATGGAGATCTCAGGTCCAGCAGAACCCAGCAGCAGTTTCCTGATGGAAATTGCTCAGAGGAACACGGTGGAGTTTTGCACTGCCTCTGTGTGCCACAGCTGCTGCTTCCCGGTGCCTTTGCCCCAGCCCCTTCATCCCTCTGCTCAGGGTCTCACAGTGATTTGGGTTGGAAGGGATCTTGAAGATCACACAGAGCTTTGGGGATGGTCTCTGCCCTCCTTCCCACCCTGGGACAGGCTGTTCCCCACATCCCACTGTGCTGGGACCAGCGAGGAGATGTGGGGAGTGAGTGAAAGCAGACCTGGGGCTGGTGACCCCTCCGGGGCACAGGGACACGCCGTAACTTTCCTGGAGCCGATGTGTACCCAGGAGAAAATCTCCCCCGGCTTATTTTTACATGATGAAACAGCATTTTGGATCAAACACCACATTCCTGATGCTGCTACACCCATGTGAGCAGGGAATAGCAGCTCTGGCAGCATCCTGTGCCAACACCAGTGGGAGAGCAGCGTTTATTCCTCTCTCTCCTTCATTGGCCTCCCCTTCCCCCTCTCCCCCCTTTTATTTTTTTTTTTTTTTTTTCTGAGAAAAGTGGTAAACATTAATAGGAGCTGGAATGAATAGCTGGGATTCAGGCCCAGGATTCCAGGATTTTAACTCATTATTGCCATAAAATGAAGGCAATGTGGGGTTTTTTTGCCATTAGTTTTTTCCTTTGATTGAAAGCGCTCAGAGATCTTGAGGGGGAAGGAGGATTTTTCCTTGAATTCCTCACAGTGCTGGATTTTTATGGGGCAAGAGGAGAATATTTTTTTCTTCTATGTTACTTGAGGAAAATTGGAGAAAATACTGCTTTTGAGGATTTTTTTTTCTTTTTTCTTTGAAATTTTTCAGCAAGTTGGGCCAAAGCCAAGAGACTGTGTTGAACATTTAATTTTGGGAAATACCCTCCAACATTCTCTGCGCTGATTTAGAGTTTTTCTGATGTCAGATGAGTCAGATGTGCTCAGTAAGATCACAGCTCTTTGATTTTAGCCACACAAGGTAAAAACCTTACAGAGAATTTAATCTATAAGCCATGATTAGCTTAATTAGCTCCAGGGAAACTCGTTATTGTTCCCCATATGCCTTAGAAACATAATCTGTCACTGGGAAGTGTACAGAAAAGTCCCCATAAAGGTTGGGAAATGGAATCAAAGTGTTCATAGCTCACACAATGGCTCTGTTAACACACACCAAGCTTCAAACGAGGTTTAATTAGGTTTGGCCAAGGAAAATACACTTTTACTGTCATGTTTTGAAGGAGACCTTAAGTTTGGTGGCGCTGCTCTGTGATGCCCAGTCCTTGTGTGGCTAGTTGGAACTCAAACACCTCCTGCCTCCCCCTCCAGACCCTTCCCCATTCCTGAGGACCTTCTTTGGATGCTCCCCAAGAGCTTAAACAGAAGAGGCTCTGAACCACATCCTGAAGTTCTCTGAGTTTTCCTCCCCTGGGGCAGCAGCCCTCTGCCCATCTGGCTTGGATGCTTTTGCTGGAGTCTGAGTACTGGGGAAACTGTAGCACCAGAGAGAATGGAAATTTGCAGGATGGCAAGTCTTGGAGACTGGAAAATGAGGAGCAGGGAATAGCATGAGCAAGAAAGGAGAAGTCACTGGGTCTGGAAAGCAGCCTGGGAGAGGGAGGCAGGAAAAGGTTGTGGTCAGACCTGGAGCCAGCAGCTCTGTGTGTTGGCACCCAGAAGGGGACCTGTGTGAACACATTGTGACAACCTGTGAAGCCTTTCCAGGTTTCTGCAGCAAGATCTTCAAAAGCTGAGATCTCTTCCTCTCCTCAGCGTGTTGAAATGACACCTGCTAAGGTGTTGGCATCTTCCTGGAGTCCTTGGAGGTAACCCAGGGATTTTGGCTTTGCTGCTTGTGTCAGAAACCAGAGAGACCTGAGCAGAAACTGGTGTTTTCAGTTGGCCAGTGGGAATCTTGAGTGTGGGGCTCTTCTCCCCAGGCCCTTGGGCTGGTCCCCAGCTCCAGGAAGGGCTGTGGGCACCACAGGGATGCAGCAGCAGCCAGGGATGGGCATCCCTGCACCATTTAGTGAGAGCCCTCTGTGAGATCCACAGGCTGGAAGTAACTCCTATGACCAGGAGCAAATTCAAACTGCATTTTGAGGGAATGTCTTGAGGATTTGGGCGCTGACAGTTTTCAACGATGACAACTTCCTACTTTTAGAGTCTTTTTGGCACTTTCAGACTATTGGAACTTCTGGAGCTCACAGAGCCCCTGTGTTCAAGACCGTTGTTAAGGCTGAAACCACAGCCAGCAATTTCCTTCCAAAACACGATGATCCCCAGAGTCCTGTGGTTGTTACACCCGCAGCTGGACAGGAACAGGAGCAGAGTGAACAATAAATGACCACGTGAGAAAGGGTTTGTCATTCAACCTGTCAAAACACCCAAACCCTCCAGATCAGTCAGAATTCCAGTGCAGCCTGAAGTGGAGCCCCTGGAGCAGTGACACTCCTGCTTTGCTCCCCCTGGCATTTCTCTGAGCCTGGATGGAAAAGGCTGTAGTGACCTGTGAGGTGGCTGCAGGAACAGCACACTCCATGGAGTGCCCCACATCTGCCTTTTATGGCCCAGGCTCTCCAGGAGGCTCCGGGGGGAGGCAGGAAGGGGCTGTGTTGGCTCTTGGGCAGCAGGGAGTGGTTCAGATGACACTGTTCCCCTTTGTGGCTGCCCCTCAGGACAGCCCGTGCTGGGCAGGGTGTCTGAGTCCCCCTGGGACCTGCAGGATGGATGGATGGGGGCTCAGGCAGTGGCCCCAAGTGCCCATGTGTGTGGCACAGGCAGGATGCAGGACATTGCTGGGCATCACACCTTTAACCTGGAATTCCTGAGGGACTGATCTCTCTCCTGAGACATTTCAGTGGAAACCAACTGGTTTTTTCCGAGCCTTTTTCTGCCCCTTTCCCTCCCCTTCCTTTTACCTTATCCCTCATCTCATGTATGGTGACAGTTCTGCAGTCCCTGTCCATGTTGCTGTCACCATGATCCCAGAGGATTATTTTGGCAGATTCCCTGTTCACTCCCACCGAGATGGTTTGGGATCTGAGAAGCAGCTTTGGCTCTCAGGGATCTCAAGGGAGGAGGATGAGGAGAAGGTGATTCCTCAGTGGATGCTGGAGCTGCTCCCTCATGCCAGCCATCACCCAGAGGATTCCCAAAGCTGAAGGCAGGAAGCTCAGGAGGGTTTATCCCAGTGGGAATACTCCTGCTGCAGACCTTTCCTTGCAGCACGGTGAGCAGAATTAATTCTGAGCCTTTCCCTGCATCCCTGCAGCCTCATTAATAAAACAGAACGAGCAAAAGCAGGGAAAACAGGAATAGAAGAAACATTTGGGGAATGACTCATAGACAGAGAAGCTTCTCATCCCCCTTTCCCTACAGTGCACCCCAATGATGGATTAAAGGCTGCCTTCCTTTGCCCGGGCAGTGCTGTTTGTCCTGGTCTGGGGACAGTGAGCGCTGCCATCCTGTCACCTCCACAGCTCCCAATGGATCCAGGCAGGAATGATGGTGTTTGACTCTCAATTTACACCCTGGGAGTGAACTTGTGGCACCAACTGAAGAGTAAGAGACGAGGGAGGCGTTGTAGGAAAAATAATAATCTCCAGGTTTTCTCCAGCTTGCTTTTCCATGCAGGCAAATCCCAGCCTGAGGACCTTCCTGGAGCGTGTCCAGAGACAGGAATAGAGCTGGGGAAAAGTCTGAAGCATGAGTCTGATGAGGAGTGGCTGAGGGAGCTGGGAAAGGGGCTCAGCCTGGAGAAAAGGAGCTCAGGGGGAACTTGGGGCTCTGCACAACTCCCTGACAGGAGGGGACAGCCGGGGGGGGACTGGGCTCTGCTCCCAGGGAACAGGGACAGGACAAGGGGAAACAGCCTCAACTTGTGCCAGAGCAGATTTAGTTGGATATAAGGGAAATTTCTTCATGGAAAGGGTGGTCAGGCATTGGCACAGGCTGCCCAGGGCAGTGGTGGAGTCCCCATCTCTAGAGGTGTTGAAACAACAGCTGGATGTGGCACTTGGGGACACGGTGGATCTGACACTTCTGATTTAATGACTGGACTCGATGATCTTGGAGGGCTTTTCCAGCCATAGGGATTCTATAAAAGGAGATGGCAGGAGGCTCTGGTTCAGCCTCAGTGAGTGCTTACTCTGCTTGGAGTTCTGCTTTCCAGAGGGGATTATGAGGCAGGAGAGGAATGCCACTCTGCCCGGTGCTCACTCACGTTGTCACCATGTGTACGGCTAATCTGGAAACAGAGTGACAAATCTGAGCGTGTGTGTCTTCATGATACCCTATAATTAGAACTGGTCTTTTTTTTTTTTTTTTTTTTTTTTTCCTTCTTTTTTTTTTTTTTTCTTCCTGAAAGTTTTGCTGTCTGGCACAGATGGAAGTGATCCCAGTTTGTTTTTGTGTCTCTTGAATTAGAGCGTGGCTGCTCTTTCCAGGATTTCCCAGGCAAAAATATTCACATGAGGACCTGCCCAACACGCAGGGTGGGTCCTCTGGGACGTGGTTTTGGGTTTTTTTGGCTCTCTGCACCTTTGCAGGAGCCATGGTGGGATTTACTCTTGTCCAAGGGCTGGTTTTCCAGCCCTTTCAGATGCAGGGCAGACATGGAGCACGTCAGGAAAGGGGACACGGGGGAAAAGAGTTGGAGCAGAGCTGAGCACAGGGTTCACGCTGAAGCCAGGTTTGCTGCTCAGTGCTGCCTGAAGAATCCTGGAATGGTTTGGGTTGAAGGGACCTTAAACAACCTCATCCAGGAGCACCTTGTCTTGGTAATGTCCATCACACCTTCCTCTACCCCAGCTTGGTCCCAGCCCCGTCCAGCCTGGCCTTGGGCACTCCCAGGGATGGGGCAGCCACAGCTGCTCTGGGCAAACGAGAACAGAGGCAGTGATGTTTCTCTGGCAGCAGAATTCCACCCTCCATCCCAGGTTTCCTGAGCCCGGGGCTCAGAAGGGCTGTGGGGAGCTCAGAAGGGGTTGCCCGGGCAGGGCTGCGGTAGCAGGACACGTGGCACCCCCAAAGCAGCACCAGACCGACTGGTTGGTGCATTTTGGGGATGCCCCCCTGCCGTGATGGGGTTTCCATGGGAACCAGAGTCGTGATTTCCTGCGTGCTGATGTGCTGGAAGGCCAAAAGCAAAGGTGGGAGGGAGGAAGCAGAGGATGGTGGGCAGCAGCTCTCCCTGGGGAGCCTCAGCCCCGGAGGATGGAGGAGAGGAGGGAAGGAGGACATTTTGCTGCTCTGAGCTGTGGTACCTGCACTTCAGGGAGACGCTGTGATGTCCCTAGTGCTCAGAGCATGGCCGGGAGCAAGGAGCAGCCCTGGAAAGGGCTTTGTGGGGACAGCATCCCTGCAGAGGAGGGGCTGGGGTGTGTCAGCTCAGGCTGTGAGCCGCGCTGGGGAGCCCAGCAGGAGCTGGCAAGGACACAGCACTGTGACAGAGCTCCATGGCAGTCCAGAGGGCTCACTAATAAGCAGGGTTCATTAATTAGAGAGGAGCTGCAGCAGCAGCACTCTTGGTGGCTGGTCTGTGGCCTGGCTGGGTGCAGTGACCAGAGCAGGGCTGAGACCCCAGCAGGGCTGAGGTGACACCTCTGCACACAGACTACGTGTCACCTCAGCCAGGTGCTCCAGGAGGGTGGCATCCCTCAGGCAGCTGCTGGGTCCCCACACGGGCACATCTGGCCCACATCTGGTGCCAAGCACCAGATCTGTAGGGGTCCCAGGCATGAAATCCTGCCTGCATCCTCCTTGGAGCGTGGGTGTGTCCCTCTCTGGGCACTGCCCTGGCACTGCCACACCTGCCCCCCGGGGCTGATGTCCCCATGTCCCCAGTGTCACCCGCCGCCTTTGAACCCCCGGCCGGGTTGTGGCTGCGGCGGCACCGAGTGCTGGAGCTGCGAGCAGACTGGAAATGTCTTTTGTCAAAGCTTGAGATGCCTCCAACCTCCTTTAATTAAAGACAATTACTGCTTTCAGCCCCTCTTCACAGCTCAGCTGGGTTGTTTGCAAACACACAGCTGCGGGAGGCTTTGTGCCCCTCTCCGAGTCCCGCTTCCCTGGAGACGAACAGAGGTTTCTTTATGATCCGCCTTGGGCTGGCAAGCAGCTGAGGGAGAGGAGGGCTGCCCTGGCTGCTGGGGTGGTTGCTGGAGCAGTCCTGCCTGCTCCTGTCCAGCCCCTTCTGCCAAACTTCTGCCTGGAGCGGCCAGCGGCTGCTGCCAGAGGCGTGGAGGGAGCGAAAGTGGGGATGGAGCGTGGGGAAGGTGCATCTTGCCCGCCAGCAGAGCAGCCCTGGCACCTCTCAAAGGGTGCTTTTCAATAACTCCGCCGAGTTAGCCGTGACTTCGCATCGCCTCCCTGCGAGAGCTGCACGGGCAGCCCAAATCTGGGCTTTTCCTCACCCGAAACAAAAGTCTGAACCCTCTCTGTGAGCAATAACCCCCTTTTTCTGTGCTTGAATAACTCGAGAGGCGGCCAAACGGAGCTCAACCAAACTTTCCAAAACATTTCAGGGCTGGCAGGAGAACAAGCAGCATCCAGTGCGGCCCTCTGGGATGCTGTTTCCAAAAATACGAGCCCCCGGCGCGTGAGGCTGTCTGGGAGCCCTGGCTGTAGTGCAGCCCCCAGCCCTGCCAAGGCCGTGGCTTCTCCCTTTTTCCAGGTGCTAATGGTGTCCTCGGGGACGGGGGAGGCAAAGGGGGAGGCCTCTGCCTGCCTTGGAAGCGTTTGGTTGTTAAATGTGCATGGTAAGTGCTCAGCCGTGGGGCTCAGGGGAGCCAAGATCCTTTTTGAGCCTCTAACAGCCTGACACTGCTCTGTCTTCTCAAATTCATTTTGCAGCTCCAATTCCCTGGCGAGCACTAATCACTGGGCTGAGCATGAAGGGAAACATACCCCTCGAATGGGAAGCCCAGAAGCTCTTTTCCCCTTAAACAGCCTCTCTGTGGACATCTTTGATCTGTTCTGGGGGTGGTTTCTTATTCCACAGCAGGCTCTGGGAGGCCAGCAGAGGATTGGAGCTTGCCTCCTAGGACAGGTTTAGATGCACGTGCAGGAGCTGTGATTTAGCACAGGGCGTGGGTGGGCAGGGTCAGGCTCCCAGTGCAGAGATCCTGCTGCTGTGCTCGTGTCCGTGGGATGCTGAGGTGACAGGGACACAGTCCACGTTCTGTAGTGTGACTTCACAGGGTGCTGAGGGCCACAGTCTGGTCCACAGTGTGATATCATGGGAAATTGGGCTTCCAGGGACAGTTCATATTGTGACATCATGGGATGCTGGGGAGGGTCTAGGGATACAATCCACACTCCATAGAGTCACCTTATGGGATGCTGGGGTCTCAGGGACACAGTCCATGGTTCATAGTGGGACACCATGGAATGCCAGGAGGTCTGTGGTATAGGCTGAACTCCATAGTGTGACATCCCGGGATGCTGTGAGCCTTGGGACGCAGTTCACACTCCATAATGTGACATCCTGGGGATCCAGGGACAAAGTCCAGGCTTCTCAGTGCAGTCTCCATAGTGCTGAGGGTCTCCTGGGGAGATGGCATCTGTCCCTTGCCCCACAGTCTCTCTGTTGGCAGCCCCTACACGATCAGTTCCAGCTGCTGGCACTGCTGACGTGGTTCACCAGGAGCTGTGTGTGGGGCAGGAGCGTGGACATCCACCAGCTTGTGTCTCCTGGAAGCTGCTGGCTGCAGCTCTTGGTAGCTGGAGGTCCCTGATGCCTTGGGAAGCTGACCTGGAACAGAGACTGGACAGAGCTGGAGAATAAAGCAGGGATTTATTGAAAGGCCTCCGGGATCCACCTTGGGCAGGACAGGGCCTGAAACTAAGAATGGTCACAAAAATGGCTGACTGATCATGAGATTTTACATTTTTATAGGTTCTGGTCCATTTGCATATTGGACTTTAAATGCTCAATTCCAACTCCAAGTTGTGAGGTCCCATCCTGCTTGTTCCTCCCTCCAGCCCACCCTTGTTTGTGCTTTGGGGCTGAAAGTTGTCCTTGGTGTGCAGCAGGAGAAGGGTTTGTTTTGTGTCCCTGCTCTGTGCAGAGCTGAGTGACACTGACTGTGAGCTCAGAGCTGCACCCCTGGGAAAACAGAACCTGAAAACATGAAAGGTAAAACTTAAAGCTTCATCCAAAGGGTGCCAAGGAGTTGGTCTGGGCAGACCCAGAACCATCCAGGAGGTGTCCAAGGGAGAGGTGCCCACACTGGGCAGGATGATGTGGGAGGGATAAATTTGACCTTTCCACGAACACGCTGGTGCTGGTTGGTTTGCAGAGTTCTCTACTGGCCAGACAGTAGAGAAATAAGGGATGGATGAGTGATGATTCTTTCTGTCCCCTGCCGTGCTGTTCATATTTCCAGTGCCCAGGGTGCCTGTGGCAGTAAGTTATGCAATTTAATTATGCACCATGTTAAAAAATATGTCCTTGCACGCTGTATGAAATTGCAAGCAATCTATTCCCATTCATGTCTCCCATATTCCTGATGGCTTTATATCCCTCCCTGAGTGGCCTCTTCTCATGTGGAAGCTCTGAGCTGATTGACTCTCCATATGGAGGCTGCTCTGTGTCCCTAATAATTTTTATCAGCTCCCTCACGCCCTTGTCTCAGGGTGACCACCACTGCCATCATGTTCCAGCCGTGGCTCTATGTATGGCTTAATGACATTCCTGCTCTGCACTGGGCTCCTTTCTTCATAATTCCTTACATTTTCTCATTTTTTTTGATGATGGATGAGCTTTGAACCGATGTTTTCAGAGCATTATCTCTAGTGCTGCGAGATCCCCTCCCTGCATGTTAATAGCTAATTTAGTGCCCATCATTGTGTTTGTATAATTAGGGCTCCTTTCCCCCAAGTGCATTTGTTTCCTTTTGTCACTGCTGAATTTCATTTGCTGTGTTCTTGCCCTGTTCATTCAGCATCTGGAGATTTTCCTGTCACTCAGCACCAGCGGCTGCAGCTCTGGCACACCCAGATCAAACCCCAAACCAGCCGATTTGGGGACGCCAGGAGGCTGTCCTGTGTCACTCCTCAGCCCCTGCCCCAGCCCCTGGGGTGCTCAGGGCAGCTCCTTGCTCAGCATCAGCAGCACTGACACCTTTGGCATCCAGCTCAGCCTGTGCCTGCCTGGGGATGTCACCCGTGCCTTGTGCAGTGGGGTCACCCTCGGTGACTGATGGGTGCCTCTGGGACAGGAGGGGGCTGAGGGGACACTCATCACAGTTACAGCTTCCTGGTGAGGGCAGAGGAGAGGCAGGCACTGATCTCTGCTCTGGTGACAGTGACAGGACCTGAGGGAATGGCTGGAGCTGTATCAGGGGGTTTAGGTTGGATATCAGGGAAAGGTTCTTCCCCAGAGGGTGCTGGCACTGCCCAGGCTCCCCAGGGAATGGGCACGGCCCCAGAGCTCCAGGGGTGTTTGGACACACTGCAGGGATGCCCAGGGTGGGATTGTTGGGGTGTCTGTGCAGGGCCAGGAGTGGGACTGGATGATCCCTGTGGGTCCCTTCCAGCTCAGCATTTTCAGGCTGGATGGGGAGTTTTGGACAGGTTGACCTCTGTTCCAGGTCTCAGCACTCGGGGGCTGCCAGAGGCCTTTGTCTCATGTCTCAGCAGGTTCTTTCCCTCCTGAGCAGCAGGGATGGACCATGTGCTGTGTGGAATGGTGGAGAGATGTGGTTTGAGCTGCTGCTGCTTTGGCTGGAGCTTGGCCCGAGCTGATTTCAGCCCAGTGGAGGGAACCTGGGGAAGGAAACCCAAGAAGGGATCTCAGCACAGCCACAGCTCTGTGTGAGGCTGTTAAAAGAGGAAGGAGCCACGCCCCTGGTTGTGCCAGGTCCTGTAGGAGGGAATAGCAGCCACAAGCTGCAGCTTGGGAGGCTCAGGATGGGCTTTGGAAAAGCAGAGAAGTTCCCAGAGAGGCTGAGCATCAGCATCCTCAGGGATTCCCAAGGCTTGGCTGCCCTGAGCCCTTCTGTGAGCTGGAGGGTGGCCTGGAGACCTCAGAGGTGCCTTCCCACCATCCCTGCTGGGATGCCATGGATGCCTCTGTGCCAGGACCATGATGCCAACTTGACCCAAGCACCACCTCTGCTCTGGAGATAGAGCAAGCCCTGGTGGGGTGCTGGGATCAGCTCAAGGTTTTGGGATCCTTCCACAAGTTACAAGTGGTGGAACAAGGGCTAAAAGCCTCAAATTGTGCCAGGGGAGGTTTCCATTGGATTTTAGGAAAGATTTCATCACTGGAAGGGTTGTAAAAAGGAAGAGGCTTCCCAGGGTGGTGGTGGAGTCACTGTTGGTGTGGCACCTGGGGACATGGTTGAAGTGATGGACATGGCATCATGGACAGTGCTGGGTTGGACTCAATCATCTCAGAGGATTTTCCAACCTGAACTCTTCTGTGATCCTAAATATGATCTTTAGGTGCATGAGGGGGCAGGGGATCCCAGCATGGGTCAGCAGCACCCAGACCTGCTGTAATTGGTGGGGAGGGGAAAATCTCTGCTGATAAAACAGCAAGTTTTGGATGTTTTGGAGTTTGTGCCAAGCCACATCTCAGATGAAGAATTTAAACGCAAAATTTGCGTGTCCTGTAGCCTGAGGTCAGAAAAATGCCTCCAAGGTGAGCAGAGCACCCTGCTCTGCAAGGTTCAAGTGGGATTTGAAAAACAAACCTGGAGGATGCTGCAGGGAGAGACAAATGTCATTCCAAGAGCCATGGAAAATGCCCCTCCGCTGGGGACTGAAAAGCGCAGTAGCTCAGTGACTTCTCATAATGAAGATTAGGTGAGATGATTACCAAGAGGAAAGCCCAGCCTCTAAAGGGCTTTTGATCTGCCAAAGGAAGGGATAACAAGAACTAGTAGGGTTAAACCGAAGTTAAACAAATTAAAAAAAAATTAGGCATGTGTTTCTAAGTGATTAACCACTAGAGCAAGCTAATGAGATGAGGGACTCCTCCGCGGTTTGGAGCGTGGCAAACAAGATGGTTCATTGCTGAGTGTTGGGCTGTAGCTGAGGACCAGCCTTTGGGGTATCAAAGAGTGGGGCAGGAGCCTGAACCCCAGATCTGTGGCAGGCTGTGCCCCAGGGGCACTGGGGATGCCCAGCAGTGTCTGTGGGGACAGGGGCAGTGTCCTCTGTGCCCTGGCCCTGCTGGCAGCACCCAGATCTTGCCAACAGCCCTCCCCATGCCTCCCATCCCCTGTGGACGTCACAGGCACTGGGCTGCTGATGCTGCTGGAGAAGGAGGGAGGTGTCCACAGGGTGTGACAGCCTTGGCAGATGGTGCCTCCCTTGTAGGAATAGAAAAAATAAAATATAAAATAAAATAGGGTTAAAAGATAAAATAAAAAAGGGTTAAAAGGTGGCCTGTCATTTCTTCTAAGTGCTGCTTACAAGCAACCTGTAAGTTCCCATATGAAGCTATTTTAAGAATGAGAAGTTCCTTTAACACAACAATCTATTCTAAGAGTAAAAAAATAAGTACACCTATAATAACAAAAAAAATTATCCCATAAAAATTAATCATATATATAAAGAATCCAAAATAAATAAATTTAATAGACAAGTAAAATGTCTTTTACTAACCAATAAAATAATTAACAAAAAAACCCCTTATTAACCAATTAAAGATTACCCTCGAAGTTTATAAAAACTACATAAAAACCAGCATAAAACCATAATAAAAGAGCTTTCTAACCTTTTATAGTATCACTCTATATATCATAACCATCCCAACAACACTCCTGGTGTCTGGGGGGAGAGACTGGAGCTCCCCTCCACTGCAGGGGGACCTGAGGACAGCAAATCCCCAGCACAGCATTTTTTACATTTTTACATCCCTTTGGATCATGGGCTGCTTTGGGATGGAGGGGACCTTAAAGCTCATCCATTCCCTGCTCTGTAATGCACACCCACAGCCCAGGACAGCTTCCCCCCCGCCCTGCTGCTGCATCCCAGCCCCTTCACCCCACCCACACCAGTTCTCGTGTCCCATCCTGCCCCCAGCCCCTGGCAGTGTCTCCTGGGGGGGATGGGGCAAAGATCAAAGGCTCCTGCGAGAGTGACAGTGACAGTGACAGTGACAGTGACAGTGACAGTGACAGCCCAGCCCTGAGGACGCTGCAGCACCAGCAGCTCAGCATCCCACCAAGCCGAGCTGTGCTCTGTGACCCCCGCCCTGCAGCAGGGAAGAGCAGCAGCAGCAGCAGTGGGCTGATTTGCCTTCATTAACCAGATTAGCTGCTTTAATCTGCTGAAAGTGAGAGCTGCTCAATCCCTGGGAGCCGCACAGGGGATAGAGGGATGGATGGATGGAGGGATGGATGGAGGGATGGATGGAGGGATGGATGGATGGATGGATGGAGGGATGGATGGATGGATGGATGGATGGATGGATGGAGGGATGGATGGATGGATGGATGGATGGATGGATGGATGGATGGATGGATGGATG
The DNA here is from genome assembly GCF_009819655.1 of Sylvia atricapilla. Classification (NCBI taxonomy): domain Eukaryota; kingdom Metazoa; phylum Chordata; class Aves; order Passeriformes; family Sylviidae; genus Sylvia; species Sylvia atricapilla. Next base: position 5,609,642 of record NC_089161.1, read on the forward strand.
GAGGGATGGTCAGTGGGAGAGGGGTGGAGGCAGCAGGGAGCTCCTGGCTGGTGCTCTGGCTGCTTCCCCTTGCAGGAACAGATTTACCCCTTCTCCTCCCACCCCTTCTCCACCCCTTCCCTTTGTGCAGAGGAAAAAGCGTGTGAGGGATTACGCTGTTCCCGTGCTGTCCCCCCGTGGATCCCCTCCACGGATGGACCCTGAGCCTGAGTGTTCGACCACCCCCAGCTTTTCTGCACCAGACAAAGGCCTGTGGGGTGATGGGTGAAACCCCGCCCTTGTTGGGTCAATTATTCTAATCTCCCCACCAAAAAATGCCCTTCCTTTGCCCAGCCGTGTGTGTCCAGCTCCAGGAGAGGGCTCTGTGGTCAGCAGGGTGCTGCCCTCGAGGCAGGAGGTCTGCCAGGGCATCGTAGGTGCCTGCACGGGCAGGAAATGTTCCCCAGCTGGGCAGCACCCCATGGCAGGAGCTCAGTGCTCTGTCCCTAGGTGGGGACAGGTGTCCTCATCACCTCTTTACAAACCACTGCTGGACCAAGGGTGCTCCATCCTGGAGAATGAAGGCTCCTCCCTACATCTGCCTCCAGACAGAAATCACCTCTCCAGATAAAAATCACCTCTCCAGACAAAAATCACCTCTCCTCTATGTTTCATTGCTGTTCCCCTGTTTCCCCTCCACAGAGCAGGGAGCAGGATTGCCCAGGGAGTGCCCAGGACTGCCTCTAATCCACTTTGGGTCATGGAATATCCCTGAAGGATATGAATTCCTGCCCACCAGAAGTGAAGGTTGTAGGTTCCCAGCTGGGAATGTGGTTTAAAAGAAAAGCCTGGGAAAATTGTGAATGATTCTGGGATCTGACTGGTTTTTTTTCCCTTGTGCCATCTGTGGTTTTTCTGGAGGAAGCCAGGGATGAGTGGAAGGTATTCCTGCCCATGGCAGAGGAGTTGGAACAAGATTATCTTTAAGGTCCCTTCCAACCCAACCCCTCCTGTGTTTCCAAAGGCTTTAAGGCACACAAGGAGTCAGGGGCAAAGCTGGGATGCAAAAGCCAAATCCCAGCCCTGAGCTCTAACCCTCCACTCTCTGCCTCACTCTGCATCACTGCTTTTCGTTTCTTGGTGCACTCCACCTCTTTTTTTTTTTTTTTTTTTTGCCCAAGGAGAAAAGGATCATGCAAATTATTTGCCCCAGGGGATTCCTGGAAGCTGTTTAAGCCAGCAAATGCCGATTTCTCCCCAGCTGTGCCAGGCAACTCCATGTGCTCATGAATTTCCCCTCCCGTAAGTGCAGGAAGGGGCTGACAGATGTTAACACACAATCAGTGTCTCAGGAGAGAGGAATTAAAGCCACACTGGACCCTTCGAAGACACACATTAGTGTCAGAAATTTCTAATCAATCAGCTGGGAGCCTCCTGGGGTCAGAAGCCTCTTTGAAATTCAAATGGAGAATGGCTCCTAATGGGTTTTATTTTGATTGCCATAAATTGATTAGCGTTAAGATAAACAAGTTTTGTTTCTTTCTGAAAGCTCTAAATACGCTCTGGGGGAGGAGGAGCAGTGGAGTCTGATTGCTTCCCATCAGGACGTCCCCTCTTGGCTCCCACCCATCACCAGTTTGCACAGCCACAGGAGACACCTTTTTCCTCCAGAGCTGGCTAAAACACAGAATCACAGCGTGGTTTGGGTTGGAAGGGACCTTAAATCTCATCTTGTTCCACTCAGTACCACTGACAGGAACACCCTCCAGTAGCCCAGGGATGGATGCATCATCCCAAAGAGTTTCTTGTGGTGCTGGAGTAGCACAGAGGTTAGAGAAGGTGTGAGTACCCCCCTGTGTTCTCCAAGGTGAGAGGTGAAGGTGCACCTCGGTTCTGGCTGTGTGCTGTGGCTGTATTTGAGGGATGTGCAAGGTTTGGGGGCTGCTACAGCCCAGCAGCTGGAATATCACTGCAGCTCCATTGCAGCTGCATTTCAGGGTGACAGCCCAGTACTTAACACTGTCACTGGGCACAGGAGCACTCTGGAGTCCCCAGGACCCTGCTAGGGGCTGTGTGGGGCAGGCAGGCCCTGTGGCTGGGGTCATACCAGGAGGAGCTCACAGAGGGCTGAAGTCAGCAGGCTGGGGGTAGAGTGGGGTACATGGTACCCATGGCTTGTGCTGCACTGTGAGTGGGAGCAGGCCAAGAGCTGCTGGTGGGCTCCCTCAGCCACTTCTGTGCTCCTGCAACCCTGTGTGAGCTCCCTTCAACCTGTGTCTGTTATCCCTAACACCCGTGTGTTAGCCCTACACCCCTGTGTGTTAGCCCTACACCGTGTGTTAGCCCTACACCCTGTGTGTGTTAGCCCTGCACCCTGTGTTACCCCTACACCCCTGTGTGTGTTAGCCCTACACCCCTGTGTGTGTTAGCCCTACACCCCTGTGTGTGTTAGCCCTACACCCCTGTGTGTGTTATCCCTACACTGTGTGTGTTAGCCCTACACTGTGTGTTTATCCCTACACTGTGTGTGTTATCCCTATAACCTGTGTGTGTTAGCCCTACACTGTGTGTGTTATACCTACACTGTGTGTGTTATCCCTATAACCTGTGTGTGTTATCCCTACACTGTGTGTGTTATCCCTACACTGTGTGTGTTAGCCCTACACTGTGTGTGTTAGCCCTACACTGTGTGTTTATCCCTTCAGCTTGTGTTTGTTATCCCAGGGAACGGGGACAAGAGGAGAGGAAATGGCCTCAGACTGTTCTAGGGGAAATTCAGGCTGGATATTGGAAAAGTTCCTTCATGAAAAGGGTGATCATGCACTGGCACAGGCTGCCCAGGGCAGTGATGGAGTCACCACTCCTGGAAGTGTTCAGAAACCATGTGGATGTGGCACTTGGGGACATGGGCTAGCAGTGAGCACAGCAGATCTAGGCTGACAGTTGGACTCGGGGATCTTAGAATTACGGAACTGTTCGAGTTGGAAAAGCACTTTTATCTCCTAGTGCCTTTTCAAGGTTTAGGATGAAGAGAAACAAGGTCTGTCCATCTTGTGGAGGTCAGTGGGGGCCAGTTTTAGGGAGTGCTGTGGGTGGGTACTGGGCACCACTCAGCTTCCTGACAGTGACACGGGGGATGGTGGCCATGAAGGACCTGGCCAGTGCTCCCAGGGGGTGCTGGGGGGCCCTGCTGGGCATGGTGGGGTGGGATGGGACCTCCTGGCTATGGGCCACGGGGTGGGGACAGCATTTTGGTGGCTGTCTCTGTGCTGGGTGGTGGTGAGGGTCTCACTGTTGATGGTGGTGAAGGTCTCACTGGTGGTGAGATGGTGGTGAGCGTCTCTCTGTTGATGGTGGTGATGGTCCTGCTGTTGGAGGTGTGGTGACACTGCTGTTGGTGACAGTGTCTCTGTGGGGTGGTGACAAGGCAGGACGTGCCCCCAGAGGAGGTGACCGAGTGATCCCGTGTGCTCTGCTGCACGTGAAGCCCAGGAGATCAGCGGTTCATATTTCTGTACTGAACAGGGAGCTGACATTAATGAACAGCTAATTAACATCACAGGGCTTGATGGTTGCAGTGTCAGCGTCCCTAATTAGTCTCGCACTAATCTGCTTTAATTAACTGTCCCTGTCGCGGTTTTAATTTAATTTTCAGCTCTAGACCACGGAGAGCAGTCCTGGGAGCATCTGGGTTCCAGTACCATGGCACTGCGTGTGCTGGGCTGACTGGAGGGCAGTGGTGGCCAGCACAGGGCCCTGCTGTGCTCTGTGTGCAGGGGCTCCCCAGGGTGGGCAGTGCCCCCCAGACAGGCTCTGGGGGCTGAGGGACACACCACGAGCTGCCTGCAGCCCTCTCCTGCTCTGCTTTGTGCATGCAGCTTGTTGTGTGGTGTGCTGATCCCTGCTCTGGGGCACAGGGAGGAGCAGGGTTTCCCTGGGCACGGCTGTGCCTGCGTGGCTTTGCTTCTCATTGCTTGGCTTTGCTTCTCATTGCTTGGAGGGGCCAGGCAGAGAATCACAGCAGGGGTTGTGTTGGAAGGGACCTTAAAGACCATCCATTGCCACCCCTGTCATGGGCAGGGACACCTGCCACTGTCCCAGGGTGCTCCAAGCCCCATCCAGCCTGGCCTTGGGCACTGCCAGGGATCCAGGGGCAGCCACAGCTTCTCTGGGCACCCTGTGCCAGGCCTGCCCACTCTCACAGGAAACAATTCCTGCCCAATATCCCATCCAGCCCTGCCCTCTGGCAGTGGAAGCCACTCCCTGTGTCCTGTCCCTCCATCCCATGTCCCCAGTCCCTCTCCAGCTCTCCTGGAGCCCCTTTAGGCCCTGGCAGGGGCTCTGAGCTCTCTCTGGAGCCTTCTCCTCTCCAGGTGAACACCCCCAGCTCTCCCAACCTTTCATCATAGAGGAACCCAGTGAGGTGAGGTAGGAAGAGTCAAAGCACCCTGAAGATGCTGGAGAGGCTTGTGTTTAATCCTAACAGAGTTGCTGATGCCAAAACAGGGTCTCCTGGTCGTTCTCTTGCCAAGCAGAGCCCTGCCTTGCACACTGCCTGCAGTCAGTGAGTGTGTCCTTGCCCATGGCATTGCCTTTCTGTGGAAAGCCAGGCTCTGCAGTAGTGGACATGGAGCCAAAAGAAGCAGGAGCAGGTTGAAAGAGTCCTCCAAGACCATCAGGTCCACCACTAAATCCTGCCCCTGAGCACCATATCTAAACCTCCTTTGAACACTTCCAGGGAAGGTGAATCCAGCTCTGCCCAGCGCAGCCTGGTCCAATACCCTTTCCATGAAGAAATTTTTCCCAATATCCAATCTGAACCTTTCTTGGCATGACTTGATGCCATTTCCTCTTGTCCCTTCACTTGTTACTGGGAGAACAGTCCAACCCCTACTTTAAAACCACCTCCTTACAAGTAGTTGTTGAGAACAGTGAGGTTCTCCCCTACTAATAAGGCAATTCCTTGTTAACATCCCCGTGCTGCAGCATGTCCCTGCTGGGATGAAGGATGAGGATGTGTCAGGTTGGGGAATTTCAGGGGTTTGCACTCCGCTGGTGAGGATTACAGCAGGAGAGAGCTGGGATATGCATCCAGCCTGGCTCTGCTCCCCTCTCTCTGCTCCACATCCTTCATCAATCACAGCTCAAATCTTCCCAAACAGGAGTGTCTCCCCACGGGACCCTCTCGGGGCTGGGTTAATCTGTGTGAGCAAGTGGGGCCTTGCAGGCGGGAGCTGGAGCTTGGCACAGTCCCAGGGAGCTGAGCAGGGCTGGGCTTGGCTTGCCCGTCTGGATTAGCAGGGCTCTGCCATCTGTCCTGCTCCCAGAGCCTGGAACTGCTCCAGGAGCCTCCTGCTTTGAAGAAAACCCTGCTCTGACCACACAGCCCCTTTCCCAAATAGCCCAGCTGCTTCCCACCGAGGCGGCGTTCCGCTTCTCTGCAGACAGGGGAAATCCTGGGGTCAGCCCCAGCCCTGCCATGGGCTCTGGGAGGGGCTAACCTTGGGGAAGAGGCAGTGAAAGTCCCTGCAGAACAACTGCTGGGAGCCCTCTTAGCCCAGTGAGTGTGATGCTTGGGCAGTCTGGGGATGGAGAAGGCCAAATGTCTCTCTGTTTTCACGCGGCTGCAGAGGGAAATTGTTGCTTGTGCCACGCTGCCTGTGCAAGTTCTCACATCACACCATCCAGGCCTGGTCCAAGGTTTGGGCATTTTCTGCCTTCAAAGGATCCCAAAATGGTTTGGGTAAAAAAGGGCCTTAAAGTTCATCTCATTCGAACTCTGCCATGGGCAGTGAGACCCTCCAGTATCCCAGACTGCTCCAAGCCCCATCCAGCCTGGCCTTGGACACTTCCAGGGATCCAGAGGCAGCCACAGCTTCTCTGGGATTTCCAGCCCAGCCCCTCCCCACCCTCCCAGCCAGGAATTCCTTCCCAAGATCCCAGCTCAATCTCCCCTTTCCCAGTGGGAAGCCATTCCCTGTGTCCTGTCCCTCCATCCCATGTCCCCAGTCCCTCTCCAGCTCTCCTGGAGCCCCTTTAGGCCCTGGCAGGGGCTCTGAGCTCTCTCTGGAGCCTTCTCCTCTCCAGGTGAATGTCCCCAGGTCTCCCAGCCTGGCTCCAGAGCAGAGTTGCTCCAGCCTTCAGAGCATCTCCATGGCCTCCTCTGGACTTTTCCAGCTGCTGGGGACTCCAGGGCCAGAGGCAGCATTTAGTGGGGTTCTCAGCAGAGCAGAGTGGAGGGTCCTCTCCATCTGAGACCCATTGCTGCAGCTCCATGCTGGGCCTTCACCCTCAGCCTGCTCTCTGCAGCCCCTTGGCTGATTCCCATCCTGCTCTCCCCAGAATGCCAAGCCCATGTTGTGCAGAGTGGGGCCAGGAGGCTGCTCTGAGTGTCTGAGCCCCCTCTGCAGAGCCACACAACACCCAGAAAATGCACCAGGGGTCTTTACTTCGAGTCACTTGTTGCACTTTTCACCCCTGGCAGTCCATCACCTTGGCCAGGAGAGCTGAGCAGCTCCTGCCCTTGGAGGTCCTTTGGCATGGTGTGATCCATGTGTGCTTCCCTGGAATGGCCTCACAGAGCTGGATTTCAGCAGCAGCAGCACAGAGTTTCCTTGGCTGAGCCTTAAAGCTCTTGGGTCCCAGTTATCTAATCCTGCTCTGGGAGCCCATAGCTGATATTCCTTCTACTTCAGGAGGAATGGAAAATTTTAGGGAAGCGTTGGTTATGAAACAATCCCTCTCCATGCACGCACTGTGATTAAATATCCCTTCCCTTCTGTGGCACGGTGGATGATGTTCCCATATTTTGGGATTTTCCCATCTCTTGGCTGTGGCTTCATTTTTCTTGTGTCCTTGATTTCCATCTTGTTGCTGTTAATCTTAAGGGCCCTGTTCTTTCCACTGCTTTTACCAACTGCTGTATTTCCTGCTGACTAATTTAAAGCCACTGCTGCCACTTCATGACTTTTTAAGATGCATTTTCACTCCTTCGCTGTCATTTTTGGTTCAGAATTAATTTTTGTTATAAAAATACGAATTGCCTTTTTCCTGAGGGGCAGCAGCAACTTTATTTGAGGCTATTTTGGTGATTATTTACAGTGGTTCATTTATACTCTGTCTTTGATGGCCTTGCTGGCATCTCTGGGAACCTTTTCCATGCTCATCCTGGGGCTGACAGCCAACCCTCGAGCACAATGGGAGAGCCCTGGAAATTTGGGGAATAGGGAAGACCCTGATTCACAGAGAGTTATAAATGCACAGAGGCAGGGGTTGGGTTCAACCTTCACACACCTGACACCAGCCAGCATCTCCCAACCTCCTCTGTGAGCAACCTCTCATCTTTCCCATCTCCAGTTCCTTGCACTGCCTTGCAGTGGGGTTAGGAAATTCTGGCAGTTTAGGAGTTTGGAAGTATGAAATCTGGTGGAAGAAAGCTTTCACATGTGGAAGGTGCATTTTGATGGATGCAGGCAGAACCCACCCAAATAATGGGAATTATGAGCTGTTGAAAATTGCCTCTTCCCATCTGTTTTGCAGCGTGCTCGGCTCTCAGATCCCTCCACTGAGCCCTGCTCCTGATGGATTTAGAGAGATAATTATTTGCTGCTGTTTTTCCCTCATCAGAGCATCCTTTTAGAGAAAGTTATCAGTGGAATGGGGGCCTGGGGACCGAGGGCTCAGCCTGCTCCCTCTGATGTTGATCCCTCACAGCCCTCAGTGCTGCACGAGCACTGCAGCCCAATGACACATGGAGTGCACAGGGAATGTCGACACTGGGAATTGCTCCTGGGTGTTTGTTCAGCCATGAATTGTGGCAGTCATTACACTCGTGCAACACAGGGAGGCTTTATAAAAGATTTCCTAAGAAATAATGTCTAAAATCCCTACTTCAGCTTTCCTGACGTGCATGTCCCTGGCTCAGGGTGATCTTGACAAGGCCACGCTGGTGGGTCTCATGTACAGGGTGCTTCAAGCTGCTCTTTGAGAAGAGTTGAAGGTGGCAGTGGTTTTCTCCGACTTCATTGTACAGCCCCACATCAAATTTCCTGTTTTCTGTCAAAATTTCATGTGCTGATTCCAGGGATTTGTCTTCCTTCCATGGATTTTTTTTTTCAAGGGCTTGGAGCACAAATCTCATGATGGACTGGGAGGGAGCTGGGAAAGGGGCTGAGCCTGGAGAAAAGGAGCTCAGGGGGGACTTTGTGGCTCTGCACAGCTCCCTGACAGGAGGGGACAGCCAGGGGGGGACTGGGCTCTGCTCCCAGGGAACAGGGACAGGACAAGGGGAAACAGCCTCAGGCTGGGCCAGGGGAGGTTTAAGTTGGATATTAAGGAAAATTTCTCCCCAGAAAGGATGATCAGACATTGGCACAGGCTGCCCAGGGCAGCGGTGGCATCCCCAATCCCTGGAATAGTTCAGTGGATCTGTGAATGTGGCACTTGGTGGTGGCCCTGGCAGTGCTGGGTTGGTACTTGGATTTGAGGATCTCAGAAGGTTTTTCCAGCCCCAATGATCCCAGCCATGAGGGGCTGGTTCAGTTTTTGGCAGGCTGGGTGCCTGCAGACACAGAGATTTTGGGGTATCTTTGCAGTCCCCTTTGCAACAACCAGCACAGAGCTCCAGCCTCAGCTCACTGGGATGGGGCTGCTGCAGCTCAGGTTGCTGGGGAAGCCCTGGGAACATCTGAGCAAGGAGTGTGGCTGTTGGGACGTGAGGGAATCCGAGGTGGCAGGGCCAGATGGAGCTGTGGAGCAGAGCTGGAGGCTCAGGCTGGCACTGCAGCCGTGGTGGGGACAGCACCGAGGGGCTCCACTCTGGGGAAGGGACCTTGCTTCAACTGGGGCTGCTTTGGCAAAGGGAAAAGGGAATTTTTACCCACTCTGCTCCTGCAGACGATTCCTGGACTGTGGGAAGTGGGTTTGTAGAGAATTCTTAAAGTTTGGTCGAAGGCTCACACAGCATGTGTCTGTATGTAAACTTTGAGATAAGAAGTGCTGACTTAGAAATGTTATAGAATAGGACAGACGTTGTTGGGAGAGAAATGGAATTAGGAACAAGTTTCAAAGGATGGCTTTGTAAATAAGACTGGATGCTTTAGAGAAATAGAACTATGAAAGATGGACCCACGAGGGGTGGTTTTAGATGATTGGCTTTAAGGCATCAACAGCATCGTGTGGCAAAAGCTGCTTGGCCAAGAAACACTTATAATGTGTTGTAATTAGGAAATAGTTTAACTTCTGATTGTGATGGTGTGAATTATAACATCTCTATTGTCTCACCCTTCTCATGAGACTGAAAATGGAATAAAAGTTTTTAAAACGCCTCTGGGTTACCCCATCTCTGGGTCAGAAAAAGGTAAAATCTGACTCTGGACCTTGAGAGGTGGGAGCTCAGTTGGCTGTAGGCAGCTGCAGGGACAGGAAAGCAGCTCAGTTCCCAGGGAGAGGCTCTGACTGTCCCTGAGGATGTGGATCCCTGTGCTCCTGGTCCCTCCTTCCAGTGCTTGACCTCCCTCATGGTGAAGAACGTTCTTGTGTCAAGCTGGAATTTTCCATGTGCCAGCTGGAGTCTTCTCCTCCTCCTGAGGTCCGGCTCCACCTTCCTTACACGCTGCAGGCAGCAGCAAGGTGTCTCCTTTGCCTTCTCTTTCCCAGGCTCAGCTCCATCCTCAGCCTCTTCCTGCCCACCATGTGCTCCAGCATTCCCTGGAGTCCTCCCTTGTACTGGGGAGCCCAAACTGGAAAAACTCTTCATTGCCAGTGCACTTGGGAGCCTTTTTGTTGTTTTGGAGGGAGGTTGGTTCCCCTTGGGTTTTGCCTTTCCAAGGCCTCCTTCAGGGCGTTTTGGGAGCACAGCTGGACAGTGTGTGCCCTTCCCAGGGTGTGCTGCCTCCCCACAGCTTCTCCACTCACTGCAGGCCGGGAAGGAAAGGTTCTGTGCAGTTCCCCCACCACAGTGGCCCGTTTTTAATCACCCTCCTGCCAGTTCTGCTCAGCACCAAGGGCTGACACAGAGCAGTGTTGTCATCTGGAAAGTGGCTGCTGGCTCCAAACCAACTGGCACTTTGAGCTTGTCCCGACTGGGTGCTAAGGAGCATTAAAATGTGGTGATTAAAGATGCCCATTGCCATTCCAGGGGTTCCTGGCCACCCCCAGCTCCATGTGGAAAAGCTGCTTGTGCCCTGGGAATGGCACCTGGAGGGGTCTCAGGGTCTGCTGGAGATGGGGAGGGGAGTGTGGGCTGGGAGGGCTTCTGGTGCTGGGGAAAGTCAAGGCAGAACACTTTGGGAATACTGCCACTGGCTGACACTGCCTGGGGTCAGGTGGGGGTTCCTTCAGAGACCCCATCTCAGGCTCAGACACTGCTCCACCATCTGAGACAGGGGAGTGGAGACAAGACAGGTAAAAACACTGAGCAGCCCCCAATGCACTTGGAGGAGCTGGAGGAGGAGGCACTAATCTGTCCCAGGTCTGATCCTGGCTGTGCTCAGGGCTGGGGCTGTGCAGACACTGTCTGGTCCGTGCCTGCTCCAGTCTGTGCCTGGTCCTGGGGGCTGTGCCTGTCCCCAGCATCCCCACAGGGCTGGGGCTGTGACCCCAGACTGGCACCAGCACCACGGGGACTGGGGACATTTGAAGGGAAAAGCTCCCTTTTTGCTCTCCTGTTTCCTTTAGGATTAAAGTTGTGCTCCTCGGGCTGGAAACATGGAATGTTTGTCAAGTTTACGAGGGCTTTTAGAGAGACTTTCAGAAAGAACATCCTATCCCTTCTTTTATAGGGCTGAGATAAGATTATCTTTGTTTTAACACCAATTAAAGCAGGAAGGGTTTATGGGATTAGGGGGTTTCCATCAGTGCAACTTTGATGTCACCACTTCCCTGCTTAGTTTGTTCCTTTCCCTGCCTCAAGTCCTTGGGAAGTGTTCCTGTAATGGTTAACATCGCCTCCCTCCCCAGGCACAGCTCTCCCAGGCAGAAGCTTTGGGAAACAATTCAACAAGACCAAACAAAGTAACAAAATGTGAAGGTCCTAAATTCTTTAGGAGACCTCTTGGAGAAAGCTGGCTCAGAGCAGTCAGTGTGAGTCTGCAGTGCTTCAGTGTTTACACCAGGAGAAAACAGCTGTGCTGCTGCCCTGAGCGGCATGGTTAAAATAAGAATATAAAATTGTAGACTCCCATAAGGGTTTGCATTGGAAAGGACCTTAAAGCTCATCCAGTGCCACCCTCTGCCATGGGCAGGGACACCTGCCACTGTCCCAGGCTGCTCCAAGCCCCATCCAGCCTGGCCTTGGGCAATTCCAGAGATCCAGAGGCAGTCACAGCTGCTCTGGGCACCCTGTGCCAGGGCCTCCCACCCTCACAGGGAACAATTCCTTCCCAATATCCCATCTATCCCTGACTTCTGGCAGTGGGAAGCCATTCCCTGTGTCCTGTCCCTCCATCCCTTGGCCCCAGTCCCTCTCCAGCTCTCCTGGCGCCCCTTTAGGCCCTGGCAGGGCTCTGAGCTCTCCCTGGAGCTTCTCCTCTCCAGGTGAACACCCCCAGCTCTCCCAGCCTGGCCCTGGAGGAGCTTCAGCCCTTGGAGCATCTCTGTGTCTTCTCTGGACTCACTGCAGCAGCTGCATTTCCTGTGCTGGGACTGCAGGGATGAAAGCAGTGCTCCCCTGCTCCATGCAGGTCACCCTGGGGCTCCCAGGCAATGCTCTGTCCTGCCCCTGGAGCTCTGGGTCCTGCTGTGTGTCACCAGCTCCCAGACAAGGTTTGGAGGTTGACACTGTGCAGGGTCCTGCTCTCCCCGTGCCTGGCACTGGGTCAGCATCACCTGGCATTCCTGGAGTGGGGAATGTCCTGCTCCAGGAGAGCACTGACCTACTGAGCTTGGCCTTGGAGCAGCTACATCCTGGGCTGCTCCTCTGGTGTCTGCAGGAGGCAGGAGTTTGTAGGGATCTGCTGCCACCAGCACTGTGCTGCTGGGCTCTGAGCTCACCCCTGAGCTTCAGGGGGTGTTTCAGGGTTCATCTTCCCACGGAGGCTTCTGGAAGTGTGCAGTGAGCTGAGCCTCTGGGCTGCAGCCACCCCTGGCCTCCAGCAGCGTGATGGACACACAGATCCATGTCTACTTGGGATAGAACCAGAGAATCACAGAATCATTAAGGCTGGAAAAGCTCTCTAAGATGGAATCCAACCATTAAACTAGCACTGCCAGGGCCACCACTGACCCATGTCCCCAGCTGCCACACTCACACAGGGTTTTTTGAACCCTTTTTGAACCCTTCCAATGATGGTGACTCCACCACTGCCCTGGGCAGCCAATACCTGACCATCCTTTCCATGACAAATTTTTCCTTAATATTCACTCTAAACCTCCTCTGGTACAATTTGAAGCTGTTTCCTCTTGTTGTTTTGCTTGTTTCCTGGGGGATGACACTGTCCCCAGGCAGGCACAGGGAAGTCCTCTCCCCTTGTGCGTGCATGGCCCTGACAGGATAAATGCTGCATTATGCTCCTCTCCATCTGCACCCTGAGGATGCTGGCGACATCCCAGTCCCACATGCTCAGGCAGGGACAGAGAACTCCCCATTTCTCTTTAAGAGCCCGTGGCAGGCTGGGGAGGCTGAACCAGGCCGACTGGGCAGGTGAGAAATTCCAGGCGTTTCTCTGTGACAGCGAATCCCATGGATGTGATGGATGTGCCCTTCCCCCCAGCAGCTCAGGGAACTTGCAGGTGTGCTGCCCACAGGTGTGCTGGGCTCACCAGATGCTTGAACTTGGGAGCAGCGCTGGAAGGGAGGTGACCTTGTGAACCCTGGGAACCTGCAGGGGGGTTTGCTGGGAAGCCCCCAGCACACAAAGCCTCTCCCAGGTGAGAGCTCAGCACAGGGAGAGCTGCCTGGGCTGGGACAAGGCTGGTCCTGCCCAAGGTGGGGATGCTCTGAGGGGAGCAGGGAGCTGTACCTGCCTGGGTTTGGTGTGTGATGAGCACTCTTGGTTTGTCTCATGGTGTCCAAAGGCTGGGTCCTTGATCCTTGGCCCTTGGGCTGGCTCTGTGGAGCTCTGGGCTGGGGACAGCCTGGCCAGAGTATATTTGCCCCTTGCCAGACCTTCCAAAGACCTTGTTTTGGGCAGCTCCCAGAGCAGGGCATCACTCTGCCCTGCCCTGTCCTCTCCAACCCTCTGTGAGAGCCCAGCACTAAGGTCCTGTCACAGCCCCACGCTGTCCCAGCACTGCCCAAGGACCAAGGGACACAGGAGAGGACACTGAGAACGAGCTGTGAGCTCTTAAACTACCATGAGCAGCGGGCACATGGAAGTGAAGTCCTTGGGAGGGCATCTTTGAGGGAGTTGAGGGAGCCTGGGATGGATCTGGGGGCAGGGGAGGCGGCTGGTGGGCAGCACCATTGCAGGGAACGTGGCCTTTGGAGTGCCTGTGGGCAGGTGATGGGACCCAGGTGATCTCCTGGAGCTGCAGGTGAGGTGCAGGGTGTTGGCCCTGTCAGTGGGGATGTGTCTACAAGCCAGGAGGATGTTTTTGCAGCCTGTGCTGTCTTACTTCCATTTCTGTCCCGTGGAGAATGATGAGGTTAAACAGGAACATCTGCATCGGGACCATTCCCTTTATTGACAATTCTGTAATCCACATCATGGAGGTTCCCCTGCAGTTAATCTCATTTAACCCTGTTTTCCCTCCTGTATTTCCCTCCCCTGCTCTCCAAATGCTGTCAGAGCTGTTGGCAGTGACAGCACCTGGCAGTGCCATTAATTGCTTATCTGAGGATGAGGTAACAGCACGGGCTGCTAATTAAATTTATCCCTAAGGAAACCAGAGGACCCGTGTGGCCCCAGGAAGGGAGAGTGCAGAGAGCTGGCACCTACAGGTCCCAGCTCCTGGCTCTTGCCAAGCTGGCAGCCAGCTCCAGTAGCCAAAGGGCTTTGGTGTCACCACCTGCCTCCTCAAGGCCTGAGTCCTGTTCCCTGCACTCTCCAGGCTGGGGCACCAGGGGAGAGTCGGAAGTGGACCCAAGCACTGCTGCTTTGGGTTGTCCAAAGGCCACCCACTCACTCAGAGGACAAACCCCATCAGGTGAGGGACAGGAACATGCAGAGGAGGGACAAATTTACAAGTGAGACAAAGTGAGCCCTGTTTGGATGCAGAATTGAAAAGCAAAGGTCAAGGTGCAAGGGAGAAATGGAGCAGAAATGGGAAAAGTGACAATGTCATTGCAGCACCCACCTCATCTTCCAAGCAGGGTGTGGTTGATGAAAGAGGGGGAAATTCAGAGCTGGTGAGACATAATAGTTCTGCAGAGAACATAATAAATGGCTTTAAACTGGAAGAGAGTAAATTTAGATGGGATATTGGGAGGGAATTCTTGGCTCTGAGGGTGGGAGGCCCTGGCACAGGGTGCCCAGAGAGGCTGTGGCTGCCCCTGGATCCCTGGCAGTGCCCAAGGGCAGGCTGGACAGGGCTTGGAGCAGCCTGGGACAGTGGGAGGTGAGCTTTAATGTCCCTTGGAACACAAACCATCCTGCCATTCCATGATTCCATGCAATAACCCCCACACCAAGAGCAGAGAGCCAGAAGTGCTGGTCAGGGAGGGTCTGGGGTCTCATGTCCAGTGCCCATTTGCACTGTGGCTGCCACCAGCATGAGCTCAAGGCAGCCATGGAATTCTGCTGCATCTACCCCAAGAATGGAACCCTCCCACCCCTCTCCCAGGTCAGCACATCTTCTGGAGAAGTGGCTTTTCATAATAAGCTGTCAGAACTTCTGGTCCTTGTCCTGTCTTGCAGAGTCTGGCACCCCGAGAGGTGCTTGAGCCTATCTTCAGCAGGTGCAGTTAGATCTCCCCTCACCCCAGGATCCCCAGTTAGCCCATCCAGCTCTTCCCACCTCTCCTATGCCCTGTTCCCCAGAGATGACCGTCTGGGTGACCCTCCACTGGCCTCTCCTGCTTCTCCACGTCACCCTTGAATTGGGCAGCCCTAAGCTAGCCATGGCAGCATTCCCAATGCCTGACAAGGGAAGGGAAAACACCTCCCCCAGTGTCCTGGCCGTGCTCCTCCTGCCTTGGCCCAGGACACTGTTTTCCTTACTCTCCATCAGAGCATAGCTGTAGGACTCATTTTGTGTGGGTCGGCGTGGGAGCAGCACTATGGGTTGGGGCCAAGGCACCCTTAGGGTTTCTGGGGTGAGGAGGGTGCCAGTGGGGCAGGGACCCCAGGAGCATCGAGGAGGGATCCCAACAGCATGGAGAGGGACCCCCAAAGCCACAGAGGAGGGCGAGAGGCAGGATGTGGCCAAGGGGACTGGCCCAGCACCAGGGAAGCTGCAGAGGCAGCCCCCAGCCCCGGCCCCGCAGGGAGAAAGGAGCCAGTGGGGAGATAAGGCTGGGGATTTAAGGCTCCTGGCAGATCCTGACAGCCAGAGCTGCCTGGTTTCCATCAGCCTTTAAAAATGCCTCGCTGGAGGCCAGGGATCCTTGCTGCCAGGAGAAACAGGGCCAGGGGAGGGGGCGAGGAGAATCCTTCCTTCCTCTGAGCCCTCAGCAAGGGCTGAAGGTGCCATTTGACGAACTTTTATTGCAGGAGGGAGCTGTTTGCTCAGAGCTGGCTCCAGAAGGGGCCTGGGGTGGGTTCTGGAGACCAGGGCAGCCTGGTTGGAGCCTGCCCAGCTCGCAGTGGATTAATTAAACATTTGGTTAGGGAGAGACAGTGAGACACAAAGGAACAGGGAACCCCTGTGCAGCCCCTCCTGCACATTTGGCCAAAGGCTTTCCCTCAGCCATGGGGTGCCTTTCCCTGCTGAGCTGCCCCGGGACAGGAGGGCTGGAAGCTTGGTGCCAGCAGCAGAGGTGGCCTTGCCTCCCACATTCTCTGCAGAGAGGGCAGATCCTTCGTGGGTCCTTCTGATGGCATTCCCTTCCCTTCAGGAGCTGGACTCCGTGATCCTTGTGGGTCCCCTCCAACTCAGTTTATTCTGTGATTACCAAAGTATGTGTGTGCCCAGGCAGGACCACCTTTCTGTGCCCTGGGAGGGAGGGAGTGGGAAACAAGGAGCTCAGTGCTGCTCAACGCTCCCAGCCTTGTTGGAGAAACCCACAGCCAGTCCTCCAGGCTGCCTTTGGGGCTGTACCCCAGTGGGGCAGCCATCCATGGATCTGTGCAGCAGAGGGGCAATTAATTCACAGAATTCACAGAATCACCAGGTTGGAAAAGACCTTCAAGATCATCCAGTCCAACCCAGCCCTGACACCTCAACTAAACCCTGGCCCCAAGTGCCACATCCAGTCTTTGTTTAAACACATCCAGGGATGGTGACTCCAGCACCTCCCCGGGCAGGACATTCCAGTACTTTATCACCCTTTCCATTAAAACTTTTTTTCTAATATCCGACCTATATTTCCTTGGCTCAGCTTGAGGCTGTGTCCTCTTGCTCTATCAGTGCTGTCTGGGAGAAGGGACTGATCCCTCCCTGACTCAGCCACTTTTCAGGGAGTTGTGGAGTGATGGGGTCACCCCTGAGTCTTCTTTTCTCCAGGATAAACACCCCCAGCTCCCTCAGCTGTTCCTCACAGGGTTTGTGCTCCCAGCCCCTCACCAACCTCAGTGTCCATCCTAAACTGAGATCCCAGAGCTGGACACAGCACTCAGTGTCCATCCTAAACTGAGGGGACAGAACTGGACACAGCACTCGAGGTGTGGCCTCTGTTCATCTGTCCAAGGTCCATCTGTTCCCTGTGAACCCCTGTCAGCATCCCATTGGTGCTGGAGGTGCAGGAAACTGCTGCAGTGATGGGGCCAGAGCCACAGGCACCAAAATTGCCCTCCAGGGATGAAAGATGCTTGGAGAAAGTAGAAATTTATGTGCTTTCACTGTTTCAGTTCCAAGCAGGAATTTCTAGGGATGTCCTTGATGCAAGCCTAAGGAAAAGCAGCGATGTCCCAAAGCTGCTGTCAACCTTCCAGGGCAGAAGACTGGGGTGTCCTCCTGTCTGTGTCAGGCTGGACATGAGGAAAGGCTCTTCCCAGGCTCCCCAGGGAATGGGCACAGCCCCGAGGCTGCCAGAGCTCCAGGAGTGTTTGGACACTGCTCTGAGGCACAGGGTGGGATTGTTGGGGTATCTGTGAAGGGCCAGGAGTGGCACTGATGATCCTTCTGTGTCCCTTCCAGCTTAGGATATTTCATGATTCCGTGATGCTTCCAGCATTGCATGGTGAGAACATTCCCATTGTTCAGGCAGGAGGGGTTTCAGCCCCCTCGGTGAAGATTTCACTTTTGATTTGCAGTTTACTCTGGAAACAAGAAATTGGGTGGATTCCTAAAGAAAATCTGTTTTCTCACCCAGGGGAAGACCTGGAGAGAGCAGAACAGTTTTGAACACAGTGTTCATTTATTTTACTTCTTGAAGTTGTCATTACTTGAGAAAAAAATCAATTAAAAAAAAGACTTTGCATCAAATTTCAGTGATTTTCCACATGATTTCAGAACATTTAACTTCAGAGAAGTTCTGATTTTTCCCAGATTATTTTATCCAATGCAGGACCTAGTGGGGAGGAAGGGACTTGCCAAAACTCCTGGCTGTGTTTCGGTGGCTCATGCAAAGAGTTTCAGTGTCCCAGCTCAGCAGTTTTGAGGAACAACCACTGAGCCTCGGTTTTTATCCCTCTCCAGACATTGACCTATGCCAGGGTCAGTGTGGGGAATGTTTTTATCCCTTGGAGCAGTCACTGCATTCCACAGCCTGGGCACATTTCAGATGTCTCTCTGTCTTGATGCAGAAGAAGCAGGATAGGAAAGTAACTATTCTTAAAATAAACCTCAGGAAGGTGAAAGAGGCTCCTGTCTGAAACCATCTTTGCTTCAATGACCCTGCATTTCACCCGGGCTGTCAGATGAGAGCAATTTTATGTGTTGGTCTTTTGTGTGTCTCAAATATTGGTATTAGTGCAGGAAGCCTGTTATCATGTCCCCATCACTTCTGGGGAATGCAGAACTGCCCAGCCATCACCTCTCCCAACAGCTTAACACCCTCTGAGGTGGGCTGGTCCCGAGGGAAGTGGGTCAGGAATGGAACTGAGCAGGTGAGGGATCGATGGAAAGATCCAGGAACATGAGGAGACTCCTGGTTTTCACCAGCTCCTTGACCATAAGAGGAAGGAGGAACAGTGTAATCAGGAGGACTGATGGAAATTTTCTGTAGAGCTTTTCTCACTAGAAACTCAGAATAATTCTGGAGGAACGGAGATGAAAACTGAAAAAAAAAAAACCGAAAACCCATCAACAAAAAACACCTTTTTTTTCTCAAATAAGAAATAACTAGTTCTTAGCAATGGTTCTTGCTCACAGCAACCCCAGTGAATGTTTTTCCCAGGCTGTTTTCTGATCTGCCTCATTCCTGGGAGCCTTGGCAGGCAGCTGAAGGAGAAGTTTGTTAAACTTGTTTCAGCACAGGAACCACCTGCCTCCCCCCAGGCTCTTCAGGCTGTGTAAGAATTAACAGCAACAGAAAGTCTCCCCAGGAGTAACCACAGAGGAACAGCCTGAGCTGAGCTTTTCCTTGGGCACTGATGATCCCTGGGCTTGGAAGGGACTTTCTGGTGTTGAGGGCTTTTATCCATGGATCTGTTAGTGCTGGATCTCAGCGTGGTCCAGCTTTCACCACCACCTGCTGTAGGGCCCCCATGTCCCCCTGGCCCACCCTGTGGGGCTGGGCACAGGATTGAGTGGCTGCTGCTCATGGAGCATCTTCTTCACCTGTGAGGGGCTCAGAGAGAGCCCAGGCCGCTGTTACTGCTCAGCAGAACCCACAGTTTATTTGTAATGTTGAGTCATTAAATCATTAAGGTTGGAAATGCCCCCTAGGATCATCAGCCCAGCGCTGCTGTGTCCTCAAGTGCCACATCTATAAAGTCATGAAGACAAAACTCTGTGGAGAGTTGCAAAAGGACCCTATGCACAGCCAGAGAATGAGAAGGCAGTTGGAGTTCAAAAAGACTTGAGGTGATGCAAATGGGAGAAAACAACCCCAGGTTCACGGAATAGTGGGATCAAAGAATGGTTTGGGTTTGGAGGTGCCTTAAAGACCATCTGCCTTGGGCAGGGGCATCTTCCAGTAGACCAGTTCACACCTGCACAGAGATGAGCTGGGAGTTTGCCCCAGTGTCCCTCACAACTCAGATCTTGGGGCTTTCACAGTCAGTGCAGTGGTGGTTAAAAAATAACGTGGGCATCGCTGAAAAAAGATAATAAAGCAGTAAATGTTGTCATGTAGTGTGGAGCATGACAGAGATTTGGCCAGCTCTAGAGGTCGTGGACAAGGCAAATAGTGATTGAGTGTCCATCAGCAATGGGAATGTGGGATGGCATCAGGAATGGCAGCTTGGCTCTGAAGCAGACAGCAGCAGTTTCTTCCTGCAGTGTGTGGTTACAGCACAGGGCTCTTTACGGGTAAAACAGGAGCAGGACATTTGCAGGGAATAAAAAACCGAGTGGGTAACACAGTGGGAGAAACACCCACGTGGGGTAATGAGGGCCAGGAGCTGTGTCTGAGAAAGGAATTGTGAAGTGTTGTGGGCAACACGTGCCCTGCTCCTTGGGTGGCCATGGAGTCATGGAGTACCCTGACTTGGAAGAGACCCACAGGGATAAAATCCAAGCCTTGACCCTGCACAGACATCCCAACAATCCCACCCTGAGCATCCCTGGAGTGGTGTCCAAACACCCCTGGAGCTCTGACCATTCCCTGGGGAGCCTGGGCAGTGCCCAGCACCCTCTGGGGGAAGAACCTTTTCCTAATATCCAGCCTAAACCCCCCTGAGAGTCACTACTGGGGGGAGGATTGTGGTGTCCGTGGTCTGACTTGGTACAGCCACTCATATCTTACATGGCAGTGACTAAAAATCCCCTCTGCACTCCTACAACCCCTATTCTGCTCTCATGGTTGGGGAATGGGGACAGAGGTGTCTACATAGGGACCCATCTCTGCAGGTGCCTCCTCAGGGCCTTCTAACCAGCTGCTCCTTCTCTCCTGTGCTCACCTCCAGCTGTCAGGATTCCCTCTGGACTCTGCAGAGCCCCCAGGATGGTTTTGGCAGCAGTTCTGGGCTCCAGGCATCCCCCCAGCCCCCTTCTCCCTGCTCACCACTGCTCTCCTTCTCTTCCAGGCTGCCCCTCGGGCACGTTCAAGGCCAGCCAGGGGGATGAGGGCTGTGTCCACTGCCCCATCAACAGCCGGACAACCTCCGAGGGGGCCACGAACTGCGTGTGCCGCAATGGGTATTACCGCGCGGACGCCGACCCCGTGGACATGCCCTGCACCAGTACGTGGGGCTGGGCAGCTGGGAGGGGGCCACGGGGTGGGGAAAGGGGATGATCCTCAGAGCACCAGGGGGTGCTTGGCAAAGGTCTCTGTCCCAGGGGGGTTTTGGGGAGCTCACGGGTAAATTTTGTTAGGGCTGTCACACAACTGAATTAACCTGGGGTTGTTCGGACTCAGTGTTTATTAATTCTTACCTGTATTACAGTCTCACGAGTCTCTAACTAGCAAGGTAGTAAATGGAGGTATCTCTAACTCTTTCCCAGGTTATTTAAGCTCTAATCACCCAATAATGAGGTGACACCTGTATTATTTATACTTTAGATCCAATAATTGACCACACAAGGTCCTCAATGCAGACCATTTTCACTCAATTAGAAAAAAACACCCGAAACCAAGAAGAAGAAGGTGAAGAAGAAGGATTTAGACAACACCTTAAATCCTCTATCTTGCCCCATATACACCAGTATATACTAAAACCTTGAATTCTGAGTTTGTCACCCTGTGAGATCACACAATACTATTCAAACTACACACCCACAGCTCCAGTGCCATCACTCAATTTCAAAAGCCTGTTCCACGACCTCAGGTCAAATGTGGCTCTTCCTTGAGGGTCAGTGCCTTTTAGCAGAGAAAGGCTGAAATTCTCAGGCTCCAGGGTTCCAACATGGGGTAAAAAGACTGTTTCAATTCCCACTCTTTGGAATGTCCAGCTTGCTACACACACACATCCCTCCCACCAAGACAAAGAGCCAGCTCAGCTCTTGCAGGGTCCTGCCTGGGGGTGGGGATGGGGATAGGATGGGGATGGGGATGGGATGGGATTGGGATGGGATGAGGATGGGGATGGAGATGGGATGGGGATGGGGATGGGGATGGGGATGGGGATGGGGATGGGGATGGGGATGGGGATGGGGATGGGGATGGGATGGGGATGGGATGGGATGGGATTGGGATTGGGATTGGGATTGGGATTGGGATTGGGATGGGGATGGGGATGGGGATAGGATGGGGAGGAGTAGTGGGTGCCACCATCTCACCCTTTCCCGTCTGTTCCCTTCCCAGCCATCCCGTCCGCCCCGCAGGCCGTGATCTCCAGCGTGAACGAGACCTCGCTGATGCTGGAGTGGAGCCCCCCGCGGGACTCGGGGGGCCGGGAGGACCTGGTCTACAACATCATCTGCAAGAGCTGCGGCGCGGGCCGGGGCGCCTGCACGCGCTGCGGGGACAACGTGCAGTTTGCCCCGCGCCAGCTGGGCCTCACCGAGCCCCGCATCTACATCAGCGACCTGCTGGCACACACCCAGTACACCTTCGAGATCCAGGCCGTCAACGGCGTCACCGACCAGAGCCCCTTCTCCCCTCAGTTTGCCTCCGTCAACATCACCACCAACCAGGCTGGTAAGGGCCACGTCGAGCTCCTCACACTGGGCTGTGTTGGGCTGGGCTGGGCAGCATCTCCGGGTGTTTGTCCTGGTTTAGGGGAAATTTGGGAGGAAACCCAAATAGGGTCCCTCTGGGAAGCAAATCCAAACAGCCCGTCCCACAATCAGTCCGGGAAAAGAACTTCCTCGGAGAAAGGTGGAAAAAACTGTTTGTTTAATGAACAAAGTGCCCACGAGCATAAAGAATGAATAATATGGAACAATAAAACCTCTTGCTGTTCTGAAGAGAGATGGTAAACTCAGAGAAGGTCCTTGCTGTGGGTTAGCTTGGCTTGCTCTGTCTCTTATCAGTCCCTCTGGCACTGGAAAATGCCGTCCCGGGTCATCTTGTGAGCTCCCAGTGCTGTTCTGGGTTTGTCAGTCCAGAGCAGGTTAATATGAGACAATAAAACCTCTCTTTGCTCTGCTGTGAGATGGTGAATTCAGAAAGTCCTTGCTGTGGTAGCTCAGCTTGCTCAGGCTCTCATCCTTCCCTCTGGAATGGGCCCCAGGTGTGAGCTCCTGGTGCTGCTCTGGGTTTGTCAGTCCAGAGCAGGTCTAAACAGTCCCAAGAAAAAGAAAAAAAAAAAAGAGTTCAGGAAACTTCTCTGCCGTAGCTAGCTAAAACTAACTTAAAGCAAAAAAGATCTCTGTCCCAGTGCTGGTCTGTACTTCAGATGAACACAGCCCAGGAGAAGGAATGCAGAGGAGTGAGTGCAGTTTTCAAAACAAACTCTGTGCTTCTTCTCCCTGCTTCACTCTCAGAACCACTGTTGGAGGTACAGAACACAATATCCAACACAAACAGAACAGAGGGCTGGGGATACAAGCCTCACAAAGTCACCCCAGGACAGCAGTGCTGGCTGAGCCCCTGTGGGCTGGAGGGGGATTAGGGGTGGGGTGTTGTCTATTCCCTGATGTTGGTGCTGATGGAAGTGCCTGGCGGTTCTGAGTCAATCCCAAGCCCTCGGTGTGAAAGTTTCCCTTATTTCAGTGAAAAGCTGGAGCATGCCCCAAGGCAGAGCTGCCTCCCCATCGTGGCAGCAGAACAGCTCGTGGCACTGTCCCCTGGTGTCACAGCATCACTCTCCAGCAGCGGGCCTGAGGCTGCTGCCTCGGAGCATCATTGCAGGCACCATCAGAGTGCTGCACACCCCTGCTCCCTGGGGAGGGAGGTGAGGAGGCTCCAGCATTTTGAGAGGAGCTGCAATCCCTGCTTGGACTGGAGAGAGAGCCAGGACAGAGAGAGCAGAGAAAGCAAAGGAGAGCTGCACAGAAGAAGGGCTGGGAGATGGATATTTGGGATAATGGTCTGGGAGTCTGCTCCAGTTCTTGTGCCACTGCAGAGTCACTTGGTGAAGCAGCTGAAGCACAGAGCTGGGAGGATTTCATTTGGGTCTCCAGCTCTGTGCAGGGTGGCTTTGCTGGGGGCAGGAGGGATGCTCAGAGTGGCTGGTAACGCTCCCAGGAGGGCCCGCAGCAGCCCCCTGGAAGCTGTGCTGGTGGCAGGAGCCCCAGTGAGCTGCTGGCTGGTGGCTACCTTCCCAGCCCACCTGGAAGCCACCTGGAGCTGGGCACAGGCAGGGCTGCGGCTTGGCTTCACGGGATTGAGGTGGAAGGATGCCAGTGAGGCACAGCCCTGAGAGATTCTGGTCCCTCTGAGGCTGCCCTGGACACCCCCTGAGCGCCAGGGCTGAATTTGGCAGCAGTGGGTGAATTGCCTGGAGGCCGTGGTGTGTTCTGGCTGCTGGGGATGGTGGGTGGGGGAAAACAGCAGCCGGGCAGGTGGGAATCACTTGGGCATCACTTCCAGAGCCTGAGGACAGAGGGAAACTGCAAACATGTCTGGGTGAGCCGTTATGGTGCCATCTGATCTGGAGGTAGCTCAGGAGCCGGGCCAGGGTGTTTTTGAAGCCCTGAGGGCAGGTCTGACACGGGCTGAGCCCTGCTTTGGCCCCAGGCAGGGACAGGTCTGCCCCCAGGGAGGAGAGGGAAGCAGGTCTGGATGACCAGCTTCCTTTTCCTGATGGAGATGGGGTGGCTGGAGTGCTACCTGGAGCTGGGAAGGGTCTCTGCAGCCTCCCACCGTGGTCCTGTACAACGGATTAATAATTTGATGCTCATATTTCCTACTTTCATTTCTCTGCTGTGCTTGAACCTTCATGTATCACCCGTGGCTGCTCCCACCTGAGCAAAACCAGCAAACTGAGTCGAAGGCGAATCCTTTTCAGTCCCCTGGATCCTCCTCCTTGTGTTTTCCTGGTTTGACACTCCTTTATTATCAGGGCTCACACTTCTCAGCCTGTGTGATGTCTCTCTTAATGTATCTATTCATTAGCACTAAACACTAACTGTCTGCTTGCTAATTCCTCTGTAATTAGAGGCTCTGAATTCTTCTGCTTGCACTCCCCACCGCCTGGCAGCCTTGATGTAGATCATTAGCAGTTGGTAATAGAAGCTGCAGACACAAAGGCAGAGCTGGGACAGGAGAATGGAGGGTGTTGGGGGAGAGGAGAGGGAGCAGAGGGAGGATGAGCCTCCCTCTGTCTTGGCTCTGGCTGGAGGAGCCAGCTGGGGTCCGTCTTGAATGTGTGATGGGGTTGTGCTGCTGCCGCAGCTGGACAAAGCAAAGTGACCAGCACCCCTCGGGGTCCTGCAGGAAACAAGGAAAATCCCCCTGGTTCCCCCAGGGGCACAGGGTGACTGCTGGGGACCCTCTGTGCTGCAGGACTGAGGAGAGATGCCCCATCACCAGCAGCATCCAAAACCTTAAGGTGTCACCAGTGCTTCAGCACCCACATTTTATAGGGGCATGGAGTGCCAGGACAGGAGGGAGTGGCTCCCCACTGCCAGAGGGTTGGGTTAGATGGGATATTGGGAAGGAATTCTTCCCTGGGAGGGTGGGGAGGCCCTGGCACAGGTTTGCCCAGAGAAGTTGTGGCTGCTCCAAACCTGAAATTGCCCAAGACCAGGTTGGATGGGGCTTGGAGCAGCCTGGAATAGTGGAAGGTGTCCCTGCCCATCTCAAGGGGTGATGAGCTTTTATGTTCCTTGCAATCCAACCATTCTGTGATGGCAGCAAAAATCTCCTGTAAGAGTAAGGAAACAACCCCTCTAGAGCAGCCAGAGGGAAGGAAGGTCCTGAGTGTGGCCAGGTGGGTGGCACAGGGTGGGTGATGATTTGGTGACCATCATCCCATGGCCATGGCCCCTTCCAGCAACTGGATCCCCATCAACATGATCCACCTGCCTTCCTGGGCAGTAAATACGTCCTGTGCCCTCTGAGGCCAGGCTGGGTTTTCTCTCTGCTCTTCTCAGCAGGCTCTCCTCCACCTCCAGCTCCATACTGTGCTTCTCCATCTCACCTTTTCCCTCCTGCTCTCACACCCTGCATCCCCAAAGCTCAGCATCCCTTCAGGAGTCAAATCCAGGACTCTCCATGTGCCACAGTCCTGTCTGAAGGTGCTCTGACAGAACGTGGGTGCCACCAAAAGCCTTTTCCCAGCCATTCCTCAACAAATGGGCTGTGCCAAGAGGGTGGCTGAGAGCCATGCCAGCATCCCAAGGGGTCAAGGAGCTGAGCCTGGCCCGGGGCTCCAGATAATGACACTTGACTAATTGAGAGCCATGCCAGGCACCAGCTCTTGCTGGCAGCTGCTGACTACTAATTCTTGGCCTTTCTTTGGGGAGGGGAGAGTCTTGGTGCCTTGAGGATTTGCAGGCTCCATCCACACCCTGGATAGGCTGAGTGCCCTGGGAAAGCTGAAGGAAAAGGCTCAGTGGGCAAGGGATGGGTTAATAGCAATGGGAAGGGCACTTCTGGTAATGGTGGGAGAGGCAGATGAGCCTCCCTTCTATGACCTGAGAAGGGAGGAAGAAGCCTTGGGCTCTGGAGTATCCAGAGACAAATTCAAGACCTCCCAGTGGTGGGGGAAAGCATCCAGGCTCTTGGGAATGTGTCCCTTTTGTGAGCAACTCTTGTCACAGGGGATAAGGAGGGAGGATTAGTGCTGATGTCAGAGGCTCTTGGCTGCAAACAGAGCCAAGAGCTATAAATGGGCCTTACAGAGGGAATACAAGGAGTGTGTGGTGAAGGAAACAGATCCATTCCCAATAAACCCATCAGGATGATTTTTTTCCCCTCCACTGATCCAGAAAAGTTGTTATGATTATTTGCATTATTATTCTGGGTGGCGTTTTGCAGCAGCGTGTCACGACATGGTGATGTGGGTTAGTGCACAAGGTGGCATTCAGTCAAAGGCTGGACTTGATGATCTTGGAGATCTTTCCCCATCTTCCACGATTCTTTGGGTCTCTTGGCCAGGAAGATGTGCAGCTCACACCAGGTGCATGCCAGGCAGTCGGGTTTGAATTTCAGTGGCTGTCCCAGCCCAGGTTGTGTCCCAGGGTCTTTGGGGAGGGCTGTCCCCACAGGACTTGGAGCAGCCCATGAGCTCAAGGACAGGTGACACAGCCCAAAGCAAGTCCATGGGCCATGGCCCTCCTCTGCTGGGAGTCTCCCAGCACTGGACTGAGCCCAGCCTGATCCTGGTCCAAACCTTGAGGAATTCATCCATGAGTGATGGAGCACAGGCCAGGCAGATCCCGGGATGTGCAGAGAACCAGAAAGGAGGATGTTTTTTCCCCCTCACCTTCAATCCAAACCGTTCCCTTGCAGCCACGGTCCCAAAAGCTCTGCTGGCAAAGGCAGCAGGGGGCACAGAGAGGTCAGGGAGCAGGCGAGGTGAGGGGATGAGGTGGGTAGGAGCAGACCTTCTCACCAACCATCCCAGCCTGCTGTTTGCTTGTCACATTAGTGATGCTGCCAGCTAGACAGGGGCGGGAGAGTTGTACTGCCTGGGGCACAGGGAGTCTTGCTTTTATCTTCTCACTTTCACTGTGCATCAGAGGATGGTTCCCTTCTTGTGAGGGAGGCACAGCAGAGCCTGTGCTGCTCCGGACACAGGCTCCTCCTGTTCTCTCCTGTGCTGCTCAGCTGAGTCCTGCTGCAGCCAGGAGTTATTGTCTATGAAACCAGAACCTGGGAAAGAGCAGAAATTACCTCAAAGGGCTGGAATGAGCTTTCCAGAGCTTCAAAGCTCCTAGTATTGTTTATAATAGAATCCCAGAATGGTTTGGATTGGAAGGGACTTTAAAGATCCTCCAGTCCCACCCCCTGCCATGGGCAGTGACACCTTTGACTGGCAGAGGTTGCTCCAGGCCCTATCCAAGCTGGCCTTGAACTTCAACAAGATTTTGACATTCAACTTTCCTGTTACTTCCAGAATAAAAGGCAGGAGGTTGTAACATTTGAGTATCTCAGATTCCTCATCCAGCATCCCACTCAGGGCTCCTGCCAGCAGCACATCAGGGAAGTCATGGCCTTGGGGAGACAGCTGTTGGTTATCTCCAAAGGCAGAGCTCTCCCCATGGTCCCACTGACTTGTCCCAGTTCTGCACCACACTCCCGGGGAGGGAACTTCTTCCCATGTCCAACCTGACCCTCCCAAGCTATGATTTATGCCCATTGCTCTTCCTTCGACTAAGTTTCAAAGGTTCTAGCCCAGAGATGTTTTAGATCAGCCTGAATACCAGTTCAAATCCCAGAATCCCACAATCTGGTTTGTGCTGGAGGGACCTTAAAGCTCAGCTTATTCTACCCCCTGCCATGGGCAGGGACACCTTCCATTAGACCAGGTTGCTCCAAGCCCTGTCCAGCCTGGAACAGGGCACTTCTAGGGATGGGAATTTTCCTCCAGTTTAGTCCTGGCTTTAGCTAAAACACCTTTCAGGAAGAAGGAACTAGTCTTGAGCCATCAAGAGACAGGCAGCCCATCAGGTCCTTGTACTTGAGCCTGTGTAGCTCGCTGCTCTATTTCCCAATGAAATCACAGTTTTTCTAAGGAAATACAGGAGGCTCTGTCTGTCAGGACACCAGTAAGACGTTTGATTTGGAAAACTGCAAGCTGGAAGTGGTTTTGTTGAAGTTCTGTACAGGAACTGCATAAATGGGAGACCACAATGACCCACATGGGGAGACCTCAGCTCAACTGAGGTGACTGAGGTTCATGAGAAGTAGACACATACTTCTTGATGTTTCAGGAGCTGGTAGGGTAGTTCTTGTGCAGAAAGCTGACACAAAACGGGGAAAAGCAGAAATTTCCTGAGCTTTGGAGGAAATGGAAGATCCAGGACAGAGCCCGTGTCCCTGTGTGACAGAGCAGGCTGGAGCATCTGCTGGGCTGAGGTCACCTAAATCCCATGTTTTGGGGATTTCACTGGCTGTGTTTCTGTGACAATTCAGCCTGTTCCAGGCTCCAAAGCTCCTGAAACTTTGACATCCCCATGGCTGCTTCTCTTACCCCAGTGAACACCCAGACCTTGCCTTCCATGGACCTGTGTCACCGTCCTGCTTCTGTCATCTGTCTTCTCTTCTCTTCTCTTCTCTTCTCTTCTCTTCTCTTCTCTTCTCTTCTCTTCTCTTCTCTTCTCTTCTCTTCTCTTCTCTTCTCTTCTCTTCTCTTCTCTTCTCTTCTCTTCTCTTCTCTTCCACTCACCCACAGCTCCCATCTTCACCCTGACTGCCACCAAAACATGATGTGGCTTGGCATTTGCTGCCCTCCTCCCCTCACTTCTTGTCCCAACCTGTTGACTTCACTGCATCCCCCCAGCCTGGAGCAGCTGGCAGCGAGTGCCCACAAGGGATCCTGCCATGCCTAAATCTCTTCTCCTCTGCCACTGGAGACCATCTGCAGCAGATGGAAGGAGCTTTGCCAGCTGCTGGCTCTTCAGGAGCCTCTTCCCACTCCTGTGGTGGGCAGTTGGGGGATGTTGGCAGAGCAGGGGTTGGGCTGCACTGCTGGAGCTTCCCGAGCAGATGCCCTTCCCTGCCCGTCCCCGTCTCTGTGGGCTCCTCCTGCTCACTCCCAGGCTTCCCTGTTGCATAAATTACACCATGAGTCTGAGGATAATTTTTTCCACCCCTGCAAGGGGGTTCAGGAACCTGTTCCAGTGCATTTGGAGCTGACTTTGGTCAGAAAACAACAATCTGTCCATGATGGATGGGGTGGAAAGTCCCTTCTGCTGAACCAGAGGCTCCCCCAGTGTGGCACCATCCGTTCTCTGGGCTGTGCTGGGAGCTGATGGGAAGGCTCCAGGACTCACCTTTTCCTCCTGTGTTCCAGATGGCTGATTTATCTCTCCTGCTGCCCTTGGCAAACACAGCCCTGGGGCAGTGCCCTGGGGCAGGTGGGGAGGCTGGCAGCTGTAGCAAAGGGGTGGCTGCAGCCTCCTGGGCGGGTGCTCTTCAGTCCTTCTTGGGGTCCCTGGGGGTTGCTGGGGTCCCTGTGGGAGGGGATCAGTGTCTGTGTGCCCCTCAGATGCTCACAGTGCCTGGGCCCCCACAGCTGCCCGTGGCCATCCCTGCCCTGCCTGGGCTGCAGGAGGCAGCTGCATCATTGGGGCTGGGCAGGGAATGCTCTTCCCCAGAGAAAAAAACTGGGATTTCCAAAATTTCACCCTACACACAAAGAACCTGGTGGAGTTTGCCGTGCAAGAGAACAAAGGAAAAAGTTCAGTCACAAATTAGCAAGACCTAGTGATACTCCAAGGGCTGGAGTCCCTCCAGAGGCAGGCTGGGAGAGCTGGGGGTGTTCACCTGGAGAGGAGAAGGCTCCAGGGAGAGCTCAGAGCCCTGCCAGGGCCTAAAGGGGCTCCAGGAGAGCTGGAGAGGGACTGGGGACATGGGATGGAGGGACAGGACACAGGGAATGGCTTCCCACTGCCAGAGGACAGGGATAGATGGGATACTGGGAAGGAGTTCTTGGCTGTGAGGGTGGGCAGGCCCTGGCACAGGGTGCCCAGAGCAGCTGTGGCTGCCCCTGGCAGTGCCCAAGGCCAGGCTGGATGGGGCTTGAAGCACCCTGGGATAGTGGAAGGTGTCCTTGCCCATGGCAGGGAGTGGAAAGGTCCCTGCCAAGCTGAACCATTCTGTGATTCCATGGATGCTCTGCAGCAGACATCACTCTTTCAAGGACTATAGCTCCAAGCTTTCCATGTTTGGAATTCTGAAGTCAGGTTATTCCTAAGGCCAGTTTTCATTGCTGTTAATTGGCACTTTTGGGGAAGGTATCATGTTGTGGAAAATCTGGGGGGCAGCTTGGGGGCCTGGGGGTCTGGCTCCCACCATGTTCCTGCTTCCCAAGAGCCTTTTGCTTTGGACATGCCGTGACCTGGAGCAGAGGAGTTCTCCACGTGCAGAGAGGTGCAGGAGCACCCTTGGCACTGTGTGACCCCAGTGCTGCTCTGGCAGCATGTGGAGGTGCCAGGATCCTCTTGGGCAGCTCCTCCATGTGGGAACAAAGCCCTTCAGGCTGGGTGGCACATGCAAATGGGACTGCAAACCCCACTGAACAAAGAGCTCAAACACAGCCAAACCCTCAGCTGCCCGGGCCAAGTCGCTGGGCTTGTGGCATTAGCAACTGCTTTAAAGGCTGTAATCTACACCAAAGCCTGCCTTGATTCAAGTGGGGCCGCAGCCAGGACCAGCTTTGGGCTGCTTTGCCATGTTTTTAAGATTTTCCAGCATTTGTAGATACAGACTCAAGGAGCTGCAGGCTGGGCCCACTGGGAACTTTTCCAGACACTTGACACAGCGACGTGGGCCACCTTGCCAAGAACCTCAGCAACAAAAACCTCACACACTGTGAAACACCAATTTTCCAGAGCTGCAGCAAGTCCAGGAATATCCCAGACCTGAGAATTTTTACTCCTTTAAGGGCAAATGTTGCTTAATTAAGAGCCCCAGTGCTGCCATCCCTTGCTTTCCTCAGCTTCTGCTGGAGAGAATTGGTTCCAAAAGTGTGTGGCTCCTAAACATGTCACACAGGGGCAGAACTGGGAACAGAGTTGGGGGGACAAATGTTGTCATAGTCCAAGGAATAGTGAACCCTTTTAGCAGGAGAGTCACACAAGTGCTGGTGGAGGGGCTTCTGGAGGTTTCCAGCCTCACCTCCCACACAAAGCAGGGTCACCAGGATCCCCATGGAGGGCAGGTCAGGGGAATCCTCCCTTCTTCCCTTCCTCATCCTCGCTGTGGTGCACTAAGTGCTCGTGTTGGAGGAATGCATCTGAATTCAGGTTCTCCAGGAGAGCCCATGGTGTGAAAGTCTGTGATGCTCAAATGGCAGGAGAGAGATTCACCCAGAAAAGCCAAGTATGAGGGAGCTTTTAACCAGAGAGATCGATTTTCAGTTCGTGGATGTGTTTGGATTCTGAGCTGTACAGGAACACAAAATCTGGGGCCTTGGGGTCAGCTGTGGGACCTGCAGTGGGGACAGTTGGACCACTGTACAGTGACAGTCACCTGCTGGGGACACTGTGGGACTGGGGTGCCGTGGGCAGGGAGGGATGGTTTGGATTAGGTGTCCTGTGGGTGAGACAGTCATGTGAGACATCCAGGTCTCTGGGAATGTGGGGTCAGTTGTCCTGGCTGTCCCCTCTGCCCGTGCTGGGGAAGCAGAGGTCACCCCCAGCCCTGTGCCTGCTCCACCTGGCTCTGCCTGCAGCCTTGCACAGAGGCTCTGTGTGCTCCTGCCACTTCAAACACAGCTTTGCAGACTGCTGGAGCCTGGATCCCAGCCCAGAGGTCTCCAAGCCCTGTGGATTGAAGGTCAGGACAGCCCTTGCTCCGTGACTGATCACAGCACTGTCCTGGCTGCTCACAGCATCACCTCCCTGCAGGGGCTGGGGAATGCCGTGCTCTGCAGCCACAGGGAATCCTGTTCCCCATCTTTTTGGGCTGTCTGGGTTACACTGAGTCCCTGGGTGAAGGCAGTGAGAGAGAAACTTCCCTCCTTTCCCCAAGCTTTTCCAAATCTCCCCCTTTACCCCAGTGGCAGGACAGTCACAGGCATCCCCCGCCAGATGCTCTGACAGGAATTCTGCTCTGACAGAACCTTTTCTCCCCCACATCTCCCCATTCCCTGCCCTGTCCCGTGGCCTCTGGACTGGCTGGTGCCTGGCAGCATCATGGTGCATTTCCCTGCCCCTGTGTCTTCAGCCGCGGGTCAGCCAGTTAATCCTGACCCCGATGGCAGCCGCTGCTGCTCGGGGTAATTGAAAATGCCAGAATTCCCTGCTGACCCTCCTATAATAAAAGCAGTTCCCCCCTCTCCCAGCCGTGCGGTAACCTGACACTCCAGGGAGCGAGATCTGTCAGGAGGGCTCCGAGGAGATGCTGGAAATGTCCCAGCTGTTGGGCTCGCTTTTTCCCCTGGGTGATTTCAAAGTGTTGCCGGGGAGAGGCCACGGGCCAGGCTGGCTTTGCTCTCTCTGCGTCGGGAGTGTTTTCCAGAGCAAATGTTGACTCTGTCTGACATGACACGGGTTAGTGGAATTAAAGTGATCAGAGATAGGGGGTTTGCTGCCTGTAACCTGACTCTCCCAGCTAAGCTAGCAGAGGAACGGGAGGCTTTGATTTGACCAGCATCTCCCAGCGCTGCCCCTCTAGGCAGGAGTAAGGGCTGAGCCTTGGGACTGGCAGGTGACGAGGGGCTGGCTGCAGAGTGGGGGTCTCAAGATGATGAAAAAGAAGCTGTGGAAAGATCCTGGTGTCCCCCCTGCAGGCTGGAGCCACACAGTCCCACCAGACATTCCCAGAAGATGCTGCCAGAGGAGTCTGAGCCTCTGGGCTGCTCCCTGCAGTGCTGCCCTGGCTAATGGCAGCGTCTTCGCCCATTTTATTCCCTTTACAGCAGCGGTCCGGTTCCCAGTGTGACTTTCCACAGGTCACAGCAGCACCAAGGCTACAAAGTGACCCTGCAGTGCCCTGAGCATTTGTCCAGTGTGTAGCTGGATGTGGCCTTGGTTCACTGGGAGCCAGACCTAAAAATCCACTGGCAGTGGTGGTGGCCCAGGAGTCAGGACTGACACAGAAAATTGGCCTCTGCTGTCCAAGTCTGTTAGACAAGGATGCCCTGATGGGTCCTTTGGGATGGGATGAACCAGGATATACTGAATCATAAAATCACAGACTCCCAGACTGGGCTGGGTTGGGTTGGAAGGGACCTTCAAGATAGTTTTATTCCACCTCTGCCATGGGCAGGGACATCTGCCACTATCCCAGGGTGCTCCAAGCCCTGTCCAACATGGCTTTGGACACTGCCAGGGATGAGGCAGATTGGGTGGGATAAGAAGGAGGTGACCTCAGGATGCTGAAAAAGCAGGGCTGGGACAAAGGAACAGCTCCCAGATGGAAGCTCTTGTTGAATAAAAGAGGAAGATGTCCTAGGAGATGTCCTGGGCTCCTGGAGCTGTTCAGAGTTGTCCTCTTGTGGGGATGGGTTGGAGAGACAAACACATGAGCAGCTTAAGAACCCTCAAATCAACTCAGGGACATAGAAGCAAGGAAGAAAATGGGCCTATTTCTTTCTCATTGCCCCAAAACAGTTCTTCATTGTGTGATGCCCCCCTGCTGCTTTTTGTCAGCTTTCTCCTGATGAATTTCCCTGAGCTTTAGAGGGAGTTTTACCAATTACACCAATTTTGGATGCATGGAGGATATCTCCTCCTGCTCCCAGCAGAACTGGGATGATAGGAAATGCAGGAACAACCTCCTCCCTTCCCTCAGCTGGGGGCACAGCCAAAAATACCCAGTGGGAGTGCCCAGTGGAGAGGGAAGAGCAGCTGTGCAGGACTGAGCTGAGGCAGGGAAGTGTCACCTTGGACACACTCAGGGGAATATCAAACCTCAGCAAGGAGGTGGATGCTGGCTCGGGAGCTCAGAGATGGATCCTGAGTACTGAAGTCACTTTTGAGTTTTCTGTTTGGAAAGGAGATTAACAAAGAATTGGAAAAGGTAGAGGAGGGAGTCCTCAGGCTGATAAATGTGTGAAGTGCTCAGGAAACCACTTGGATAACAGAAAGGACTCACAGAATCATTGGCTGGTTTGGGGTAAAGGGGACTTTAAAGACCCTCCAGTTCCAACTCTCCATGGACAAAAAGGAAATACTTTGATTATCTTTCAGCTCTTCCATGATGACAGTATTCTTTTTCTAGACTCCTCCTTCATTTTAGCTACAAAACCCAGAAAAGTTCCTGCAGTTGGGAATTGGAGTCCATAATTTTTAATCTCAAAATAAAAGGGGCATTTTCAAAGAGAGTTTAAGGGAAACCTCCCCAGAGGCACTCTGGGCTCAGCATCATCTGAAGTCCTCAGAGGAAGCAGGGGTGTGTCTGTAGCATACTCAGTGGGTCAACCACAAGTGTTTCAGCTATTTTTAACTCTGCCTGGGTTTGTGCAGATGTTCAGACCTGGGTGTTATGGAGCTTTTCCCAGTTCTCTCTAAATTGCTGCGTTGTTGCGCTGCCCTGGGTTTGATGTGACCTTCTGCAGGTTTTCCTGTGATTAAAAAGACATTGTTCCTTCTGGAAAACTCATCTTTTTGTTCCTTCTCATTTTCTTCCATTTCCTTCTTTACCTTAATATTTTTCATCCCTTCCAGCAAGTCCCAAAGAAGCAACTATTTGTACGAAAGTCAAATTCTGGCTATGCCAAGCCTGAGGCTTCAGGGTGCAACCAACTACCCTGCTTTATCCCTACAGGAGATCAGGCAAATCCTTACTTACAGAACCCAAAGCCTCTTGTGGAGGATCAGTGCTGGTTAAGCTGCCTTTGTGTGATGGATCTGTGCCACCTGGGGTTTGGTTTCCCTTAGCACAGGCTGCTGAAGTAGCCTTGAGGTGCTGCTCTGGAGCCATGGAGCTCCCTGGTTCCGTGCCCAGGGAGGTGTTATCCTCCTGTCACAGCATCCTCAGGGAGCAGCTCTGTCACAGGGAAACCTGGACATGCTTTCAGTCAAAGATGTAAAGCTGAAAAGTGCCTGGCTGGGATTCATAGGAATGGCTTCAGCTCCATAATCAGGGCTCAGACCATCACTTGTGATCTCTTCTCTTTTTTTTTTTTTTTTTTTTTTTTCCTTTAGAAGACATGTTGTAAATGCTGGATGTGCCTCAGCTACAGTGCCTGGGAGGCAGGACTTGGTGGGGCTCGTTTACAGGGATGTAGCAGAGAAGGAATGTGCTTTATGATCAAAAATTGGGATTTCATCTGGAGCTAATCAGAAAGACTCAAGGGTGCTGATACAGAGGGGCTGCTGAGGGAAGCCCCATCTTTAGAGTTTTAAAGATTCACCTAATACAGCTTCCCTTCCCTGGTGTGGTGTTGGACCAGGAGCTCTGGGAGCCCCATCCCAGCAGCATTCCTGGGATTTGGTGCTCTAGGGAACTGAAGGGGGCAGTGGGAGAGGAGGGCTCAGTCCTGTCAGCCTTCACAGCTCTTCTCTGCTCCTTGTGGAGGCACCTGGGCCTCTTGGGTCAGCCCTTTCCTCAGCAGGAATATCAAATAGGATATATAACATATAATAGGAATATCAAATAGGATATTTGGAGTGGAATGGAGTGTAGAATATTTCAGTGGGAAAGACCTACAACGATCATCTGGTCCAGCTGCTGCACCTAGACATGGATAGTGATGCTGGGAGAGGCCAGAGCAGCACAGCCTGGGCTGTGGGTGTCCTGCTGGTACTGACCCCACACCATGGCTCTGGCACCAAGCCCAGCCACAAGAGGACAGGATGCATTTCCTTGGTTGTCACCCTTTTGTTAGGTTAGAGCATCAGGATAGATCAGACCCACCCTGACACAGCCAGATACCACCTCGTGGTACAAGGAGCATTGGCCTCTGTGAGGCTGAAGCTGCTACACTGATTTTAGGAAGGTCCAAAACAGCCTGGTGGCTTTGGTGCTTCCCTTGCCAACCCCACTGCCAACCCACACGTTTCCTCCCCAGTGGGTATTTGAGCCCTCCTGGGAGACAGTCAGGCAAGCAGGACTTAAGATCCAAGTTTTTCCATAAGGATGCCTTCATGGAAAATATACTGTGTAGTGGGATTTGAGACATGCCTGGCTATGGCCACCTTGTGACACTGAGCCAGCCTGGTTTGAAAGGACAGTGTTATGAGGTGTCTTCAAATCCCAGAATGGTTTGGGTTGGAAGGGACCTTGAAACCCATCTCATTTCACCACCTGCCATGGGCAGGGACACCTTCCAATGTCCCAGGCTGCTCCAAGCCCTGTCCAGCCTGGCCTTGGACACTGCCAGGGATCCAGAGGCAGCCACAGCTGCTCTGGGCACCCTGTGCCAGGGCCTGCCCACCCTCACAGCCAGGAATTCCTTCCCAATATCCCATCTAACTCTGGCCTCTGGCAGTGAGAAGCCATTCCCTGTGTCCTGTCCCTCCATCCCATGTCCCCAGTCCCTCTCCTGCTCTCCTGGAGCCCCTTTAGGCCCTGGCAGGGCTCTGAGCTCTCCCTGGAGCCTTCTCCTCTCCAGATGAACACCCCCAGCTCTCCCAGCCTGGCCCTGGAGGGACTCCAGCCCTTGGAGCATCTCTGTGGCCTCCTCTGGACTCACTCCAGCTCCTCCATGTCCTTCCTGTGCTGGGAGCCCAGAGCTGGGGGCAGCACTGCAGCGGGGTCCCTCCAGGACCCTGCAGAGGAGCAGAATCCCCTCCCTGGACCTGCTGCCCACGCTGTGGGATCAACCCAGGACACAGATGGTTTTCTGCCATTCCAGCCCTGGCAAAGCTCAGGGGTGATCCCTTCAGGGAGGTGATGGCCATGCAGCTCTGCTGGCAAGACCTGAGGATGGGGGGGACCTCCTGAACCCTCTCCTTGCTGAATGTTTCCAGTCCCTGAGCTCAGGCAGCACTCTGTGTGTGCTGCAGAGCAGCCCCAGCAGCAGAGCTGTCAGCACCCCCACACTGATCCTGCAGAGCTGCCCCGAGCCACAGAAGCCTGCTCAGCTCCCTGGATTAAGATAAACTGCCAAACCCCCAAGCACAGCCTGGGCAGGGCTCTGGCTGTGACCAGTGTTGTGTGGCCGTGCAGGGGCTCGGGGTGGTGACCACGGAAGTGTCACTGGCATCCCTGCTGTGCCTGTGCCCCAGAGGGGTCACCCTGTGGGACATGTTGGCTTTGTGCATTAGTGGATTTTCATTAAGCTTGTTTCACACTCCAGTGGTGGTTTTGGTGAGGTTTATTTCTCCAGCAATTCGCAGAAGCCACAGGGCTCCACTGTGAGGAATCTGAGGAATCTGAGGCCATCCCTGAGCAAGAGGATGCAGAAAGTGCCTTTCAAGGGCTGCAGTGGTTGGGTTTGCCTCACTGCCCAGGGCTGGTAATGCCAAGGGTGTGGGTTTGATCCCCAAAAGGACCATTCACTTCAGAGATGGACTCAGTGATCTTTGTGGATCATTTCCAACTCAGCATACTCTGTGAAATCAAATGTCATTGAGGCTTAAGGGATTCAGTCAGGAACAGTGTTTCCATCAGCTGTGGAATAAAGGAAGGTCTGTTTGTTTTTTGCACTGTTGGGACACACCTACCCCTGGAGACCCCATGGGGATAAATCCACCTCTGTTCACACCTGCATGGTGACAGCAGAGGGTGATCAAGGCTCTGAGAGTGGGAATTCTCCATAACTGGTCTGTGTGTCACAGGGCACAGTCAGCTGCCTGCGCATCCTGTCAGGAGCCAGCTGAAGCTGTTCCTGCTGACTGGACCTGAAAAAGTCACTCTGAGGTCTGGCTGGCTCCTCTAAACTGGTTTCAAGCTCAGACAACCAGCACCAGCCCATCCCTGATTCACAGGACTGGGAACCTCTCTGTACACCCCGGGCCCTCCCCTGGCCTGAAGGGTGTGACAAGGACCATGTTTTGTGGCATTGCAGAGTGCTGTGCTCCGTTAGCAAAAAATCCAGGGGAAGGATTGTTTCCATCTGTTCAGCAGTCTCAGGGACACGTCTGGGGTCCTGTGTCCTCTCTGGGGCTCCCAGTATCAGAGTCATGGACAAACTGGAGCAGGGCCAGCAGGACAGTGAGGTCAGCCTGGGGCTGGAGTGTGAGAGGTGAGGGCAGCTGAGAGCTGGGTCTGAGCAGCCTGGAGAGGAGGAGGCTGAGGGGCATCAAGGGAGAGAATGGTGGAAACATCCACAAAACACAACCAGCAAAATCCCAGTGGCATGTGAGGGAAAGTTTCTGCCCCACCAGAGCAAGGCAGCTGGGGGCTGCTGCTCAGAGAGCCTGGGGGTGCCCCATCCATGGAGATCACGTTCACTAGGTCTCATCTGGACACAGTCCTGAGCAAAATTATCTGATTGTGAAATTACTCTGCCAGAAACATCCAGAGGTCACTTCTGACTTAGGCCTTCCTGTGATTTCATTCCTGTGCACTCCCCTGGGTCTGTGATGAGAGGAGCAGTCACTGAGGACATGCAGTGGGGAGGTTCCTGCCCTTCCAGAGCCACTCCCTTGCCCCAGGTGAAGGAAAGGCGCTGAGGTTGCTGTAGTCATTCATCTCACCTGCCTTCTCCCACCGTGCAGCACATTTGCCTCATTAAGCTTGTTAGATGAGCCCCACCTCATCCATTTGGGTCTTTTGCTGAGCCAGACAAGAGCAGGTTCCCCAGGTACCAGCAGCACATGAGTCACACGTGTCCTGCTGTAGCTGTTGTCTTGTACATCTCCCTGAGCAGAGGCAGGAGATGCCTTGGAGAAGTCCTGTACTGCCAAGCTGGGGTGCAGTGCATGGAACTGGAAGAACATCCCAGAGACTTCACTCCTGCCAGGGGGGACCTGGAGCTGAGGAGTTTCTCCAGCTGCAAGGCCACTGAACCTGTGCCTAAATCATGGGATGTTGCCACATCCCAGTGTTGTGGTGGGACAGCTCTGGCTGTACATGGCCCCCGTCCTGGAAAACCCCAGTGTGTAAATGTGGGGTCAGTTCCTACAGCAGGTGGCAGAGACGCCAAGGGCTGTGTGCTCCTGATTCCTAAAGTTTTACCTTTCATGTTTTCACATTCTGTGGTGCCCAGGGGTGCAGTTCTGAGCTCACAATCAGTGTCACTCAGCTCTGCACAGAGCAGGGACACAAAAAAAATTCTTTCCCTGCTTAAGACCAAGGACAACTTTCAGCCCCAAAAGCACAAACAAGGGTGGGCTGGAGGGAGGAACAAGCAGGATGGGACCTCACAACCTGAAGCTGGAATTGGACAGTTAAACCTCAATATGCAAATGGACCAAAACTTATAAAAATGTAAGATCTTGTGACCCGTCAGCCATTTTGTCACCATTTTGGGTCCACCTTGGGTGTAGCTCTGTCCTGCCCAAGGTGTATCCTGGAGGCTTTTCAATAAATCCCTGCTTTATTATCTTACCTCTGTCCAGTCTCTATTCCAGGTCAGCCTTCCCAAGCCATCACTCCCCTCAGTCCAGAGCTGTCCCTGCCACAAGGGCAGCACTGTCCCATCTTCCTTCTTTGCCTTGTCTCCAGAGACAGAGATGTTTGTCTCGAAAATCACAGATGTCCTACACAATCTGTGTCGACAAGGAAGCAGCGAGCTCTGGCAAGAGCTGACAGGCTCCAGAAACATTACCTGTGTTTTATCTTCACGCCAGCATGAGAAACTATTCCCGGGAGTTTGGAAAGATGTGGCCTGAAGCAGTGGGACAGGGATGTCAGGGCGGGAGGGGAGGGCTGAGGTGACACAGAAGGTTTCAGACTGTTGGGTAATGGGGCTTTGCTTAAGCAGAAATGGATGGAAGGACTGGCCTCAGGATTTATTAGGATCATGGAGTGGTGTGGTTTGGAAGGGCCCTTAGAGATCATCTCATCCCACCCCCTGCCATGGGCAGGGACACCTTCCACCAGATCTGGTTGCTCCAAGCCCCATCCAGCCTGGCCTGGGACACTGCCAGGGATGGAAGTTCTGTGCTGTCCTTCTAGTTTTGTTCTCCTGGACAAAACTAGAGCTCAACAATACTGCTGAGGTTAACCCACATGATGAAAATGGAGCAGCAGTGTGGTGGCACATCTTGTGTTGCCCAAACCCAACCCCTTGGCACCCAGACATTAAAACATCCAAGAAACTGCAATGCTCTGAGCCAGTGCAGCAGTGAAGAGACAGACAGTGGATCAGAAAAATGGCTTTTGGTGGTGTGTTGGAGAGGAGCTGCTCAGTGGTAATTCATTGTGATGTGCAAGAACATGCTGGGGCCATGCTCATCCAAGCACCACGGTCCTGCCACTGCAATCCCAGCTGGCACAGCTCCTGTCACTGCCCCTGATGCCAAGGGGAGCCAGCCTGGAGCTGGGTGAGAGGTGCCTTCCTTTGGGTGCTGCTCCTCCAGGCTGTTTCTCAGAGCTGTCAAACGAGTTGTTCTTCCATGAAATATTGTTAGGGGTTGGGAAAAGCCCATCTGAGTGCAAACCTCTCTGCATCCATCTGAGCTGGCATACACGGGATGGGGCAGCTTTCATGCTACCACTCTCCAGTCCTCTCCCACCCCTGAGGCTTCCCCTGTGCCCTGAAGCTGTGCAGTGCTGAGGCTGTGCTGGCAGATGTGCCAGGGCCAATGGTGGACTGCAGCTGGAGCTCTGCAGGGCTGGGCTGGCAGCAGGGGAGCTCTGGGATGGCCCTGCAGTGACTGGGATGTGCTGGCAGTGCCAGGCTGGGCGTGGGGAGGGCACGGACACGTGCTGGGCTCACTGCTCTGGGATGTGGGGAGAGGAGGCAGCGCAGGCACCCGTGGGTGTCAGCCCTGCAGCAGGGGTGGGTGTCAGCTGCTCTGCTGTCAGCACCCAGAATCAGAGAATATCCCAACTCGGAGTGGACCCACAGGGATCATCCAGTAAACTCTTGTCCCTGTGCAGACACCCCAACAATCCCATCCTGGGCATCCCTGGCAGCGCTGTCCAAACACCCCTGGAGCTCTGGGGCCGTGCCCATTCCCTGGGGAGCCTGGGCAGTGCCAGCACCCTCTGGGGAAGAACCTTTCCCTGATATCCAACCTAAAACCGCCCTGACACAGCTCCAGCCATTCCCTGGGTGCTGTCCCTGGTCCCAGAGCAGATTTGGAAGCTGCAGACTGCTGAGTTTCCCAATCCCACAGGACTGAAAGCAGCCCGGGCTGTTGGCTCACCTGCCCTGTCAGAGTTTCCCAGGGAGGTGGCAGCTCCATCTCTGGTCTCTGCCCCACGGGCTTGTCAGCACAGCTCCTGGGCAGCCTTCCCACGGCTGTGCCTGGTTCGGTGTCCAGGGCTGCTGCTGCCCGGGCCGTGTGCGGGGCCGCGGGGACGGG
Organism: Sylvia atricapilla; assembly: GCF_009819655.1. Lineage (NCBI taxonomy): Eukaryota > Metazoa > Chordata > Aves > Passeriformes > Sylviidae > Sylvia > Sylvia atricapilla. The sequence continues at coordinate 5,650,565 of NC_089161.1, forward strand.
CGGCTCTCCATTGTCAGCGTGTCAGCTCAGCTTTGTGCTGCCTGCTCGGGCTGCTGGGTGCACCTCCCGTGATGGGCATGTGCAACTTGCAGCCGCGGCCTGCCTGAGCCTTGGGAAGCTGCTCTATGCAAATGGAAAAGTAAAAAAACCCACCCATTTCCCCCAGGCAGACAGGGAGGAGTGCATGGTATGGGGCTGGTGGGGTTTTTTCCAGTGGAACAATGCTGTGCCCGCTCCAGCTGTGGGTTCCTTTTGCCGTTTTCCTGCTTGAGACACTGTCCTACATGTTTTCTAACTACCAACTCAGCAGAACCAATTTTTTCTCCCGTCACTGCTCTCTACAGACAGTAACATCCAAGATGTCCTGCCCCTGCACAGCTCTCCCAGTGAAGGAAGTGAATTCCAAAGCTCCAAACTGCAATAACCCAGCTGCCCACCTCCTGTCAGGATTTAGGTCCTACCTGTGCAGGTGTCTGACTGTTCCCTCCTCTCTCTCTTTTTTCCAGCCCCTTCTGCTGTGTCCATCATGCACCAGGTGAGTCGCACCGTGGACAGCATCACCCTCTCCTGGTCCCAGCCTGACCAGCCCAACGGAGTCATCCTGGACTATGAGCTGCAGTATTATGAGAAGGTACTGGGGTACCTTGGCAGGGGTCATCCACAGCTTTTGGGGAGAGGATGGGGTGTAGAGCTTCACTTAAGGGTGTATAGTTGTTGACCAACAGGAGACTCCTCTTGCTGCATTTGGTCATGCAGTGACAGTGGCCATCAATCCTTGGGTCCAAGTGATGGTTCCAGTGGCCCAAGTGTAGAAAATCATTCAGGAGCTTCTCTTGTCACCTCCACAGAACTGGTGGCAACTGGACCCATTGCAGGGGAACAGGGTAGCCAAGGCCCAGGGTCTATTTTTTCCTTTTTGTGTACTGGAGCATTAGTAGGAAATGGGAATGACAGGGAACATCCAGTCCCAGCACACTCAGTGGGTTCCAGTCTTGGAGATTTTCTGGAGTGCTGTCCATGGGTGCATTTACACCAAAGGTGAGTTTGGGATCTCTTCAGCTTCCTGAGCCCAGATGTTGTACAGGGAGAAGGTGTCCCATGCTCCCATGGAGGGTCCACTATGGAGTCAGTGTGAGGGGGTCCCACAGCACTGGCTCTTCCATCCCTGAGGAACCTGCTCCTTCCATAACCTCCCTGTCCAGGCAAGCAGAGGGATTTCAGTCTGGAATGTGCCAGTGTGTCCATCCCACCAGTGGCTGCTCAGAGACCTGAGGACTGAGTGAAAGTTGGTCCTGGGACCTGCCAGGCTGAACTTCATCTGTGCAACCCAGGGGACATGGGGAGCAGGAGACTTCTCCTTCCAGGAATCTTCCCCCTTGCACAAGAGCTTATAAGCTATACATTATAAATTGCAAACTAACTAATTAAAAAGCTTTATGATTAAATGGAACTGAAAATATTTTTCCCAGCAGTTGCCGGAAGAAATGATTAATCCCCCCCACTGCCTGCCTGTGACCTATTTTCTCATCACCAAGAGCCAGAGGGAGAATAGGGAGGAGGGGGGCTCCTTTGTAAGCTGTTAAATAGGTCCTGACCTATATTGCATAAATCACAGCCATTTATTTTGACCCTTGGAAACGATCCCAGAATACATGGCAAGATGGATGAGTAGATAACAAGACAGATCTGGGAAGCAAGAGGGGTCCTTTCCCTGGGGACCCTCAATGGAGAGGCAGAAGATCTCAGGGAGTACATTCTCCTCCTCTTGCTTTATCTTAGTCTCTCACTCTCTTTCTTTCTTCCTTCTCCTCTGTTTTCTGAGGGAGACTGTAAATAAAAGGAATTTTTGTCTAAAAATTGGTGCTGCTGTTGGTGGCCAGACTTTGCAGGCAACCACATCTTCCTGTCCCATTGTCATAGTTAGGGCACAGCATGTCCCTGATGATGGGGACAAGTGGCCCCACTCTCAGGCAGTGCTGTTCATGGAACACTAAGCCTGGCACAGAGGGCAGAGCTGGGCTGAGGTTCTCCCTGTCCTGGTATTTCAGAGAACCATGGAAGCATCCCAGAATGGTTTGGGTTGGGAAGGACCTTAAAGCTCATCCAGTGCCACCCCTGCCATGAGCAGGGACACCTGCCACTGTCCCAGGGTGCTCCAAGCCCCATCCAGCCTGGCCTTGAACACTGCCAGGGATCCAGGGGCAGGCACAGCTGCTCTGGGCACCCTGTGCCAGGGCCTGCCCACTCTCACAGCCAGGAATTCCTACCCAATATCCCATCCATCCCTGACTTCTGGCAGTGGAAGCCATTCCCTGTGTCCTGTCCCTCCATCCCATGTCCCCAGTCCCTCTCCAGCTCTCCTGGAGCCCCTTTAGGCCCTGGCAGGGGCTCTGAGCTCTCCCTGGAGCCTTCTCCTCTCCAGGTGAACACCCCCAGCTCTCCCAGCCTGGCCCTGGAGGAGCTCCAGCCCTTGGAGCATCTCTGTGGCCTCCTCTGGACTCACTCCAGCAGCTCCACATCCTTCCTGTGCCGGGACCCCAGAGCTGGGGGCAGCACTGCAGCGGGGTTTCACCAGAGCAGGGCAGAATCATTGGAACCCTGTGGAACCTTTTTTTTTCACTGGTTCTTGGTTTGAAGGAGGCCCAGCTCTATCTCCCCAGCCCTGATGTTTGTTATGTGCACAGGGACATTGGGTCCTGCTCTGGCTGCTGGACACAGCTGAGTCCCAGGTTAGTCCAGCCATTGCTGTGCTGCCTTTTGCAATCAAAAGGCATTTCCTGGATCCCTGGAAACAATCCCAAAATGCAGGGCCTTGGCTCTGCCGTGCTCTTCCCCTGCTTCCCATTAATCCAGCGGTTGGATGTGGCGTGTGACACATCCCAGGTGTGTTCTCACTCCACTGCCAGTCTGTGCAGAGGTGATTTCCTTCCAAATATTTCATTACAAACTGTCCCATGTGCTTCTGAATGCTCAACAAAGATCTCTGGAGCCGGTTAAGTTGTTTCTGGCGGAATTTTTTTTTTCCCCCAGTAGAAAATTGCATTTTATTTTCATGAAAACAGCTCAAATGAAGAATAGCAGCATACACATTATATATAAAAAGCACCTTGGCTCTTCATTTTTAATAGCTTCTCTTCTATTTAAAGATATAAATTAAATTTAAAAAAATAGAAGAATTTATTTCAGCGTTGACAGAAAAGAACTGTTACAATACCTGAAACAAAGGTGTATTTTTCTTTCCTTTTCACAGATTATTTATAACGCTGCTATTCTTAGATGCCATCAAAAATGCCTGTACAAAGGCAACATTATGAGTTTCTTTACGTGGAGTTGGAGCAAATCCACGCAGATTGTTTCACAAACACTGCCTGACGTGGCTGCTCTCTGCAGCCCTTGCCTTAATGTGGTTTTTTTTTTTCACTTCCAAGAGGCACCTGCCAACGTTTCTCTTATTAAAACAGTCTGTGTTGTCTTCATTTAGAAAGGGCATAGCAGTTTTTATCCAAAGTTGCCAGACTTATCCCAGAGTGTGGGAACTGGAGACCCACTGCAGTGTCAAGCCCTGCAAAGAGTAATTAGCCCTCCTCATTATGCAAAATGGTTGGGTTTGATGATGCTCAAAGTCACCCATTTTATAATTGTTTGGAGAAATTCAGCCCAATTTGGTCACCAGTGCAGGATTTTAGGAGGCAAAGGAGCCCTTTGATGTCTGCAGCCAGTGCTGGAGAAGAGCCTGGGCTGGCTGGGAGTGAAGGGTGGGGGAAGGACCTGTGGAGGTGGAACTGGAGGTGGAGCTGGAGCCTTCCTGGTGCCCAGGAGCTTCTGGCCAGAGCCCAGCAGCCCAGGACAGGATGTCCCCAGGGCTTGGAGCAAGGATGCTGCTCCCAGGCTGACTGAGGGGACATCCCTGCCCATCTCAGGGGGTTGGAACAAGATCGTCTTTAAGGTCCCTTCCAACCCAAACCATCCTGGATTCTCTGACTTTTGGAGTCTGACTTTTGCAGTGTTGGACACCAAAATCGCCGAGCCTGGAGCCAAAGGTGCTGCCTGATGTTTCCCAGCTGTCCTGAGATGGGGCTGCCCCTTCACCCAGTGCTGCCCAAATCCTTGAAGGGGGCTCTGTCCCAGGAAACTGGGAGTTCCAGGAGATGGAGAGGAATCTCTGCCAGGGAGGCCTGGGATAGCCTACCTGCAGTCCCAGTGCCTGTCCAGGGCCACACTGGAGCTGGGCACTGTCCAGGACTGGTTTGGGAGAGGCAAACACTCAGAGAATAATTAGAATAATTAGAGAAGCCCTCCAAGATCAATCAGTCCAACCTTCACCCTGACACCCACCAAACCACATTTGCAAGTGCAGCATCTCATTTTTTGAGCACTTCCAGAGATGGAGACTCCACCACTGCCCTGGGCAGCCTGTGCCAATGCCTGAAAACCCTTTTAATGAAGAAATATTTCCTTATATCTAACTTGCACTTCCCTTGGCACAACTTGAGGCCATTTCCCCTTGTCCCACGTGATGGGATACCTGGCTGGGGCACAGATGTTTTTGGGCTGTCCTCACAAGTGGTGGATCCCTGTGAGAGTCCAAGGGCTGTGGATCCCACAGGCGCAGCCCCAGTGGGGCTGGCAGGACCCTGCTCCCACGGGTGAGCATCCCAAAATGCAGCTGTGTGATGGTTTGGCACCCAGCCCTGGCGTGTCCTGCTGTGTTTGCCCCCAGGGCTGTGGCAGATGCCACTGTGCCAGGCTCACAGGAACTCTGCCAAATTCACTCAGCCGACTTTTTTTTTTTTTTTTTTTTTTTATGCGACTTTTTAGAAGCAATTTTTGTAAATCCTTTGGGTGTCTCACAGCCTACCCATGTTTCAAGAGACTCTTTTTTTTTGTTGATCAGACTTTGGTTTCAGCTTCAGTTGGACTCGTGGGAAGGGGAACCAGATGAGGACTCAAAATCAAACCAGCAAGTTATTCTGAATTAGGATTTCCAACTCAAAACAAAATCAGTAGGAAAAAAAACCTCCAGACACCACAAACCTCTGCTTGGACTTGGGCTTTAAACCACCTGGGATGCACTTGGCCTGCTGGAGGAACCCAGAGAGGTGAAAGGGGAGAAGTGTTTGAGGTGAATGTGCAGGTCCTGGAGAGGTGATGCCAAGGAGAAAGAGTAGCTTTGATAAGGGAGGGTGGAGAGGTGTAAATGGTTTTTCCTCGTGCTCTGGGTTCAAAGGAGAGCACATCACAAGCACACCTTGCTCAGCCAGGAAGACATCAATTTCCCAGGCTATCAACCACCCTGTAGGCTTGGCCATTACATTCCATTTAAAGTCCTCCAGGAGCAGGGATGAGGCTCTCCAAAAGAGTTGGACAAGTGATTTTAAAACAACTGTGTTGTTGTGAGTGCCCTCCAAGGGCCTGGGAGGATTCATCCAAGCCCTTGAGCTCTAAAACTGTAAACGTTTCCTGACCTATTTCTCTCCTTGCCTGCCTGGGAAAGGTCCAAGGGAGTGCTGAGGACTGATCAGACAAATGAGGCCATGAGTTTGCTGTGTGCTCATCCTCCCTTGGTCCGTGTGGATCTGCATTTGAGCTTTTCACTGTCATCAGTCTAATTACCCGAGACCCCAGTGACAACCAGGGACCTTCAGCACCAGATTCAGATGTATAAAACAGATATTGTAGTTTTTAGAAGGGAGAAGTATTCCTGAGTAGTGTTAATAGTAGAGGTCTCTGAGGTGTTTCACAGAGTCCCAGAATGGTTTGGGCTGGAAAGGACCTCAAAGCCCATCTCATTCCAGCCCCTGCCGTGGGCGGGGATCCCTCCCATAGCCCCAGTGAGGCTGCTCCCAGCCCCATCCAGCCTGGCCTTGGACATTTCCAGGGATCCAGGGGCAGCCACAGCTTCTCTGGGCACCCTGTGCCAGGGCCTCACCACCCTCACAGAGAGAAATTTCTTCCCAATATCTCATTTCCTGCTCTCTTTCAGTCTAAAGCTGTTCCCCCTTGTCCTATTCCTCCATGTCCTCACGTGTAATGCTGAGCTCCCCTGCTCTCCTGCAGAAGGATTTACCATCAGCATTTCCACCCCTGGGGTTTGGCCTTGAAGAAACACATTCCTGCCAGGCCCCTCTCTTACCACCACCCACACCAGAGCACTGCTCAACCAACCAACCACTTAGGTCTCTTCAAGGCTGGGTTGGATGCTGTGGGCAGGCCCTGGCACAGGCTGCCCAGATCAAGTTGAACACTTGATCTAGTAGAAAGTGTCCCTGCCCATGGCAGAGGGTGGAACTGGATAAGCTCTAAGGTCCCCTTCCAGCTGAAACTGTTCCATGATTCCATGACAAGATCCCTGACAGGATGGTGCAGCTGGGTGGGTGTCAGGCTCTTCTTCCAGGGAAAAAGCAACAGGGCAAGAGGACATAGTCTCAAGCAGTGCCAGGGGGGGTTCACGTTGGACAGCAGGAAGAATTTCTTCATGGAAAGGGTGCTCAGACACTGGAAGGGGCTGCCCAAGGAGGTGGTGGAGTCCTCACCCCAAAGATGTCCAAGAAATGGACATGGCACTCAGTGCTCTGGGCTGGTGACAAGGTGGAGATCAGTAAAAGGCTGGACTTCATGATTTTGAATGACTTTTCTAACCTTACTGATTCTGTGGAACCTTCCTTCTGCCTGATTGCCCCTTCATTACCCTCTGTCCATCAGCACTCTGCTGCAGAAGTTGGTGAGGAGAAGTAGGTGCTTTCTCTTTTCTGGGAGTTTCACTCTGGCCCCTCGTTCCCATGGGAAAAGCAGAAATGTCTCCATGCCACCCATGTCATGTCAGGGCTGGGACAGGGGTCAGTGCCCTGGTCACACGCTCAGTCACACTTACAGAGTTCCACAAACCTCATGTCTCACTTTCTGCCAGTCCCTGCCAGAGTCTCACGCGGTGACCCCTCCTCACTGAGGGTGCAGGCGAGGTCCTGTGCAGTGACCTGAAGTCAGCAGGTCTCAGGGACTCACTGGGAACTTGCCAGCTCAGATTTTGAGCTTTGCTCCTCTGTTCCATCCTGTGATCTGCCAGGGCAGCCTGACCTGCCACACCCGAGGTACAGGCAGGACACATGAGCACCTTCAGTGTCACTACAGCCACTGGATTCCAAAACCTGCATCTCCTTTTCTCAGGTGCTTACTTACAGCTGGGCTTTGCTGAGAGCTCTCTGGTTTCCAGAAGCATTGTGCTCTTGGCATTGCTGTTTTGCTCTGACTTTTGGGGCTTCATGGCAGCCAGGTTCTTGGCCACCTTTCTCTGGCCACAGTCAGGACCCTCTGTCATCCTCCTCTGTTGACTCCACGTCCCTGGGAGATGGGGACTATCTATTCTCTTGTGTGAAGAAATCCTGCCTGCCCACCAGTGCTGCTGAAGGGCACAATTCCTAAGGGCAGCGATGGATCTGTCACCTACACAAGTGCAAAGCCACCTGCGCTGTTGGAATTCTGGAAACTTAGATTTAAGATTTTAGCTTATAGTAATACACATGAGTCAAGATGGAGGACTCTGGGCATTGTCTGGGTCCTTCTTCACCTTCTTCTTCATGGGTTTGGATGGTTTTCTGTGATTGGTTCATAGTGTCCACGTTGTGGACTTCTAATAGTTAGTTATTGGGTTTAAAGTAAAAATAATTTAGGTGGCATTTCATACTGCACCAGTGTGTGACTGCTCCAGTCCTCAGCTACAGAACTGCAGACAAGGGGCAGAACAAAAGTTTGGAAATAGTCTCATTAAAATACTTTGAAATATGCTCTTGGGGTCCCCTTAGAATCTTGGCTGTGGCCTCTGGAAAAGCAGGCTCTGGGATGGGAGCAGAACTTCTCCTGAGGTCCAAAACCCAGTGTTCAGGTGGGCTTTACCTGCTGGCAGAGGAAGGTGGGATTGGGGAAGAGCAAATGGACTGTGCTGAGGCTGGATAAGGCACAGCAGGAGGGGATGGGAGAGGAGGAAAGTGCTAAGAGAAAGGCACAGAAGAGAGAAGAAGTTCCCATCTCCAGTGACCTCAAGACTTAGAGAAGCAGCCTGAGTTTTGAAGTTACTGCCTTCTTTAGAGCCTTTTCTGAGAGGTGGTGGAGCCTACTCACGTCCCTGAGTCTGTGTCTCCGTGCCAGGACAGACCTGTTTGTTCAGACCTCGGTGGTCTCTCCACCCTGCTCTCCTGTCCTTACTCCTTCCAGAGCTGCAACACCTGACTCTGGACTGAAGGTTCTAATGACAGATTTGTGTTTTCTCTGCAGGATCTGAGCGAGTTGAACTCAACCACAGTGAAGAGCCCCACCAACACCGTGGCAGTGCAGAACCTCAAGGCTGGCACCATCTACGTGTTCCAGGTGCGGGCGCGCACCGTGGCCGGCTACGGCCGCTACAGCGGGAAGATGTATTTCCAGACCATGACTGAAGGTGAGCCTGCAGCTGCCCTGTAAAGGTGACTCAGGGTCTGGAGAGATGTGGAGATAGACACACAGCTGGTCCCCTTGCTGTCAGTCCCCTCAAGGGTGTGTTGACAAATCACATTCAAGACCTGGAAAGAAGCCTGGTGATACAGTCTTACAGCAGGATAGTGTTTAATGAGCCCCATGAAGATGTATCAGGTCCTGAGGGCTGACCTGCAACCTCCCAGAGTGGCTTTATAATATTTGGGAGAGGGCTCTTCAGGTGTGTTTCGTAAAGCAAAGGTTTTAACAAATGAGAAAATAACAAATGATATAGAAACAAAACAGAAGCGTGCTGAGGCGCAGAGAAGCCCTTACACCTGGCTGAGACACCCCAAAAAGCCCTGAGCACGTCTGTGCTCCTTCTTAAATACTTAATGTTTTAGGAGGGCTTTTGGCTTGCTGCCCATCAGAAACTAGCTGTACTTCAGAAGAACAGCTACAAAGACCAGCAGGTGCCTCTGTGCTGGCACAGAGCCAATGATCATTAGAGAAACACAGAACGTTCTGGTGCTTCTCCTTAAAAGTTAGGGGTGAAACTGGAACCCCTTTTCCTTATTTAGAAACATTTGCTTGGGTGTGGAAATGCACTGCTACAGCCTGGGTGCTTGTTCCATGCAGGGGAAGCCCCAGTTTCTGCCCAGCTTTTCTGTTGTGGGGATATGTCTGCTCAGCTGGATGTACAAGAAGCAAAATTTATATTTTCTACCTGCACAGCTGCTGATGACAAACGCAGAGCCATGTCTTCATTTTCTAAATTTGTGCTGCTAAATAAAACAGGCCAAGCCAGTTTTCTGGCCCTGGGGCCAAGGACAAGGCACAGCACGCTTCCAACAGGACTAAAAATCCCTCCCAAAAGGAACAGCTCCATCCAAACTTCCTTTTGGGACACATCCCCCAACCAGAGGGGAGTCCTGACTGTCCCAGACCAAAACCATGCCAAGAATCAACCATAACCTGTGCTCAGGGCTGTCCTCTGACTTCCATAACCTGGTGAGGGATGGCACATCCTGTGCCACAGTAACCTGTCCCATTTTCCCCTTGTGCCAGCTGAGTACCAGACCAGTGTGCAGGAGAAGCTGCCGCTCATCATCGGCTCCTCGGCGGCGGGGCTGGTGTTCCTCATCGCCGTGGTGGTGATTGGCATCGTGTGCAGCAGGTAGGGCAGGCTGGGACACCCCCAGGGCACTGGGGACACGGGGAGGGGACAGAGGTGCCCCCTTGGGAACAGCCAGAGGGTCTGTGGGTCCGACCCTGGATGCTGCAGTCTTCCCAGAGAGAGAGGTCTCACTAGAGCCAGGGACCTGGGGCAGTCGTCAGGCCACCACATAACCTCAGCAAGGTGCAGTCTGTGGCTGCAAGTGATCAGGTCTTAGGAGTGATTTCAGCCCTTAGTGATTCCAGCTCTTTGCAGTGATTTCAGCCCTTAGCAGTGATTTCAGCCTTTAGCAGTGATTTCAGCTCTTTGCACTGATTTCAGCCTTTAGCAGTGATTTCAGCCCTTAGCAGTGATTCCAGCCCTTAGCAGTGATTTCAGCCCTTAGCAGTGATTTCAGCTCTTAGCAGTGATTCCAGCTCTTAGCAGTGATTTCAGCCCTTAGCAGTGATTCCAGCCCTTAGCAGTGATTCCAGCCCTTAGCAGTGATTTCAGCCCTTAGCAGTGATTTCAGCTCTCCCTTTTGAGGTGACCCAGGCTGACTTAGAGGGACAGGAGTGCTGTGTGGTGATTCCACAGGGCAGCCTTTATTATCCCACACCCTGCGAGGGAACTGGGCAAACTCTGGGGTATTTCTGGGGGAAATCCAGGGTGGTACCAAAGGGGAAAGACCAAAGGGTTAGAAAGAATCTACATGGGTATGTCAGAGCACGATGGGACCTCACCATGACCAGGGAGAACAGCCTCATCTAAGGGTTATCTCTCCCAGAGAGGGTTGGGATGAGCTTACCACAGTCCATTCAAGGGACACCCCTCCAGGGCAGTGGCTTGGCAGGGTCACCTGCCTCCACAGCCCCTCAGCACAGCCCCAGCCCTGAGGGGCCCATGCTGTGCCCAGGTCTCAGTCCCCAGCCCTGAGGGGCCCATGCTGTGCCCAGGTCACCTTTCCCCAGCCCCAGGAGCCCATGCTGTGCCCAGGTCACCTTTCCCCAGCCCTGAGGGCCCATGCTGTGCCCAGGTCTCAGTTCCCAGCCCTGAGGGCCCATGCTGTGCCCAGGTCTCAGTTCCCAGCCCTGAGGGCCCATGCTGTGCCCAGGTCTCAGTTCCCCAGCCCTGAGGGCCCATGCTGTGCCCAGGTCACCTTTCCCCAGCCCCAGGAGCCCATGCTGTGCCCAGCTCTCAGTCCCCAGCCCTGAGGGGCCCATGCTGTGCCCAGGTCACCTTTCCCCAGCCCCAAGGGCCCATGCTGTGCCCAGGTCTCAGTTCGCAGCCCCAGGAGCCCATGCTGTGCCCAGGTCACCTTTCCCCAGCCCTGAGGGCCCATGCTGTGCCCAGGTCTCAGTCCCCAGCCCTGAGGGGCCCATGCTGTGCTCAGGTCACCTTTCCCCAGCCCTGAGGGGCCCATGCTGTGCCCAGGTCACCTTTCCCCAGCCCCAGGAGCCCATGCTGTGCCCAGGTCACCTTTCCCCAGCCCTGAGGGCCCATGCTGTGCCCAGGTCTCAGTCCCCACCCTGAGGGCCCATGCTGTGCCCAGGTCTCAGTTCCCACCCTGAGGGGCCCATGCTGTGCCCAGGTCACCTTTCCCCAGCCCTGAGGGCCCATGCTGTGCCCAGGTCTCAGTCCCCGGCCCTGAGGGGCCCATGCTGTGCCCAGGTCACCTTTCCCCAGCCCTGAGGGCCCATGCTGTGCCCAGGTCTCAGTCCCCACCCTGAGGGCCCATGCTGTGCCCAGGTCTCAGTCCCCAGCCCTGAGGGGCCCATGCTGTGCCCAGGTCACCTTTCCCCAGCCCTGAGGGGCCCATGCTGTGCTCAGGTCTCCCTTCCCTTCCAGAAGACGGGGCTTTGAGCGGGCAGACTCGGAGTACACGGACAAGCTGCAGCACTACACCAGTGGCCACAGTACGTACCGGGGTCCCCCCCCGGCCCTGGGGGGCCCCTCGCTGCTCGGTTCGTGCTCCTGCTCACTTGGGCCTTGAGGGGTGGGCTGTGGGCAGGGTGTGTGTGTGTGTGTGTGTGGGCAGGGCAGCTCCAGATCCCCCCAGACACTGATCCCTGCCCTGCTCTCTCAGCCCTGCACGCTGGCAGGTGCCTGAGTGTGTTCTCCAGACCTCTGTGACAGCCAACACCTCCTGAAGCAGCACTGTCTTCTGTGCTGCAGCCTCTGCCACCATGCACCATGTCTTGCTCCTCCTGAGCTTTGCCCATCTCCTGAGCAGGAGTGAGACCCCTTCCCTCACCTCTCCCTGTCAGCAGAGTTCTGTCCCCCTACAGGAACCCACAGACCTTTGCTAGAGCCCATCCCAGTGCTCCCAGATTCCCAGAAGATGTGAGATATATCTATATATAAGTATGTAATACAATATCTAACATGCCCTCTCTTGTAGCCTCCCTCTTCCAACATCCCTGTGCAAGTCACTCCCTCACACGCAGCATTCCTGCTCAGCCTCCCTGCACACCCTGCTTCACCCCAGTGCATCCTTCTCCCCCCACCCCTGGCAGTGTCCAAGGCCAGCTTGGACAGGGTTTGGAGCCACCTGGGGTAGTGGCAGGTGTTCCTGCCCATGGCAGAGGGTGGAATGAGATGAGGTCATTTAAGATTCTTTTCAACCCAAACAATTCCATGATTCTATGGATAACCCCTGCTTTCATGTCACTGAAATTCCTTCTCCCCCTTACTAGAGACCTGTTGCTCTAATCTTGCTTTAGTCCAATCTTGGTTGGGATTTTCCTCATTGTTCCACTTGCAGCTTTAGGATTTCTGCCCTTTTAATACCTTGTTCCTGTACAAATCCAGGCCTCGCTCAGAGCATGGAAAACACCAGTAGTGTTTCCACTCAAGACTCACTGTTGCTCCTGCTTTTACCTGGGAAACAAGTCCCAAAAGTCAGAGCTGCAGCCCTGTGCCCCAGCAGCCTGAGCTGGCTGCCTCACTATCACTTACCAGGAAAAATGACACTTTTCAGGAGACATTATGCAAATGCAGCTCTCAGTTGTTTGCCAGGCTGGGCTGCAAACACACATTCACACATTCTCCCGGGGCCTGGTGTGGGATGTGACAGCTCCAGGCTGGGATGGGTTTAATCACTGTGCCTGCACCATTTGGAACAAGCCTGGTGGCACAGGCTGCAGCAGGGCTGATACAGCCTGGGGTGCCTTTTAGCCCCTTCCTCACCCAGCTCATCTGGCCAGGGCTCAGTCCCCAGCAGTGATTGCTGTGCAGACACTGCAGCAAATTGCCAAGGCCCAGGGAGCCTGTGAGCACTGCAGAACCCCCTGAACACACCCAGCGTCCTGGAGCTGGGAGTCACAGTCTGGGGCTCTGTGGGGCTCCTTCTTTAGGGAGCTGTGAGCTCTGCTCTCCAAATGGCCCGATTTGGAGTGAGCCAGGGGCCAGAAAAGGAGTACAGAAAGGGGAGATCACAGGTAAGAGCTGTCCCACAGTACAGCTGGCTGGGATGTGCAGCAGCACTCCAGCCTCACCAGGTCCTTGGCCACTGCCTTTCCCATGACGGATCACTGTGTCCCCTGCTCGGCCTGCCAAGAGGAACCTGTCGCTTGTGATTTTCCTTGTGTGTCTCACTACTTCTCTTGGGGCTCCCAAGAGGGAAGCCAGCCTTGGGCAGGGGTGCCAGCCAGGAGAACAGGGCAGACTGGACTGTCCCTCCTGCTTGGACAGCTCCTGGAAGGGTCACAGATCCCCCACAGAGGAGCTTGTGGGCCGGTGTTCATTGAAATCAGCTTTAACAGTCCTGTGAAACAGGGCTCTGCATGTTCTTTCTCAAACTGTTTCTTCTCTGTCTGTGTCTTGATTATGCACCTTGCTGAGGTAAAAAGACTGTCACTCAAACAGTTTCCTCTTTTCCTTGATGCCGACCATTCCAGTTGCATCCGTCTGTCTGACTCTCTCCCTCACCTTTCACACAGTGACTCCAGGGATGAAGATTTACATCGACCCTTTCACCTACGAAGATCCCAATGAGGCTGTCAGGGAATTTGCAAAAGAAATCGATATCTCTTGTGTCAAAATTGAGCAGGTGATTGGGGCAGGTAGGTGACCTGGGAATGGCTGGCTGGCCCTCAGCAGCACAAGCTCCTTGATGGTGCCAGGAGTTGGGAGGATTTAGCCTGATGCCACTAGAGATCTTACTTAGCGCCAGGCTGGACTAGAAGGAGCAGGGGAGATCAGTGCAGGAGAAGCAAGACCAACAGTTCCCATGTTCCCAAGCATATAATTCCATCTGTGCTTCTCAGAGATGAGTGCAGCTGGAGGATGAAGGGGGAGGGGACACGGATCAGGGGGTGGGTGCTCAGCTCAGGGATGGGCAAGGCAGGCACAGCTGGGGCCAGGGTCCCTTGGGGGCACGGCAGAGGTGGGGGAGGCTCTCAGGCCCTGCCTTGTGTTCACAGGGGAGTTTGGCGAGGTGTGCAGTGGGCATCTCAAGCTTCCAGGCAAAAGAGAGATCTTTGTGGCCATCAAGACCCTCAAGTCTGGCTACACGGAGAAGCAGAGACGGGACTTCCTGAGTGAGGCCAGCATCATGGGGCAGTTTGACCACCCCAACGTCATCCACTTGGAGGGAGTGGTCACCAAGAGTTCTCCAGTCATGATCATCACTGAGTTCATGGAGAATGGTTCACTGGACTCCTTCCTGCGGGTATGAGATCTGGGATGTGCAGCTTTTAGAGGCTGTGCTAGCACAGAGGGGATTTGGGGGAAGGTTTCCTTCCCAGTGGCATTCCCTGCCTGGTGTTCCCTGTCACAGGGGCAGCTGCTGCATAGTCTAGAGGTCTGTGTTTTGGGAACAGAGCTGGGGATGACAGCCCCAGGGCTGTCATTTACATGTCTGTCCACTCATCCTAGGGTTGACAGCATCAGGGCTGTCATTTTTACATATCTGTCCATTCATCCTAGTGAGAGCTGTGCCTGCACCCACAGGTGCACACCCAGACTGACCCGTGGAGGCACAGCCTAACTCAGCTTTAACCCAGCAGGGCTCCACCTCCAGCTGCTCTGTCTAAATATTTCTAGTTTTGGGTTTGAAGTGGGTAATTGACTCTGTTGAAGGGAAGTGGCCTGGTCAATAGGAATAGATTGTCCCTTCAGAGCTCTCCTGTGCAGGGTGGGTGCATTTTGGGGTGACAGCAGCTGCCGTAGTGGTGCCCTTGGGATGTGTGAGATGACCCCCAACCCCTGTGAACTCCGCACTGCCCACCCTCCCTGGGAGGGAACATACTCATGGTGTATCCTGCCATGGGTGTGGAAAGACCCTCCTGGCCATAAAGGGGCTGTGAATGTGCTGCTGTTGGTCACCTGTGTCCTGTGTTCCTCAGCAAAACGACGGGCAGTTCACGGTGATCCAGCTGGTGGGGATGCTGCGGGGCATCGCCGCGGGCATGAAGTACCTGGCCGACATGAACTACGTGCACCGGGACCTGGCCGCCCGCAACATCCTGGTCAACAGCAACCTGGTGTGCAAAGTGTCTGACTTCGGCCTCTCCCGCTTCCTGGAGGATGACACCTCCGACCCCACCTACACCAGTGCCCTGGTAATGCTGCTCCTCCAGCCAGGGAGGGGGAAAGGGGGTGAAGGAAGCAGGGAGAGAGGGAAAGGAGGGATCTCGCCCTTCATGGCATGTTCTGGTTTAGGGCAGATTTGGGGGGAAAGCTCCACATGGAGTCACTCTGGGGAGCAAAACCAAACGGCCCCTCTCCCAGCTGGTCTGGGAAAAAAATCTCCTGGAGAAATGTGGAACAATCTGGTTTTTAACAAAGTGCCCACAAGCTTAAAGAATGAATAATATGAAACAATAAAATCTCTTGCTGCTCAGAAGAAAGATGGCAAAATAAAGTCCTGCCATGGGTGTAGCTCTGCTCTCCCAGTCTCTTATCAGTCCCTCCAGTGCTGGAAAATGCCATCCTGGGGCCGAGTGGGCCACAGGTGTGAGATTCCAGTGTCTCTCTGGGTTTTCAGTCCAGAGCAGGTTTAACCAGTCCCAATAAAAGGGGAAAAAACCAGTCCAGGAAACTTCTCTGCCTCAGCTAGCTAAACTAACTAACAGCACAGGAGATCTCTGTCCCACTGTCTGTGCTGCAGACAACACAGTCAAGGAGCAGAATGTAGAGGACTGAGTGCAGTTCCTGCAAACAAACTTGGTGTTTCTTTCCCCCTTTTCGCTCTCAGAACCAGTCTGAAAGGTACAGAACACAATATCCAACACAAACAGAACAGAGGACTGGGGATAGAAGCATCACAAAGTCACCCCGGGACACGGCAGGCAGCACTTTTTCAGGGTGTCAGCAGTGGAAAGGTCCCAGATGAGAAAGACCAATGAAATAAGATTCTCCCTTGCAAGGTCCTGTCATTCCTATGGAGAGCTGAGCCTTCCTCCAAACATGTCTGCAAACACACACATGTCCCTGGAAAGCCCTTGGTTGGGATCATGCTCTGCACCCTCCCCATGTGAGTCACCTGGGATCCTTTGAGATGAGATGCTGCCCTGACAGATTTGTTGCCAGGGCAGCAGCTCTGGGGTTTTTACCATCACTGTCCAGTCATGCTGCCCTGCTGTGCTTCCTCATATCATCTCACTGGCTTAGCCCCAGCAAGGACAGACTGAAGTGTACTAAGTGTGGGTGAGTGCCAGATATTAGATACTGATCTTCCAGAGAGTATCCAAATTAAACAGAAAAACACTCCTAAAAATGACTTCCCAGGAGCACCTTGGTGCCACAAGTGCCACCAAGAACTCAAGGCTCATGTCAGGCTGCAGAAGGTGCCCCAGGACCTGAGGATTATTTAGTTTTGCTCTGTGAGAGCTCAGCCAGGAGTTCTCATAAATAGCACACAGAAATGTTCTGCACAGTGCATCACGATCAATGCCCACGACAGGAATTCTTGGAAATCAGTGTTGCTAGAGCTGGGGCATGACCTGTAGGAAATCACCTCTCCTGGGTCTTTTGAAGCTGGCAGTGATGAGATGCCTGGCATAGCTCTTAGTAAATTTTATCAGTAGCTGAATACCTGACAAACACCTAAAAATGTGTGGGTTTATTCTCATCCGTGTCGCTTCAGACATCAACTCGTCCATCTTACACAGCCATCAGTGGTTTTTACAAACACTAATAACATTTCTTTTTCACAACATGTTCCTTACAGCCAATTAAATTTCACTTTCTTTACTAAATACATGGTGTTTACTACTGTTCTCTATCCCTGCTTTTGTGCCTGTAGCTTTTCTCTCTAATAATAAATTTGTCATCCCTAATTTATTCTCCTTTGAACTGTGGGCACTGTAACAGGACATTTATTAGCCATAATGACAGATTATGTGCACCTACTGTATCAGAAGTATCTTCCTCTGCAAAATGGTTTTTACAGTCATTCTCCCAGTGACCTTGTGTCCATAGGTGGCAGAAGCCACAAGCTCTGGCCTGAAGAGTTTCATGCTGGACCTTAGAAAAGTCTTCAGGGTGGTGAAGCTCCAGGTCAGACCCCACAGAGATGAGAGGTTTCACTGAAGTGAGTTCCCACAAGAATCCTCCAAAGTCTGATTCCCACTTTAGGACTTTTTAGCCATTTTTAAAAATCCACTACTTGCCAGGAGTTCTATCGAGAGTCCTTCTCATGGAGAGGACATCCTGTTTGGTATGCGTTGCTTCTTCTTCCCCCCTTGTGAAAAACAGTGTTTTGTCTGAGGTTTGTGGCTGTGGGAAGATTAAGGAATATTATCTTTTTTCATTATTCTGGCATGTACTAGGCCTGAGTACTGTGAAGTCCTGGGAGACCCTTAATAAGACATGGCAGTTGTTCATTGACAAAATATAATGTTTTTTAATCTTCTCACCACCACAAAGCACAGACACTTCTGCTTATTTCTTTCCAGCACAGGGGAAGATTTTCCCTTCAGAAGGTCCCTTGAGCAAAGGGCTCAAGTCCAAAGCACCTAGTAGAAAATCAGGAGGCAGAAAGGGCTGAAGCAGAACCTTCAATCCCTGTGTCCCCATTTGTGTGTGCCACTCCTGTGCACAACTCCTCAGTGGGAGTGGAGACTCCTGATTTCCCCAGAGCTGGGTGACAGACCCCAGTGCCCACCCCAGTCCATCCCATTTCCCACCAGTGACTCCCCCATCCCATACTGAGGGATCAGAACCTGCTGGATGGGGTTATCCACAGACAACTGGGACACAAGAACTCAGCCCAGAAATGGCGTAATGCTGACTTCAATGAGTGGAAGCTGTAGAAGGCTGAAGAGGAAGGTGTTCTAATTCCCTTTATTCTGCTCTGGAGGCAGCCAGGTGACAGCAAAGGGATGAAGTGAGATCAGTTTGGGTTTTTTACATTCCTGGCCATTCACTTTCTGCCAAAGACCCTGTTAGCACCATGGGCATTCAGTCATGCTGAGGATCACTGGAGCAGGAGGCAGGGGAAAGGAAGGAGCTGGCCTTGGTTAAGGTGATGAAGAGAAGACTGAGGAGACACCTCTAAGTGACCTTCAGGGCAGTAATGAAGAGACAGAGCCAAACTCTTTGCAGTGCCACCAGATGATACAATAAGGGGTCATAGACAAAAACATGGCTGGGGAGGTCCAAGGTGAACAACAGGAAAAGCTCCTTCCTCAGGAGGGTGTTGGGACAGGTCACCAAATGGGGAAAATCATCATCATTGAAGGCTTCCAGCATGGCTGGACAATCCACATCCACCCTGAGGGACAGACAGTCCTGTGCTCCCTCCCTTCTGGGATTTTACCAAAGGATCACAGGCAAATATTGCAGACACTGCAATTTCTCAGTTGCTGCTGCTCTCTCAGTTACCATGCCCTGTTTTTGCCCTGCAGGGGGGGAAGATCCCCATCCGATGGACGGCCCCTGAGGCCATTCAGTACCGAAAGTTCACCTCGGCCAGCGACGTGTGGAGCTACGGCATTGTCATGTGGGAGGTGATGTCCTACGGAGAGAGGCCCTACTGGGACATGACCAACCAGGATGTGAGTTCTTGGGAAACCAGGGGCAGAGACACTGCAGCAGGGAGCATTGCAAGGCCAGAGCCTGGTCACAGCCTGTCCCGGCCTGTGGTGTGTCCAGAGCCTTCTCTGTTGTGGCAGATGTGTCCAAGGTCAACACCTCTGGAAGCAGTAATGGGAATAATTTGGGGATTTATTCTGGCCCCGTGGTGCTGCTGTGGCAGAGACCCAGGGGTGTTGGCAGTGCTGAGAAAGGGAAGCAGGACAGAGGTGGAAAGGAGATGTCCTGACCTGAGAGCCTCTGGAGCAGACCATCATCTGCTGGGATCACAGACACTCCAGGAAAGCCTCTTACAAAGCCACACAGTGCCTTGGGTTGGAAGAGACCTTTAAAGATCATCTTATTCCTCAATCCAACCCCCTGCCATGATCAAGGACATCTTTCACTAGATGGTCATTAAATCCCCCATGGGAAGCCTGGGCTGTGGTCTGTAAGAAGCCAAGTAACTTAGACACAGCTAGAAACCAAAACCATGAGGTACTTCAGAACATGCTCAGTTTTAAATCTTTCATTCCTCTGCTCAGATTCGGGTCAGTTACATTCACTCCTTGCTCCTGGGGATCCAGCAGGTTCCTGCAAGGATGGTCCCTGGCTGCAGTCCCTGCCCTCAGCACAGCAGTGCCATTTCCATTCCCCCTGGTGCTCTTGGTGTGGTACCTGGGGCTCAAAGCCCAGCTGGCTGGTGGCAGTGAGTGCTGTGAGAATGCTGCACCCGCATGTGTGTGTCAGAAGGGCTCTTTTAACTCTGTGTCTGAGAGCAGCTGCCCTTCCTCACCTCATGAATACTCAGGTTGTAACATGAAGGTCCTGGGTGAACCTAGGGGACACAGGAAGCTCATCCTGGCTCTTGCAGGATCTGCCCGGCTTCTGGTGTGTCTCAGAGAAGCCTCTGGGGAGTCCCTTGGAAGCCCTCAGACATGCACTTCCATCTCCACCATCCTGTGGGCTCCTAAGGCCTTGCCTTACAGAGAGAGGGTGAGAGCCAAGCTCCCACCTGACCCCTGTCCCTCCTCCTGTCCGTGTGGCAGATCAGACCTTTTCCACCTCAGCAGATCTCCATCCACACCACGTCAGGTTTCTCCAGAGTGGGACAACTTCTTCCCTAATGCCTGGTGGGAAATTTATTCCCATGAATACCTAAGCCTGGAGCAGATGAATGATGCCTTAGAACCTTTGACTGTTCACAGAACCTTTGGCTGTGCCACACCAGGAAAATGTTTTCCTCAGTTCCTGGAGGCAGAGGGACGGGACTTGGGTGCCTGCCTTTCTCAGCAAGGACAATTCCCTTCCTGCTAAGCCACTGCTGTCACCTCAGTTTCAAGCACGTCCTGCACCAGGTGTCCCTCTACTTCCCTGTCCTTTGCCCTTCTGGAGCTCTTCCCTGGTTTCTCCGGGCACAGTGCCCGTGCTGGGGATGGCCGAGCTGTGCCTGTCCCCTGGCACCTCCCGCTGCGCCTGCCTGTCCCCAGCCCCTGCTCCCCCTTCCCGTGCCGCAGGACAGCGTGGCACAGAAGCTGTCAGCACTTAAGCACAGCTGGTCCTGCTGTGGAGGAGCGTGGCGGATATTGAGGGCAGATTACCCTCGTGACCCTGGGGTGTGAGCGCCTGGGGCGGCCGCCGGGAGAGGCCAGGGAGAGCCGGGGCGGCTGCTGGGAGGTGGCTGATGGCAGCAGGGCTGCCTGGGCACAGAGATGACTGCTTGGTGTTTGCGTGGTGCTGCTGCCCTCCCCGCACCTCCCCTGCCGCTGTGCTGGGCAGAGCTGACACCCAGGGAGCTGGGCTGGGGCTCAGCACCCCTTGGGAGGATCCCTGAGCTGCACAAAGAACATCAGGAGCCATGGAATCCTTGAGGTGGGAAAAGGCTCTGAGATCGTTGAGTCCAACCATCAACGCAGCACTGCCACATTCACCCAAAACATGTCCCCAAGTGCCACATCCACACACCTTCTGTAGCCTTCCAGGGATGGGGACTTCACCACTTCCCCGCCTGTTTCAGTGCTTGACAACCCTTTCCATGAAGAAGTTTTTCCCTGCCATCCAATCTAAACTTTCCCTGGTGCAGCTTGAGGCCATTCACTCCAGTCCTGCCACTTGTTACCTGGGAGAAGAGACCAACCCTCACCGGCTCCAGCCTCCTGTCAGTGATTTGTAGAGGAGTTACCTCTGGTCAGACCTACACAGGCCCCATGGGGCCACCACTGTGTCCAGCCAAGGGCAGCAGAGCTGGGGGAGGACTCTTCCATCTGGCAAATTTAGGCAGCAGCAGTGAGTCAGCAGCATCCTGAGTCTCAGGTCAGCCCACCCAGCACCTTGGCCACACACAACAGTGCCTGCAGCACCTCCCAATCCATTCCCTGCCTGGAGCCACAGCCCATCTCAAAGCCTGCCAGATGCCTCACCTCACACTCTGGATTGTTTGGCATGGATCAGCCATCAGCCCTTCCCTGCTGCTCTCTCATTCCCATCCCCTATATCCTCAGTTTTCTCTGTGTAGTCTCCCTACTCAACAACATGTCCACCACCATCAGTGTCTAGACTTCCCCAGGATGGGGACACAGCCCTAGAGAATCCCACCAGGAAGTTCTCTGTCCTTGGAATTGTGCAAGACACGGCTGGAGAAAGCCATGGCAGCCTTGATCCCATGGTGAGAATAGCCAGAGACATTGAGATTCTTCCCTTGGGATCCCTGAGGGAGGTTCTCTCCCTCTTCCCTTTTCCATTTTTCCCATGGAGAGTTGGTCATTTTGAGCTCTGCTCCTGATTTCTGCAGTATCAGTTCTGGATTTTGTCCTCCTGGGTTTTGTTGCCGTGCACGAGCCCATCTCTGGTGTTCAATCCTCCTTCTGCTCGTCTTTCAGTGCTGTGCATGGCCAGGGAGGCAGGAGAATCCTGATTCTCCCAGGAGAATCCTGCCTGTGCAAGCCTCTGTCAGAGGAACAGATGTTTCTGGGAGAAGTGGAGCAGCTTCATCCTTGTTTATCACCCAGGAGAGGATGGAGGGCTGCAGGTGCAGAGTGGCAGGGAGGTGAAGGTCCCCCTTGAAGAAGATCCTCCAGCCCTTGTTCCAGTGGACATGGCAAGACCAGACATTTTCCTGGATTGTGTGGAGCAGTAAGGAGAGACCAAAGCCTTTTTGGATGAGCCTGGAGCTGCAGTGTGGTTTTGGCAAGATGTGCTGCAGCTCTTCTGTGCACACTGCAACCAAGTTCTCCTGGGCCTGGCTCTGCTGACTGGGGTCTGAGTCCTCCCCGTGTGTTTTGCACTTACACAGGCCTGCAGGAAGATCCAGCTGTTCCTACTGACTGAGCACACCCAGGCCATGGCACCACCCTGTCCCTGGACGAGCTGGTTTGTGCCAGGAGCACAGAACACCACTGGAGGATGGAAAACACAGGGACAGGCTCCCTGTCTGTAACTCACCCCCCCATTCTCTGGATGGGGATGTTTTCCCAGCAAGCTGCTGTGCTGTGTACAAGGGAAACATGATCCCTTCTCTCTGACTGCCCTGCCTGGAGCTGTGGGATCACACATCCTGTCAGGGCAGCAGGGATGCTCCTTTCCCCAGACCAGGAGACTGCTCATGACAACCAGCCAGCCAGGCTGGGTGGCTGAGCAAAGCTGGTGTCACCTCCCAGGACACCTCACAGCTCACCTGACCTGCTGAGGGCTGGAATTCCAGTGTGAGGTGGGGATGGGGTGGGAGGGCAGCAGTGAGTACAGGCTGCAGGATCAGCCGTCTCATTCACCCTCAGGATCCAAGAAGAGGCACGTTATAATGAAATAGGTTTTTACAGAGCTGTACTGATGCCTCTCTCTCTTCCTGCAGGTGATAAATGCCATCGAGCAGGACTATCGGCTGCCACCACCCATGGACTGCCCAAATGCCCTCCACCAGCTGATGCTGGACTGTTGGCAGAAGGATCGAAACCACAGGCCCAAATTTGGACAAATTGTCAACACCTTGGATAAAATGATCCGAAATCCCAACAGCCTGAAAGCCATGGCACCTCTCTCCTCTGGGTACATGTCCCTGTCCTCCTCTTGTCCCTTGGCTCCTCTGAACAGCTCTGGTGTCTTCTGAGTCCTGGTGGCACCATCCCTGCACCTCTCAGGAGCTACTTTAGGGCTTGGCCTGTGTTTGATCCTTTATAGGGAGAGCATTAAAAGATTATAAAATCACAAATTGGGGTGGAAGAGACCTTAAAGCCCATCTCATTTCACCCCCTGCCATGGGCAGAGACACCTTCCTCTATCCCAGGTTGCTCCAAGCCCCATCCAGTCTGGCCTTGGACACTTCCAGGCTTGGGGCATCCACAGAGTAGGGATACAGATGTCAAGGTCCCTCTCCTTGGGCAGCTCTGGTGAGCACAGGGAGCTCTTGGACAGGGCACTCTGCACTTAGAGGAGCACCTTGGTTTTGTGCACATGGAGATGCTGGGGCAGTGGGATTGTTCTGGAATTCCAGTCCCACTTCACTGGAAGCAGATAAATCCCCCTGAGGCAGTGTGGAGTTTCCCTGGGCTGGGTGGGTTATGCCAGTTTGTGGGAATCATTGTTCCTATATGAGAATGAGCTTTCTCCCCATGTGCAGCCAGGATTTAGAGCTGCATCCCATCATCTCTGATGGCTCCTGCCTCTCCTGCATGAACTGCTCCAGAAAGGCTTCCCTGATGCTCTGCACAGCCCTTCCCTGGGCAGAACAGTGATTCCTGGGGGGAATTCCACAAGACAGGGCAGTGCCTGCAGTGTGAGTGATGCTGATCCAGTGCCTCCAGCTGCTGGAAGGTGCAGGGAAGGTTGTGCTTGGTCTGTCATTGCCCATTTCTGTGTTTCAGGATGAACCTCCCCCTCCTTGACCGCACAATCCCAGATTACACCAGCTTCAACACTGTGGATGAGTGGCTGGATGCCATCAAGATGAGCCAGTACAAGGAGAGCTTTGCCAGTGCTGGTTTCACCACCTTTGATGTAGTTTCTCAGATGACTGTAGAGTAAGTGGCCAGGCTTTTGACTCCCAAAGCACAAGGGAAAGTCCCAGCAGTTTTGCAACAATTGGTATTGAATTAGATTTTATTTTCATATGATGTAGTTTTACTTTTATAGAATTGTTGCTTTGAGGAGACACTTTTAATCTGTTCAGTCTCCAGATCATGCGTCTCTGCACCTGCAGAATTCCTCTCCCCACTACCACTCTGAAAATGAACACCTCAGCAAGGGTGTGCAAACCCCCACATGGAACAAACAGAGATTCCAGAAAGGAATCAGAAAATTCTCCAGAACAATTCTGAACTCTGCCGTCCTCCTGGATGGCTGAAGTATTGATGGAGACAAACACGGTGCAAAGTTCTGCCTAAGAAAGGCAGAATCACAGAGTGGTTACAGTTGAAAGGAACCACTGGAGGTCATGCAGTCCAACCTTCCTGCTCAGCTCCTCACTCAGGATTATGTGTGTGGGAGGAGATTTCACACCCTCTCTGGGAAGCCTGTTCCACCCACACAGTAAAGAAGTTCTTCCTCATGTTCAGGTGGATCTTTCTGGGCATTGATTTCTTCCCATTGCCTCTCATCCTATTGCTCTGCCACATCAAGCAGAGCCTGGCTCCTGCCTCACACACCTCAGTAAGATCCCCTTGTTGGGGGTGGTTTCAAGTTTGTGCTGCATCCACTAAAAATGTCACTGCATCCTGCAGTGACAAATTCTTAGCAAGTTCTTCAGAGAAATCAGGCAGCTGAAATCCCACTTCTGGTAGGTTTTGAAATCCCTTGGGGCTGGCTGGGGCTTTGATGCCTCTGCTGAAAGATTTGTGCCTGGCTGCAGGTATCCGTAGAAATCCTCAGAAAGGGCCAAGCATTAGAGCTGACTGTAAGGGCTGCAAAGTCTCTGAGCCTGGTGGCCAGAGAGGCTTTTGCATTTGGTGCTTAAATCCAGATCTTAAATCTACCAGTGAGTCAGAATCCATTCATTGAAACAGCCACTGTGACCTCTGGCTTTTTGTTCTTATTTGCTGCTGGGAAGTGCCCATGGCAGTTCTGACTGTTTGGGGACATCTGTGGTACAATCCCAAAGCCATGGGGGTGATTTTGGCACAGTATTGGCTGTGTTTATACAACAGAAGGAGAGACAGTCCACGAAATCTGAAGGGTAGGGAAGAACTTTGACCAAAGAGAGGTATCAGACCACAGCCCACCCCTGCCTGGGTTCTGCTCTTTGCAGTATTTGACAGCAAGCAGGATGCAGACAGCCCAGCTAATGCTGGCTGTTCTGTCACAGACATCCTCAGTGTCCCTTAAATGCCACTTCTCCCAGTCCCTTACCATGTCCTTCAAGTCCTCTCCAAGAGCCTTCAGCACAATTCCAAGCACCAGTTTTGGCAATTTCTACATTCCTCACCTGCTTGGCTGGATGAGCCAATAGAGAGAACAGTCCAAGTCCTTTTTCCTTGGAAAATTGTGGTGTAACGGGACTTGACACCACCCCCTGATGTTCACTGGCCTTTGCAGAAGTTGATAGGATTGTCAGTGGAGCTGCTGGTTCATCCAGATTTGGAGATCCAGCAAAGGGTGAATGTTTCCTGAAAACTGCCTCAGTTCACCAAATCCACATGGTCCCAACACTGACCTACTGGAAATGGTTCTCACTGGTTTGTCTGCAGGCTGGGACACCTGAGGCACTGAATTCTCTTTCAAGAATCACAGAACCATTTCAGCTGGAAGGGACCTTAAAGCTCATATAAAGCCATAGCCTTTAAGACACCTTCCCCTATCCCAGGCTGCTCCAAGCCCCATCCAGCCTGACCTTGGACACTTCCAGGGAAGGGGCAGTCACAGCTTCTCTGGGCAGCCTGGACAAGGGCCTCACCACCCTCTGAGCAAAGAATTCCTTCCCAATATCCAACCAAATATTTAATGTCCAGAGCAGAAAGCTTGGGATCACAGTCTTATTCTGGTTTACAGACACGAGTGAAGAATTTTTTCCACCTTTTGGAGCTTCTCTTTGCCAAATAACCTCCACTCTAAACATGGCAAAGGTTTTGCCACTCTTCCCCTTAAACATCTGTTCCTAACACTCAAGGACCTGAAATTCCTTCCAGTCAGGTTCGGGTCATGTGGCCTCCCAGCCCCTGATGAGAAGGAGAAGATCTGAAGATTTCATGACAGATTCATTCACCAAGGGGGAGATGACGACAAACTCAGCTGGAGACATGGATAGGACCAATTTAAAGCCACACTCTAAGTCTTGGAGTTTTATTTCTCTCACATGTCTAAATCTATAAAAACCAGGAGTTGTCCAAAATGAGATTGCCATGATTTAATGGAAGGATTAGTGCAAATATTGATCACTTCATGGTCTTATCAACTCAAAGGAAAAGCATCAAGAACAGCTTCATCTGCCTATAGGGGTGAGATCTGCACTGGGGAGGGGCAGGACATCCCTGTCCTGTGTCTCCAGGGGTAGAAAAAACAGGTTAGTGTGTCACAAAATGAAAGAAAATCCAAAATAGTACAAAGGTAAAAAAAACTAAGACAAATTGACTCACAAGTAGAGAGCAGAGCCTGTGACATTTGGTTTCACACTGTCTGTTGAGGTTCAGGACTCTGAGGGTGCTGCAGGTAGGTAGAAAGTGCAAAGATTGGACAATAAGCAAGAAAAAGTGAAAGAGTAGAAGTTTCACAGGGTTTGCATCTGTTTGTTGCATTCATAGAAGAAATCTGTTCATAGTTTGGCTCCTCCCTACATACCGTTCTCATGGAGTCATAGAATCAGGGAATCACAGGATAACAATCACAGAATAACAGAATCACAGAATGGTTTGAGTAGAAATGGACCTTAAAGATAATTTTAAATGCCATCTATGATCTTGTTCTGTTCTGAGAAAACATCTCCTGATCTTTGTGTTTGTTTCCTTTCCTCCCAAAGGGACATTCTGCGAGTCGGGGTCACTTTAGCAGGCCACCAGAAGAAAATTCTGAACAGTATCCAGGTGATGAGAGCACAGATGAACCAAATCCAGTCTGTGGAGGTTTGATAGCTGCCTGTCCTCCCACTCCTCCTCCTCAAGGCCCTGCTCCCCTTTGCCCCTGTATGTCCAAGCTCCAGTTCCTGAGTGTTCTGCATGGACCAGAGACAGGCAGCTGCTCTGAGGATCAGGCAGCAGGAGGGAACACCCTGTCCTCAACAATGAGAAGTCACCAAGAGCTTCTAGAATTTAAGCAATGGAAAAAGGGAACAAAAAAAAAAGAAAAAAACTATTTTGAAAAAAAAAATTAAACGAACGAACTACAAAATATTTTTAAATAATAATAAAGCAATTGCATTCTTGAAAAGGGCTCCAAGACCAATGGGAGTCTCCAAAGGAAGAGAAAAGAGCAGCTTCATGTTTCCTCTTGCACAAGGCTGCTGCAGCTGGACCCAGGCACCTCTGGAGCAGTGGGACTTCTCCAGGAAGAGGAATGCAAGGAAAGGTCACGAGAAGCACATCTCTTCCTCCCGTGGGCTCTGGGAAGCCAGGTCCTTCCCCAGAGCCCCTGTGAGGAGATCAAAAGGGGAGAGCTGAAGCTCTTTGGTGCTGTGGAACCAAGTGCATCTCAGAAACTGACGGACTTCTTCAAAAGCTGAAGACTTTTTTTTTTTAAAAAAAACAAAACAAAACAAAACAAAAAACCACAAACACAACAAATAAACTAAGACTAGAGGAGGCTGTTTCCGACAAACGAGAAGGAATCTGTAACGCCTGGGGGGGTGGGGATGGGGAAAAGCAATCCTTTTTACATCTCTTATTTTCTCTTGTCATGGAACAGTTTTGTGAATGACAGTTTCCTAAAGGGTCCGTCCATCCACCCTCCAATGGCATCGTGTCTCATACATATCATTGCTCAAGACTTTTAGTGATATCCTTTCTAGATGCCAATGATCTTTTCCCAGAAGACTTCCCAAGTACAGTATGTAGTAGTTTTTGATTACAAATGCTGACGTGTACCTTTATTTTTCGGTTGTCATTGTTGGGAGATTTGTCCTTTTACATTGTTTTGTTAACACCAGTTTGTGAGTTTGGGGTTGGAAATTTTCGGTTGGTTGGGGGTTTGGTTGGTTGGTTGTTTTTTTTTTTAAATGAAAAAGAAATGACATCTCCAAGCATCATATCATCCAAGAACTTAAATCCCTCCCCTGTGGAAGGAAAAATTGCAGCTTACTGACCATATGCCAGGAGAAAAAGGTTTTTTTATATGCACATTTCCTCCCGTTTGCTTATTTGTTCTTTCCAATTGGTCGTGGCACGAGAGATGTTTGTGGCTGTTGGGGTTCCAGGTGTTTGCCAAGGTGAAATGGCCACCAGCTCAACTCGAGGGTGAGCAGCATCACAAGGGGGGTTGGGAGGAAAAGGTGGGAGGGTTGGATGGGCTTTGTGAGGGAATGATGACTCCACAGCAGGTTTCAGAGCCCTTTGGGAATGTCTGGCTGCTGAGGAAGGTGTTGGATTGGTGCATGGGGAAGGCAGGGCAAGGCCAGTCCTCTCAGAAGAGCTGGTGGCACGGCATTTTGGAGTGGGGGTTGTGTGATCTGCAGGTGGGGAAGGGTCCCTGCAGTGCCAGGGGGGCTCTGTGCCTTGGGGACCCTGTCCCTTCACTGGGTGATGCAGCTTCAGGCTCAGCCCCTCTTGTCAAAGAGAGACCAGGACAGCAAAAACCCCAATCCCAGCTCTCCAGAGGCAAAATGCTGTGATTGAAGCTGAATGATCAGTCAATGAGTTTATAAATAACTGAAATAAATTCTTTAGTTACTGACCAGGCCTTTGGGATGTGTGAATGCCACCAGCAGGGAGGTGCAGATGAGAACCAGCTTGTTCTCCCTGCCCAACACCACCTGGCATCCTTTTGCAGCATTCCACACGTGGCATTTTCCCACCCCTCTCCTGGTCATGGCTCAGGAGTGTTTACAAGCCCTTGTCTGCCATTGCCATGTCATTCCTGGGCTCCTCCTCTTGTTTTTGGCAGCGAGGAGTGTTGAAGGCACGTTCACTGGGAGCTGCCTGGCTGTATTTTCCAGGAGCTGAATCCAAGAGGAAGTGTGTCTGCTGTGGATGAAAATCCCAAGCTGTCTAGACCTCTGTGGCCAGACATCATCTCCCCAGACTGCTTGTAAAATATGAGGCCATTTATTTAATACTTCTAGCATTTTCTACTGCCAGACCACATCCAACAACAGAGCCCCTGCAAGTGGCATCAGAGCAGTCCCTACAAGTGAGACTTCTTCTCTCCTGAGCTCTTGCCCTGTCCCAGGGTTTGGTGCTCCAGCAGCAGGGGCTTTCAGTGGAGGAATTGTCCCTGCAGCCCCTGTTCATCCAAAATCTCCAGTGCAGTGTTGTCTTTGTGTTTGCATCCAGCCCAGCCCTGGGGTTGCAGTCTGTACTGATGGGAACAGGGCAGGAGGAGTGTGCTGGGTGCCAGGGTCCTGTCCTGAGCTCAGTGCCCACAGGACATCCCCTGTGACAGCCCCAGCACGTCCCTGCGTGGCTGGCAGGGGGCACAGAGTGGTGTGGAGCCAGGGGCTGTGGGTGTCAGGTGGTACCTGCATGGCTCAGCTCCCTGCCCTAAACCCAGCCTGCTTTAGCCTGTGTAGCCAAAGGGATGCTTGCAATGCCTTTGCATCCAAAAAGCACTTGCTGCTGGTCAGGTGATGGGCTCAGCTTTGAGAGGACATCAGAAATCACTGGAGTTGGCTAAAGCACAGGAAGTGTTTGCAGAGGGCACACAGGGAAGCCAGGAGCTCCCAGTGTGGTGTGGGAGCCCCCCCTGCTGCTGTCCCTCATGGTGGTGGCTGTGCTTTGACAAGGAGCACTTGTCCCTGTGTCCCAAAGGCGTGTGAGGCTGTGTGGTGGCAGTGCAGGGTGAGGGCAGGATGGTGCTGTGCCAGTGCCCAGCCACAGCCAGCAGTGACCTCGTGTCCCAGAGCTCTGCCAGGAGAACTCTGCCTACAAAACTCACCAGCAGATTCCCGTGGGGCAGCCATGTGGAAGGAGCACATGATGCCCCTCACTTGTCCTCCCCAGACAATTCCTGACTGTTCTCTGCCACCCTCTACATTCCTGCAGACACTAAGGAGGAGTAATGCCCAGGCAGCATCCCCTCAGAGCCACCCAGGCCTTGGAAGGGCACTTCAGGTCTTCTTCATTTGGAGATATTTTGTCTCAATGCACTGAATCTCCTTGCTGGCTGCTTCAGACACATCTACCTGCTAGACCCAGCCCACTGTGAAGGACAGGTCCCAGTGCCACAGCCCCCAGAGCTGTGGCAGCCATCTGCAGGACAGAGACATCCTTGTCTCCTTCTGACCAAAAATCACATGGTGGTGGTACTAAAAGTAACACCTTCCCATCTGTTCATAGCAGACATGGCTGTGACATCTGTGTTTGGCTGTGTAGGACTAATGGAGAGCTGGACTAAAATAGACATGGTCCAGAAAACACTGCAGTTTTCTGCATCCCTCAGCTCTCCTGGGAGCGCGAGGAACCGAGTTCCTGTCAAGTGCTTTGGTTGTAAACGCCTCTGGCACATGCTGCAGAGCGAGGGCAGAAGCACTGGAGTGACAATAACATATTTATTTCATGGGTCTCCAATGAAATGGGAGTCTAGTGGAGAATTCAGCGTGTTCCAAGGGGAAAAAGGCACTTGCTAACATTGACACTGTGAAATGCTGTTGTGCATGTGCATGTGTGCATGTGTGGGTACTTAACAGAAATCATCACATGGAGATTTTTCAGGCAGCTTGTTGCGATTTTCACATTTCCCCTCTACCTTTCAAGCTACCTCCCAGCCCTTCCCTTCTCCCATTCCCATCTCCTGCTGAGGGTCAGCCTGTGGATGGCGTTCAGTGGGAATGCTGAGCAGGTTGGAAGTTCTCAGTTGGTTGGACAGTGATAAGTTCAAATCTTGCAGAGCATCACAGGGCAGAGAAGAGGAAGCAAAGCGCACGTGGACAGTAAAAAGTCAAAATGTGTTTTGTGGATCGTTTCCAGCTGTTGCCACCAGCCCATTTGCTGGAATTACAGCCCAGGGGTGTGAAGGAGGAAGGAAAAGCAAACCTGTAAAGATCCAGCACTGCCATGAGGGATCACTTGTCCTTGTGGCCGTGGGGACACAAAACAGGGCACTATGAGCTGCACATCCCCTCCCTAAAGGATCTGCTCTCCTCCCCAGTAAATCCCCAGAGCTGCCTTTCATGAATTAGTGGAGATTTGTTCTTTCCAGCAGCTGAGGAGCTTCTCCTCACCATACCATCCTCACTGCCAAACAGCAGCTTCCAAAGGCAGCAATCCGTGCTGGGGCTTCCAGGTGACAGGGGCTGTCCCGGGGCTTAGCGCAGCTGCAGGGTTCCTTTAGTGCTCCAGTCCCAGTGTGGGCTGGGATCCATCCCCTGGCTCCCCTGCAGGAGGCTCAGAGTGAGGGAGAGCCATGGCAGGGGCTGCAGGACCTGGGGACACAGAGAGCTTCATCCTTGTGAGCTCTGCCCTGCAAGATCCGCCCCACGGGGGCTGCTGGCTCCTGTTAGCGCTTTCCCAAAGCAGCATCCTGCTCTCTTCCCCGGCTGCTGGAGCACTACCTAGAGCAGCTCCCTCCTGGCCTGAGCTGAGCTGAGCTGAGGGACCTTCATCTTCATCAGCTGCTGGCTGCACTACAGGGCTTTTCCCACACTCCCTGAAGCTGTTCTTGGAATTTGGGTTAAAGGAAAGGTTCTTTTCCCAGGAATCATCACCCAGGCTGTGGATTAGCCTGTAGAGAGAACCTCTTGGAGGATTTGAGCAGCTGAGGAAACTTCTTGTTATATTTTCCAGGCTGATTTATATGAATCCTGGAGTCAGGGCTTGAACTCTGCTGCATTGTTAACAGTTGTATCCTCTGATGATGCAATAAATCTGGGACTGCCTTGAATGTACAAATCCACAGCACTGGAAGTGTCACTGCTGTCTGGTTTGGTTTAGTGGAGTTTATTGTTTTAATGTAAATCATCATCTTTCCTGCATGTCTAACTCCAGGCTGATTTAATGTAGGTCTTTTTCCATCCTCAAAAATGTTACTTATTTGCAAGTTCTTCACATACAGGATCCAACTTTTTTTTTTTTTTTTTTTTTTTTTTTAATCTAGAGTCACGTTTTGGCCTTTTTTATTTAAAGTTTTTCAGGATGTCTTTGCTTCTTGTAATTCTTTGCCCTTCCCAAAGACAGGACACAACCTTGGCCTGTGTTTGCTTCCATATGCGTTCCAATCTTCCACTGCTCTCCTAGAAAACTCCCTGCACTCTTCAAATATTTCCTGGAATTTTCCTCCTTGCTGTCCCTGTGTTAACTTCTGCCAACTCCACTGACAAATGTTATTTGCAGAAATTTGGGACTGGAAGCAAGAAGTCCTCTCTTCCCCACAAATCTTTTCCTGAATGTGCATTCCTGCTGTCTTAAAACTTATCCAGCAGTTTCTCTCCCATTTTTTTCTCCTTTTTAAATTCTGCAAGAATTTCCTCAGTGAGCTCTGCAGGAGTGCAGCAGCAGTGCCACTGTGTCTCCCTGTGTGATTCCCCTGGGACATCCCAGTGCCCCCATTGCCTCAGTTTTTATCAGGAACTCTTGATTTGTCCTCGTGAAAAGAAAAAAAAGAGCAAACGCTTGGCTGATCCATTTCCAGCTCTTCTGTTCCAGTAAACTTCAGGAGTTTTTCACTTGTTTCAGCTGTAGCTTCTACCTTGGGGTCAGTCTGGGGCTCTTGCACAGATGTCGTGCCAGATCCTTGGGTTATTCCAACTAAGTCTGGGAGGAAAAGAAGAAATTTTGTCTTTAAGGGCCAAACAACTGTGTTAGGAAAAACAAATGGAAGGGGTTCAAGGAGGAGAGTCCTGCCCATGGCAGGGAGCTGGAGCAAGATGATCTTTAATGTCCTTTCCAACCCAGGCCATCCCAGGGTTCCGTGAGGACTGGGTACGTTACTCTACCTGAGGATGAAGCTGGCAGTCAGATCCCTCTTTTCCCCAAATTGCCTTTGGTCTGCACTTCCAGCTCACTGACTCCAGGTTGAGTGGGCTGGGCTGGGAGATGGAGGCTGATAAAATCACCAGTCTGGGACAGATGGTGTGGCCAACCCACAGCCTGGCTTGGCCTTTTGCTGGTGGAGAATAAACGGGAAATCTCTGATTGCCATCAAATATTGGCATTCAGGAACCTTCACACAAGGTCATGAGCCAGTGAATTTTTGATGTGCTGGCTCTGCAAATGCTGGAGGACGCTTTTGTTCTCCTCCACTCAAAAGGGATACACAGAAATGAAGAAATAAATGTACAGATAGGTGCAGCCAGATCAGGGCTCCTGTAACAGCCAGAAGTCTGTGGGAGGTATAAAAGATAAATAAGATTTTGATTCTTGGTTCTGGCAGAGGTAAACCACAATGATAAAAATTTCATGCCCTTAAATGAGGAAAGATGTGAGAAAGCAGCAGTCACTGTTTCTGACAGTAACAGCTCAGAGGCAGGGGAAGCAGAATATTCCTTGGCACAGCGATTGGAGGGTGGAACTCGTGGCTGGAACATGGATACCCAGCACTAGATGGATTGATAGGAAAAGGAGGAATTACTTTTAGCTAAAAGAGGATAAGTTTAGATTGGATTTTCAGAAGAAATTCTTCCCTGTGAGGGTGGGGAGGCCCTGGCACAGGGTGCCCAGAGCAGCTGTGGGTGCCCCTGGATCCCTGGCAGTGTCCAAGGCCAGGGCTTGGAGCACCCTGGGACAGTGGAAGATGTCCCTGCCCATGGCAGGGGTGGGACAGGATGAGCTTTAAGGTCCCTTCCAACCCAAACCATTCTGGGATTCAAAAGATGACTGGACAAGCTTTTAAAAGAATAATCTCCTTGACACAAAAAAACCTCTTCCAGTTTTTCTGGGTCACGGATGCCTGAGGCCACAGGGTGTATAACAGGATTCCTGCAGAAATTCTTTTATTCGATTGCATTCTTGGGACTGACACATTCTACATCTCTTAATAGCCCAAACACTCCATCAGGCATCATTGATTTTCCATTTTCACTCTTTGTGGGGAAGGATTTCAGCGTGGAGCCAGAGGGCTTCCCATGGCAGAGGAAACCACTCGCTTCCTCCTCCCAGTTCCTTCAATATCCCAAGGCATCCCTGGGGCTCCGAGCTGCAGTGGGACATCAGTGCCTCAAACAGCTGCAAAAGCACAAAAAGGGAGATTGACTGGCTGATCCATCATGTGTTGGATGTGGGGGCTCTCTGTGGAAGCATTTTTACCTCAAACCTTCTTCCATGACCCAGAGAACCTCAGGAGTGCTGAGAATGAGAGATCCCTGTCCTTTCCTTCCTCTGCTCTGGGATGGTTTCTGACAGTGACATTTGTCCTTCTGCCTTGGCTGGCTCAGCCTTGTGTCCTGCTGGTTGGTTGGGAATCTGACCAGGAGTCCAAATGGACGTGCCAGAGCCGCCTCAAGGGTTAAAATGCAGGAAAGGAGACTGGGACAAGCTTCTAAAATGGGCAGAAAGCTCGTGGAGTAAGTCAGGGCTGGGCTGGGGGCGTGCAGGGAAATCCCAGGGGGGTCCCAGAGCAGACACTGAGTGTTGAGGGCTCCAGGACAAGATCCAGGCAGGGATTAAGTGCAGAGTTTCGTTTTGAGTGCTGGCCCAGCTCCAAAGATCAATTTATTCTTTACGTCCTGAGACAACTTAGATCCAGACATTAAAACCCTTTGTTGCTTGGTCTGCCTTGATGGCACGGGGGAAAAGCTCTTTGACATGGGCAGGGATTTCTGTCCCTCTGCAGAGCAGCTCAGGAATGTGCAGAAGGGTCAGGCTGGAGCTGAAGGGTGACTGTGTGTCCCTGGTCCCCCCTGTGTGTCCCTGGGAGCTGCAGGGAGGGGACAGCTTTGGTGCACTTGTGCTTCTTGCTTGGCCCAACCTGGGCTCTGATATCCAGCAGGAACTGATGAGTTTATGAGCTCTCTGTTCTTTTTCCCTCTAAAAATCCCAGCTGCTGTGTCTGGGATCCCAGGAGCACTGGGATCATAGGAAAATCCCAGCTTTTAGTGAAGGACAGCCCAACCCTCACGTGAGGTGGCCAGGGTTCAGGGCTATGGGTTTCATGTTGGCCAGCTCCCAATGACCCCTGTGTCCATTCCCACCCTACCTGAGCACCTCCTGGTGTGTCCTAGAGCCCAGCCTGGGCTTTCCACAGGGCTGAAGTACAGAGGAATAAAGTTCAGATTGCAGGAGTTCCCAAAATCCTCCAGGGTTCTGGAGTGAGGACTTGCTCAGGGTGAGGCCATCAGGTGTGGCTTCTCAGGTCTGTAGAAGCATTGACCATCCATCCTTCAAGCTCCAGAGTTTTCTTTCAAGCTGTTCAACAGTGGAGGCAAGTGAAACAGCCCAGCTCCCCCTGCCCAGGATCTGTCATGAGCAGAGGGACAGGCAGATGACAGTGTGGTCGTCCCTGTCCCTTCCAGCAGTGGGATCTGGGCGCTGAAAAGCCTGCTTTGAGCAGGGGAGGGAGGAAAACCTCCGTGCAGACACTGAGCAGGAGCTGCAGCCTGTGGATGCCCTGATAAGGAGAGCAATCCCTGGTGGGCTTCTGCATCACCCCAGCCTCTCCTGCTGAGTCCTGGCTTCACTTCTCCCCTCTTCAGGATGCTCCTGCAAGACCCCACATCAGTGCACATGCCATCCTGCTGGAGCTGGAGGGGAGAAATCAAGGATCAGAGATGGGGGCTTGCATCTGCTTCTTCTTCTGTGGCTCTGCAGCCCTGCACTGGAGATTTCTGTTCTCCATCCTCCAGTGGATCCTTCATTCACTTTGCAGCCTGTGACTCTTGTGCCCTTTCCTTTCATTGCTTTGCCTCCACCTTCAGCTCCCTCTCTCTCTCTGCTGGTTCTCTGTCCCCTCCCCAGTGAGGAAGGGCTGGATGGTTTGTTCAGGTTTGGGCCATCACCAGGGATTCCCTTCCTTGGAGCTGGCCCAGCACATCTCTGCAGGGAACCTCTGCTTAGCTACATCTCTTCCCATGAAAGAAACCTCCCCTTTGCCTCCCTTTCTTTCTGAAAACATCCACTTCACATCACAGATCAACTTTCCTTTCAGAAAGCAGCAGAAGCAGCAGAAAGCAGCAGAAAGTTGTAAGTGAGCAGGTCTGGTGTGTCAGGATCCCTGGCCTGTGTTCCCTGGCCTGGGACAGTTCAGGGAAAAGGCTCCAACCCTCCTCTTGCCACAAGTGAAGGAGCACATCCATCAGTGTTAAACTCCATTTGTATTTCCAGGTTTGCTTTGGAAAGGCTTTGCTGACCTTGTGTGCTCCCTGCTGTGCTGTGTAAGCTCAGTCTGCCCAGGGAGAACTTTGAGGCCCTGGTTTAAGTTTGGGGAGCCTGGGGGTGTTCCAGCCCCTGGAGCCAGAGCTGAGGTGACACAGTTCTTGCTGAATAAATGAGCCTGGGGCTTCCAAGCCCATCCCAAATAAAGGTATGACTCTTCTCACTTCCCCAAGACATGGTCTGAGAGCACTGGGGAGCAGGAAACAGGAGTTTGGAAGCTCAGAGATCTCCTCTCAGGATGAGCCAGGCACAGGAATCCAAACCTCCTTCCTGTGCCATCACCTACCCCTGGGCTTCTGAGGAACTGAAGAGCCAACGCAGCTGTCTGTGCTCCCTTCCTTAGGGAAGATCTTTCCTAGCTCAGACACCAAATCCCAAGAAGGTCCCAGAGGGAAAGGAGGAGTGACTGAGGTGACAGGTGGCAGTGAGGGAGATGCTGCAGGGAATTCTCTTGTCCATCAGGGCATTGGTTCCTGTGATCTGCTCATGGGGACATGATGTGACAGCATCTGCTGGAAAATGCCCTTCCCTGGAAGATTTGTGGAGCTGCCAGTGGCACAGGGAAGGTTTGCAGGGACAGGAGGTTTGTCAGGCTCTGACCTCACGGTCGTGGCTCTGGAAGGAGCTGGAGAGTGGGATGGGGGAATGGGGTGAGTCCTTCAGCCCCCCAAAGACAAAGGTGTCAACACTGTGTCCTGTCCTCCCCTGCCACCAGCCCCAGGATCCGTCTGCTGGGCTCCAGGGTGTCCCCAGCCCTGGGTTCCTGCTCTTCCCATGTGTTGGCCATGACCTTGAGGACAACAGAACACTTTTCATGACAGTACCTGTATTCTTTTTTTTGTTTTAATTGTGAATGGGGAGATCGTGTGCAGGTCCTTGTTACACAGGGATGTGTCTTCCATTCAGCCCAGGGCTTCCCTGGCTTTGTCAGATGTCTTTCAATGTTACTGAGAATAAAGAAATAAATAAATGAATAAATAAATCAGATGTATTTATAAAGGAAACAGAAACCTGCTGCTCCAATGCCTTTGTAGGAGTATTTTTAACAAAACATTTTTTCAAAATAAATGTGAATTGTAAAGTTTGAAGCATTTGCTTGTGGCTTTCCTTTCTATGGGCTTTGTCCAACTTTTTCCCTTCCCAATAATCCTGCTTGGGTGTAAATATGAAGGTAAAGAAACAAGAGAGATATTGATTACTTTAAAAGGGGAAAGCATGCCCAGAATTCATTTAGTGCCTGGTAAATGACTGCAAGATAAACAGATATCATTGTTACCCTGCTTAAACCATTTAGGCTGAATAATTAACCCTCAAGTGTAGCAATAAATTATCCACTCTGTTTGTCACTAACTTGTTCTTTAGTTAAAAATTGCTGCCAGTTTATATTGTTTGTTATATCGTTTGAGTATTTTTAGCTGATTTTCCTTTTCTTCATTATTCATGGAGGTATCAAAGCCCAATGGATTGACAAGCAATTGTAAAGAGGAAAAGGAAATTCAAGGCATTTCAGTGTCTAAGCAACCAACCCCCAGCTTGAACCTTGTGTTGGGAGTAAATCACAGCTGTTTTCATGGGAATCTTGTTCCCTTGACAATCCTGTGTGTAAAAACTAAAAAAAAAACAAAACCAAAAAACAAAACAAAACAAAAAATCACATATGTAAAGGATTACTGTAAATGAGTGAAAGGATCAAATCCTATGGAAATGAATTTGATTTTATCTTAATTACCACAAATTCTTCTCTGCAGTCATCTCCCAACCCTAAAAGAGCCCCCATCAAAAGAACGAGGTGTAGTTCAGATGACTGATATAAATAATGCAGTGAACAGTCTGCACAGACCATTGGCTGTCATAATCCAACATTCAGCTGCAATAAAGAGTTCAACTCATAAGAGGAGAACATCAATAATTTAGTTCATAGTCACAGATCTGCGTGTCTGCTTCTGTCACCCTCCTACTTCTTTTCTGAAGGAAAAAGGAATTTCTGCAGGGATTTGTCAGGAGAAGCTTGAGTTTGATGTTTGTAACTGAGGCAAATATTTCTGCAGTCTTAAGACACTTCCGTACAGCTGGAACTGGGGATCCTCCTGGATCTTTGGGTGTCTTGGTTTGGACAGACAGGTGTTTGCCAGGGAAAAGCCAGAGCTTCCCTTGGAATGGAGAATGTAAACCCCCTCCCTCCAAATTATTATAATTTTGAAATTAAGGGGCTTTCAGGCAAAAATATGGGAATAGGAATAACAGTTCTTTACTAGGAACATTAAAAAATAAAAAATGTAGTAGTATCAAAAAAAGCAAACAAACAAAAAAATAAACCAGTGACAGAGTCAGAATATGACCTGACACCCTGTTGTTCAGGGTGTTGAGAGCAGTCCAATTGTGTCCTCCTGCAGTGACTGATGTGGTTCTGTTGGAGCAGAGATGATCCTGGAGAAGGGCCCAGTGGTGCTGAGATGGGTCTGATCTCCCTCTGGGAATCCAGTGCACACAGACTGTGCTGGGGTTCTGAATCCCAGGTTTGATCCAGGTGGGAATGCTGGGCTCCTCCCCCTGGGTGGAGCCTCTCCCAATGGGATGATGGAATTGTCTCAGCCCTGCAGTGAGCCTGGATGGCCCATGAACAGCAGATACCCCTGGAGGGAGGATGGGATGGAAGAGATGAGGAACACTGCCCCAGCTGGTTTGAACATCTGAGCCATTAACAGAAAGACACGTGCCCTCTCCACCCCACCCTGGAGTCACCAGGAATGGGTCACAGAAGAGAAAAACACCTCCCCAGCCACTTTCAAGAGATGATAATAGAATACACACTTTTGGTTAAATATTGCATAAATAAGCACAGAGGAGGCTCTAGGAAGGCAGTAAAGGCATTAATTGACTTAAATTAAATTAAACCTCACTTCCCACCCTACTGGGCACTTCAGTTTATGAGGGATCAGTGCTGTCTTCATTTGGGGTAAAACCTGATCTCTGCTGGAAACCTATTGAACAGATGATGGGGTCAGGATCAGCTCCCAGGGTCCTCTCTGGGCACACCTGAAATGCTTCCCAAGGAGGCCACACGTTCAGCAGTCGTGGTGCCGGGCTGGCCTGGGGCAGTTCCTCCTGGCTCTCCCCTTGGACCATGAGCTCTCTCAGCTCCCCATTCCTTCTCCCAGCCCCACGTGAGCATCAGGTCACTCCCTTTCCCCAGGTGCCTTCCTCCATCTGCACCGAGTGGAGAAAGGAACAATTCAGGGAGGCTCCCAGAACCATTTGACAAACCTGAGAGAGGTGACACTTCACAGGAGGTGAAACACTTTTACTCGAAGCTGGTAATAAAAACAGAGCAATGGGGCTTTCATGTAGCTACAGGCAAAATATCTGGCACAGGAGTGTTTGGACAAAGCTCTCAGGTACAGGGTGGGATCCTTGTCTTTTGCAGAGTCAGGAGCTGGGTTCCGTGATCCTTGTGGGTCCATTCCAGCTCTGAAGATTCCATGATTCCGTGGTTCTGTGACTCTGGGGAGGGGATTTGCTGCTGTCCAAGTGTGAAACTGAGCTGTTTGCAGACTGCTTCCTTGCTCTCAGAGCAAACTATTAAACAGAAATCTCAGCTGGATGGGTCTGGTGTAAAAACTTAAGCTTCCCAGGCTCTAAGCTTTTCCTTTCCTGTTCCAGGGAGGGAAGGTGACAGCACAGTGCTGTTCTGGCCCCTACCATCCATTTCCCCAGTAAATGCCCTGCCTTGAAAACCAGCTGGTGCCAGCAGCAGCCCCAAACCCCCCACAAGCTTCTCTGCTACACCCCAGGAAGACACAGCAGTGAGTGCTGAGTAGCTGAGAATTCCCTCCCATCACACTGATGCAAGTCAGGCAGAACTCAGTGGGAATCAGTGGGATAACACTGAGAGGAAACTGCTGTGTAATCAGAATCTATCCTGGGAGTGCAGAGCTGCAATTTCCAGAAGTTATAGAGACCTAAAGAGTGAATTTGAAAGAGATCCAGCTCTAGGTCTCAGCAATCCCTATCTGAGACCCAAATATGAGCTCAGGCCCCAGAGGGCTAAGTTATGATCCCCAGAATTGTGCAGAATTTAAGCACCTGGATTTCTGACCCTTAATTTGCTGGACTTCAGCTCCAGCCAGTACAAAGCAGGGAGGCATTGCTGGGGTCAGTTTTACCTTTCATAATCACACCCACCCTGAGGGGCAGCCTTCAGCTTGGAGAGGTTCTCCTGTGCTCCTGAGTTCCTCTTCCCAGTCACTGGTGAGCCCTCGGTGTCTTGGTGTTTGTGCTGAGACATGGTTCATGGAATCACAGAATAATCATGGAATCAGGGAATGCCAGGATGGTTTGGGCTGGAAAGGAGCTTTAAAGCCCATCCAGTTCCATCCCTGCCATGGGCAGGGACAACTTCCACTGTCCCAGGTTTCTCCAAGCCACATCCAGCTTGGCCTTGGACACTTCCAGGGATCCAGTGCCCAGCACTGGGCACCTCTCTCGGTGCTTTCCCATCCCCACAGTTCCCTGGAAAGATCCCAGCAATGCTCCTGGGGCGTTTCCCTGTGCCACAGCTGCAGTGGCTGATGCTCTCTGTGACACCAGCTCCTGCCAGCTCAAGGTTCTCACAGCCTATTCAGGGTCCTCTCTGTGCAAAAGGAAGTGTGGGGGGTCAGTTCCAGTTTGGAGCTCTTGGCTCTGAAGTTACACCAGTATCTGCAATTCTGGGGAGCAGAAACGATTTCTCCCTTGCTGCCAGATGCATCATCCTGACTGAATATTTTATGTTTGCTTACCCATTTCACTCCTGTGGGTTTGTATGGAATATTTCTCTCTGATTTCATGTCATCATTCCTTTAATTTACTGCTGAAAGTAACGATTCTTGTGTTGTTTGGCCGATAAATATCCTTTCTGGTGTGTTTGTGTCTTACACTGCCTTAGACCCTGCATGAAATTTTAATTTCTCTTTGCTTAGCCCTGGGTTTGCTTTCTCCCTCGGCACAATGCAGTGAAGTCTTTGTAGCTCTGCTCGTTCACAGAGCATTGATGTTGACTTCCCATGCAATTTCCTGCTTGTTTGTGTGCCTCTGCCTGGTTTTTTCCTTATCTGGAACTAGTCAGAGCTGTAAAAAAAAATATGTCTGCCTTTTTGGAATGTGCTGGTGTCATAAATGTATAAAATCTGATATTTTGAGGTACTGCTTCTATTGTGCTTTCTTTCCTTGGCTTTTTCTGGTCTGCAGACTCCTGTATAATAGTTGATTTTCCAATGATTATTAGATACCAGGCTTTTTTCTTAAGGCATTTTACCCATTGTCTGCAGTGTTCCTTCTTTGCATATTTATCTCCCCTCTTGTATATTTTCTTACTTGCTTTTTCACATTTCTTATTTTGGTTTTGACACTTTTTATTTTGCTGCGGAGTATTCCAGACTGGTTTGGGTTGGAAGAGACCTTAAAGCTCATCCAGCTCATCCCTGCCATGGGCAGAGACACCTTCCACTGTCCCAGGGTGCTCCCAGCCCCTTCCAGCCTGGCCTTGGGCACTGCCAGGGATCCAGGGGCAGCCACAGCTTCTCTGGGCACCCTGTGCCAGGGCCTCCCACCCTCAGAGGAACAGGAATTCCTTCCTAACATCCAATATTTTCATGTTTTCTCCAGCTCACTCCGAGTCTGCTCCCCTTTATTTTGTGCTTCCCAGCCTCTGTCATCCCTCTGCCACCAAGAGAAGCCATTGAGAGCCTCGGTTCTTCTCCTCGAGGCACTGGTTGTTCTCACCAAGGCTTTTTTTATCCTTTATTCTTTGCTTTCAGGGCACTCAGCGGCCAAATCAAATACAAGGAGCATCTTGGCTCATTGCTGGGCCCTTTTCACCACGAGCTCACCCTTCCCAGGATGTTTTAGCTCAGGGACACACCAAGCACACGTGAACTTCAACACCCACCAGCAGCTTTAGGAGCTGTGACTCCTTTCCAGTGCACTTTTAGTGACAAAACACAAGGAAAGCTTTGACTCCTCAGGTCTTCCCAGGCACTGGGAAGGGAATCTGCAGTTTCCATGAGTTGAGGGTGAATTCCCACATGTTCCCAGGCACTTTGAGGTCAGGGCACTCATGGCTTTGTGCAGGTGAGTCCTGGAGCCCAAATGGGGACATCCCCCTGGACCAGGGGCTGCATCATCCCCTCAGAAATGACCCTTTCCCAACTCCAACCAGACACTCTGAGGCTTCATTCCTTGGCCACCAGCCTTCAGATAAATAGAAATAAATATTATTCTTTAGAGGGACTCAAATGAAAAATTGTAGTGTTCTATCAAACTTTGTCCTTCCACACTTTCATTGATTATTGGCACTGAATTTGGACCTTTTTCCCTCGTTTTTTTTTACATTTCTAGCCAAACTGTTTCACAGTTCTGACTATTACTAATTTTATTTACCATTGTATCAAACTTCCTTTTATTATTGTTGATGCGTATATATTTTAGTAAGAATTTTAACAGTATTGGTTTGCATTCTCCTCTCTTAGTCCTTTATGCCATGCTTTGTTTAACATTTTAATGTCTAAATAAGGTTCTTTCTTGTGATCTTAATGGAAAATCCATTAATTTATGAAACGCAGCTCAACTTCAGTGAAGATCCAGGCTCACTACAAGCACAGTAAAATCCAACCACAGCTCTTTGGATTTGTTGATAAAAATCAATTAAAAGTGTATTTCAGGTCAATCTAATATATATAACTGCCAGGATGAGATAACATAGATAATAGGATGTTGTGGATCTCAATTAATCAGATCAGGCCACATATATGAAAGTGTCATATTTATGCTGGTTAGTACATTATTCATGAGAATTTATGGAGCTGGGAATGCTCTCAATGGGAAGATTTGCAGAGAGGGAAATAAATGCAGTGTCAGTGGTCGTGCAGCAGAAAGGAAATAATCAATTGTTCATTTACCACACGAAGGGGAGAGAGCAGGATGCTCAAATCAAAATGATGATTTTTTTTAATTTGGCTGGGTTTTGTTGGTTTCGTTAAATAAAATAAAAATTAAAACAATGCACACGATCCCTGAGGAATTCAAAG
Source organism: Sylvia atricapilla (assembly GCF_009819655.1). NCBI lineage: Eukaryota > Metazoa > Chordata > Aves > Passeriformes > Sylviidae > Sylvia > Sylvia atricapilla. Next base: position 5,693,620 of record NC_089161.1, read on the forward strand.
AGGCTGAAAATGACCCTTTTTGGTTCCACAAATTCATGAATCTCACGAGTAAGAGTAGAATTAACTAAAAATTCCAAGTGTGATTTCTTCTTCTTGTTTTCCAAATGTAAATATCTTACAGCTGTTATTCTGAACCAAAGGTAGGATCATTTCATGTGAAAATGTCACAAGTCACTGGTCTGGCTGCTCAGGCAAATGATTCCCTGTGCAGTGGTTGGAGGAGGATTGGTTGGACTTCAAAAAAAAAAAAAAAAATCCTGTTTTTTCTGGTTGAAAAGATTCACCACACAATGAGGGGGTTTTTTTACTAATTTCCATCCTTCCTGAACTCTTTCTTTTTCCTTTGCAAATGTGTTATTAGCAGCAAACCTGGACACACGTGGAGGTGTGTGTGCTGGGGGAGTGTCAATAATTGCATTTACTGAGTGCAATAAGCCCCAAGTCCTCCCCCCAGCCTGCCTCAGTTCTGAGCAACTGTTGGGGGGAAACAAAGGATGAAATTGCCATTAGGAAAAAAAAATAAAAGCAATGGGAATTTATAGAGAATAAATAATGTCATAAATCCAGGGATGGTGTAGAAAATGGCAGTGGATTTTTTACAAAGAAAACATGCTCCAAAGCCTGGTAACAGCCAGTGAGTCTCAGTGAGCTGTGGCGTGACAATAAATCCACATGGACAGCACAGCCTGGTGGAGTGAGAATGGCAGGAGGGACTAAATATGGGAAATCCTTTTGTTCAGATTAAAATGTCCTTTTTATATCTGTTTACTGGGGAGGGGGGAAAGAGGAGGAAGATTAAACAATAATTAGTTTCTTTCACTGGAGAGATGTAAATATATTCATTTTTTCCACTGGCACATGGAAAGAAAGTTTGAGTTTGCACTTGGTTTTTAATAAACAAAAGATGTCTAAAATCTGAAGACAGGAAATAATTATTCGTGTACATTTCTGGTTTTTTCTGCTGCCTTGGTGTCTGGAGGAGAGGCTGCTCTGACTTATTTCCTCCCTAACCTAAATTCTGCAACTTTTCAAATCACCAAAAGAGGTGTCACAATCTGTGTCACTTAGAAGGAAGCTGGTTTGGAAATCTCCTGCTCAGTTTTTTTGCCACTCTCAATTAGATATAATGATTTAAGGTGTCTTGCTCTTTATATCAAAATATTAAATTTATTCAAAGCTCTGTGTTCCCTTTCCTGTGCCTTCTGCTGTACATCCCTATCCAAGCACAGCATCTCCAATTCAGTACTCTGCTTGTTGCACATATGCCAGATAATTCTCTAATAATTTAGTGCTCCACACTGAGCCTCAACTTCCTTTCTGCTGCTTTTGTATCCTTTTATATTTCCCTTTTTTCCATTGCCTGTCTTCATTATGGAGCTGTGCATGTCAGCTGGGTATTCCAGGCTGATCCCATAAGTGTGCTGCTGGTCCCTCTCCCACAGCAGATCCTTCACAGAGCTGCCTGGTCTGGACTGACACAAAGCTCGTGATAAAGGGGGTTTTAATGACCCCACATTTCTGATTTCTGATCCCATCCTCAAGCCAGCACATTGATACTCCTGCAGGAAACATTGCCTGGAGCTGTTCCCTGCCCCTTTTACTGACACCCTCCCTCTGAAAGCTGTGGAGGTGGTGGCTGACTCCCAGAGAGAGGAATATTCACACCTTGTGGGTAAGAGTTCCATGGTGCATTTTCTGTTCCCCATCCAGATATATTTTGACAAGACTTGGGAGCTGGGTCTGGCGACGAGGCAGCAGCGTGGGGCTGTCTCCAGCTGGGACAGTTTCTTTCCTCCTTTCCATCTCCCCCTTGTATTCCCACACAGCTTCGTGAGAGGGAAGTTGTTGTACAAAGAGCAAATGTAGATTTTCAGCAGCAGGAGTAGGAGCTGGTGTTGGCAGTGAGCACATGGAAGCAGGGAAGGGGTCCCTCACCAAACAGTGCAGAAATGGGGGTGCAACAATTCCAGCTTCCTTAAGTTCCACGTGATGGTGCTTTACCCACATTATTTACCATGTGTGTGTGTGTTTGAAAGAAATAGGAGAGTCTCTCTAGGGATTGAAGACCAAGAAGCCTTTAGCTCTCTTCAAATTAACATCTCCCACGGTCTGTTTTAGACTTGAGGCTGTCAGAGTAATCTCATCCTTAGTGCAAGACCACGATCAACATCCTCCTGGGCTTCCCTCAGCCTCCCCAGGGCTGTCAGTGACTGGAATCTCTGCCCTGCTGTGGTGTCTGTGATGTAGGATTACAGAGGGGCTTGAGTTGGAAGAGACCTTCAGGAGCATCATTCCCATTCCATCCACAGCCTTGTGGGCAGCAGTTTTGTCAGAGGGTCTCTGGAGTCTCCCACCACAGACAACACGGGGCCCGTGAGCCTGAACTCGCTTGTCTTGTAGGTCATCCCTGACAGAATTCCTGGGACAGCACTGGAAGTGCTCCAGAGAATTTTCTTTGCACAGGTGCTGGATTATGCCCTTTTCTAACCCAGAGATGGGGCAACTGAGAGTTTAAAAACTTTCATTTTATTTTCAGTCTCACGAGAAGGGTGAGACAATACAGATGTTATAATTCACACCATCACAATCAGAAGCCAAACTATTTCCTAATTACAATCCATTATAAGCATCTCTTGGCCTATCAGCTTTTGCCACTCAATGCTGTTGATGTCTTAAAGCCAATCATCTAAAATCACCCCTCGTGGGTCCTACTACAATGCACCTTTCATAATTCTATTTCTCCAACGTATCCAGTCTTATTTGCAAGGCCATCCTTAGGAACTTGTTTCTAGTTCCATTTCTCTCTCTGGACAATGTCCATCCTATTCTACGGCATTTCTAAGTCAGCATTTCTTATCTCAAAGTTTACATACAGATGCACATTTATGTGAGCCTTCTGCCAGGCTTGGAGAATCCTCTACAAACCCATTTCCCACACACAGGTATTGGCAGCAGCAGCTGCCCCACACCCTAAGTCCCAACATTGTCTGTGGTGGGAGACTTTGGAGACTCTCAGACAAAGCTGCTGCAAGGATGTGGCCCACGGGGCACATGGATGGCACGGGAATGGTGATCTTTAAGGTTCCCTCAAACCACTCTGTGATTCTACACCACAGAGACCACAGAGGGGCAGAGATTCTGGACACAGATACAGCACCAGGGAGGCTGAGGAGGGAGCACAGGAGGATGTTGACCATGGACTGGTCTTGCACTAAGGATCAGATGACCCTGACAGCCTCAAGTCAAGAACAGACAGTGGGAGATGTTACTTTGAAGAGAACAAAAGGCTTCCAAGTCTTTAATCCCTAGAGAGGGTTGGGGTTTCTCCCACCCACTTCCTCCTGCTGCTCCTACCAGGAAGATTTTTCCATCAGCCTTTGCTTTGCACAAAGAGTACACACCCGCTGCTCTGCACAAAAGGTAGGAAATCCCAATGTTTGGTGATTCCAGTGGATTTTTCCACCCAACTTGTGTTGGGAAAAACATTTCAGGAAAATAAAACCACAACAAATCAAGGTCACAGGAGAGCTCGCCAATTCAGACTGCTCAGTGGCCTGGATTTATGATTTTTTTTCTTCTCCAATTAACTTCACCTTCCCTAAGTGGGGATTTCACACCCCTCGTGTTAAGCAAATTGGTGTCTGGATTTTTATGAGCTTTGGCAGGAAAAAGTATCCAGTCAACCAAGAAAAATCCCGAGCTTTTGGATGGGGGTACCCAGGATTTCAGGCTCACATCTGAACCAAAGGAATGCTTGTGAGACGCTCTTTGATGAGTAAAGACAATCATTTTGATGCAGTTTATAATTAAATATTGTTGTGTATCTCCATTCTTCCAGAACCTCCCCCTACCAGTAGAGTTTCATGGGGGTTATTTATGCATCGGTGATATATTCTGAATGCCTCACTAACATTGACGGATATTACACTTGATGTTTTTCCTTATGTCCCTTTGGTGGTGCAAATGTGAGAAAGGGCAATGAACTTTGGATGACTCTCTCGTAAAAAAAAAAAAAAAAAAAAAGATTTTTTTCCATCGGGTTCAAAAGTTCAGCGCGTCAAGAGGAATCATCTTCTTGGCGCCATGGCGCGAGGGGTGGGCGAATTTTTGGGGAAGGTTTTTATCCTACAGCGAGAGAGAATTGTTCTGGGGTGCAAGTTTGGAAATTGTCACCGCCGACTGGCTTTCGCACGACCACGGTGATGAATTATTTGTCGCGGTTTTTCCCGTCCTCCATGAGCCACGGGGTGGGTTTGCCATGCTGGGAGTCGCTCGCGTTGGAGGACAAAGAGCTCTTGGAGCGCCATTCATCGCGGTAAGAGCGCCTCGGGGTCCCTCCGTCTGCGCTTTGCTGAGGTTGGGAGAGTCAAAAAAAACCCCAAGGTCTTTGCGTTGACAGCAGCGGGCATGATGGGGAGGGAGCATGGAGAAAGGGCACGGCGGAAAATCCCAATGATTCCATCCCTCCCTGCGAATTCTTGCTGAATTCGGGGCTTGGGCCCTTCTAAAAGCAGCGTTTCCTCAAAGCACACTCATCAGGAGGAACTGAAGAGCAATTATGTCTAAAAATGTGTTGGCAGGAAAAGTTCGTTCTGGAAAAACGCCATCATTTTGGGTGGCCAAATAAAACCCCAACCAGCTTCTGTGTATGGTTAGAAAAAGCCAAAACAACAAAAAACCCAAATGCTAACGTGCAGTGCAGTTAATAGGATCAGCTTTTTACAGAAGGTGTCTTCTCTGGATGATGGGCCACAGATTTAAACAGAATCATAGAATCCCAGACCAGTTTGAGTTGGAAAAGGACTTTAAAGCCCATCTTGTTCCAGCCCCTGCCGAGGGCAGAGACACCTTCCACTCTCCCAGGTTGTTCCAATCTCCATCCAGCCTGGTCTTGGACATTTCCAGGGATGGAGCAATCCCCATCACACTGCACAAATCTGGGCAGAGAACCCCTGATGGTCACTTTGATCATCATTCAGCCCTATTATGGGACCTCAGCAACAAACCCGAGGCTCCTCCTCAGCCAATGCCATTTTCTCCATGAAAAGGTCTGTGTGCAGGGTGGAGCAGGGTGGTTTTGTCCAGCCATATCTGTTGGGGCAATGCTGCCCAATGCTTGTTGGACAAGGGAATGTGGAGATCAGTACTGGGGCAGGAGTGTTCTTCCCACTCCATCCTGTGTGTTCTGTTCTCCTTCTGACTGATCCTGGCTTTGAGACCCCTGCCACTGACCTCTGCTAGTCCTGATGGACATGGCTGAAGCAGGATTGTTTGTGACAGGAGCATCCTGGAAAGCCTCTGGCAGCAATTGCATCGTCCTGTGTGCACAACAGCTCCAAGGGCACTCTGCTTCCGGCTCCAATAAAACATGCAGCTGATGCCACATCTGAGCACCCTCAAAGCCTTGAAGTGGCAGAGACAACCATCTGCCCCTGCAGGAGGGGCTGGGAGTGAGGCTCATCCCACACCACCACAGACGTATCTGCAGACACACACATTTATTTTAAAGAAGAAGGTAAAGCCAGGTGCACCTGAGCAGCCTTCTCCACTTGCTCAGGTTTGCCCATGCACTGCAACACCCCAGAGTCTGAACGGGGCCAGCTCCCTCGTCTGACAGCCCTGGATTCTCTCAGTCTTGCCAAAAAGTCACAGGTCCTGCTGAGGGAGCCGTGGATTTCAGGTGGGATGTCTGCCAAGAGCTTGATCCCATTGCAGATGAGGTAAACCATGGCCTGGGCAACATCAGAGAGTTGTGTCCAGCAGATTAAGGGAAAGTCTCTTCCTCTCTGATCAGTGCTGGGGAAGACAAATGGGACTTACTGTGGCCAGTTTTGGGGACTGTCTCCAGCTTCCAGAAGGATATGGAGGTAAAAAAAGAGAGTGCAGAGGGTGATGGAAAGGGTCAGACCGAGGGGGCAGGCCCACAGGCAGGGCTGGTAACCAGGGGACTCCAAGGAGCAGCTGCAGTAGCCCCAAGGCTGTTACAGAGAGGATGCAGCCCAGTTCTCAGGGGTGTTAAACAACACAGGAAGTGGCTGTAGCCAAACATTGCTGATGAGGAGGTTCACTTTGGACACCAGTAGCAGCCCATTCCACTGCACTGCAGGTGGGGCCTCACCCCCATGATAGGCAAAAACTCTGATCATCAAAACCTTCTTCTGGCTACTCCTACAACTGGCGTTACAAAGCCTTGTCCTGCCACCCCCTTCCAACACTTTGGCTCTCATTCTGATCCCCTCTTTCTCCCTGAAAATTACAGAATGCCACATTTGTGGCAAATTTACCATTTCATCTCATCTTCTGTTTTGCACTTCTCTTTTGAACTCCCCCAATGCAATTCTATGCAAATACCCAGACCTTGTATCTCTAACTTGGCTATCTGCAGTCTGTCACCTATTTTTCAATCAGATCTTCTTTAACACAGCAGCAGCATCCCCTGGACCCAGGTGAATGTGCCTTGACCACTGTACTGGAAGCAGGGATTACTCTCTGCACTATCATCCACATGTTACAGGGCTCTGACTGGGAGCTCAGCAGCTTCCTCGTGTTGATCTAAATCATTTTCCCTCTGTGAGTGTTCTTGACTGGATGGGAAGAGATTGTGCTGTTCCTTAGGGATAACACATTCCTAAATTTCAACTTCCAGGTCATAATACCTGCAAAAAACCCTCCTTCAGTTACAGCAACAGGGACACCAATAGTAACAGGGATGTTGTCTGGGCAACACCTCAGCTTCTGTCAGATCACCATTGGCATCTCTGCAGCCAGGCAGACCCAAATATCCCCAGGACAAAGGGTGGCTCCTGCTCCCTTCTCTGTGATTGTTCTCTTTGTGACGTGTCTCAGAGAGCCCCCCCAGCTCTTTCTGAGCTCCAGGGGTTGCACTGGCACAGGTCACAGGCCCCACCACGGCATCTGTGACTCTCCAGGGGCCTTCATGTCTCCCTTGATATGAATGTTTTTGCAACAACATTCATTGGTGGGTCTGCAGGTATCTGCTGGTACCCAAGTGTTTCAGGAAAAGGGGCATTAGCTGGATGTTGTTTCTGTGTTTGCTGGTGATGCATCTCTTGGGGAAGAGCTGGAACATTTCCACAGTGACTCTCCATGCATCAGCTGGTGTTACTCCTTCTTGACTCCATTGGGGGTTGAGGCATCCTGAGACAGACTTCAGGACAAACAGAGAGCATTTGCAGGACTGCCCTTGCCACAGCTCACCACGAAAACACAGATTGAGTGTTTAGGAGTGACTCTGAGATAGATGCAGCCCTTTGGGCTCCTCCACCTGCTTTGGCTTGGGCAGAAGAACCCCACAATCCTATCACAGAATCATAAAATGGTTTGAGTTGGAAGGGACCTTAAAGGTCATTCTGAGCTGGCACTTCCACTCCACCTGCACCATTCCAGGTATGACAGCTCCAGTCCACAAATCCTCACACCTCCTGGGTGCTCTGTGTCCCGGTTCTTTGCAGTGCAGGAAAAAATGGATCTTCTCCATCATACCACCAGTCAAACCACTCATCTAGGACAGCAAGGACTCCGTGGAAAAATTTAGATGGGAATCTTTGGCTTCAGGAGACGAGATTTCTCTGGGATGTTCTCTGTTATGGCTGAGCAAGACACTTCACAAGTGTATGCACAAGTGGTGTGTGGAGACAGCTGTCTGTTTGCATCCCTGGCATATTTGGGAAAGCTTTTTCTGGGAGATAGGTTCAGCTGCTGGTGGTACTGCACTGGCTCAGCAGAGCAGCAGATTGCCTTTGTTTGGAAAGTGGGAAAGTCATTCCCAACACTTGCTGAGACATTTGCAAAAACGATTGTGCTCATCTTCATAAACTGAGCTTTGAAGGGTTTTTGGCTGGAACGAGCCAGTTGCAAGGAGTGTGAGTGCCAGTGAGGGAGATGGAGTTTAAATTTTTGAGCAGCAGAGTGATTGGACCAAAAAAACCCAAAAAACCAAACCAAAACAACAATATTTTGAAGACTGCGTTTGCCAGCACTGAAGTTTAGCAGTTTCAGAGCAATCTTTGTTGGTTGCTGTTTCAGGGGCCAGCTCCATCCCTGGTCATTTTTTTTTCTTCTTGGTTAGTGCTCCATGACTGATGAGGATCTCAGTAAAACACAAATTGATTTGCTTGGCTTTCATGGTCACCTCTGGACTGTAATTACTCAGGCAGGAAAAATTAATTAGTCCAGTGTGGGCCGACTGCTGCTCTCCAAGCGCTGCTGAATCTTAATTGGAGAGCTCCAGAGAAAGGTGCTGATTCACACCATGGCACGGTGGGGTGGGGAATTTTCCAGGGACAGAGGGTGGAGGAGTGAAGGGGGCTGAAGGTCAAGAGGAGATATGTTGTCTGCTCCTCCATCAGCAGCTGGACTTTCTTTCCTCTCCTCAGCTGTGATAATGAGCCTCTTAAAGCCAATTTGCCTCTTTCAAACAGCAGCTGAAACAGGAGACTGTGGATTTGGTCATGAAATATCTGCACCGATCTTTTTGGAGAATGCAAAGCTCACTAGGAAAAAATAAACCAGGACAACACAGTGGGAGTTGATCTCTGAGACACAGCAGTGATTAATCTCTTAGACTTTCCATGATGATGCCATTTTGAGGATGGTGTAGCACTGACATCTCTTAGAATCACAGAATGATTTGGGTTGGAAGGGGCCTTAAAGTCCATCTCATTCCACTTGTGCCATGGGCAGGGACACCTTCCATGATCCCAGGCTGCTCCAAACCCCATCCAGCCTGGCCTTGGGCACTGCCAGGGATCCAGGACCATCACAGCTGCTCTGGGCACCCTGTGCAGGGCCTCCCCACAGGGAACAATTCCTTCCCAATATCCCATCTAAATCTGTCCTTTATCAGCACAAGGCCATTTCCCCTTGAAAGGCTTTTGAGATTCACTCTGCTGTGGTTGGGAGTGTGCAGACACGAGCTGCTGGCACAAACTCCCAATGGCTCACGAGGAGCTCATGGCAATGGGAATGGCTTTGCTGCTGCTGCTGAATTATTTTCATTTTAGCATCTGTCTGCTCCTCTCTGTTCTGCAGTTGCTTGGTGCAATCTGATGCAGCGAGGTCGCCTTTAGCTGTGCAGTGAAAGAAATACTGAAGGTGCTGGTTTGTGGAGAACCAAACAGTGAAACATTGCTCAGCCCTCATTTGAAAACTGGTGTGGGAGACTGCCTGAGAAAAAGATGGGGAAATTAAATTCAGTTTTCCAGACAGTTTTCAACGATTACTGCAGCTTGGCTGTGGGCTTGTTTCACTTCCCTGGTGTTCCTACCCGACAGCAAGCATGAGCACAGTGAGAGCCAAACGGGATTTTCTCATAGCAGATCAGCCCTGCTCACAGATTTGCTAATTAAATGAAGTCTCATTAGCAAAAAATCCTTTACTAAGCTCTAAACATTTCCATTTTGGGGTTTGTTTAGAAGGATCTGACGGTTGCTGCACTAAATCTCTAGTGGGGACGTGGTGCACCCCTGCCTGGGCTCATGATCATGGCACAGAGCCTGGCATGTTGCTCATTAGTGCAGCAGACACCTACATCACCTTTACTGCTCCTGTTCACTCAGAAATTTATTGTCTCAGAAGCACAGTTTTATTGAGAAAAGATAGAAATCCACATCTAATTTACTGCTCCCAGGCTGGCTGCTCAGGCTGCAATAGGGAACAGGGCTTATGTCCCTCCACATTAAAGTAATTGCCAGGTGGGAGGAGGAGGGTCACTTCTGGTTTGTCATTCTCAACCTTTCTGAACTTCAAATCATAATCATTTTAATCCAGAGACCAAATCTACCTCTGGCTGCCCATCTGAAGTTCAAATCTCCCACCAAAGCCTTACGTTTTCCAAATGAGAATTTATCTTCATCTAACCAGTGTCACCATATCCTTTTGAAGGTGGGGGAAAAAAGCTTAAAATTCAGCAAAACCCTAAGAAGGTGAGAAAAGGCCCTGAAAAATGTAGGTGTGGTTTGATACACATCAATTCAGCATGCTGTTCTTTTTATTGATTCAGGTAAGAATCAATATTCCACAATATATTGGGCAGGAAAAATGAAGCTTGGAGACAACGCCGTAGAAGAGACCTGGGAAGCAGTAATGGGTCCTAAGGTGAATGAACACATTGCTGCTGGAAGAGAACACAGAGGAAAAAAACAAAAACATTTATATAGAATCATGGAATCACAGAATCCCACAGGGATTTGGGTTGGAAAAGAACTTAAAATCCATCTCATTCCACCCCCAGCCATGGGCAGGGACATCTTCCTCTATCCCAGGTTGCTCCAGGCCCCATCCAGCCTGGCCTTGGACAATTCCAGGGATGGGGCAGCCACAGCTGCTCTGGGTAAATCTCTCTGTGCCTTTCTTTCAGCGTGTGCAGTGACGACCATGTGCTCAGAAAGGGCAGGATCACAGTGGGAATAACATGCTGATTTGGAGAGCTGGGGGAGAGGCAGACCAGTTGGATAGAGAACTACAAGGGGGGAAAAAAAGGGGATTTGAGATGTTTATCCAGAGGAAGAGCTGATTTACACAAATAGCCTTGGTTCCAAACCCATTATGGATAGGACAGAAACGACTCAGTTTCATTTGCATAACAGGATTTAGGTCAGAGTCAGCGGGGAGATTGTGGAATATTTTGATGTAGAGATTAGATGAATATTTATCTGGGGAGATGAATGTGCAGAGCTGCACCAGCAGGCTACAGATCCCCACAAATTCCTGCTCTCGGATTCCGGGCTCACCAAACCCTCTCAGGCTGGAACAGAAGCCCTGGAGTGGCCTGGCCTTGGCTGCTCCATGGATGTGCTGCTTTGGCTTTGCCTTTTGCCAGTGACCTTCAGCTTCATCCCCGAGCAAAGTCTGTCATTCCCACAGGACAATTTTCCAGGCACGTTGGTGTTACTTGGGCATCACCCACACAATAAAACTCTTCTCTTGTGGAAGGGGATCCACCCATATTTCATCTGACAGAGATGGGCCCCTTTTCTGTCTTATAATGATCCAGCTGGGTCACCAGCTTGACCTCAGTTCTGCTCTGGTTCCATTGTTTGAGAGCCTGAAATTTTTATATGAAAAGGGCTTTTCATTCCAAATCATTTGTGCAGAATGAAACTATTTCTTGAAGAAAAATTCATTATCATTTAAACGCTGTGCTTTTCACAAACTTACTGGTATCTAAAATTGATATTTTAATCAAAGCATTACTAAACATCTATCAAACTAATTTAAATAATTACTGCTTTGCTGTCTTTACAGTAGACACAATTTTCTGTAAGCAAATGCAAATGAGCAGAGTGAATATTTCAAAAATGGTTTTATTAGCTTTAGAAGAAATCTTCCTTAAAATCTGATAGATTGTGTAGAACAAGGAGCATATGTTGGATCCAGTTAATGGAAAGCATTTCATAATCTTGATAAAGAGTAATTTTCCCATTTTTGCCAGTTTCCCTCTATCTAAAGCATTTTTTACATTAAGGACTTGATAATGGCCTAACCACCTTGTACCTCTTTCTAGTAGATAAAATGCCTCTCTATTATTGTGAGCATTTTCACTCAAACATTTGCTCCTGCTTCGTGACACCAAATGTGACTCAAGAGGGAAAAGCATTTTCTCTGGGTTGATGGGTTGAGCAGAGCAGCTCCTGTAGCAGTTTCACAGCGATGGTGAATTTTAAAAGCTTCAGAAAATGCTCCAGTATCAAAATGAATGTTTTTTATTCCACCTTTGCCAGCAGCCCCACCAGGAGCTCTGTTTCCCTGGTATCATATGTGTCACAGAGGAAGCCACAGGACTGTGATTCATTAAAAAAGGCACTAATTGTTCCACATGAAGCAGGTGGGGTCCTGCATCCACAGAAGGATGAAGAAATGCAGAGGGAAGGAACAACCAAACCATCTGTGTCCCACACGACACGGGGATTGCAGGATTACTGCCAGGCTCCCTCAAGGAGGAGCTCACAGGATCACAGGTCAATCAAAAATATCAGTCACAACCCTTGTGATTGATAAAGGCTGGAAATGACCTCTAAGACCATTGAGCACTGCCAGCACCACCACAAAACCCAGGTGTCCCCAAGTGCCACACACCCTTTGAGCACTTGCAGGGGTGGTGACTCCAGAACGGCCCTGGGCAGCCTGTGCCAGTGCCTGACAGCCCTTTCCAATGCACAAAAATGTCCCTGGTATTCCATATAAACCTCCCCTGGCCCAGCCTGAGGCTGTTTCCCCTTGTCCTGTCCCTGTTCCCTGGGAGCAGAGCCCAGTCCCCCCCTGGCTGTCCCCTCCTGTCAGGGAGTTGTGCAGAGCCACAAGGTCCCCCCTGAGCTCCTTTTCTCCAGGCTGAGCCCCTTTCCCAGCTCCCTCAGGTGCCCTTGGTGCCCCAGACCCTTTCCCAGCCCCATTCCCTTCTCTGGACATGCTCCAGCCCCTCAGTGTCTTTCTTGTCAAGAGGAGCCCAGAAGTGACCCAGGGTTCGAGGCAGGACCTCAGCAGTGCCCAGCCAGGGGACAGTCACTGCCCTGGTCCTGTGGTCACACCGTGGCTGGGACCACCTGAGTGCCCTTGGCCTTCCTGGCCAATGCTGTTAGAACATTTCAGCCATGTAATGAAGAACATGCTGCAAGAACACCCAGGTGCTTCCCTGACTGCTCTGAGACCTCTGCTGAGGGAAATTACCTGTGACTCTGATCCCAGTGTTTGCCACTGGGGCAATGTTAAATTGGCCACTGGGTTTTAGGTGAATGCTGACTTGACATCCAAGGTGCACTTTATTCTTGAAGTGCGAAGGTTCTCCTAATTCCAGTTCAAGCTGGCTCATGATCCACCTCCATCCATCGTTGCAGTTCCACCTCTCAGTTCCTACTGATACACAAATGGGATTTATGTTCTGTCTGCCACATGAGCATTTCTCCCTGGAGGAGTTATGAACACCAGGGACAGAACAACCTGGTGGAAGGAGTCTCTCCCTCTGGAGTGAGATGGGCTTTAAGGTCCCTCCAACCCAAACCATTCTGGGATTCTTTAACTGTACAAGAAGTCTCGAATGAGTGTCAGAGCTGGTTGGTCCAGTGTTAAAAATTAAAAGCCATATGAAACTATAAATGCTGAAAATTTTTCCACCTTCCTCATGCCTGTAGTTCATGCATTTTTATTTCTTAACTCTTGGCCCCCTATTTTACAGCAAGTATCCAAAAAGACAGTCTTGGTTGAGATGCTCTAAGGACATGAGTCTGCTTTGTGCTCCTGAATGTCACCTCATTCAAAAGGTGACCCACTTCAGAGTGAGATCCAGTTCTTCTGCCAGTCTTGGAAACACTTCCCAGTTTGGTGTCACATTACAGCCGTGAAGCTCAAACCTTATTTTTAGCCTTTGCTCACCATCCCATATGAAAGATTTCCCTTTGCAGTCAGCTTTGCCCTAAGAGGAGTTTTCTCTGCAGAGATCTTTCCCAGGACACTTTCCCCCACAAGTCCATGTCCTGTTGAATTCAGAACTGTCTCTGAGCACCACCATTCCCTTCTGTGGTAATTCCCTGCTCAGAGGGAACATTTGCAAACTCCTTTTATTCACTTCCAGCTCCAGAGCCCAAATCCATGGCTAATTTATTAGGATCTCGCAGAAAGTGAGAAGGATTTAGTTCATGTATGTCTTATGCATGGCAGCACTGATCCTGCCAGGAAATGCTGCTAAATTATCCAGAAACAATTTAGCTTTGTTAAATTATCTTGTACTTTATACATTTCTCCCTGCTCCTTTGGTTTTATCTGTTCTCGTGCCATAACTTTGTCATCCAACTAAGAGCCCACGCTTGTCTGAACCACGCTTCACCCTCTTCTTGACAGAGGTGTTTTATCTCTTACCCCATTACAAACACTACCCCTGATTTCCATAATCATTGTCCATGGTCCTGCCTCGATCTGTTGTTCAGACAGTGCTGTTACTGGTCCAGGTAGAAATCAATGGTTTTTATTTTTCACTTGAATCAGCCCAAATTGTGGCCTCTCCTCAGATGATGTCAGGCTTCGTGACCCATCCTAATTTACCCTGGGATTTCTGTTAATGTCCTTGATATCACCTTGGTGCTGCTATTAGTTGTGATAAATAAGATTTTCAGGCTTGCCAACAGGTAACTTCTGATCTATTTTTGTCTCAAGTGTGCAACTGTCCTAATTTTCTCTCAGCTCCTCTTAGTTTCTATGGCTTAAGTGCCATTTACTATCATTAATTTTAATTTCCTACGTGAGGTGGGTTTTTGGTCATTCTAACTTTCTTTTTCAGTTTGTAACCTCTCAAACATTCCTCTTCTCGCTGCTCTCTCTCCCTTCAGAATTTTGAATTTTAAGTACCTGTGCCTTCTCTGTTCCCAGACCCCAGAGCTGCTTAGTCAGACTCAATAATTCATTTCCTTAGATTTCAAAGTTTGCCTTTCTAAGCTTCCAGACCTTCATTCTAGACCTACTTTTGCCCAATTTGAAAGTTTAAGTGAGAAAAGGCAGCTCAAGATCGCACTTTATTCAAATTTTACTACCTTTATAAGCACACAGGAATGAGGTTTAAAGCACTGTTATACTTGACTTTTGCAAAGAAATCCATCACCTAAAATACCTGAGCCAATATGAGCAGTAATTACCTTTCAATCCATTTTTGAGACATTAGAGGCTCCCATAATTCCCATCAATGCCCATGCATTTGATAACTGCAGGGGACTAATCATGATTAGATTGGAGCTGGGAGTACAGAGGCAGCTGTTAAGACTTTCCTGCCCTGTCCAGCCTTCTCCCCTGGCCCTCTTGTGCCCCTGCCACAGCTTAGGATTTCATTTCCCCACATTCTTCCTGCTGACACCTTCCTGTCAACTGGTTTCCAATGTCCCTGAGGTTCCCATTATCTGTGAGCCTTCCATGGCTCTGTTCAGCCTTTCATCTGCCACAATCCTGTGCCACGTGCTGTGGGACGACCACAGGACCTGTGGTCCCTCCCAAAATGACCTTTTGTGGCGCTCAGAGCAGTGACTGCTGCAGAGTCCTGCACAGGAGAAGCTCCAGGTGTCTCTCAGAGCTGGGTCTTCCTTATGCTGTCACCAAGAGTCACTTTTAACAGTAATGGGGTTTGGGTTCACCTCTCAGCTTTTGTGCTGGGGGTCAAATGATGCCTTAAGTTTCAGCTTTCATGTATTTCACATTCTGTGCTGCCCAGGGGTGCAGTTCTGAGCCTCAGTTATGTGCTGGTAGCTCCCTTCACAGAGCAGAGAGACAAAATAATATCTTTTCCTCTTGAAGACCAAGGACAACTTCTCCTGATGAAGACCAAGGACAACTTTCAGCCCAAAAGCACAAATAACGTTGACTGAAGGGAGGAACAAGCATGATGGGACCTCACAGCCTGGAGCTGTAACCTCCAATATGCAAATGGACCCAAATGTATAAAAATGTAAGATCTCGTGACCATTTTGTGACCATTTTGGGGCCATTTTGTGACCATTCTGGGTCCACCTTGGGTGTAGCCCTGGTCAGGCCCTGTCCTGCCCAAGGTGGATCTTGGAGGCCTTTCAATAAATCCCTGCTTTATTATCTTAGCTCCGTCCAGTCTGTTCCAGGTCAGCCTTCCCATGGCATCACCACAACCTCAGCCCACGCCATGGCCACCACCTGAGGCCTCATTCTGCCCATCTACCCTGCCAGGAATCAGAGAATCCTACAAGTCATTAAATGGGTTGGGCTGGAGGGGCCTTAAAGCCCATCCAGTGCCACCCCTGCCATGGGCAGGGACACCTTCCACTGCCCCAGGCTGCTCCAAGTCCCAATGTCCAGCCTGGTCTTGGATACTGCCAGGGACCCAGGGACAGCCACAGCTTCTCTGGGCAGCAGCAGGACCTCGGGGGGACCATTTTGAATCTCCTGGACCCAAAGCTCTGACATGACACAGCGGAGCCTAATGGGGCCCAGGTAACCTCCAGGAGGTTTATGGAATGGAGCCTCACAAAACTGAGGCTGAAATTTGAAACGCCTCATGGAATGCAGGAGACACTGCTGGGAGGTTATGGAACCTGGTGGAACCAAGGCTCAAAGGTGACACAGAGGGGCCTCAGGGAGCCAAGAGACCACGGTGAGGTTTTGGAACCTCATGGAACCAAGGCTCAAACGTGACACTGTGGGGCCTCATGGGGCCAAGGACACCATAGTTGGGTTTTGGAACCTCACAGAACCAAGGCTTAAATGTGACACTGTGGGACCCAATGGAACACAGGGAGACCACACTGATGCTGAGGAATCTCAAGGAACCAAAACGCTGAAGTGACACATCGGGGGGAACCAGTGTAACCCAAAGCCACAGTGAGGGTACGGAACTGCACACAGCCAAGGTTCTAAATGGACACAGTGGGCGCTCATGGAACCCAGGAGATGCTGTGAGGTTCTGCTCCTACAGGGAACCAAGCCTCTTCTGTGTCACAGGGAGGCCTAATGAACCCTGGAGACGTGGTGAGGCCATGAAATCTCTTGGAACAAAGGCTCTAATGGGACACAGCACAGCCTCTTGGAAGCCAGGAGGGCACGGTGAAGTTACAGAACCCAACAGAACCAGGGCTCTAATGTGACTCAGAGAAGCCTCACTGAACCAAAGATACCACAGTGAGGGTATGGAAGGAACCTCATGGAAACAGTGCTCCAGGGTGATGCAGTGGGGCCTTGTGGAGCTCAGGAGACTTTTCTGAGGTATTGAAACCTTGTGAAAGCAGTGGTCTCATATGTGCTACTCTCATGGGTGCCAGGGCCTCCCCACCCTCATAGGGAAGGATTTCTCCCCTGTATCCTGTCTAATTCTGCCCTCTGGCAATTCTCCCTCATTCTGGAACTCCAGGCCCTTGTCCCAATCCCTCTCCTGCTCTGTTGGAGCCACTTTAGGCTCTGGAAGGGGCTTTAAAGACTCTTCACTTCTCCATGCTGGACACCCCCAGCATTCCCAGCCTTTCCTCACAGGAAGGGTGTTGGGATTGTTCTGGTATCTCTCCAACCATCCATACTCCCTGAAAGACAATTTCTATCCCTTAAATTGCAATTGGCTTTAGAACATCATACAAAATTAAAGAATTTTTATCTTTTCATACTCTTCTCACTTGGAACAGGGAAGGATTTTCCTCGGCTTTCTAGCAAAGCTCTGAAATCCTGTGCGATCTTTTGCAATTTCATGGTCTGTTATATTCTTATTTCCAGTGCAGGTCACCATGAATAGTGTCAAGGAACCAGAAACATGACCATGAAAATGGTATTTTGGTGTAGAATGGAGGTAAGAAATGTTCACCTTTTCCAGTCAGAGCTAAGAAAAACAAAACAAAACAAAACAAACCACCACTGATCTAAGCCCTAAAATGCCAGAATCATGGCCAAAGAATTTAGAGAATTGGTATTTTTTTCAAAGCTGGGATGTTTTCCATTCCCCCAGCTGGGTGGGCAGAGCACTGGAGACCTGGATGGTTTCAGCTCACAGCTGAAAGCCTGAATGACTGACAGGAAGCTCTTCTCCCCTCTGTGCCTCGGTTTCTCCTCCCACTCTCCCTGTCTCCCTGTCCCTTTACATCCCTGTCTCTCAAAGTGGTTTGGACATGTCCATGCAGCACCATCTCAATGTGGTTCCAGGCTCCTCCAAGGCATCCCCACCCCACAAACAACGAGCAGTGATCTTGAGTGTAATTCCTGCAGTCAAACTGCTGCAGCCCTGCATCATTAGCTGTGCCCCGAGAAAAAGAACCTTTTCATCAGTCTGATCTATCAGCTCTGCCTTCCCTCACTGTCACTGGAGATCTGACAAAGCCCTCCTTCGTGCTGCTTGATAAGAAACACCATGGCAGGCACTGTGACTGCCAGGGCTAGGGCAGCAGGGCAGTGTCTCACCAGGTCTCCTGTGCTCCATCCCTCAAGAGCAGAATGTCTGAAAATCTGCCACCTCTAGAAGGCTTTGTTCCCTCATCGGTGGTTCCCAGGTTGCTCCATTCTCTTGGCTCCCTCTCAGCTGAAGCTTGGTATGGGTTTGGTTCTGTAATTGTGTTACTTCTCCAGAGAGCACTAGAGGAAGTTACCAGTCTCTTTATCCTATTTAAAGTTCTCTTTATCATTTAACAATATTGGGATCGTTCTGGTATCTGTCACACTGCAGATGAAGTTCAGACATGAGACTTGCTGTAAAAGCATCATTGCAAAGGGGCAGGAGCAGCAGGTACTTCATGCAATCACATAAACCTCTGGTTTTTCTAAATCCCAGTCATTTCAGGTCATTTCAATCAAGTCATTTCGGCCTGCCAGCACCAGTGGGGAAGCAAGCTCTGGCCAGGCACCAGCACAGAGGTTCAGTGGCGTCTCTGTCACTGGGGGAGGTCAGAACATGACTGGACAGGACTCAAGCAGCAAGATGGGTCTTTAAAGACCTGCTCAGGCTATGGGGCGACCACGAGATCTCCGTGAGTTCTTTCCAACCCAGGATTTGTCTATTATTATATGACATGAAAATACATTGACCATTTGTCATTATTCCTGTCTCGGGAAACATCTGACACCTGGGAATGGTTATCACAGTGCTGACAACCTTCATGGAGAAGGCAGGGGCATCACATTTATACTATTTCTACTGAAGCATTTCTCAGATATGTCTGTCATTCCCTAGTTCTTCCCTTTGAGGGTAGGAGGCTGTCCTGGGTTGTAGTTTAGGATGTATTCTATCACCATCTTCAGTTAATGGCCCATCAATGCCTTTTGCATGACTCAGAGGGAGGGAGTTATCTCTCTCTTTAATGGGCCATTAAGGCTCTCTTCCATGACTCATCATCCCATTGGGAGATGCTCCGCCCATGGGGAGGAGCCAAGCATTCTCACTGGATATAAGCTGGGATTTGGGACAGTAGAAGCAGCCCTCACCCACTGGATTCCCAGAGGACTGGAGCTACCAGACCTTTCTACAAGATTTCTGTTTCAGGAAGACCACCTCAGACCACCTCGTCTGGACTGTTTCCATCACCCTGATCAGGTTGTATTCTGACTCTGTCAGTGGTTTTTTCTTTTTGTATTTATTTTATTCTATTTTATTTTCCTTTTCTTCTCATTAAATTTTATTTCTGACTTAGAGCCTCTTACTTGGTTTGTTTTCAAAACCACAACAGAGGCCCTGGCACAGGGTGCTCAGAGCAGCTGCCCCATCCCTGGCAGGGTCCAAGGCCAGCTTGGGTGGGGCTTGGAGCAGCCTGGGATAGTGGAAGGTGTCCCTGCCCATGGCAGGGGTGGAAATGAGATGAATTTTAAGGCCCCTTCCAACCCAAACCATTATGGGATTCTTTTCTGTTGTTTTGGTTTTGCTGCATTTTTTTTTTCCCCTCAGGAATTCCAAGACAGAAGTGGCACAACACCCACCTGGATGGGATACCTAAAATAATTCAGACTCATTGAGCTTTCGTTATTTGCCATAAAATATTCGGTGCTTCAACATCTCGCCAAATTCAGTGCAAGTAAAAGGAAACACATACCAGCTCCTCCTTGAATCTTGCTTTTCTCCATGAGTGACCAGAGTGCAGATAATCACACATCTTTCCTCTTTTCCCAATATTCAGAATATCCTTTTTGCTTAAGTGAACCCACGAGAAACTGCAGTACCCAGGACATTTTTGCATGTGTGTCTTTCAACTTTTTTGATGTCCTCATTCCCCAGAGCTCCAGAAGCCAGAAGGGGACATCAAACTTAGTGACTGCCATGACTTTTTCTGAGCAGGGATATTCCAGCCCAGAATAGGATCAGGTTGTTGGATCTGGCAGGCAGACTGGGAAAAAAAAAATCCTCCTTGTTCTTATCCTTTCTCAGATAAAATCTCTGTGGTTTGTTGTTGGTTTTGATTTAAAGAGAAGTTTCTTACGGTGTTTATGGAAAAGGACCAAGGAAATCCATTTGAGAGTTATGGACAGTTCAGAGCCTTGTTACAAAAGTCAGTTGGATGTTTGGTATTTCCTATATTTCAAATTCATGTTTTCCATTGACAATATAACTAACATTCTTTTTAATATTTAATTAAAGACTATGAAAAAAAAAAAAACACGCTGAGAAAACCCTTTTCTTGCCTCTGCTCCTCTGGGGAACAAACTTCCATTGCAGTTCTTTGATTTGTATCTTTTAATGAAATCAGCTATTATGAATCATTTCCCTCTCTCCTATACCTATTTATTTTCCTTATGTCTTTTATGAGGAACCTCATAAAAGGAGTTTTTTCAAAAATCCAAGGAAATGACACGCCCTTGGGTCACCTTGCTCTGGGTTTTTATTAACTTTTCCAGGTTAACAAGACACGCTTCTCCCTTCAGCAGCTCTGATGGTTTGACCCAATCAAGCCACTCTGCATTTATCTAAATGCTGGATTATTTGATTCTTAATTAGACTGTTTCTCTGGGACTGCTGTTCCTGACACCAATGGGCAACTTTCTAATCTTCTTGGTAATTGCTGCTGGTTCGGAGACAAGGGCTGATGCAAAGTCCACTGGAAAAGCAGCCTCAGGAATTGCTTGAAAACCCACGTGGAAATATCTTTTGCTCCTGGTTAGCAGCTCTTTTTACAGCACCATAGCTTTGGTTTTGATGATTGAAAGTTCTTTCAAGGTCAGATTCATCTTTTTTGGGGGAAAAAAAAAGTAAAAAAACCAACCAAACCAACCAAAAACCCACACCAAAATCCCTGAAACAATCAACACAGACCTCGAAAGAAACCAGACAGTTCTGCTTGCAAAGGACAATTACATTTTTTATTATTCCCCCTATGGACTGGGGGACTGTTTTCCAT
The DNA here is from genome assembly GCF_009819655.1 of Sylvia atricapilla. Lineage (NCBI taxonomy): Eukaryota > Metazoa > Chordata > Aves > Passeriformes > Sylviidae > Sylvia > Sylvia atricapilla. The sequence goes on from NC_089161.1 coordinate 5,714,436, forward strand.
GTTCCTCTTCCCTTCCCTCTCTCCAGGTGCACCTTTTGTTTGCACAAGTCTCTTCTTTGTCCTACTTTTCAAAATGCACAGGGGTTTAGGGACTAAAGAGCCAAAGGAGACCAAACCTCTGCCCACCAAACCACTCAGGGGATGGGATCCAGCACTCTGTGTGTGGATTTCCCACCAGGAAAGTTTGCTATCCTCTGTATTTGCTGTCTTGTGGAATTTGCAGGATCATGGAATCACTGAGGTTGGGAAATCCCCCTAAGATCAAACCCACTGCCCCAGCACTGCCCTGGTCACCATTAAAGGTTCCCAAGTGGCACAGTTACAAAGTTTTTGCACCCTCCCAGGGATGGTGATTCCACCACTGCCCTGGGCAGTTTGTGCCAATGCCTGACCTCTCTTTCCATGAAAAAACTTTCCTGTTATCCAATCTGAATCTCCTCTGGCACAACTTGGGGCCACTTTCTCTTGTCCTGCCTCTTGTTATCTGGGGTAGGTCCTCATCCTAAGAAATGAGAGGGAAACAACATATGCAGAATCCAGATGTTCCATGAACTAAATGATACTTTTCCATTTCACATTTTCACAATTTCATGCTTAAAACCGTGGATAAACAGTCTGAAAACATATAAAAAGAAGTAGCTGAAGGTATTATTTGCATAACTCACTGTGTTTGGAGCTGTGCAGGCACAATGGGCAGCAGGAAAAACTCTGGATTCACAGTTTCTGGCTCAGTTCCAGGGGTGCCACATTCCAAATCCACATTATTTGTTGGATCAGGAGCTCACCACCCCTCTGACAGGCTCAGATGTTGGTTGGTGTTCCTCTTATAATCTCTTGTAAGGAAAATTGCAGAGGGATGTTTGGCAGCAGCGGAAAAGGGTGAGGAACATAAGTGGACCAAGCAAAGGGATTTGTGCAGGAGAGAGGAGCACCACAAGAATGTTCAGAGAAGCTGTTGCTGCCCCTGGAAGTGTCCAAGACCAGGTTGGATCAAACAACTTCGGAGCAACCTGGAACAGAAGAAGGTGTCCTTGCCCATGGCAGGGGATGGAATGAGATGAGCTTTGCTGTGCCTTCCAACCCAAACCAGTCTGGGATTCTGTGGCTCCAAGGAGGAGAAGACATTAGGGAAGAAGACAGCCACTGGCCTTGGAGCATAAATTCCATCTTTCAGTATGGGAATAGCGGGATTGGAGCTCTGGGATCCACAGGGATGTGTTCCACATTTTGCACAGAGTGCTGCAGTGGCTCCTCTGGCTTTGGGCTGAGGTTTCTCATCATCACGATGGGCTGCGAAGACAATTCCTCTGTGGGGCAGGGAAAGGGAATGTGCTCCAGAAACCCTGAGAGGGTGAGGGGATTGTGCAGGAGCTCCCCACCTCATTCTCTCATTAGATGGGGCATTCATTACTCTCAGTTTGAAGAATGTTTGGGGGATGGGAAGGACACCAGTACTGGAGCTGTGTTTTCTCCCAGACCTTCTCACACCTCACGCTGCTCGTGCTTCACTTTACTTCCTTTAACCTCTGGAGAGTTCTCCTCTTTATGAGTGTTTTGTGGTTTCCTGTCTTCTTTCTTTGTGTCCAGCGCTGATTTAATCACTCCTTGAGCATCTTTCTCCATTCCCTCTCCTCCTTCCCCGTGGTTTGCTCCCCTCCCTGCGGTCGGCCAGTGTTGCCTTGATCAGTGAAGTGACAACATGTCACCAACCCCATAAACTGCTGAGCTCCCGAGTGGCCAGAGCAGCTCTGGAGCACAGCTGCAGACCAAGGGGAGACCACCCATGGCTCACATTTGTAAACTGCTTGTCACAGCTCCTCGCTCCCCAGCCTGTGATGCTGCCAAGAGCAATCTCATCTCTTAGGCACCCATCCATTTCCTCTCTTCCCAGACCCTCAAGGTATCTGAGTCAAGCCACCCCCCTCTGTCCTGCCCCATCTGTCTGTCCCACATTCTGCTTTCCTCGGGGCCCATCTTTTCTTTCCAGCAACAGTAGCTCCTGCTGCTGGAGTCCCCAGCTCCCACGGACTTGGGCTGAACTATTGAAAAAGAAAAGCTCTAAATAACAGGAGGAGGGGATGATACCTGACAATCTCTGAGCAGGAGACACTTAACGGGACAGAAAATTGATAAAGGGGTTTAAGGTCCTCAGTGAAAAATCCACAGCTGCAATCAATAGAGCAAAGAAGTTTTTCCACGTGCATTAGAAACCAAAATTCTGGTAATGACACAGATCCAGTGTGAGGTGAGAATTGCTCAACAAGGATTAAAAAAGTGTGTGTGTGTGTGTGTGTGTGTGTGTGTGTGTGTGTGTGTGTGTGTGCTGTGTGTGTGCATGTTTTGTGCTGTATTTCGGGAAAAAGCAGCTTAAAGAGCACTAAGTCATTGATGAGATTATTGTTGGCAAAGAGGATTGTTTGTCTCTAATAGACTGCTCTTAGAGAACTGATTTTGAATGAACAGTGTTGGTGGTAGAAAAACTTACTGCAATCTTGACAGCTTTAGATTTTGGCCAGGTTGGGTGGGTCTTGAAGCAACCTGGGACAGGGGAAGTGTCCCTGCCCAAGGCAGGGGTGAAAGAGGATGAGCTTTGATGCTCCTTCCAACCCAAACCAGTCTGGGATTCTATGATTTAAATGCAAAGTTGGCATTTCTAAATTTAATTCTCCAATAAAAGCCGTGTAGGATTTTGTGCTGGCCATCCCTGTGCTCAGCTCTGGGACTAGAGAACTGAAGCCAGGTTGGGTGTTACAGCTCACACCTGTGGTGGGTGAACCACTGGCTGGAGTGATAATTAATTAATTACACACTGATGAGCAGCTACAGGCAGAAAGCAGCAAATAACCCTTGATTAAGTCTAGTGAAAACATTTTTTATGTAGGCAGACTTACACCTCTGGTAAGAAGGAGTGGACACTGGTGTGTTGGTCCCAGCAAGTGGTCAAACTCCTGGCCAGCTCCTCACTCACAGCTCCCTGCAGCAGGAGGAGAGAGGGTTTGGAAGATCAGGAGCAAGAAAACTCAGAGGTCGAGATAAAGATGGAAGACCTCTTACCAAAGGTCATGGAAACCATCCTAGAAATCATGGAATGGTTTGGGTTGGAAGGCACCTCAAAGATCATCAAGGAGGGATGGCCCCCACTAAATCTCATTGCTCAGAGCCCCATTGATGTGGACTAAACAGACTCACCCTGGAGAAATTAATTTAATGCCAAATTATATATAAAAACATATATATATATATATATTTAAACTTTTTAAATTATTGATTCACATAGTGGGAATCAGAAAGATAATTATTAAACCACAAAGGGAAATTACATTCCCGCCTTACTTTCCTTGGCTGACCTCATTCCAAGTCCTGCTCTGCCCTTGTTGTTGCCACCAAAGGTCCTTCCCAAGCCCTTCAGTACAGAGCTGGCAGCGCAGGACAGGATGCAATCAGAATGTGGAGGCTCCTTTCTCTCTCATTCTCTTCCCGTGCTCTGGCCTGGCTCCTCCAGGCTGTGCCTCCTGCCAGGAACCTCCATCTGCTCCAGGGCAGGTCCTGCACGGACTGCAGGGAGCCCCTGGCCTCCCATGGAGCTCTCCCCATCCAAACCTTGTCACAAACACCCCAAAGACCCCTGCCCAAAGGGGGTCTGTCTTTTGGAACAACGGTTTGGGATCCAGGTGGGGAAAAGAGGTTTCTTTTTACGTTTCTGTAAAGCTGTTTTGAGGGCACAGAGAAACAAAAAGGTGCTCGTGGGTTCATTTGCTTTGGCCCAATTCGCAAATTATCCCAAAACCAGTCTAAATCTGTTTTGATTTCCTGATGCTAGAACCATCCATCAATGCAGACAAGTCTTGTCCACTGTTATTAATGTTCAACTCCTTCTTCCTCCACACTCATCCCTCATCATGACAACGTTCTTCTGGCTAAATTCACGATGGACTCCTGCTCTGTGGTGTGCAGCACTTCCCAAATTGAGGAGCAGCAGCCCAGTCCCAGGGATGGAATTTGCAGTGCTCAGCTGAGGGGAGCTGCACACACTGGAGTGAAAATGGCAAGTGCAGGCTCAGAGAGCAGCTCTGTGACAAGGATGATGCTGAGCACAGGGATGTCCACAGCCCTGCTCTGGAGATGGCAGTGACACAGGTTGTGTGGAGTTTCTTCCACATGAGTTCACGTGTCTATCCAAGAGCAGCACTTGGGCAACTTGTGAAATTGGGATTTGGAGCATGAAACTTATTCCTATGTTTAGACACTTAGACCTCTGTCTCCTTATAAAACACATAGAGCTGTGTCGTATCCTGCAGTGAGAGCACCTGCCCAGAGACAAAGGGCAACTCCTACACCCCTGCAGGGATCCAGAGGGACCACTACAGTTATTTGGGAAAGGGGGAACAGAAGTAGCTCCCCCCACCACCCTCACTCTCTGTGAACATTTGAAATTGGAAAAGGAGCATCAATATGTTGTGCCTGTGGTTTGAAACTGAGCATAAAATCCACAGCTTACAGAACAAGTAGGAGGGAAATCTCTCTTGTGGCACCTGCTGGAATAAAACTGTGCCTTGAGGTTTTGCTCTGAGTGTTTAGATGTTTTACATCTGACATTTATCGGGTAAGGAAAAAAAAAAAGCCACAAAATCCAAAGGGCAGAGACTTGACAACAGATCTCTGAGATAAGCTCAGCTCAGTTCTGTGCTGTAGGGTGAGAGCAAGACACCTTCTGCATTTCCAGATCTGTGGCCAGCAGCTCCCCAGCTGGGATCCAGGGAAGCTGAGAGTGGAGGATGTGCCACAGGATCTCGGTGTGTGGCTGCTCACTTGTCCAGGGCTGGGCTCTGCTGCAGCTCAGAGAGGCTCTGGACTACGTGTAGTGAATGAAACCAGGGCTTCAGGGAACCAACACCTGAACCCTCAGAGAAGCATAAACATGGTAAGTACATTAAAGTATCATTTCAGCTCTTAGAGAGTGTCCAAAGGCCAAGAGGATGGGGAAGGGTGTAGGAGAAGCCTTGTAAGGAGCAGCTGAGGGCACTTGGCTTGTTCAGCTGGAGGAGACTGAGGGGAGATTCATCTCAGTTACGAGGGGAAGAGGAGAGGCAGGCACTGATCTCTGCTCTGGTGACAGTGACAGGACCTGAGGGAATGCCTGAAGCTGTGTCAGGGGGGTTTTGTGGGATATCAGGGAAAGGTTCATCCCCCAGAGGGTGCTGGGCACTGCCCAGACTCCCCAGGGAATGGGCACGGCCCCAGAGCTCCAGGAGTGTTTGGACAAGGCTCTGAGGCACAGGGTGAGATTGTTGGGGTGTGTCTGTGCAGGGTCAGAAGTTAGACTCTGATCCCAGTGGATCCCTTCCATTTCAGGACATTCTACAATTCTATCTACTCCTGCTAGCAGAAGAAAATGCCTCTGCTCAGGTCTTTCCAGGAAGGTTTCTCCTAAAGGTTAGTCTTGAGTGAGGTCATGGCCTGAATGTAAAATAGGACATTGTGGTTTGAATCCATCTGCTGGCTTTTGAACTTCCCTACCTCTCCACCTGCCACAGTGCAGAATAACAATAAAAATTGCCAGCTTTCATGTGGAAGGAGGTAAACTGAGAACACCTCTACTAATAAACAGCATCAGAGTCAGCAGCTCCAGCTCCAACTCCAACTCCAGTCCCAGCTCCAGCCCCAGCCCAAATCCCAGCCCCAATCCCAACCCAAATCCCAGCCCCAGCCCCAATCCCAGCCGCAGTCCCAGTCCCAATCCCAGTCCCTGCCCCAATCCCAGTCCCAATCCCAGCCCCAATCCCAGTCTTAGCCCCAGCCCCAGTAACCCCAGCCCCAGTAATCCCAGTCCCAGCCCCAGTAACCCCAGTCCCAGTAACCCCAGCCCCAGTAACCCCAGTCCCAGTAGCCCCAGCCCCAGTAACCCCAGCCCCAGTAATCCCAGTCCCAGCCCCAGTAACCCCAGCCCCAGTAATCCCAGTCCCAGCCCCAGTAACCCCAGCCCCAGTAGCCCCAGCCCCAGTAACCCCAGCCCTGGCTCTCCCTGCTCCATCCCGGGTTGTTTAGAGGCTCCTCAGAGGCGCAGCCTCAGCGCTGTGACTTTATGGATGTGACACATCACTCAATAGCGTGGACCAAAAGCCACTCTGTTGCCATGGCAACTGCATCCTCAGCCCAATTCCTTGGGCTCCTCAGGACCATTTGATATTCACCTTGACACCTTCGCAGAGACCTTGGGGAGGCACAGGAGGTGTGAGGAGCCCTCCTGTTCCTGGGCCAAGGTGACTCCTCCCCAGCCATGCCCATGGTCCCGGTGCAGGACATGGGCTCCCACCCCTGACTCCTCCATCCCCCTTCCCTCTCTCCCTCCATGGCTGATGAGCTGCAAAGCCAAACCTGAGACGAGCCCGTGCTCCTCTCTAATCAGAAATGCTGAATTCTCAGAGCTCTGCCCAGGCTCCTGCTGGAATACTGACCCCAGCCAATGTGATTTCCCTGTACTCTGAGCCCTGCACATGGCTGGCTCTCCTTACTTTGAGCATTCCTTCTTTCTTGTTCCATTATTCTTTTTTTTTCCTCATTTTCTGGCCTAGGCTTTAAGTTTTCTGATTCTGTGTCCTTCCCAGGGAATTCTTCTGGTAACTTTTCCTTACACATTCCTTCACTCTGCTCCTGTGTGTGTCTCCACTGGCTGATCCACTGCCCACACTGTTCCCTAATTCCTGCCAGCTGATAGGACTGGCAATTCCATACACTGCTGCTGGATCCTGTCCCTGCCTCTTTACATCCATCACAGAAGGATCACAGGGAATCATAAGGGTCAAAAAGAGAGCTTTAATAACAGGCTCAGTCAGGCAAATTGTGGCTGTCCTGTGCAGGGCCAGAAGCTGGACTTGATGATCCTTGTGAGTTCCTTTCCAGCTCAGGATATTCCAAATGTGATGGTTCTAACCTTTCAGGAGAGGTGGTCAGTGGGAATGAAGAATAAATTTGTTTACAGCCATTCCCCAGCCTTTTCCCACGGCTGTTATGAAGGCACCTCTGCCCTTCTGCTCTATCCCACCCTCCAGGTTCTCTCCAGCACTCCTGTCTATGGATAATTTGTGTTTCCTTAATGCTGTGCCCCCACTGGAGATTTCCAGAGATCTGCTTCAAAAACCAGTCCCAGAGTGAGTGAGAGCCAGAGCTTTGCTGTAAGGCAGAGATATTCTGGAAGGAGAAAGACTTTGTGTTGCTATCAATGTCTTCTTTTCTTAGTGGTGGCCCTGGCGGTGCTGGGATAATGTTGGATCAATGGTCTTGGGCTATTCCCACCTAAACGATTCCGTGAAAGATCTCATCCTGTTTCCTGTCTCCTCTTCATTTGGATGAGAGATCTCCATAAAAAGGCTCTAGACCACAAGGAATCTACAGCAGGTGTCAGGAAGCTGCAGAAGGGGGGACGAGGTTGGATATTAGAGAAAATTTCACCACAGAAAGGGGGGTCAGGCATTAGCACAGGCCACCCAGGGCACTGGGGAAGTGCTCAAAAACATGTGGGTGTGGCATTGGGACATCATCTAGTGATGGCCTTGGCCGTGCGGGGGGAATGCTTTGACTCCAGCATCTTAAAGGACTTTTCCAACTTTGATAATTCCACGATTCTGTGAGAGGCAGAGGATTTTGTGTTCCCAGGTTTGGAGCACAGCACTGATGCCGAACAAGGTTCTTGATTATGCCTGGTTTGGAGATCTGGAGTCCTGTGTGCCCAGCAGCCATTCCTTGTTACCTCCTGGAGCAGGAGGATGTTATCTCACTTGTTCCTCAGCCTGCAGGAAACTGGGAAACTGAGGCACACGACACATAAATAGCACAAAAAAAGAGTTCTGTGTTGTCCACACTGCTGTGGAGGAGCTGGATGGGGGGAATATGGATGGAGGGCAGGGGGTGTTTGATGATTCCCAAGTGCTCCCTCGTGCTCTGGGCTGGTGCTGGGAGAGGAACAATTTAAGCTCGGCACCAAGGAGATGGGGCTGCCCTGAGCTGGCCTCACAGCCAGTCCCTCAGTCTCCTCCTGTGATGTTTGGGCCACTGCAAAGGTTTGCAGTTTGCTGGGAAATAATCAAGGAAACCTTTTTGCTAGGAAATGCTATTTGAGCAGAAAAAATCCGGTTGCTTTTGATGGCACTCTCCCCAGGAAGGTGTCCAAGGGCAGGAGAGCCTCCTCTGCTCCGTGGCTGTGTCTGCTGAAGCAGCAGGGGTGGCCAGGCTGGAGCCTGTGTTCCAGCTCTGGAAAAGGGAATATACATGAGCTGCTCTGGCAGCAGCCCCTCCACCCTCCCATCCTGCTGCCAGCCCACTGCTGGCCCCTCTGCTCTCTGCTTCTGAAAGCTTTCAGGCCATGCTGGAGTTCACTCATATCTCACCCATCCCAGGGGTGTGTTCCTGTATCCCCTGCACGGTGGGACAGTGAATCTCCAAGGGAGCTCTGCACCAGCCCCATCAGAACACCCTCCTTGTAGCTGGACCTGTCCTGGGGAAGGGCAGCTCTGCATCTGGGATCACACACAGCTTTTTGGTGTTCTTTTACATGTTCTCCCCGCTGGGCTTTTCTACAAGGCCCTGGGTGTTGTCCCCACCTCCAGCTCAGCTTAAGTGAGGCACAGAGCCAAGCCCTGGCACCAGAGAACTCCAGCTTCAGGGGGATGTCTTAAATCCAGGCAGACAAGAATTTAAGCCACATTTGTGCTTACAACTGGCAGGTTGTGCCACCCCCACAGTCCCCATGAGGCCACTGTGACTCCCATCCCACACAACTCACTTTCCTGGATCACAGGAACATAGAATCATGGAATAGTTGGCATTGGAAGGGACCTTAAAGCTCATTTTGTTCTATCCCCCATGGATAGGGACACCTTCCAGGCTGCTCCAAGCCCTGTCCAACCTGGTCTTGGACATCTCCAAGGATTGGGAAGCCACATCTTCTCTGGGCACCCTGTGCCAGGGTCTCCCCACCTTCACAGGGAGGAATTTATTCCCAATATCCCATCTATCCCTGTCCTCTGGCAGTGGGAAGCCATTCCCTGTGTCCTGTCCCTCCATCCCTTGTCCCCAGTCCCTCTCCAGCTCTCCTGGAGCCCCTTTAGGCCCTGGCAGGGCTCTGAGCTCTCCCTGGAGCCTTCTCCTCTCCAGGTGACCACCCCCAGCTCTCTCTGCCTGCCTCTGGAGGGACTCCAGCCCTTGGAGTATCACTAGGTCTTGCTAATTTGTGACTGAACTTTTTCCTTTGTTCTCTTGCACAGCAAACTCCACCAGGTTCCCTGTGTGTAGGGGAAATTTTGGAAATCCCGTTTTTTTTCTCTTGGGAAGAGCATTCCCTGCCCAGCCCCAATGATGCAGCTGCCTCCTGCAGCCCAGGCAGGGCAGGGATGGCCACGGGCAGCTGTGGGGGCCCAGGCACTGTGAGCATCTGAGGGGAACACAGACACTGATCCCCTCCCACAGGGACCCCAGCAACCCCCAGGGACCCCAAGAAGGACTGAAGAGCACCCGACCAGGAGGCTGCAGTAACCCCTTTGCTACCCCCTTGTCTATCAATACATGCCCTTGTCCCAAGTCCCCCTCCACCTCTCTTGTTCCTTCACAGACCCCGAGGGCAGGAAAGTGCCTGTCCTTGCTCCAGGATGCCCATGGCAGGTGGGGATGGAGACCTTGCAGGGATCAGCCTGAGGAATCCCTTTGCAGGGACTCTGAAAACTGCACCCACAGGGTGAGACACTGGGAATGACAACAACAGTGGGACCACAAGAGCCACAGCAGGATGGGAAAATCCAGGCTTAGCTTCTGCCCTGGAGAAGGGAGGGCTGGGAAATTCCTGCCAAACCCTTCTCTAGTGCTTCATTCCTTTTGAAACACTTCGTGTAGCTCTGAGAACATCTGATCTGCTCTGATAGCAGCGGGTTATCAGGAGACATTGCTGGCTTTGGGGCTGGCTGTTGGCAGGGAGGGGAGCAGGCTGTGAACACGGAGGTGTCTCTGCTGCTGGGACCCGTCTGGGCTGGGATGAGATGGGAGATTGGGATGTGCTGTCACAGGGCTGGATCCCCGGCCAAGACGAGTTGGGAGCAATTGCTCAAGGGCATATTTGAGCAAACAGAGGCAGTCTGGATTCAGACCAGTCTCTGGGGCTTACTGGGAGACCCAGAGGCCGTGTTCCTGCAGTGCTCCTGCAGGTGGGAACACCGGGATGCTGCAGGCAGTTTGTGATGAGCAAAGGAGGTGACAACATCTCCCCACCCCCCAAAAGCTTGAGGACACTGTTCTGCTCTCAGGCCACGTCCAGCAATGCCTCAGAACCTTGGAGATCTCTGATTTTAAACACAGACCCTTCAGACAGATTCTGAGGATCCCCACCCCTGAGCTCCCTGCAGCTGCTTGACGTGTGCAGACACAAGAACTGACCCACGATGGCACAGAAATACAGAATATTCTTGTTGTGTCCCCTCCCAGCCTTTGCTATCAATCCATCTGCTCCCTCTTTTGACGTGACTGGTGGAACCAGAGGAAGAGATGGATGTTCTTCCCAGCTTGGCCTCTCCTATCAGGTGGGAAAACAGGGTCAGGCAAAGGTGTGGTGTGTAGGCAGAAGTAGGGATGGTCCCTGCATGATATGGCAATTCCTGCTGGCACAGAAACCTTGGCAGGAACCGCTGGGAGAGTTCAGGAGAGGAATGCAACCAGCACATCTTGTAGGAAACAGGGAATCTTGTTCCCAGAGGGTGAGCACCTGGTGCCTTCCTTTGGCTGAACTTCTTTGAGAAATGACCAGGACTGGTGCAATCCTTCCCCTCCTGCAGCCCAGGGCTGTACAGCTGTCATGAAACAGAAGCTTTGGAGCTGCGTCACATCTCCAGCCAGGTACACTTGGGGTGACAGATGGTGGTGAACCAGCTGTGAGCAAGAGCTGGGAAGATGCCTTTGCACGGGCTGAGGAGTACACTGCGCCCTAAACCTTGGCTCTGGCTTTCTTGGAGTCACAGAAAGGTGGAAAAACCCTCTGGAGACCTTCAACATCCTGATCTGTCCCCAGGGCTAACTTCAAAGTCAAAGCAGCTTGCCAGAGAAGCTGTGGTTGCTCCACCCCTGGAAGCGTCCAAGGCCAGGTTGGACAGAGCTTGAAGCAACCTCTGTGTTGGGGGTGCCATAGCAAATGGGTTGGAACTCCATAATCTTTAAGGTCCCTTCCAGTCCAAACCCTTCTCTGATTCTCTGATTTCTCATTACCTTGTCCAGTTGAGTTTTGAAAATTCCCAGAGCCAGAGATTTTTGATCAAACCTTTGCCACAGACGTTCCCCAGCCAGGCCAAGCAGCCCCAGTTCCCTCCCACACCCAGTACTTCAGGATGTTTCAGTGACTCTCCACTGGACTTTTCAGGCTTCTCTGGCCTCCCCAGAATGTCCTCAAACTGCCTAGAGCCCTCCAGATACAGCCCAGGAATGCTGAGCAGGTGGGAACAACACTGTCCCTCCAGCTGTGCTCTTGCTGACACAGCTGGGGCTGTGCTGCCCTTTGGGGGAAGGGCAGATAACATTTTTTGTTGCACATAAATCTATTTTTGTGATCTGCACTGGTGCAGGTGAGGATTCCTGTCCAGCCCATCAGCATTCCCAGGGCATCTCCCACCCAGGAGACACCCCTTGGGATGGCTGTCACCAGACTGACACTGGAGAACATGGCCAGAAGCAAAATAATGATCTGAAGGAGATCAGATCACTCTCTGTAAATATTTTGGGGAACTCAGGCTGCCTGGAGTGCAGATGTTTTAAGCAATTGGATGGTAGTTGTACAAGGAAAGACAGAGGTGGATTCACAGGCTAAGTTCAGACTGAAAACTTGAAGTGGTGGAAGGTGCAGTGGCAGTAACAGCCTAGAGAAAACCTCCCCTTTAATGTCAGGAGGGAGAAAAATTCTGAGAAGGTTTAAAAAAAGGATGGCAAATTCCAGAGAGATCTGCCTGGAAGCAGGTGGTACCCTGGAGGATTTGGGCAGGGTTGTCATGGGTGAGTGGGAGCGGGCAGGATTTATTGACAGACACCCAAATTACTTAATAGAACCCAGTGTGCTCCTTTTGGCCCAAATAACTCACACCTTTCACACCAGAAGTGTGAGCCCCTGGATTATTTGCCCTTCTTGGAGCTACATCATGTTCCTGTGGGCTCAAGGGACCCAGCACAAACACGGGAATTTGGGGTTTAACAGTTTTCTCTGATCCTGTAACGTGGGAGTTTAAGGCAAGAAAAATGAAATGGGATATTCCATGCGTCACTGGGGTGATTCTGGCCAGTTCCCCAGCTGAAATTTGTAGATTCAAACTGGGGGCAAATAGGAGAAGAATGAGAAAAATCAAAGGCACATCTCCAAAGCTACATAAAAAAAAATATATATAAAAGGCAAGCATTTCATCCATCTGCTTGCATTTTCCTTGGTGTTTCTTTTCCAGTGCTTTGATAAGCAAGACTCCTAAAGAAATGCTGTGGAAGAAATTTCCTTCCCCCAACAACCACCTTCCCTTATCAATTCCCCCCCGATTGAAAAGATTATTTCAAAAAATAATAGAGGAAGAAAGGAAAGAAAGGAGAAAAGCCGCAAAAGGTTTCCTGTGATTTAACAAGGCCATTGTGGGGCATATGAAAGAAACTGAGGAACCCACGGGCTGACTTTGATGTGGAGCCTTTGAAAACCTGAGCATGGAGAAACATCGCTGACCCAGGCACGTCCTGATGAAAGGGGGGAGCAGGACTTGTCACACCAAAGGCAGGACTCCGTCTGCAGGAACCCCACGGAGGAGCCAGCACAGAGCCATGGCTCCATGAGGATGGGCTGGAGATGGGCTGGAGGATGGGCTGGAGGATGCGCTGGAGGATGGGCTGGATGGGCTGGATGGGCTGGAGGATGGGCTGGATGGGCTGGAGGATGCATTGGAGGATGGGCTGGATGGGCTGGATGGGCTGGAGGATGGGCTGGATGGGCTGGAGGATGGGCTGGAGGATGGGTTGGATGGGCCGAGGAGCTGCCGGGTCCCCTCCGCCCCTCCCGGCCGCAGCCCTGCAGATCCCTGGGGCATTCCTGCGGAGCAAGGAGCTGCCCGGCTGGGCTCAGAGCCTCCTGTGCACTGCAGCGACCGGGAACGGTGGTGTTCTACTGGGAGAGCGGGCAGGGAGTGCCCACAGCGAGTGTGCTACTCACAGGATACACCGCACACAGCGGGTGTGCTACTCACAGGATACACTGCCCATAGTGGGTGTGCTACTCACAGGATACACTGCACACAGCGAGTGTGCTACTCACAGGATACACTGCACACAGACAGGTGTGGTACTCACAGGATACAATAAATACAGGAGTTGTGGTACTCAAGGGATGCACACAGCAAGTGAGGTGTGGTACTCACAGGATAAAATGCACACAGGAGTTGTGGTACCCATAAGATGCATGCAGCTGGTACTCAAGGGATACACACAGGGAGGTGTGGTAACCACAGGATAGAGTACACACAGCTGGTACTCAAGGGATGCCCAAGGGAGGTGTAGTACTCTCTAGAAGTCATTTGGATCTCTGGGGGTCTTTAGCCCAATGCCCCCTGCTAAAGCTGGGCCACCGAATTGCCCAGGACCATTTCCAGCTGACTTTTGGTTATCTCCAAGGATGGAAGTTCCACAACTTTCCTGGGCCACCCGTTCAGTGCAAGTGCCAAGTCCTTGTCAGTGGCAGGGAAAAATCTGGTGTGGGAACCCCAGGAGTGCCCAGGGGCAGCTCTGGCAGCCTCGTGCAGGGAGCTCTAATCCCATGGATGCAGGGCAGGGTTAGACTGGACCTGTGTCCTGCAGCGTAATCCCAGGGATATAAAATGACAGGCACAGCTCCAGGAGTCTGTGTGTGACACCAGGATCAGGGCTTCCACCTCACTGCCCAAAGCCACCAGCTGGGGGGTTTGGGTATCCATTAGCACCAAGGTGATGGGGATAAGTGGGAACAACAGAGGGACACAAATGTGGCAGCAAGGCATCCCCAGGAGTCCCAGCCCAATGACAGGGAAGTTCAAAAGTTCAGGAGCATGGCTGACAGGGAAACGTGTTGGAAAATAAAGACCTTAATTACAGTGACCACGTGTGACCCTGTCTTTGTTGGGGACTTGGTGGCTGAAGTGCCACTCAAGCAGGGCTGGAGCCTGTGCCAGCAGCCCTGGCCGCAGGGACAGAACAGGAGCACTGAGGGCCAGGGCTGCAGGGCCCAGCTCCACACTAAAAACCCTCTTCAGTCCTTTGGGGATGAAAGTCCCCCGGGCTGCAGGTCTGTCTCCAGGGGAAGAGCTGGAGTAGCAGAGGCTGTGCATGAAAACGTGTCAGGGAAACACAGGGATAGGAGATTTCACTGGCAGAGCACGAGCAGAAAGCCACAGGGGAAATTTGTTGAGATAAGTGCCTGATTTTCAGGTACTTACACAGAATTTCTGTGCTGCCTCTAGCAGTGACTTTAACTTACAGTTTGATTATGTGAGAGACAGCAAGGCTGGAAATAACACATTCATAGAAACACAGGATGGGTTGGGTTGGAAGGAACCTTAAAGCCCATCCAGTTCTACCACCTGCCAAGGGCAGGGACACTTCCCACTGTCCCAGGCTGCTCCAAGCCCCATCCAGCCTGGCCTTGGACACTGCCAGGGATCCAGGAGCAGCCACAGCTTCTCTGGGCAACTCCTTGTAGAAGTAAACTCAAAGAAATCATCAGTCCTACAGCCAAGTGCAGTATTTCCCTGAGCTTCCCCAGTGAACAACCAGCTGTGGGAAGCACTGGCTGCAGCAGCCCAGCAGAGCCAGGGCTGTGCCATGAGCAGAGCCCCGGGTGCTCTGATGGCTCAGCAGCCTCTGCACTCACAGAAAGCTCCAGTAAACATTACTATTGATTATCAATTTACAAATGACCAAAGAACACGGGCTGAAACCCAGTGCTGGCAAAATCTCTCCTTCTCAGCTATCACAGCTCCCTCAGTGCCCCATGAGACCATCCCTTCCCAGGCCTTAACCCCCAGACCTGGGCAGCTCCAGACCCTGTGTGAACACTGAATTATTTGTGAGTTACCTTCCACATCTTCACTGAGTCTCTTGCAGAGGGGGTGCTTATGATGCCTTAAGTTTCAGCTTTTATATTTTCACATCCTGTGCTGCCCAGGGGTGCAGCTCTGAGCTCACAGTCAGTGTCACTCCGCTCTGCACACAGCAGGGACACAAAGCAAATCCTTCTCCTGCTGCACACCAAGGACAACTTTCAGCCCCAAAAGCACAAACAAGGGTGGGCTGGAGGGAGGAACAAGCAGGATGAGACCTCACAGCCTGGAGATGGAATTGGACAATTAAACTCCAATATGCAAATGGACCAAAACTTATAAAAATGTAAAATCTCATGACCACTCAGCCATTCTGTGACCATTCTTAGTCCACTTTGGGTGTAGCCCTGGTCAGGCCCTGTCCTGCCCAAGGTGTATCTTGGAGGCCTTTCAATAAATCCCTGCTTTACTCTCCAGCTCTGTCCAGTCTCTGTTCCAGGTCAGCCTTCCCAAGGCATCACTTATAAATAAATTTACTTTTTGCAGCTCTGAGGCATCCGACAGCAAATGCCCCCTTTTGCACATTGCCTAGGGTTTGGTAAGCTGGCAGCAAACTTTATTTCCTTAACAAATGATTTTGTATGATCTAAGGTGCCCTGGGTCTGAAATTCACCTGTCACAAGAAGAAAACCCACAATTATGTCACCCTCTTGTCTGCAACGTGCAATTTATCCAGCAAATTGATCTCCATTTGTCTTAGGCTGCTGCTTGCCAACGTGCCTTTGGAACTGGTTTCCTATGGGAAATGGCTTGATGAGTTTGTTAGAACAGTTTCCTCTGCTGAGTGAGCTGATTCCTGTCTAAATCTTTTCCCTTGGCTGAGACAGATTTTATTAAGCCATAAGGCACTCCTGAGCTCTGTGATGAATATTAGAATTCGTGCAAGGCAGGAAGTGATGGGATTGACTCCATGCAAGAAACACAGCGAGGTCTGGGGGAATATTCAGAGTTAAATGGAGGTTTAAAGGAGGGAGGGGATCTTGAAGTTCTGTGCAAACACAATTCAGGTGGACAGCGACCAGAAAGGTTCAGGAGGAGCAGCAGCACTCACAGGCAGTGGATGCTCCAGCCCCTCTGCTGCCATTAGTGGTGCTGTTAAAGCTCCCATAGATTCCCAGCTGACCCAAAGCCCGCATCAGCTGACTCCAAAAGTCACTGAGAGCACATCAAAATGTTTCTGAGCAGCTTTTCTGGGCTGTCTGGGAAACAAATCACCAGTACCTGAGCAATCAGTTGGCCCTAGTGGGGCATTTGGGTAAGCCCAGGTGTGGATGGATGCAGTTCCCCACTCAGCACTCATCTCTTTATTGCTGTAAACAGGAATTATTTGTCTCCCCTGTTCCCTGGTGCTGAGCCCTGGCTGGCAGCACTGATGGCTGGGTGAGATATTCACCTGTTCCCAACTGCAGGTCACTGTTCTCAGTCTCCTGGTCTTGGGCAACAGCTGAATTTTGATCTGTTGACCGATTCTCCCTCCATCCTCAAGGGATTTGGTCTTGGTGTCCCTTGGGGTCCCTTGGTGTCCCAGTGATGGTGAGCAGTAGGATGTCTCACCATCACCTCACCTCTGGAGGAAATTCTATCCTTTATTTTTCACTGTCGTTGAATTAAGGATCAGGATTTGTGATGGGAACTTGTTTAGACAAACTCTTTTACACCCTGTTTTTTCCTCAGTGTTTTCCCTGGCTCTTGCATGATCCTCTTGGCTGGGACTGCAGTGTTGGGAAAGAGGGAAGTGTTTCACAATAAGGAGCATCTGAGTCAGTGGGAAAGGCTGAGGTGGCCTTTATCAGAGTGCTCTGACCTGTCCTGAAAATGCAGTTCCCAGATGCCTCAAGCCCAGGTGACAGGTCAGTGTTTTCCCACCCCAGGGGTGAAGCTCAGCACAGAGACAAAAGCCAGGGTTGGCTCCCATTAAACTGGGCGAGCAACTGGTGACCAGCTGTGGTCAACCCTCCCTGTGTGTCAAAAATCACCCAGCACAGAGAAAATGGGTGTTTGGGGCTGAACCCCAAATATAAGAATCATAAAATCATAGAACTGCAGACTGCTTTGGGTTGGGAGGGGTCTTAAAGTTAATCTCATTCCATCCCCTGCCATGGGCAGGGACATCTGCCACTGTCCCAGATTGCTCCAAGCCCCATCCAGCCTGGCCTTGGACACTTCCAGGGAACCAGGGGCAGCCACAGCTGCTCTGGGCTCCCTGTGCCATGAGAGGGAACATTCCAGGTGACATTCCCAGCGTGCAGCCAGAGGGACATTACTGACACCCTCTGATTCCATCCTCCAGCCCCCTCAGTGCTGTGCAGCTCTGTGGGAGGATTTAGTGACAGAACTGGGATAACTGGGGCTCAGCTCTCTGTTATTACCACACTGAGAGGTTCCCACAGCAGCTTCTCCTCCCCCAGAGAGCACCGTGCTCCTTGTGGTGGCTTCTGGGGTTATTCCATAAGTGAGGAGTAAGTCCAGAGGGGGAAGGGGACATGAGGTGAGAGCTGGAACCCCTCTCCTGTGAGGAAAGGCCGGGAGAGCTGGGGGTGTTCAGCCTGGAGAAGTTCCAGGGTGAGCTCAGAGCCCCTTCCAGAGACTAAAGAAGCTCTGGGAGAGCTGGAGAGGGCCTTGGGACCAGGGATGGAGGGACAGGAAAAGGGAGAATGGCTTCAAATGGACAGAGGGAAGGATTAGGTGGGATATTGGGAAGGATTTCCTGGCTGTGAGGGTGCTGAGGCCCTGGCACAGGGTGCCCAGAGCAGCTGTGGCTGTCCCCTGGCGGTGCCCAAGGCCAGGCTGGATGGGGCTGGGAGCACCCTGGGACAGTGGCAGATGTCCCTGCCCATGGCAGGGGATGGGATGAGATGGGCTTTAAGGTCCCTTCAACCCAAACCTCTCTCTCCTTCCGTGGATTCTGTGATTCTTCCATCAGTGCTGAAGGCATTTTCCACATCAGATCCTCCTGGGCTCCCTCCTGCCACCGAGCACTGGGCTCACCCAGGAATGTCCCTCAGTGGTGCCCCACTGAGAGGAGCCTTGGCTGCTGGTTGGACATTGCTCTGTGCCCAGGGACACCTCTGGGGCACAGAAATTTGCTCTCTGGAGGAGACAAGGCAGAGCTGGAGCCTCTGGACAGGAAATTTGGGTGGGATGCCTTAGTCTGTCCCTGTAGCTGAACTGCAGTCACTTGTTGGTTACCTCTGACCCTGAGGGCAGGAAGGAAGGCACAGGAGAGCAGGAATCAAAGCTGGATTTGACATAACTTAATCACAGCACTGCTGTTGGTGACTCTCCTGCCACCATCAGCTCCCTTGCCCTTTTTGTGGACAAGAAGCAAAGCAGAACACGCAGGATCTGGCAGGAAAGAGGGTTCAGATGCCCAGAATCACGTGCTCAGGGGCACAGAGGGAGGATGAGATGGATCCCAGCGGCCCCACTTCATCACCAGGGCATCCCAAGCCATCCTGGAATGCCCAGAGAGGTTTTCTCCAGTGGTGGACACCGCGGTGAGGGCAAACATGAAGCCCTGCTGCCCTGGGGTGAGCAGACCCAGCTCCCCAGGGAACTGAGTCCTGCTGGAGCTTTGGCAAACACAATTAAACACCTCCAGCTCTGTGACTTACAGCCTTTGGCCCCTTCACAACCTGCCAGCTCACCACAGAAGATGATGAGTTATCCTCAGGTCTCAACTTGCCCCTTCCTGCCGCCTGCAGACACAGAATTTTGGCAGTGTTTCCCTCCTTCCCAAGCCCTCTGTCTCTCTCCCTGCTCCCCAAGTCCTTGTCTCCCATCTCCCCCATCAGACACTTGCTGTCTGCAGAGAAAGGCAGATGGGAGTTTGGAATTGGGAATTCTTTCTTCTTTTTTATATATATATTTTTTTCCCCTAGGGACTGAGTCCATCCCCCTGTGCTGCCAGGGACCTGCAGAGCAGGCAGCTGGGCCTTTCCCTAACCCCTGGGAAGCTCTGAGGCTGCTCACCCCTCACTTTGCACAGAAAACAGTTGCAGAAATGCGCCTTCCCTGAGATTCACGTGCAAGCTGGGACAGGCACCCCATGTTCAGGGGAGAGGGACAGAGCTCTTTAGGCAGGAAATCTCTCCATTCAGCCACGCAAAGAGCCTCGAGGAGCTTGTGCAGGAATGCAGGAGAAAGGTTCTGTCCCACAAGGGAAGAGTCTGGACTAACAGTGGTGAGTGCACCAAACCTCCTGAGAAACCATCAGGAAGTAGAAAAGGGTTGGATTGGATTGAATTTAACTTCCCAGGGAAGCTGATCCTGCCTCCCTGCCATCCTCACAGGCACATGGACAAACACCAGGATGTGGTGCGTGGGTGGGGGACACTGCAATAAATTGGTATCCAAAATCCATTTTCTACACCAATCCAGAGCACCCAGGGAGGGACGGTGAGGACACAGCAATCCATTCCAAATGCAGCACAGGTCCTCACCGTCCCTCCCTGGGTGCTCGTGATTGTCAAGGATAAGAGGGGTTTGGGCAGTAGTTTTGACCTAGAAGTCAACGTTTATTGCACTGTGATCTTTTGCTTTAGACTTTTTCTTGCCTCACCCTCAGTAAGTGTTAAGTGAGATTGATTTCTGTTGCTGTGTTTCCTTGTCCTCTGCTGGATGTGGTGTGTTTGTTGGGGTAACAGGATGAGGAACAGCACAGACACCAAACGTGGTGCTTGGCTGCCAGAGCTGCTGGGGGACAGGTTTCTGCTGCCAGCTCACCTGGGCCTTGGGCTTTCTACAAGCAACACTCTTCTCTGCTGCTCTCTCTCCCAAGCCCCTCTCCAACTCTCCCAGAGCTCCTTTAGTCTCTGGAAGGGGCTTGGAGCTCACCCTGGAACTTCTCCTGCTGTCACTCACGTCCCTTCAGTCAGCCTGTGCTCACCTGGAGACACCCCACACCCTTCTGTGAGCCAAGGCACGGGGAGCACCACCAGTGGTGCTGTGTCACTGTAGGGCACTAAAGACTCCAAATATTTCAGGAGGCAAAGAGAATAGAAAAAAGGCTTTATTGTCTAATTCTTACTACCTTTTATGAGGTGTTCCCATACAGACTTAACATGATTGGGGTGAATGGGAATGACACCTCTCTAATGCTGTTGGTTAAACCAGAGAAACAGCAAAACCCCACCTGGAGAAGGATTGTTTTGAGAGAGGAGAGTTGTTTGCCAAGATTGTTTTGAGAAGAAACTTTCTTGGGAAATTTTTTCCTTGGGAAAAAGCTAGCAGCTGCCAGCAGGCTGAAATCTCTCAGATTCAGAAGTATCAGCCCACAGTGGTGGATCTTGGAAAATCAGGGAATTATTAAGGTTGGAAAACACCTCCACGATCATCAAGTCCAACCTTCACATGACTTAACCCCCCTGGCCACCAAAGCACAGCACAAGGGTCTCCTGTTTTATTGAGCACTTCCAGGGATGGTGACTGCCCTGGGCAGCCTGTGCCAAGGCCTGAGCACCCTTTCAGTGAAGGGTTTTCCCTTCATATCCAAACATTTCCTCTTGTTCCTTGGGAACAGAGCCCAACCAACCCCCAAGCCCAGCTGCTCCCTTCTGCCAGAGAATTGTGGAGACCCAGAAGATCCTCCCTGAGCCTCTTTTACTCCGGGCTGAACAACCCCAGAAGGAAACACTTCATTTGAAGAGCAGCCTCTCATTTTCTTGACTCACCTGTGAGCCCCCAGCCCACACCAGGGAATCCCTGTTCAGCCCCTGCCTGGCTGGACTTTGTCACGTTACCAGAGTTTTCGTGAGATGCTTTTGGTTCTCTGCGACTTTTGGGAGGAACTTTGACAAAGGCTTTTGAAAGACTCAGTAAATTGCATCCTTCACAAGCGCTTTGCTGACACACTTAAAGCAGGCAGAGGAACACAATTTTCCTTTAAAGAGGACATGCTGGGCTCTCTGGCTTATGTGCCATAACCAGTAATGAAAGTCAAGCACGTCCCCTGCACACTCCCAGGCTTTAACCCTTCTTGCTGCTCTGCCTGCTGTGAGATGCACAAGGGAAGACAACAAACTACTGAAAACCTGAGCAAATTTGCAGGTGAAATGGGGGGAAAAAAGGCCAAATCCAAAACCATCTGATTCCAGAGAAGCACGAGGAATGGACTTTGAGGAGTAAGTTGGGCTTTTTTTTCTTGGCTAGAGATCATATTCACAGTTTGCCCTCCTGGAGTTTTAAAAACAGCAGAGCACACTGCTAATTCAAAGATACAGCTTGACAAACTAACCCTAAACATCTCTTGTATATTGTTTGTAGCTGAAACTCGAGTAGTTAACAATAGGATCAGCAGATAACTGATCCCTCAGGGTCATCCCCAGACCATCCTCCCTCTGTGGCAATGGAATAACTCAGCTTCTCCAAAAGCCTGAGCTCCCCAGGTGAGTCCTGGCTCAGAACTCCCAGTGCCAGGTCCCCTGGCCCAGAAGGAAATCCTGGCTCAGAGGGCCCCACCTCTTTCTGCTGGTTTTTATTTATACGCCAAGTCTGAAGCAATCTCCAGGTTTTCCTCAGGAGTTTGATTACACAACTTGATTAGATTGGTGGTTTACAGTTAATAGCACAGCTACAAATAATTATTTCACCTGTAACTTAAAAAAACCCAGGAAAAGACCATCTCCTGGCATGGCAACAATGTTTTATAAGGGGGAAATGGGAGAATATCCCCATCTCTGTCCCACTGACTCCAAACACTCCTCTCCCAGCCACTGAAGGAGGTTTTCCCTCTCATAGGTTGTCATGAGGAAGCTGTGTGCAGGTGCTTGAAAAGGCTCCTGCCTTTCCCCTGCTGCACATGACTCAGGGTAGGGACGTCCTGCCCTGCACTGAGATGGCAAAAAACTGGGATAATGCCTCACCACAGAGAACAGACCCACATGGGAATGTATTCCAACTTCACGAAGCCTGGCCAGCCACTGCTGGGCAAAAATTATCCCCCCCAGACCTGGGTGTGCCTGGGGTCACCCAGGAGGGAAGGAGATGCTTGGCAAAGCCATCTCCTGCCAGGACAAACAGTCCCAAAGCAGGAATTAGGGAGAGGCAGGAGCCCAGAGCCACAGACCACAGTGATCCCAGGAGGGGAAGAGTCAGACTCCAGCCAGGAAAGGGCATCCAGCACTCAGCTGAGTGGAAGGGAAGCAGTGGAATGGAAGAACTGGAGGTTCTTGAAGGTGGTAGGACAGAAGAGTAACTTCAGGAAAGACACAGAATCATGGAATATACAATCATGGGATGTCCTGAGCTGGAAAGGACTCACAAGGTCCATCCAGTCCAACCCCTGGCCCTGCACAGACACCCCAACAATCCCACCCTGTGCTGGGAGTGTCCAAACACTCCTGGAGCTCTGGCAGCCTCAGTGCTGTGCCCATTCCCTGGGGAGCCTGGGCAGTGCCCAGCACCCTCTGGGGGAAGAACCTTTCCCTGATCTCCAGCCCAAACCCCCTGACACAGCCTGGACACCACTGATCAATCCAGTGAAAAACCCTGGGTTAAAGACTGGGCCATGGACCATCCCTAAGGCAGGGCAGTGGGTGCAGCTGGAGTTGGATTAACTTCAGGTGACAATCTGAGTGTCCCAGGGCCAAGCAGTGCCCTGGGGTAGCTCCATATCTCCATGTGCTCTCTGGGTGACAATCCAGGTGCAGCCTCATTATGTTTGTAGGCAACACCAGAGAGGAGGAAGCAGCTGGCAGCGGAATGGCAGAGCTTTAACCCAGGAGAACCTCAACAAACTTCAGACCTGAGCCAGCAGGAACCTCTCAAACTGCTCCGGGGCAGGGCGGGGTAACCCTGGTCAGCAGTGCAGCCTGGGGAGGCATGGATCAGCCTGCTGGGCAGGACCAGGAGGACAGATGGAACATGAGTCAACAGTGCACTCTCATGGCAAATCAGGGAAACCACAAACTGGGCTTCCCCAGGACTGGGACCAGCAGGGAGGAGTCACCGGTTCCCTCTGCTCACTGCTGGGATCCCCTGCTCCTGTCCATGCCCCAAACCCCTTCTCCACCCAGAACAAGAGCGTGTGACACACAGGAGATGTGGCAGGGGCTGGCTGAGGTGGCAGGGCTCTGACACGTGGCCCCAGGACAGGTGGAAGGAGCTGGTTTGTGCTCTCACACCAAGATGATGCTGAGGGGCTGTAGATCACAGCCCACAAACTGCTGGAGGACACTCAGAGAATGACACCAAAGAGACTACCAAAGAGGCACTCAGAGAATGACACCAAAGGCTCCAGGTGGGATATTAAGGAAAAAATGCCAACAAAGCATTAGCTCTCACTCCATCAGGTCCCAGAGTGACCAGGTTTCCCAAAATACCTGCTGCTCCCCAGAGTCACAGAGCTCCCTGCAGAATGAGCATCCCCAGTCCATGATCTTCCATTCAGCTCCCTCATCTGCACAGCGAAGAGCTATCAGGATAATGGTCCCTCAACATTTAATTCTGTGGAATTCTATTTACCTGCAACTTCTCACCGAGCAGATGTGGGTATTGAGCCCTGTTCCTCCAGGAAAGGAAATGAAAAGTGGAGCATATTAAGATCAATCTGTGAAGCATCAGTGTTGTGCAAATTGGACAGTCAGTGCCACGGTTTGGGATATTGCCTGCTTTGTGCACAAGTGAGGGAATCATTTATGATAACAATTTTCATATAATGTAAAAAAAAAAAAAAAGAAGAAGAATAGATCACTGTGGTAGCTGAGGGTGGAAGAGAAGTGGGAAAAGCAATAGAAATGGAAGAAAATAAATTAACCAGTAGCTGAATTTTTCACATTTGTGTATCAGCAAAAAAATAAAAAGAAAACTAAACTAGAAAATTTGACTCATTCAGAGCAGACAATGTTTTACTTGTTCTTAAAGGCATCTCAGGGAATGAATGCAAACTGAGAGGGAGATGTATGCAAATTCATGCAAATTCATCTGCAAATCAGCACATACCATCAGTCTCTTGGCACGTTCCCAGCGTCTCTGTGCCTGAGGAGGGACTGAGGAGGATGAGGGGCAGTGGAAGTGTTGTGCTCCATCCCAGGGGGACCCACAGCCCTGGGACAGGGGTGGCTGCACTGGGGCTGTTTTCCTGCTGCCCTTTTCTCCCTCCTGCACTATCAGCATCTCCTCCCTCTGTCAGGGACACGTGGGGAAGGTGGAGCACAGGGACAAGGCTGGGACAGGCACCTGTAGTTCAATTTGCTGGCCATCATTCTCCTTCCTCTAACAATTTTACCTCTAAATGAACAGAAATCTTCTGTATTTTGGCCTCTCCAAGCCCTGCACACAAGTGTCTGTGTTTGTATTCTCACACTCGTGTTTCCTTGTACTTTAGATTTCTCGGTATTTAAGGATTCACCTCTTCTGTTTGCCAGCATCGTTCCTCACACCCACACAAAGAAATGCTCATGATTGTTTATTCTTTGCTTTTCTTTCCAGATCACTTTTTTTTTTTTTTTAAATATTCTGTCAGAATGAAACATTTATGAGTGTTCTTCATTATGGGCTTCATCCTTATCTCCTGAGACCAGTGGTCCTTACTGACATCCAAACAGTAAGACTAAATTAATTCTCTTTCTTCCAAAGGAAAATTAACAATTTATTGTGAGCTTTTGGGGTATTTTGTAGGAGGTTTTTTTTTCCTTCTGCTTTGTCGGAACAGCTTCATATGAAATGTTCTGAGAAAGAAAAGTATTAAAATGTATTAAGTTACTCATCATTTACCAATGAATCAAACCCACCAAGATACATTTTTTGGGCAGTGTGTGGCAGTACCAACACTCAGCTTTGAAGGCCATCTGAACATCTTCCCAATTCTTTCCACCATCCCACCCTCACCTGCTGTGCTCCCAACAGAATGTTGTCTATTAGGACAGGAAAAAGGACTGGAAGCAGCACAGGGCAGGAACCAGGATTTAGAGTTGCAGTCAAATGTTGGACTTGACAATCTTGGAGGTCTTTTCGAGCTTTAATAATTCTGTGGTTCTATAAAGAAATAAGCACATTTTTAGGGCTATATGTAAATATATAGCCCTAAAATATATAAATATATATATATTTTATATATATAAGTTCATATATTAATATATAAATATATATATTTATATAAAAATATAGCCTATATATTTATATATATAAATATAGCCTCATATATATATATATATTATATGTGTATTTTTTATTTTTAGGGCTATATTTTTAATAAATACGCTGTCACGCATTTAGGAGCTCCACGAATGAAAGAATAATGTGCAGCTGGGTTTATGTGTAGAATCAGATGTCAGAAAAGGTTATCCAGAGAGGTTGTGGACTCCCTGTCCTTGCAGGTTTTTGAGGCAGAACTGGCAAAAGCCCTGAGAAATCCTTTCTGACCTCACATCTGACCCTGCTTTGAGCTGGAGGCTGGAGCAGAGACATCTTGAAGTCCCTCCAACAAATTCCCCTGCAAATTTGTGAATTGGAATATTTCCCCAGGCAAGCTGCACTTAAGCTTATGGAATGTGTGATTTGAAGGTGTATTCTCCAAGTCTCAAAGCTTTTATCTGACACTTGTTCCTCTGCCATCAGCCAATGGACAATCATTCCCAAAAATCCCAGTGGGCCCAAAAATCCCAGTCCCCCTCCAATGCTGTCAGGGAGAGTTTGTGCTTTGGATAGCTCAGGCACAAGCCCCAGTCCTGTGTCCCCAAGGGAAGGTGTCAGCCAGGCTCTCTTGGTGGCTTGGACACAATTATTTTTTAAGTCTACCCCATCTTTGGAAATGTCTGTGAGTTCCCAAATCAAGAGCCACAATCTTCCCTATTGCTGCCCCACCCTGAGATATCAATAGCTATTTTCAGATGATGGAGGGTCACAAATGTATCAGCAGTTTTTAAATTAAAGGGTTCTATTCCTTCACCTCCTTTCCCCTCTACTGGTTTTGTACAGAACTGCACAGCTTCCATTTAAACCCATTGTTCAGCTTCTTTCAGCTGCTAGTTTCTGGGATGTGATTTCCAAACCCTGAAGTGTCAAAGGCCAGGTTGGATGAGGCTTGGAACAACCTGGTCTAGTGGAAGGTGTCTCTGCCCTGGGCAGGGGGTGGAACACTTTAAGATCCCTCCCAACCCAAACCACTCTGACTTTATGATTTGGTGATATCTAAAGTTACCTCCCAAGCCAGCCTGTGATCCAGTGACCCCAGGCAGGTTCTGTGCAAGCCCCAGCTCAAAGTGTCCTCCAAGGCTGAGGATCACCCTGTGCCTGGGCTCCTCTTTGCTCTGCTCCCAGTTTTCTAGCAGGAGCAAATATTTTTAACACGTGCAAAGGATAAGGTTGGCATGGACAGGCTGGAGTTACACTTTCCCTGTCAGACAGGTGAGGCACAAGGAGCCTCACAAACACTCCATATGCTGTGCCTGAGGGTTTGGACATGGCATCAACACCTTTGCTGCCTTAAGAGAGAGAGGATAACCCTGTTGAGGCTGTGAGTGCCAGGACAGCCCAGTGTGGTCAGTGGCATTTTGTGACAGATTGCAGAGGAGCCCAGCACTGCTCTGGGACCTCAGGAATTGATCTTCACATCTCAGCACTCGGCCTCAAGAGTTCATGGCTTGTTTCCTTCCCATATGCCACAGGCAGAGCAAACTCAAGAGAAATTATTAAAAAAAAAATTTATATGACCATATTTACCATAAAGAAGGAGAACAAATTCAAGAGAAATTATTTAAAAAAAAAAAAAAGTGGAAAGGGCCATATTTACCATAAATCGAGATCATTTCATTAATCATATAATTCCAGAATGGTTGGGTTGGAAGGAATCCTAAAGATCATCTTGTTCCACCCCACTTCCACTAGACCAGGTTGCTCCATGCTCCCTTCAGCCTCACCTTAGAAACTTAGAGCTCCTCAACACGTGACAGCATATTTATTAAAAATACAGCCCTAAAAGCACAAAATACATCTATAAAATATATGTATATGGGGCTATATAAAAATATAACCCTAAAAACGTGCTTATGACTTGTGAAGGATTCTCTGCAGCTTGGGGAACAGCTCAAACAGAGCCAAAGCTGCCTCCTAAGTGCTGGCTGCTCCTGGCTGTATTTTGGGAGCAGTGGGCAGTACACCAGGCTCTCAGTTGTGCTGCTTGACCAGCTGCAGTGGAGCTGCTGCTCAGAGGCTTTCCCCAGTTCTGGGAAGTGTTTGTCAGGCAGCACAGGGATCTCTGGGCACTCAGCCTGCTCCTGCCCTGGCCCGTGGGGAGCCAAGTGTCCAGTCTGTGTGTCCTGGGGTGACTCTGTGATGTTTGTACCCCCAGCCCTCTGTTCTGTTATGGTGGGTATTGAGTTCTGTACCTTCAACAGTGGCTCTGAGAGAGAAGGGGGGAAAGAAGAAGCACAGAGTTTGTTTTGAAAATTGCACTCACTCCTCCACATTCTGCTCCTGGGCTGTGTCTGCAGCACAGACAGTGGGACAGAGATCTCCTGTGCTTTTAGTTAGTTTTAGCGAGCTGAGAGAGAGAAGTTTCCTGGACCTTTTTTTTTTTTTTTTTTTTTTATTGGCACTGTTTAGACCTGCTCTGGACTGACAAACCCAGAGCAGCACCAGGAGCTCACACCTGGGGCCCATTCCAGAGGGAAGGATGAGAGCCTGAGCAAGCTGAGCTACCACAGCAAGGACTTTCTGAATTTACCATCTCACAGCAGAGCAAAGAGAGGTTTTATTGTCTCATATTAACCTGCTCTGGATGACAAACCCAGAGGGAAACTGGGATCCAACACCTGCAGCCCAGCAGGGCCCAGGACAGGATTTTCCAGCACTGGAGGGACTGAGAAGAGACTGGGAGAGCTGAGCTACACTCACAGCAAGGAATTTCTCAATTTTGCCATCTCTCTTCAGAACAGCGAGAGGTTTTATTGATTCATATTATTCTTTTTTTATGCTTGTGGGCACTTTGTTTGTTAAATGAAACAGTTTTTTCCACTTTTCTCTAAGGAAATTTATTCCTGGACCAGTTGGGGGAGGGACCATTTGGGTTTGCTTTCCAAAGTGACCCCATGTGGAGATTTCCTCCCAAATCTGCCCCAACCCAGGACACGGTGTCACTGGGCTGTGGAGCCCCATCCATGCCACAGGGGGAGCAGGGAGTCCTCCTCTCCTCTGTGCCTCAGTTTCCCCCGTGTTCAGCAGGATGAACATGGAACAATGGTGTTCTTCCTGGGCTGGGAGCCAGGAGATGCCACTTCTTGTAGGGCTTCATTGGCACTTTCAGCCCATCACCTGGACAAGACAATAAGGTTTTAAGTCATGTCCCTGAAGGCCAGACCAAAGGGACACAGCAGCCATTGGCTCTCTGGTTCAGCAATTCCTCTTCCTTAAGGAACCTTCCAAAGAGCCAGAGGGATACAAACCCACTTCAGAGAGTCATGGAATGCCCTGAGTTGGATCCACAAGGATCATTGAGTCCAACCCCCACCCTACAGGAGGATCCCAGGAATCTCACCATGCTGTCAGAAGACTTTGTGGGTTTCCAAGAGCTTACAGGAAAGAGCCTGGTGTGACCTCAGAGCTGACCCTTGAGCTGTAGGTTGGACTAAATCACATCCTGACCTCAGCACATCCTTCCATTCTGAAGGACATCCTAGGACCAGATGAATGAAAAAGCCCAGGCACAGCTCATGGAGGTGCAGTGTCCCCCCCACACTGCTCCAGGACATTAATAACTTCATCCTACCTTTTGAAGCAAAAGGAAAATTCTTCTCTGGACTTAAAAAGACCGTTCCTTTAATAATCTCACAGCTGCAGCATTTGTCCAGAGCTGCAGCTGTAAATCTGCTGTGACAGCTCAGCACAAGGGGGAGGTCTTGTCTCACCTTCCAGTGCTCCAGAGGTGCTCAGCACACACCTCAGAGGTGCTGGGATCTCCTGGAGTGGGTCTGGGAGCTGAAACCCCTTGCAGAAAGGTGGACAAGCACAGGAGATACTGGAGGAACTGGGAGTGGGGTCAAGGAAGAGTGGGGAAGGTGGGAAGACGAACAAGAGCAGAGGATGCCTCTCTTTGTCAGTGTCAGGAGCTGCTCCCGTGGCTGAATTGCCCTTGTCTCATCCTCTTTCCTCTCTGCTTTGTCTGTTAACTGTGGGGATCTGCAGTGTCCCAGCTGCACTCACGGTCTGTTCTGGCGCTGGGACCACCCCAAACACCATCACCCCTGGCCCTGGTTCCAGTACAGACTGGGCTGCCCTGCACTGTCCTGCACTGTCCCTGCACTGTCCCTGCACTGTCCCTGCATCATCACTGGGCACCTCGTTTGTTCTCAACAGCAAAGATGAAAAAGCAGCTGCCTGTGTCAGCCCTGCTTCTCCAAAGGGCTGCTGGAGACGGGGGGAAAGAGCAGGTGGATTTAACACCAGAACTCAGGGGATAAAGACAAGTCAGCCTCTTTCAGTCACACTGTGATGATTCACTCTCCTCCTGCCCCACGCAGCTCACGGAGCACCTGACACCACCAGCCAGCTCCAGCTCTGGGCTTGTCCTGAGCCCTCAACCTGCTTTTTCCCCAGTGGGACAGCCCCGGCCTCATATTCATCCACAACCTGACATCATTTTCTCCACCACTCCTTCCCCACCCCTGCCTCCTGCTGTCCTGTCGTGTCCCAGGTCCACACCCTGATGCCCAAGTCATGTCCTTTACTCTCTGACAAATAAAAGTCCAATTGCACTCAGTGACACATGAAGAGCTGTTTTGTTCTCTGTTTATCTCCAGAGAGAGATTTTGATCCCTGGGCTAAACTGGCCCTTTGCTGTCACAGCTCCCCCCACGGCTGCTGGGCTCTGCACTGACCCAGAGAAACACAGAGAAAGGTTTTGGACTTTACACCAAGCCCCCAGGGATGGGTTTGTAGCCCACAGTGTGTCTGAGACATGTCCCTGTGCACATTTAGAGCAGTGGCATCATCCTCCCAACCCGCCTGGTGCTGCCTCGTGGTCAGGCTGAACCAGGGCAGGCCCATGGCACACGAGGAGTTAATGAAAACTGCTGGATTAAAATCATTACATTGTCACTGGCAATCCCCGCTGTTAGCCATGGGGAAGGGCCTCGTCTGCAGCTCCCTTACAATAAAATGAAGGGTAATTTCCTCCAGTCACCTGCTGCTGACCTATTTAAAGTAGCCGGAGCAGGGCAGAGCAGCGCGCTGCTGCCTCGGGGTCACACTGCAGGTGACACGTCCTGGGGACACCCCTTTGGGGACACAGGGCACCCACAGCATCCTCTCAGTGTGGGCAGCGTGAGCATGCAGCTCCCTGTGACCTTTGTGCCTCTCACCATTTCCTTCTCCATCAATTCAAGAAAATACACAACTTGCCACTACAAAGGCCTTTTGATGCGGTTTTGTCACCATTAAGGACCATCCTGTGCACCCAGGGCTTTGGGGAGCCCTGTGCCTCCTTCCCCTGCCCAAATGCCCCCACCCTCCTGTGGGCTGAGGAAAGGGAACTTTCCCTGTGCTCATTGCCACTGGAGCTGCAGCTTTCCGAAGTGGGCTCTTAAGACTTGAATATCTCTTCTGCCTTGCAGTGATTTGGTTTGCACAACGCACTCACTGCAGTGGTGAACTGCAGGCTGGTGTCTCCTTGGTTTGGGAGGCAGCCAGACCCCAGCCCCAGCACCCTGGGGTGTCTGTGCCAGAGGATGCAGCTCTGCTGAGAACAAAACTGGGCTGAACCCCCTCCCTGGGGTCGCTCTGGCTTCGCTGGGTGATTCTTCAGGGAGACACAGAGCTCCCATCCACTCTTTAGATGACGTACAATAATATTAGAAGGTTGTTTTGTCTCTTATAATATTCACTCTTTGCCAGCTCTTGGAGTCCCTTGGTGAGTATGGGAGAAATGCTGCTTTCATTAAAAAAATTCAGGAAGTTTTTGCAGCCTCACTGGCAAAGGAAAAAAAGCAGTGGATGGAAGCCCAAGGGCTGCAAATGGCAGCTGCAGGGGGAAAAACACCTAAAACCTTCATGGCCCTAAGGCAGTCGTGGTCAGGCATGAACTCACCAGTATCTCCTCTGCTGGTTTCTCTTATTCATGCACACCTTTCCCTGGGGCTCCCATCTCCCACCCTGGAGCCTCTCTGACCATTTTCTCTCCACCCAAGCAAACTGAGATCCCCCTTTTCCCAGGCCACTCCACAGCTCCAAACTGTTCCACAGGGTGGGGGGAGGCAGCCCAAAGGACTAACGGGGTGGGTGATGCTGGGGACATGCAGAGTGGTGCCACCACCTGTCACAGGGACACCTGGGACCACTTCCAGTGTTAACTCATCCTGGCTGGAGATAGTTGGGGTCTTACTGAGCTCAGCCTGATCATGTCCAAGGAAGTTCAAAGAAGCTCACTGCTGGCCATGACAAGGGTGATGGAGCCGCTGGGTGGAGAGAAATCATGGAATTAATTTATTAACTAATTAAGGATTCCAATCATTAAGGTTGGGAAAGCACTCTAAGATCTCCAAGCTCCACTGTCAACCCAGCACTGTCAGGTCTGCTCCTAAACCACATCCCCAAATGTCACATTCACATGGGTTTGACCTCGCAGGGGTGGTGACTGCACCACTGCCCTGGGCAGCCTGTGCCACTGCCTGACCACCTTTCTGTAAGGAATTGTACCTTCTATCCAGCCTAAAGCTCCCATGGCACAGCTTGAGGCCATTCCCTCGATCCCTGTCACTTGTCACTGAGAGCAAAGCCCAACCCTCACCTGCCTCTGCCCTCCTCAATGTTAACAAAACTGCACAAAAACACCTTTGTAGTGGGAAATTGTGTGTTTTCTTAATTGATGGAGATGGAAATGGTGAGAGATCACAGGGACAGGGCTGAGTGGAGCTGCACCAGGGCTCCCTGATGGATCCAGGGAAAGGTCCCTGGGATGGATGAGGGGAGAATTCACTGCACCTTCCACTGCCTGGAAGGGCTGGAGAGGGATTTGGGGGTGCAGAGAAGGGACAGTGGCAGTGGGCCAAGAAGTTGTGGCTGCAGTTGGATCCCTGGAAGTGTCCAAAACCAGTCTGGACAGGGCATGGAGCACCCTGGGATAGTAGGAGATGTATATTATATCATATTATATTATATTGTATTGTATTATATTATATTATATTATATTATATTATATTATATATTACAAGATATTATTGTAAATTCTGTATAATATAATATAATGTAATATCATGTATAATAATAAAATGTGTAATATAATGTATAGTGGAACACACAGCAAAACTTCTCCAGCTTGAAAGTGGACAAGCACAAGCACAGGGTGCCAAAAGTCTCTGCTGCAGACCACGTGAAGTGAGTCCTGTCCTTGAAAACAGGTTTCCCTTTTTTTCTTGCATAGAAGATTTCAATTTTTAAAACACATAAAGGTTTCCTGTATGTTCACTTGACCCCCATGAAAAAGAATTTTTAAAATATTTTAAAACTCCACTATTTTGCAATGTTTAAAACTCCTCTGCCATTAAGCCAGGCCGTGTCATTTTAACACACTTGAGCTGGTGTGTGTTTTCCTGCCTTACCTGCAGTGGGAAATCATCATTTCCAAGGGCCTTTGCTGGAGGCACGAGGTGGATTACCAAACCTGTGTCCTTCGTTTAGGAATAATGGCCATTAAACTCCTTGTTGCTATGGGGCTGCAATTTCCAGAGGCGATGCCCATTATGGGAGAGCTGGCTGCTGGCAAGCAGTTAATGAGAGAGCTTTGAAAGGGCTCAGTGAAAACGCAGCTCCCTGCAGGCTTCAGAGCAGCTCTGAAAGAGGAGAGGGAGCCGGAGCTGGGGCCAGCTGTGCCAGCCCCAGTGTGGGGTGGTGGCTGCTGCTGCTGCACTGAGGGAAGCTCCTGTTGGAGGCAGCACGGGGCATTTTCTGCAGAGATGGATCATAGAATCACAGGATTTCACAATGGGTTGGGTTGGGAGGGTCCTTAGAGCTCATCCAGTCCCACTCCGTCATGGACAGGGACACCTTCCACTGTCCCAGGGTGCTCCAAACCCCATCCAGCCTGGCCTTGGGCACTGCCAGGGATCCAGGGGCAGCCACAGCTGCTCTGGCACCCTGTGTCAGGGGCTCAGCACCCTCCCAGCCAGGAATCCCTTCCCAGTGTCCCATCCAGCCCTGCCCTCTGGCAGTGGGAAGCTGTTCCCTCTTGCCCTGGCATTCCAGGCCCGTGTCCCAAATCCTTCTCCAGCTCTCTTGGAGCCACTTTAGGTCCTGGAAGGGGATCTAAGGTCTCCCTGGAGCCCTCTCCAGGTGAGCAGCCCCAGCTCTCCCAGCCTGGCTCCAGCCCTCAGAGCATCTCCACGTTCCCAGGGCCCAGAGGCAGCCTGGAGATTTTCAGTGGCACAAAGACTGAAAATCTTTAACTTAACTCTCTCTTGTGTGTAATGATCTGTGGATAATTAGGCAGGTTGTGGCATCCAGAACGTGTCTGTTTGCTCTCTGGGTGCAGGTCCAAGAGCAGGGAGAATTTTTGTCTCAACATGTGGGCAAGTTGAGAGAGATTTTTAAAAAATCTCTCTTTCCTGTAAATGTATTAAATAAATTAAATGCATTAAAAGGAGTTTACTCTTGTCAGGGAGCCAGAAGGCTCTGTGCTTCCTGAAGGACCACGAGCTGGGAGCCAGGGATGGGGCTGTGGCCACGGCACCTGAGCAAGGGGAGCAGAGCAGCACCAGCCTCGGGGGGAGGAGAGATCCAGAGACCCCTGCAGCAGGGGACTGGGGATGGAGAGGCAGATCCAGCATCAATTCACACACCAGGGCCAGGATCAGTGGAATCCACTGCCAGGGAATGATCCAGTGCCAGGGAATGATCCAGTGCCAGGGAATGATCCAGTGCCAGGGAATGGGAATGGCTGCCCTGGAGACCAGCAGAGTTACAGCAAACCCCAGGTGAGAACCAAAAGCACGGGTCTGGAGCTCAAACCCAGCCCTTTGGGCAGGGCAGAGGGGGGAAGCTCCAGGTGAGGCTGACCCAGGCCATTGGTATTCCCAGAGCCTTGGTAAATCCTTTTGGAAACGAGGCATATCCAACCCTCAGCAGGGAGCAGTGTTCCTTGTTTTGTTTGATTTTATCACAACTCTGTTTTCAACAAACCCCAAATCCCTGGGCCTTGGGATCCTGACATACGAAATAAAGAGTAAAACCACTGTGTCTCTGTATTACTTACTTTGAAGAAACCTTTGAAAACGTGTCCTGGCTGCCTCCAACATGAAATTTTTCCTCTCAGGCTTCTGACTCTTGCTTCCTGATCCCCTGAGCTGGGCAGTGACAGCAAATGTCACTGCTGGCCACCCCTCCACTGCCATCCACTGCCACTAATCCTGGATACAGGAACGTGCAGCCGGAGCCCCTCTGGACCCCTGCTCCATCTTTTGACTTTCAAAGCTCACTTCAAGCACACAAAACCATCAATGAAATGAACCAGCTGGTCACGGGACACAAAGGCTGACAATGGCGCCTGGCAGGACACAAAGGACACCCAGTGGGACAACAAAGTCCTGCCTGCTCTCTGCAATGTGGGGCCGTGGGAGGGGGAGAGCCCCAGTCCCCCCTCCTGGTTCAAAGGGAGGAGAGCAGGGCAATTAGAGCTGGCAATTCCCCCAGCAGCCCCCCGGGTCACTGTGACACACTGACAGCCCAGGGAGGAGGGGACAGTGCAGCCAAGCCCCTGTCCCTGTGACCTGTCACTGCTCTCCTGGCATCACACAGTGCCTGAGAGCTTCCCTCGTTCATTTTCTAATTCCTTCTTTAACTGCTCAAGCGTCTGGGCTTAATTCTTCTGCTCAGACTGTTTGAGGTGGTTTTTTTCTTCCTGCCAATAAAATAATATTAAAAAAAATCTGACAACGAAACCTCCCCTCTAGGCAGCAAACCCAGACCTTGCCATGTTCCCTGTGCAGGGACCTGCTCTGAGCCAGGGGCTGGGCAGAGCTGAAGCCTCCCTGAAGAGCTGCAGGTGCAGCTTTAGGCAGGAGAAATGGCAGGAATACCCCTGAAGGCAGAGAGATTGAAGAACAGTACAGAGGGAAAACCAGAGGGGAGAGCTTTTCCTTATGTGATCGTGGAATCAGAGAATCCCAGAATGGTTTGAGGCAGAAAGGACCTTAAAGATCATCTCCTTTCAACCCCGTGCCATGGTTGTGGTGATGAGAGAGCCTTGGCTGACAGCAGAACTCCCACCCAGCTGCCCACTTCCCCAAAATATTGGGGCAAAAAAGGGGCATGAAAACTCCTGGGCTGGGATAAGACACAGAAATCACCAATTACTGTCACAGGTTAAAACAGACACAATTTGGGGAAAGGTAAATCAATTTATTGCCTTAAAATTTGGGTAGTGGGAAACAAAAAGATAAACATCAAACCAACGTGTTTCCTCCTCACTCCCCAGTCTTTTCTCAGATTCAGTTTTGCTTCTTCATTCCAAACTCCCCTTATCAGTCTCTCCAAAAAAAAAAAAGTAAAATAAAAAAGTGGTGCAGGGGACATTGAGGGCAGCAGGTCAAGGTCACAAAGGGATTTCTTCATCTTGCTCCTTCCTCCTCACATTTTTTGTGCTCCTACATGGGAACACCCCAGGCTGCAGCCCTTCAGGAAAACCTCCTGCAGTGTGGTCCTTCGTGGGCTGTGTTTCCTCCAGGAATATCCCTTTGCTCTGGAGTGTTTCCCCATGGGATGCTGTGTGACTATCTGCCACGGCCTCCAGAGGTGCAGGGAACATCTGCTCTGCTCAGAGTCCTCCTTGGGCTGCAGGGGAAATCCACAGCTCCATGGAGTCCCTCCTGCTTCTCTTTCACTTCTCACTTCGCTCTTTCCTTCTCCTCCCATCTGGCATTTTCTTCCCTTTCTGGAATGTTTTCACAGTGAAGCCATCACTGGTGGGCTCAGCCTTGGCCATGGAGCTGACTGGGTCTGACTGGGACCAGACTGGGACTGACTGGAACTGACTGGGACCCTACTGAGACTGACTGGGATCAGCCCCCTGAGGGGGCTCTGCTGACTGGGACTGAATGGGACTGACTGGGACTGACTGGGACCAGACTGGGACTGACTGAGACTGACTGGGACCAGACTGGGACTGACTGGGACTGACTGGGACCAGACTGGGACTGACTGGAACTGACTGGGACCCTACTGAGACTGACTGGCACCAGCCCCTGAGGGGGCTCTGCTAACTGGGACTGACTGGGACTGACTGGGACTGACTGGGACCAGACTGGGACTGACTGGGACTGACTGGGACCGACTGGGACCGACTGGGACTGACTGGGACCAGACTGGGACTGACTGGGACTGACTGGGTCCAACTGGGACTGACTGGGACCAGACTGGGACCAGCCCCCTGAGGGGGCTCTGCTGACTGGGATCTCCCACTGCACAGCCCAGCCCCTCCCAAATCCTTCCTGTGAAATGCAGGATGGTGAGCTGCCTCCCCAAATTCAGCCAGGGCAATGGCAAGGGAGAGGAGCTCAAGAAGGAGGAGTTTCTGGAAGCAGCAGAGGTGTGGGGGCCCAGCAGGTGCTGCAGGAGGGAAGGGGCTCTGTGTGAGGGGATTTCCTACACTGCTGATTTCCTCAGCGCCAAAGATTGTTTCTGGGCAGGGATGGAAAACTAATTCAGCTGGAGAGGACCTGATGGGCTGTCCTGGGTTGTAGTTTAGGATGTATTCTATCACCATCTTCAGTTCATAGCCCATCAATGCCTTGTGCATGACTCACAGATAACTCCCTCCGAGTGTTATCTCTCTTTAATGGGCCATCAAGGCCCTCCTCTATGACTCATTGTCCCATTGGGAGATGCTCCGCTCATGGGGAGGAGCCAAGCATTCTCACCTGGATATAAGCTGGGATTTGGGACAGTAGAAGCAGTCCTCACCCACTGGATTTCCAGAGGACTGGAGTTACCAGACCTTTCTATGGGATCACTGCTTCAGGAAGAGCACCTCATCTGGACTGCTTCCATCACCCTGATCAGGCTGTATTCTGACCCTGACAGTGGGGGTTTTTTGTATTATTGCATTTATTTTATTTTATTTTATTTTATTTTATTTTATTTTATTTTTTCCTTTTCTTGTCATTAAATTGTATTTCTGACTTGGAGCCTCTCACTCGGTTTTCAAACCACACCATGGGCATTCTGTCTCTCTGCTCCAGGACTACCTGTGTAAAACCCCTGGTGATGCAGTGTGCTTTGGCTGCCAATGGACACATGCAGCCAGACCAGGCAGCTCAGGACCTGGGCAGATCTTTGTGCTGATCTGCAGCTAAGCGGGGGGAGAAGCCTCCACAGCCCTCAGGCAGCTGTTTGTTTTGGTCATGCCCTATCCCACTGACTCTTGGTCACAGCTATTCCACGGATTGACCTTGGCAGCCCTTTGGTGTTATGAAACACAAAATCCTTTGGCTGCAGTGCCCCTTGGATGTTCCCTCCTGGCTGTGGCTCCCTGGGTCACAGGGATGCCCTGGCAGCAGCAGGGAGAGGCTGCCCAGCAAACCACAACAGCTTCTTTCGCCCCTTCTGAGGCTTCTCTAAGCTGGGACCCAGTGGAAAACCATTCAGTGGAGGCCACTCTCAGCCCCCCCAAGGACAGGTTGAGAAATATCAGTTGTTTGGCTTAATAAGTAAGTTTTAAATCAGAATAGGTCACTTGTAGTTGTAACTACACTAACAGCGTGGTTTAGCTGCTTGCTTAGCTTTCCTTTCTTAGTCTGAGTAGCTGGATTGGCAGAGGCCTCAAGTCACAAGCTCTGAACTCTCACCCAGATTTGCTTTTGGGTGGAATGGAATTCATTTTCCCAATAATTTTCCTGATGGCTGGTACAGAGCTGTGTCTTGAATGCGACAGGAGAATAATGCTGGTAACACACTCATGTTTGAGCTGCTGCTGCTCAATGCTTTCCCTGAACTGGGAAGGGTTTGGGCCCCAGCTCTTCTGGCTCAGTGAGTGCTCAGGAAACACAGAGCAGGAGATGAGGAGGCTCCAGCCATCAGTGGAAGCTGCAACTCCACAAGAGAAGAGAAGTCAGTGGCCTGTGTGCCTGGGGACAGAGTCCAGTGAGGTGTTAGGAGACCACAGACCAAAAATCAGCACTGGAGGCATGAAAACCACATGCACAAACTGCAAGGGTAGGAAAGCCCAGGGATCTCTTTTTTCAGGGTCCCTCTGCAGAGACACCCAGCTTAAGCTGATCCCATTGCTGTAGCACTCAAAATTTTATTCTTTTTTTCCCCAGGGTAGGATGTCTGAGACTGCTGCAGGAAGCCAAGGGAGAAGAAACTTTTTTAACAGTTGGACATCTCAGGTGGGACCCAGGACCACAACACTGGATCCTTTCCAAAGATCCATTACCAGCAAGGTGTGAGTTCCCCCGGGACCTTTGGCTGTGGGAGTTTAGGAATGGAATTCTCCAATTTAGTGCTCCCAGACTTCCCCTTGCTTCCCTCTCCCTCTCCACCTGTGGATGGCTAAAGAGGACAATTGGAGGCATGAAAGATAAAGATGAGATAAGAATAATTTACTGGAAACAGCGATGAGATAAGAAAATAAGCAGTAACAGCAACAATACTAAAGACAAAGAGTGTAAGAAACTATTCACTTGGAAAAAAAAACTCAGTAATAGACAATACCCAACCCCTTTCCCCCTTCTCCCAGAAGAGTCCCTTTCCCTGCTCCCAGCAATTCCATCAGGTGGTACAGAACAACCTTCAGGTCCTGGTCATGCCCCTTCCAACCTACTGCAAAAACTTAACCCTGTCCTGGTCAGAACCAGGACTAAGGCACCAAAGGATCAGTGTTAAAATCCCATCAGTAGATTTGGTGAAAATACTGGAGGGAGTTTCTCTGTGCTGGGGGCTGGGGGGGAGTTGAACCCCTCTCCTGCTGCACAGCCTGGTCAGCACAAGGCACACACAGAATAGGATTTCAATCCCTCTTAGTTCCTGAAATGGATGGGAAAATAGACCCAGTGATGAGAAGTTAACGGAGTTATTAAAAAATTGGGAAATAGACCTTTGGCACAGCAGGTCTATCAAAAAAGCACGCAGATATTTCATACGGAGGAGACTGGAGATGGAGCCCCAGCAGAGCAGTGGCCACCACCAGGAACCTCTGAGAGCACAGACTCACATTTCTGAGGCATTGACGGGGTTCCCAGGACAAAGGGATTGCTGGTATGTGTGGGATAACTGGGCATGAGGCCACCATAAAGAACATTGGTAGCAGAGACAGAAGGAAATCAGAGTTCCCAGAAATGGGGAGTGACCAAACCACGAGGAGCCTGATCTACTCTAATTAGCGAGGAGGTCGTTGGGAGCCCCATTCACCAAAATTTGGGCACATGTGGGGTTGTTAATTTCTTTTCTTCCTGTTAGAGCCAGGATTAACACACAGGAATCACAGTTTTGTGTTCAGACTCAGTGTTTATTAATTCTTATCTATAGCACAGTCTCAGGAATCGAGAGCTCTAACTAACAAGGTAGAAATGGAGATATCTCTAACCCTTTCCAAGGTCTTTTAAGCATAAACTATCCAATAACGAAATGACAGCTATATTATCGATACTTTTAACCCAATAACTGACCACCCAAGGCTGCAATGTGAACCTTTTTCACCCAATTATAAAAAACCACCCAAAACCAAGAAGAAGAAGGACTTAGACAACACCTTAAATCCTCCATCTTGCCCCATATATATTATTATATACTAAAACCTTGAATTCTGAATTTTTCACCCTGGGAGATCACACAATACTATTCAAACCACACACCCATAACCTCAGTGTTGTCACTCAATTTCAGGAGCATGTTCCACGGCCTCAAGGCAAACATGGCTCTTGCTTGAGGGTCAGCACCTTTTAGCACAGAAAGGCTGAAATCCTCAGTTTCCAGAATTTGAAGGGGCACAGCTCTGGGGCACAAGCACGTGACTGCCCAGACTCCACTGGATGTTTTCGGGCACTGTCAGATTCTGGGCTGCTCTTGGAGATACTGGAATGCAGGGACAGTAGTGGGGAGGACATCCCCACCTATGAAGATCTGAAGAAGGAATAGGATGGTAGGTCCCTCGAGGTGCAAAATCCCCCTGGATCTGGAGCATGACTGGGTGTATAACCACACCCTCCTCTTTGGAGAGCATTTCTGATGTACATTATAAATAATATAATATAGTATTACATAATATAGCAGAATAGAATAGAATAGAATAGAATAGAATAGAATAGAATAGTACTTTATAATCAGCATTTCCAGCTCACAGCACATTACAGACACCCACACCACAGCTCCCCATTTTCCACTCTGCAGTACCACTGGAGCCAGGAAATCACCAGCAATCCTCCCTCTGGCTGCATCCCTGGACAGATGCTGTGCTGCTTGTGGAGGGGTGAGGCCTGGCCCATTAATCCATACACAGAGAGGCTGGCAGCTGGATTAGTGCTTCAGATGCTCTTAACATCTGCAGCTGCAGGACAGCCCCAAATTCCTCAGCTGGAAGCCGGAGGTGGCAGCGAGGCTGGTAAGAGCTCTTTTTGGGGGGTTGGGGGTTGAATTTCTCATGCCAGGTAGATGGATGAGAGAGATTTTGCGGGAGATTTTGTGGGAAAGATGGTGGTGGTGCTGTTATCCTGGCACTTCAGTCTTGTCACACAGTCCCTTGGCTGTGGGTGTGATTCCCAGGGGAAGGGGGTCTTGTTGGCTGTGTAGAGGGAGCAAGGTGAGGGACCTCTGCAGGGGGCTGGAAGGATCCTGTGAAGAAGTCACAGTGAAAACGTGTCAGCCCTGAAGGTCTCCAAACTTCACTTTCCTGTGTTTGGAGGTGAGGATGATCAAGGGAAATGGGAAGTCCCAGAGCTTGGGGGTAAGGACAAAATGCTGCCAGGCCAGAGGCAGAGAGAGGGAAGGTGTTGCTGAACACTTTTGGGGCCACCAAAAGTGGTTTATCTCATAGAATGGGTTGGGTTGGAAGGGACCTTAAGGATCACCTCATTCCAACCCCCATCCAAAGCCAGTCTGTCCCTGCAGCTCTGCTTACTTGAGCTGGGCTTTGTCACTCGGGGCTTTGTTACCTCTTTGCTCTGCTTTGTTCCTGCACCAACTCTGTTCTCTTCATCACAGGGGTTTATGAGCCCTTGACTTGTGGGGACCAGCAGCACAGAGGATGAGAAGAGCCTCCTGAGCAGCCATGGAGGGGTTACAGCTGCGGGTAAGGATCCCCTCGTGCACCTCCCACTATCCTTCCGAGTGCCTGGCGGATAAGGGAGAAGAAATCCCAGCTCCATCTCTGTCCTGGGAGCTGGGAATTACTCCCTTGTCTGTCACTGTGGGGGAACTCCAGGAGGCTGCTCAGGATTAAGCCCAGAGAGTGCCTGAGCTCCTGGCTTAAGTCCCCGTGTCCCCTCCCCTAGAGCAGCTCCAGGGGCTGGCTGGAGGC
Source organism: Sylvia atricapilla (assembly GCF_009819655.1). Classification (NCBI taxonomy): domain Eukaryota; kingdom Metazoa; phylum Chordata; class Aves; order Passeriformes; family Sylviidae; genus Sylvia; species Sylvia atricapilla. The sequence continues at coordinate 5,755,995 of NC_089161.1, forward strand.
ACTCAGGGACTGGCCCTCTCCTGCTTAATCTCCTCCTGTTCAGATGTCAGGAGGAGATGAAGCTGCTATAAATAGATGGTGAAGCCCTCCTGGTTTCAGCTGTGATTCACACACATGGCACAGAGGCATTAGGAAGAATTAACATCCAATCTCTCAGGCGCTTTTCCTGTGCAAACGCCATGCTGGCCCTGTCACTTAAGCTCCTTTCCTGGGGGAGAGATCAGCAGCACTCTCTGGAGGGCCTGGATGGGCCAAATGGATGGGGAAACCCAGAGCAGGACTCCTGGGGAGCTAAACCTGGAGCAGGAACCTTGGGGAGATAAAGCTGGAGCAGGAACCTTGGGGAGATAAAGGCGGCTGCTCCGGCCGGTGACAGAGCATCGCCCACCCGTGACACAGAGCTGCCTTTGGGAGATGCTGAGGGCTCCTGCTCCCCCCTGCCCGGGGCTGAGCCTGCCCAGCATGGGCTTGTTGAAGTGCCCACACGCCTGGATGAAGGACAACAGCCTTTGGGACTGAGGCAGCTCCTGGAGGTGGTAGGTGAGGGGCTGGGGGTGTTTCTGGCTCTCCCTAATCCCTGCTGAGCTGTGCCGTGACTGAACAACCCTGGTGGGGCAGGACACTGACCTGGGTGGCTCATTAGGAATCCCCAATTTTTCTCCCCATCCTAATTTTACAAAGCTCAGGGGGAAAAAAATTGTATCCTACCGCTAAGCTGTCCCCATGGGAAGCCACGTGCACTCATTCCTGCATGTGTTTGCATTCATTTGCATGTGTTTAAGTGCTCGGTGTCCCCCTCCCCCTGCCTTGCTGTGTCTGTGCTGTGAGCAGTGACAGTCACAGAGACACAGAGTGAGGGGGAAACCAGAGGAAGGTGAGAGCAGACAGGTCCTGGAGTGGGAATTGTGATGAGTGTTTATAGGGATCTATCCATCTGCTCGCCTGACAGTCTCCCAGGTGCAGGGAAAAACTGGTATTTTCCCTGAAAGGTAGTTTGGAGGGTGGATGAATATTTCTTACACATTCGAGTATCCAGTGTCCCATCAATAAAGGAGAGATCTGTATCTCTAGTCCATGGTATTGCCAGGGTTTCTTTGCATTCCACAGGGAAGAGAAGGAAAAAGAACCATTCAGAGCACTCATGATCCACACAAAGTAAAGGGGAGTTTGGACTGAGGGATGGGTTTGGACTAAAAGATGAGCTCAAAGTCTGGAACTTTGTGTCCTCAGTTGGTGGCCCAGGGAGTCTGGAGTCCATGAGATGAGGAATACATCAGAAAATAGTCTTCTCACCTTGTTCTTTGGGACTCAGGGATTTTCAGTGAAGCAATGAAAGAGACAGAAAACTGGTCAGAGGAACTGAAAATTGGTGGAGGAGTCAATGTTATTAAGACAGGACTAAATCCAAGAAAGTCACCCCATGACCACTCCAGGGCAGAGGGCCCTGTCCCACCCCTCACTGCAGGAAAACAGCTCTGGGTGACGTCCTTGGACACACACTGAGCCCTGCCAGTGTGAGGGCATTAGAGACCTCAGCACAGGCTTTTCCTTGAGTGATGGAATCTCCTGCCTGCCCAGGCCCTGAAGGAGGTTGCTCTATCCAAACAAAAAGAGGGTTGGTGTCAGGATGGCATTCTCCTGTTTAGGAACATGTCACAGGCTGGAATACGGACCTGAAGGGCTCAGGCAGGCTCAGTGTGAGTGGTGTCTGCAGGCACCTGCACAGTCTTAAGCCGTCCTTAAATTTTAATTATCTTATGGAAGGACCTGACATAAGCTACTTTCAGAAATTCCCATAGCACTGCCTAACCAGGCTGAAGGCTTTCAGGAAAAATGATGATATATTTCTGTTATTGTGCAGAAAGTGGAACTGCTACCCAGAGTTCCAGGGAAGGCTGGAAAACCCAGCTGGATCCACAGAATCATGTGTGAGTCCGGGAGAGGTTCTGCAGATTCCCTGGCTGTGAGTGACAAGGCTCAGCTGATTTGCAGAAGCTTTTGCATGAGCTATCCTGCATCTCAAAAAGAGAGGGGAGGAAAAAAGCTGTGTGGAAATCTAAAGGGAATATTTCAATCTGTCTATCCTACAAGTGAGTCCAGACAACCTGAAACAGCTTAGGAATGTGGAGCATATTGGATGCAAATGGCAGGCCATATGTTTTATAACATTAATTGCCAAACTTTCAAAAGCACCCTCCTGACCTCCTGCAGGCAGTCAAGGAGCGCAGCTCAAGCTCAGGCACCTCCTCATTTGTCATCTGTTCCTTGTTTTTCTTCAACATTGATCTGGTTCTCTCACCAACCTGGATGGTCTCCAGTGTTGTGAGAGCTGCACACACTCAAATATCAGGCAGTTTCCCAAAACATGGCATCTGTAAATGCCAAGCTTACAGATGGTACGTGATAGAACGGGATTTACAGGCACAACAGAGAAGGGTAAGGGCAGCACAGAGTGAAAGATTCCATCATTCATCGAGAAAAGCTGGATCTGCTCAGATGGTCTGGCTGGTGGCTGCCATGAACAGATGCTGGACTCTGGAAAAAGGGGCTGGAAAGATATCCAGGAATAAGTCATGGCTGAGAAGGAAGGAAGTGAGAGCTGTAACTGAGACTCCTGCCAGGCTGGGATCATGAGCTTCCCCTGCAGGGAGGGGGGAAGGCCAAAGGAGCAGTTGATGTTCCACAAGAACCAACAAGGGGAGGAGAGTTAATGGCTCATGGAGCTCACTGAAAGCCAGGAAATCATTTCTGGTTCCAGTTACCCCAACATGGGCTGGGCTGCTGTGATGGTTCTGGCTTCTTTTTCTGCCAAAGTCAGGATTAATACACAGGAGTCACAGTTTCATGTTCAGACTCAGTGTTTATTATTTTTTATCTAAAGTCTCATGAGCTGTGAGTTCTAACTAAGTTAGAGAAATGAGGTGAAATGGAGATGTCTGTTACTCTGTCCAAGGTTATTTAAGCACTAATCACCCAATAACGAGGTGACACCCATATTATTTATATTTCTGACCCAATAATGACCACCCAAGGCCCACAGTGTGAACCTTTTTCACCCAGTTACAGAAAACCGCCCAAACCCATGAAGAAGGAGGAAGAAGGTGAAAAAGGAGGACTTGGACAATGCCCAAAGTCCTCCATCTTGCCCCATATATTACTGTATACCAAAATCTTTACGTTTCCAGAATTCCAACAGCCTGCCCTGCCCTGGTGCAGCAATCTGAATTCTGGGTACTGAAATTATCCCAGAATCCCAGAATAGTTTGGGTTGATGAGACCTTAAAGCTCATCCAATTCCACCCCTGCCATGGGCAGGGACATTTTCACCAGACCAGGTGAGTCCTGTCTCTGCAGCAGCTTTACTCTCCAGCACAGGGGCCTCTCTCTGACACACACACAGCTGTTTGCTCTCTGTCCTAGCCCATTCCTTTTCCATTCCCAGCAGGCACCCTGCAGCAGGAGCTTCCTCAAACTCACTGCCATGGAGGTGAAGTGGATCCACGTCTTGGTCATCTTCCTCTTCCTGCTGTCCGTGGCCATGACCGGCTGCTTCCTGTGGCAGTACAGCCTCCCCAAGGTGGAGCCCAGTGAGTAGGGGGTTTTGACCTTGGTCATGGTGTGGCACAGAGATTTGGAAAACTGATAAAAGCTTTTTTCCCGTTTCTCCCCAAAGAGCACATCCCCAGACAGCAACAAAGCAAGGCCACGGAGGAGGTGAGGGCTGGGTGAATGGAGGTACCACCAGGTCACTCTGCTGGTGAACTGGAACTCTCTAGGTTCCATCACTCCTGGCCTAGGTTTGGATAACTTCTAAGGAGGCATTTCATTTTAGATTCTTTATCTTTTTTTCCCCGTTGTTAATCCAGTTAGTAACTCCAGTTTAGAAACAGGTTTTAAAATACCTTACCATGTGCTTCAGCTCCAGGGTTTGCTCTCTTTTCTATTCCCCAAATCTTTGCCCTGGCTAAAGCCCCCTGGTTCACACCAGAATTCATGGAATCACAGAATCATAGAATGGTTTGTGCTGGAAGGACTTTGAAGTCCGTTCTGTTCCACCCCTGCCATGGGCAGGGACACCTGCCACCAGCCCAGGGTGCTCCAAGCCCCATCCAACCTGGCCTTGGACACTGCCAGGGATCCAGGGGCAGCCACAGCTGCTCTGGGCACCCTGTGCCAGGGCCTCCCCACCCTCCACCCAAGAACTCCTTCCCAATATCCCATCTATCCCTGTCCTCTGGCAGTGGAAGCCATTCCCTGTGTCCTGTCCCTCCATCCCTTGTCCCCAGTCCCTCTGCAGCTCTCCTGGAGCCCCTTTAGGCCCTGGCAGGGTCTCTGAGCTCTCCCTGGAGCTTCTCCTCTCCAGGAGAACACCCCCAGCTCTCCCAGCCCAGCTCTGGAGGAGCTCCAGCCCTTGGAGCATCTCCATGGCCTCCTTCATAGGAAACTCAACTAATACATTCAAGGCGCTGCATGCACAAAGATTAAATATACACAGTGTCAATGGATCAGAGTTTTAAGTAGCTGAAAGGTGGCACAAAATCCACCATGAAGGTGCCAGAAGTATTTCAGAGACCAAGGCCTGAAAGGTTTCAAACCACACATTTTTATCTCCGAGTACCAGACTGCCTGTAGGCTGTGTGTATCCTTCCCTTTCCATCTCCAAGATTTTCTAGTGCCACTTCTCTCCTCATCCCTATTTCTGATAATTCATGTTCAAGAAGAACAAGATGATGGCGTTTTGTCCCCAGCTGACAGAGCAGGGTAACTTTTTATGGACACCTTGGGATCAGCTGGGAAAATGGTGCCTCCAAGTAAGGGAGTTCCCATCTCTCCCTCTGAGTTTAAAGATCTTTGCTGGCCACAAACATTTAAGCTGTCTGTGGGCTATGGAGGATGCAGCTGGTCCAGGAGACAACTAAAGGAGTAGGTGTGTGGTCTACCAAGGGGTGGGTTTCAGGTGGCCTCACAGGTCACTCCTGGCCCCCTTTCCGAGGTTATGATACACGAGGGATGACTCTTGGTCACTGTTCTCCCAAACCCCAGCTCAGACTTCCCTCTAGACATGGGCAGGCCCTTCCAGGGGGGGCTGAACCCACAGCCAGGCACCCCAGAGTCTTCTGCAGCCCCAGTTCTTCACTCTCCCAGGCTGCAGAGTTAGTTCAAGTTCATCCTGTGTCCATCCCATGTTGGAATAAACAATAGCAGGGCACAGGCTGTGTTTTACATCAGACAGAAATAATTCAGCATTGTCCCTCCCCTCTGCAGAAATGTCCCGTAGCCCAACACAAGCAAGAAAGCTTCTGGTGGCTGCTGGGTGAGGTTCAAACTTGTCCATGTGTCTGCTGAAGTCCCGTGTGTCACCCTGAGCTGTTTTCCAGATCCATCCGTGATGGAAGTGAGGTCAGAAGCCGTGCAGATGTGTCCCCGCTACCCTGAGCCAGTGCCCCTGGACCACCCCCTCCCCATCCTGAAGGAAGCACTGGAGAAGGTCTGTGGGGAGCAGAGGGACACAGCTCTTGGCTGCTTTTCTCCAGGGGTCCAGGGGAGATGGAGGATTTTGCCACTGAACATCCCTGGGGAAGGAGGTGGGGAACACGCAAGCCTGGGAATGGATGTGCAAAACTCCTGCAGTGGACAGGCCAGTGAGCAGCTCTCTTGGCCAGAGGCTGAGCTGGGATGGACAAACATCACCACTCATCCATCAGAAGGTCTGCTGAGCTTCCCCCAGCAAAAAAATTATTGCTCTTGGCATCTGGTCCACTACCAGGCAGCCCTCAGGTCCTGGAGAGCACCTGCCTCAGGTACTCTCCAGTGCCAATTCATCAGCCAGTGCCAATGCCTTGTTCTCTTTCTGTGCTGCTTTCCCCATGCCCCTGTTTAAAAATCCAAAAGATGCTTGTACATAACTCCAGGGAAGGGAGTGGAGAGGAAGGGGAAAGGGAAAGGGAAAGGGAAGGGGAAAGGGAAAGGGAAAGGGAAAGGGAAAGGGAAAGGGAAAGGGAAAGGGAAAGGGAAAGGGAAAGGGAAAGGGAAAGGGAAAGGGAAAGGGAAAGGGAAAGGGAAAGGGAAAGGGAAAGAAGACTTGCATCTGACTGAAAGAGGCTGTGATACACTGGGTGATATACTGTCATTATATCCTCAGTATGAGATGGATGGATTTTAGCACTGTCTGGACTTCCAGCAGGCTCCATGTGCTCTGAGGAAATACTGCAGCATTGCCCTGTCTGGGCCATAATGGACCAGTCTGGACCAGTCATGCTCTGGCAGGACATTCCCTATTTTAGCCCCTGTCACGTGCTCTCTCACCTGTCTCCTTCTCACAAGTAGAGGGCAATCAGCACTGTAAACAATATTCAACATGCAAGTGAATCAGGGATTTATAAAGTGAAAAAAAATATTTTCTGTTATATTTTATGTTACTGCTCTAATTATCTAAATAAAATCCTATTTTATTTGCCTTTTTTTCTGCCTTAAGGCAAATTGAGCAAATGTTTCCATGGGAAAATCCACCACAGCCCTGAGGTCTTGTTGCTGAGAGCTCAGGATCAGGTTTGGGGAGTCTTCCTGCACACTTATGGCTTTATCTACACTGAATTTCAACTCCCATCACTTCACATCCACTTTTATGAAGTCTCTGCCTGTCTGCAGGTCCAGGCAGTTCTAAAGGTCAGACTCTGAGAAAAGGAGGACCATGATGGTTTACATGAATCTTAGACTCACGTGGATTGGAAGAGACCTCAAAGCTCATTCAGTCCCACCCCTGCCATGTGCAGGGACACCTTCCACTATTCCAGATTGCTCCAAGCCCCATCCAACCTGGCCTTGGACACTTCCAGGGATCCAGGGGCACCCACAGCTGCTCTGGGCACCCTGTGCCAGGGCCCCACCATCCTCACAGAGATGGATTTCTTCCCGATATCCCATCTAACCCTGCCCTTTGGCTGTGGGAAGCCTTGTCCTGGCACTCCATCCCTTGCCCAAAGTCCTTTTCCATGGTCTCCATGACACCAGACCCTTCTCAGGAGGCTCTGGGGCACCAGATGTACACATCTGCAGATGTACCAGATGGGCCACTGGTCCATGGGGAGGGAGGGCAAAGGACCCTGACAGAAGGGCTGGACACAAGCTGGAAGTTTCTACTTGTGGCTCTCAGTGCACTTCCCCTGGAAATCCAGTGAAGAGATCCCAAGGACATGACTCAATTTGCTCTTCTGGCCTCAAATGCTGGATCAGGAAGTGCATTTCTTGCATCTTAACCATGGTGTGCAAAAACAAAACTGTGCAAGATGATGACATAGCTTTGAAAAAGTTCCCAAAAGGGCAAGATTGATGCATTCTGCTTGCAGAAGGTGGGTGGTGCAGAGCTGATGAGGAGTTCTGCATTGCCCTGGCACAACAGGGAGCCAGGAGCAATCACAGCCCTTCAGTTGCTCAGAGCTGTTTTTCAGCTTGGGGTTTAAACAGGAACCCAAGCTCCAGGGTGTTTCATGGATGGGAAGTGTCATGGGATATCTGAAAAGTCTTTGTCTCATATGTCTTTGACTCTGAAATACCAGTGCAAAGAACAGATGTGCAGAATCCAAATTAAAAAAGAAGGAATTACAATTATTACATGCTGGTATTTGGTTTTAATCACAAATACTACAAACATGAGCACCACATTCTTCTACACAGCAGACACATAGACTGAAAAAGGACACGGGATAATTCAACTGAAGCAATTCTAGAATAAACAGATAAACAGTTAAAATACTTATTTTTGCCTGAACACCTTCCATAAGATCACTCTCAAGTGCTTGGGAGTAACGAGGGTGGATGATCTGGGCTTCCCATTGCTTGGTACAGACTGGACACATTGTAAGACTCTTCTTTTGGAAGTTCCTGATTTCCCTCCCTGTTGGAACTCTGAGCACTGAGAATTTCAGACTTTCTGTGCTGACAGACACTGACTCCCAAGCAAACACTGCATTTGACCTGAGGCTGTGGAAAAGGCTTCCAAAATTGAATGACAGCACTGGGACTGTGGCTGTGTAGTGTGAATAGAAGTGTGTGATATCACAGGGTGGAAAATGTAGAGTTTAAGGTTTTTGAATATAGTAATATATATAAAGCAAGATGGAGGATTTAGGGTGTCAGCTAAGTTCTTCTTTTTCACCTTCTTCATAGGTTTGAGTGGTATTTTGTAATTGGATAGAATAATCAGCATAATGGGCCACAGGTGGTGGGTTATTGGGTCAAAAGTAAAAATAATTTAGGAGTCATTTCATAATTGGACAGTTTGTTCTTAAAAGACCTTGCAGAGAGATAGAGACAGAGCCATTTTCAACTTTGTTCGCTAGAAGTCACAGCTTGTGAGACTGTAACATAGATAAGAATTAATAAACAATTGAGTCTGAACACAACAGAACATCTCTCAAGCATTTAATCCCGACTCTAACAGAAAAGAAGATTAAAAAGCTACACTTTTGGAAGTTCATGGTTTCCCTTCCTTGCCCAGGTGGACCAGATGCTGCGGCAGAAGATGCACAGCTCCGGCCTCCCGGCCATGTCGGCCATCGTCATCTACAACGACACCGTGCTCTGGACGGGCAATTTTGGGAAGAAGAACGCCTCTGACCCTGCCTCAGGGGTGCCCAATGAGTACACCATCTACAGGTGAGACCCCTGGCACAGGTGTGAGAGCCAGGAAAGGGCACACACAGCCACGGAGAGCTGGGAACAGAGACTCTGTCACAGACTGCAGCTCTGTGTTGGAGGTTTTGCGTGAATGGAATGGTGTTGGAACCCTGGAGGCTGAAAATTTCGGGCTTTCTGTGCTGAGGGGCATTAACCCTCAGGCAGACACTGCATTTGACCTAAGGCCATGGAACAAGTTTTCAAAATTGAGTGATGGCACTCGGGTTGTGGGTGTGCAGTTTGAATAGTATTGTGTGATCTCACTGGGCGAAAAACTTGGATTTGGGATTTTAGTATATAGTAATGTATGGGGCAAGATGGAGGACTTTGGGCATTGTCTGAGTCCTTCTTCTTCACCTTCTTCTTCTCTCTTCTTCATAGGTTTGGGTGGTTTTCTGTAATTGGTTGATGGTGTCCACATCAGACTTCAAGTGGTTAGTTATTGGCTTTAAAGTACAAATAATTTAGGTGGCATTTCATAATTGGACAGATTGTCCTTGAAAAGACCTTGTAGAGATAGGGAGGTGCTCCATTTTACCTTCATTTTCTAGCTTGCTAGTTAGAGCTCACAGCTCGTGAGACTGTAAATAGATAAGAAATAAACACTGAGTCCAAAAACGGAACTGTGACTCCCATGTATCAATCCCAACCTTGGCAGAAAAAGAAGCCAGAACCATCACAGGATGGGACCACTGGGAGACGTTCCTTGAGCCTTTATTGCCACATCAGCCTCATAACAGGTTGAGACAACTGAAAGATGGCAACAGCTCACGTCTGCCAGCAGCAGCCCAAGATTTCTTTGTTCCAGGGCATTTTAAAAACTTTCCAGCCAACAGCATATTGCTAAAGCTTACAGACAATTGTTCTAGCCAACCACTAAAAGTACACACACACCTGCCTCAAACAATGCTTCCTCGTATGTTTTCTATTAACAGTACACAATACTCTTATTAAGCCTAAAACCTCCTGCGATCTGGCTAGGTGTATTTTTCTGCACCCTTAAGGTCAATCCTGGCCAAACCTAAAACTCAAACTATTGTTTCATGTCCTTGCTTGCTGTACTATTGTAACTTCTCCTACTTTCAAGCTTTGCAACTGCAGCTAATTCTAAGTTCTTCTGCTCTTTCTGTTTCTGGTGCCTGTTTTCACAGTTTTCTGAAGCCTTCTCACCTTTAGTATTTCCCACACAGGTTCATGCAGGAACCTCTGTGGCTTATGCTGGAACTCTGTGAGACAAAGCAAGTTCCCAGATTGTTACATGCTGGTGGCTTACTGAGTTACTTTGGATTTATTTATGTATTCTTTCATTTAATTCTGACAATATTTGAAATTGGAATAGCAATGACCCTAAAGAGCCTGGAAACATACTACTCCTTACGTGGGAATGCTTTCATGTCTGGGCACAAACCTGAAGACCAAGAGCTGGCAGAGATTTGGAGAGCAGAGAGGAGACACTGCCACAGGATTCCAAAAAATAATAATAAATGTCAGTTTAGGAAAAATTGACTTTTGGGATGAATATCTACAGAATACATAAAGTCGACCCATAAGCTTATTAATCATTCCAGTGAAGTCAAACCTCATTGGCTGTTATTTTTTAGGTTAAGACAGAATCGAGCTCTTAATGTGTGCTAAAACCCAAAAATAACCATGAAGGAAATGCTTCCTTCCTCTAAAAATCAATTTTCAGTCAATGGTAACTGTGTCATCTAAGAAACATGGGCTGCACTCCAGCTATTAAATTTTGTCCATGGAATGAACAATTTTGGGCTGTTTCAGCAGCAGCGGTTATCTGTTCCTTCCCCATCTGTACAATGGTAAAATGACTTCATGCTATTTTTCCTCCAGAACCATTGAATGATCTGGGTTGGAAGGAACATTCAAGGTCCAGTTCCAGCCCCCCCAGTCCATGTCCCTGGCGGGGCCCAAACCACCAAACATTCTGTTAACAGCTGAACGTGCTGACCAGCTGAGCCACAGGGACAGCCTGGACAGACCCCAAAACTGTGGAAATCTGGGATTTAGGGAGAATTTGGTAGTGCTGGGTAAATGGTCCAACTCAACGATCTGAAAGGTCTTTTCCAACCTAAATGATTCTGTGATTTTAACCTTGAAATTCCAATAAACTACTTGAGAGTTTTTACGGTATTTACTAACCAGTAATTTACAATGTATGTCATTTTCTGAATGCCAAGTGAGTAGAAAGAGATCAGCAGCAGAGATCATTGCACTGCTGGGGACAGGCAGAGGTTATGTTGCAGTCTATAAAGATTCAGATGTAAGGATATTAATTCAAACTTCCTACCTGTATTGTAGCCATTCCCTCTGGAATGAGCAAAGTTGTCACACATAAAATATCAGTGACCCCTTCTTTCCTCTTGATTCATGGGCTTCTTAATGGTAACTTTCTCCAAATGTCTCTTCCCTGACAGAATTGCCAGTGTCTCCAAGATCTTCCCCACCATTATGCTGTACAAGATGTGGGAGGAAGGAAAAGTCACATCCCTTGATGACCCATTGGAGCGTTATGCCCAGAACTTTGTTATTAAGAACCCTCTGGGGAGGCTCAAGGACTCAGAGCAGAGATACACAGCAGATGGGATGGTTTTTTTGGAAAAAGGCTCCATGCCACTGAAGCCATCCCCGGTGACCCTGCGCAGAATGGCCAGTCAGCTCTCAGGTAAGGCAGCTCCCCGAGTGTCCCTGGGCCCCTCTACCCTCAACAACTCCACAGAAAGAGCAGACCATGTCCCAGGAATAAAAAAACCTGCTGGGAGGCTGTTTCCCAGCCTGGAGCCTGCACTGTGCACTCCCCGGGGTCAGGCAGGGCTCCTGGAGCAGGGTGTCAGCAGCTTCATGGCATGCTCAAAAGGAACCCTTGTCCAGGACACTGCCAGGAGAGGGGCTCAGAGGAGGAGTGTTTTCCCCTGCAAGGTGAACACAGATTCCTTTCAGGTGAGCAGATTCCTTTCTCCTCAGCACCATGATCTGAAATCAGGCTCCAATTGCACCACAGTGTTTTGTATCGCAGCCCTGAGTGCTGTCATTTTTCTGAGATGTAGAGTTGAGGGTCAAATCTCTTTGCTTTGAATAGAAAGACCTTGATTGCTGAGCTAAATTTAGCTGTCAGAGTGGTTCCTGATCCGGGATTCCTGAGCTATTAATAGCTTGGCATTTGCTGTCAGAGAAGTGTTAATCTGCTGCTACCTTCAGAATTGGGGAACTCGCACATTAAGGGAGAAGGAGCTCACAGGACTAAGAACTTTAACCTTTCTCAGAAACAAAGCTGCTAATACTCGAGGGATTACAAAATGTAACGGCCAAAGAGACTGTGCTGATATCAGCGTGGTATTTTGGTTAATCTCTGTAACACTTGCATTCTTCCAGACCGGAATAAATGCCGTAAAATTAGAACCTAAAATCAAAACAGCATGTCTGCAACTTGCAGGATCTTGAGATGGGATCTGAAGCAAGCCAGTATGAAAATGAGGGCTCCCCAAAATGGAATGATGCTGAAACCTGGAAAGATGCAGATAAATAACTCAAAGTGGCCAGTGGCCACCTCCCTGCCCAGCCCCTCTCCCTGCTGACAAGGTGTGGCTCCATCCAGCCTGATGTGTCCTTCAGGGGCACCAGTTCTGCCTGGTCCCCTCTGACTCTCATGAGCACCTGGAGCTGCTCTGACTGCTCCTGTCACCCAGGGAGGTGTGGAGTGCACCCCAGAAATGTTGTAAGGAGCATAAATCAAAAGAGTACCTACCTGGTCATGGCATAATTGCTTGTACTGCACAGCCCTTCCATTGCTGCCAGCACTGTGCTGGATTTGTGCCCCTGCTCAGTTCCTTTTATCCTTCTGTGTAGTTTTGGATTTTAGGATGTGGCCCAAATTTCCCAGAGCAGCCCCACAGGACACACCAACCCTTGGACCCTGACAATTCAGTAGAAGGAGATGCATAGTTTCAAAATCCCAACTGCAAATCAAAGGAACGTTCTGGCTCCACTTTCCATTCGCTGTGTGTCAAACCCCAAAAAGGAATAAGTTCTGCTCAGCCCTGGGATCAAAGCCACTGCATGACACATTGTAAAGTGGGTTTCATCTAAATTCTCCCAGTGGAAACTGATCTGTAATAGATCCTCATTATCTGGTCTCTCCATTGCATATTACAAAAGTAACTCCAAAGGTTTTTCTCCTCAGCACTTGACGGGCCCATTGCTGGAGGGAAGCTCCAGCTTGTTAAGACCGTGATTTTCCACACGAATGACAGGATAGGATGCAATTGTAAATTATTAACAACGTGCTTGTCACTTCAATTAGCAGCCCATGAGGTAGAAATCAATGACTCTGGATTATGTTATGCTCTGGTTTATCATTTCCAATGAACCTCAAGGAGACACTGCTCTGCTGTCACAGCGCTGGGGAACTCTCCCACTGCTGCAACATTTTTTTGTTGCCACTGAGGCAAGTCCATAATGAAGGAGCCCACTGTCCACTGGAAGATGTCACTGCATCTTTTATCTGGTCATGCAGCTGCACAAATAACCCCAGAGCAAGGGCAGAAGCAGTTCACTCCAGCTCAAATGCCAAGTTCAGGCCAGCTGAGAAAAACAAGTGTTGCTGCCACAGAAGAATGGGGCCTCATTCAGCTTCACCAGGATGCAGGACAAGAGGAAAAGGCCTCAAGTTGCACCAAAGGGTGTTTAGATCACATATTAAGAAACAAATTTTCAGAGGAAGGGTTGTAAAGCATTGGCAAAGATCGCCCAGGGAAGTGGTGGAGTCACCATCCTGGGAGGTGTTCAAGGAATGTGACAAGTGGCACCTGGGGACGTGGGTTAGTGGTGGACATGACAGAGTTGGGTTAATGCTTGGATTCCATGATCTTGGAGGGCTTTTCCAACCTCAGTGAATCCATGATTAAGACATGGTCACTGAGCACATTTTTCTGTTAGAAACATACATTTTCCAATTTCCTCCCAAACATCCAAGCAAGTTGCAAATGGCAGCAAGGATTCCATTCCAAAAGTGATCCAAGTTCTGCCCTAGGCAAGCCACAGATCCCGTGCAGAGGACCTGGGGTGATTCAAGTGCTGATCAAAAAATTTTAGAGAATCCATGTTCAGTGAGGAATGAAAAGCGTAAAGAACTTGATATTTTCTACATTAAGAAACCCTGAATAATTAATAGTGGAAAGAACTTTGTTTTTTTCTATATTCAGAAACCCTGAAAAAATGTTGCTAAAGACGAGGGAGAAGATAAAAATACTTTAAGCCAAGAGAAGTTTAGGCCGTCTGTGGTGAAGTGTAAAGAATGAAATCCTGTTAAAAGAGGCTGTTACATATGTTTGTAGTCAAGGAAATGCAGTCACAGGGAAATGCAGGGATTTCCTAACACCTCATCTGCCCCTCTCTTCCAACAATTGGGGATCCAGGATAATTCAACAACAATAACTGAGATGCAGCAGCCCAGAGTTAATGTTGGGGCAGAACCTGTGTAACCCAGAGCCAGGAGTCCATCACCTGATGCCATGTCCTGCAGCTCAGCAGCACAGGCCCTTGCTGTGTCTCCAGAGCTCTCGTGTCCATCACTGTTGGAATTCTCACTGAACCAGGTGTTTTTAGCTCCACGAGGGTCCAACACACTCTGAGGATATCCAGCACCTCACAGAAATGGCTTAAAATACCTGATTGAATACATGATTGAATGTGTCTTGAAATAGGCAAAAGGTTTTAATAAAAGAAGAAAATATTACAGAACAAAAGAACAAAGCCATTCACAGCACAGGGACAGGTCCCACAGACCTGCTACAACACCCTGAAAATGTGCTGAGAAGCCTCGTGCTCTTCCTTAAGCATTGAATGATTTAGGTGGGTTTTTTGGCAAACAGACCAATAGAAAATAACTACTAATTTCTGAAAAAGCACCTAAAGAGACCTAGGAGTGTTTTTGTCTTGGCATTAAGGCAATTACTGCCAGGACAGCAAAGAAATTTCTGGTGGTCTTCCTTTAAAATGTTCTGGGCTGAAAGTGAGAAACCTCTTCCTTATATATATAGAAAGCATCCACCTGGTGCGGTGCAACACAGCACCGGTGCTTCCATTTTACCATTGGGTCTTGCCTTTGCTCTCTCTCCACCAGAGCCATCATTTCCATGGTTTCTCTCCCTTTCCCATGGCACAGGTCTGCCCAGGAGGCTGAGATCCACCAGCCTGCTCTGGAAGGGCAACACACAGGACGCCCTGGCGCTGCTCAAGGACGACGTCCTGGTGGCTGACCCAGGAACCAGGTCAGATAAACATTTATTAAGGATAAACATTTATTTTGGTTTGGATATGTTCTCTACCCTCAGCCCCATCCCCAGCCTCCATGGCCAGTGGATAAAAGGCAGCCATTCCCAAACAGAGCCTCAGCCAACCCTCCACACACCTGTTGGAGGCTAGGAAAAAAAAGAGTGTTGGAGGTGTTCAGGGTTGGGTTTAATTTTTTAAGCCCAGACAAGCCAAATTAGACTGCTATAGTTCACTTAATGAGCCTTAAATGATGCAGGTTTTCAAAAGTGGAAAGGCACTTTATTTTAAGTAGTTTAAATCATCAGAGGTTTCAGTTAAAATCATGTCTGTGGTGAGTTGTGTGTCCCTAAATAATCTAAACAGGTCTATGAATGCTTGTTTCCATTCCTGCAGCCTGTTAAAAGTCTTTTACCTGGGTTGCAAACACTCAAAAATATCATGGAATCATATAATCCCAGACTGATTTGGGTTGAAAGGGACCTTAAAGATCATGTTTTTCCACCCCTCTGCCATGGGCAGGGGACACCTTCCACTGTCCCAGGCTGCTCCAAACCCTGTCCAACCTGGCCTTGGACACTTCCCCACAGCCTTCACCAGTGGACAGCAGATGGGGGAAAGGATTCAAACTAACTGGGAAGAAACTTTCTAAAACTGCAAAATTGTTTGGTAATAATTTACAATCTGAAATAATTTACCCAGGCTGGCTGAGGATCTACCAGTCACTTGTGTTAGTTCTGTCCCAGGTCATGTAGGAGGCTGCAATAGATATTCCTTAAAGGATTTCAGGATTTTAATACCATCATCTTCTTTGGTATTTTTATACCTTTACTGTAACTTATCTCTATTGGTATCTTTATTTTATGATCCCCATGAAGATAAATAAGGACATCCCCTCACAGTCTCTCAATGTCTTATTAACTGATATGCTGATAGTTCTCATTCTCTCTCCTTGTTTCTGGTTATGCTTCCCAGCTAACAGATCATTCTTCCCAAAGAAAGTTCCCATTCATTGATATGGATGTTTTAATATATTTTTCTATGTTGAAATTCAGCTCCATTTCAGAGACATGATTTTACATACAGAATGTGCTTATTCTTAGGACATGAATATATATGCTCACTGTGCTTTTATTCAACTAAATGGGCTGGAAAAGGTTGAGGTGGTACCAAATTTATGATCTAAATAGGTCTCAATGAGATGTGTGGCTTCACACAATTAAAAAAACCAATAGGGTTGAAAATATAATGAATTTTGAAAATGTATTTTTTAAAAATGCCCCTTCATGTCTTCATACCATTAAACTTCATTCAAGTGTGAAGACTTAAATCACTTCATGGTTATTAAAGACTGGAGTACTCAGGTTTCTTTAATGACTCCACGTTGCTGGATGCTGCTTTGTGGGCTTTTAAGTGCTTTTAAAGTGCTTTTACCATCTTAAGGTAGCTTAGGTATCTACGTGATTATCCCATGGCAAATCCCCAAAGAGGTTTACCCGGGATTTTGAGACCTTTAAGGTGAGCACCTGGAACTCTCCACGCTGCTCTTAAAAAGAATGGATGGTGAACAATTATAAACAGCAAGTCAGGTTATGCAAATATAGAGGGGTTGTTCCTTTCCCATCTCCAGCTCTCTCTGCACATCAGAGTTAAACTGCTCTGTTGATGCTCCCGTAAAACATTTCTCTTTCCTGATTTAACAACAAATCGTGGCAACGACTTGCAGCTTTTCTCTGTCTCCCCTTCATCTGTCATTCCATAACATGTGAATTTTTTCTCTGAAGAAGAGAGACACAGCCACTGATTTTGCATATCATTGATGAAAAGCTGATTACAATTGATAGAATCTTGAAGTAGGAAATTGATGGGGTCAGATGTGATAAACCCCACAAAGGTCTGTCACCTCTGAGGGGCCACCCCTTGCAGAGAAATGGCTTAAAATAATTTCTGAGACAGCAAGATCAAACGTGTCTTGAAAAAGCAAAAAGGTTTTGAAGGCTTTTTGGTTTTGTATTATTTTCTTCTTTTTGAATGAAAGAAGAAAATAATACAAAACCAAAGAACAGAGCTGTGCACGGTGTAGGGACAGGTCCCACACACCTGCTGTAGCACCCTGAAAATGCACCAAGAAGCCTTCTGCTCTTCCTTAAATGCTGAACGATTTAGGTGGGCTTTTTTGGCAAACACCCCAACAGAAAATAACTACATTTCTGAGAAACATCTAGAGAGACCTATCAGTGTTTGTGTCTTGGCATTGAACCAACTACTGCCAGCAGAGCAAAGAAATTTCTGGCGTCCTTCCCTTAAAAGGTGCTGAGGTTAAACTGAGACCCTTTTCTTTATATAGAAAACATCCACCTGGTGCAGTGCACCACCCAATAACGCATCCCTCTTCCTTTCCCAGATGCCACTACAGCAACCTGGCCTTCTCCCTGCTGGCCCACGTGCTGGCTGAGCACGCGGCCGACGGGCAGTACCAGCGCTGGATCTCGGAGAACATCCTGGACCGCCTGGGCATGGAGGACACGGGCTTCGACATCACGGCGCCCATCCGCTCCCAGATGGCCGTGGGCTTCTACGGCAGCCAGCAGCCAGCCCCCCTCTACGACCTGGGCTGGTACAGACCCTCTGGACAGATGTACTCCACGGCTGCTGACCTGGCCAAGCTGGCCATGGTCTTCTTGGGCACGTACCACCGCCGGCTGCTGGAGCCCGACACGGTGAAGACGATGCTGACGCCCCTGTTCAAGTGCTCCGTGGAGTATTTTGCTAACAAGACAGGCACGCCCTGGGAGATCAATGAGCAGTTAGGGTACGATGTCATCAGGAAGGATGGGGACCTTGATGGGTACTCGGCGACCTTCTCACTCGTCCCCAAGCTCCGCCTGAGCTTCATCGTGCTGATGGCAGGGCCCAGACCTCAGGGTGGGAACATTGTGACTCAGACATACGAGTATCTCATCCCTGCCATGGAGACGGCGTTCAGAGAGGCCGACAAAAGCTTGGTTCCTCCTCCAAACCCCATCCCTTATGTTGGCTACTACACCTATTCCAACCTCACTTTCTACGAGATCAAAGTTGGGATTGGTGGGGTGCTGGTCATGCAGCAGTTTGGGCCTCACGTGGAAGAGCTGATCCCAGAAAAGTACCGGACAATCAAGCTCCACCACCTGGAAGATCGCGTTTTCCAAGTCGTCTTTGACAAGGAGTTCCCGTGTGTTCTGCACCTGGGCTCTGCCTCCATCTCTCTGGAGACACAGAACGGGCAGCTCTTTAACTTCTACCCCTTCGACCGCAAGGGTTTGTCCCCCGGCTTTGACGCCCCGGGGCTGAACACCTACAACGTGGTGCGTGTCCTGCGCAAGCCCGTGTTCTACAGCTAAACATCCCCCGCTCCTCCCTCCAGCCCTGGGAGCTGGCTCCAAATCCGTGTCTTACCAGACTCTCCTGCCTCTGTGGCTTTGTGGATGCCATTCAAAAGGCAAGGATGGAGGCAAATAGACTCTTTTGCCAAACAAATCCTTCCCACTTTTAAGGTGACTTTAATGACTTGTCGTTGGCCCCCAGCTGTGCACAGCAGGCCAGCTGGCCCCGGGGGATACCTGCAGGAAAAAGAAGTGGGAATGTGCTGGATGGATGTGTTTGGATGCCATAATAAAAAGCTGAGCACTGAAGTGTCCACTCTCATATTGTCTGTTCGATGACCCACTGTGGTGATCAACTGCTATCACCAAAAGGGCTGAGAATTCCTGGGGTCTCTCAGACAATGTCTCTTCATCAGTCCAAGGATTTTTCCAGGGCTTTTCAAGAGCCTGTCTATCACAAACAAGATCCCTTACCTGGGTTTGCCAAAAGCATTATGTGCTAAAAACTGGCACCTGTCTGACACCAGGCCCTGCTTGGGATTCCTGGGAAGGTCTGTTTCCTTCCTGGATCATAAACTTTGAAAAGTGCAGAGCAATATGGTTCTGTCTTGGCTCCTTGGGTGGTCCTTCAAAGGGTGCTGGAGCAGTAGAGACACTGCTCACTTCTGGGAGCAGGAGCACGGAACACGAGGTGGGATGTTCCAGCTGGCCTCACCTCTGTGGTGGTCCCAGCATCCAGGAAAGTGTGTGAGCATGGTGTGGAAATTCAGGAGTGCATGGGAACCTTCCTGTAGGTTTTGGGGCAGGATGTCTGGGTGTAAACATACCCATTGTGTTTCTGCAGCTGGGAGTGAAGATGATGAGGGAAAGTGCATCAATCTGAGGAGCACCACGTTGGGGACAGTGTCCCTGCACCTACAGAGCCACTGGTGCATTTTGTTATCCCCTCCTGGGCCCACTCCATGCCCAGGCAGGCAGGACAGGGGATGTGAGTGACACCAACCCCAGGCAGTGCTCCAGGTGTGGGGCAGAGTGACTGGACACCTGCCCAGGAGGAAAAGGCCCTGGAGGTGCTGGTGACAGTGGCTGAACAGGAGCACAGGTGTGCCCAGGTCACCAAGAAAGTTATAGCACCTCACCTGTCCCAGCCATGGTGTGACCACAGGACCAGGCAGTGACTGTCCCCTGGCTGGGCACTGCTGAGGCCCCACCTTTAATCCTGGGTCACTTCTGGGCTCCTCATGACAGGAAAGACACTGAGGGGCTGGAGCATGTCCAGAGAAGGGAATGGAGCTGGGAAAGGGTCTGGAGCACCAGCAGCAGCTGAGGGAGCTGGGAAAGGGGCTCAGCCTGGAGAGAAGGAGCTCAGGGGGGACCTTGTGGCTCTGCACAACTCCCTGACAGGAGGGGACAGCCAGGGGGGGACTGGGCTCTGCTCCCAGGGAACAGGGACAGGACAAGAGGAAACAGCCTCAAATTGCACCAAGGGCAGTTTAGGTTGGATACTGTGAATTTTTTTTTCCCCTAGAAAGGGTGTTTAGGCTTTGGAATGGGGCAATGGTAGAGGTGTTCAAAAGATGTGTGAATGTGGCACCTGGGGTCACGTTTAGTGGTGGCCCTGGCACTGCTGGAGGAACAGTTGGACTCGATGACCTTGAAGGTCTGTTCCAACCTCAGTAAACCAATGATTCTGTGCTACCAATGGCCAACACCACCCCACTGTGACAGGGACAGTGTCAGACACGAGGGCAGACAGGACCATCACAACTGCACAGTCCTGGCTCCTCAACGCCTCTTCAAAATTAGGAGATATTTCAGCCTGGGTGGAGCTGAAATAAAAGCAAGCAAAAGAGGCAGGGCAGGATAATTCTGACCTTAAAGTGAATATCCAAACTTCAGGGCATGGGAACCCAGAGGAAATCTGTGTGACAGGGGCACTTATAGAAGGGCTTATAGAAACTTGCACAATCCAAGACCCTTCCAAGTGCATGCTCTGATATGAGGTGTACCCTCCTGCAGAGCAATATCCTGCTGCTGCTGGTCGACACAGACTCTTGGATGTGGACACGTCTCAGAGAGGATGAAAAAAACCCTCTCTGCTCCCTTCTCTCTGGCTGTCTCAGTGTTTTCACTCTGTGCGCTGTTCTTCAGCTTCAGTTTTGAATAAAGAGACCCTCACTGAAGGCCCAGAAATTCCCTGCCTTTTCTCAGATAATTTCAGCTCTCTGATCAGGACATGGAACCTTGCAAACTTTGCCTTACAGAGCTGCTGCTGTGCTGGTTTCCTCTGGACTTTGTAGAACATTCCATACCTTGTACAACCCTGTATGCTCAAGCATTTAGTCTGGGCTATAGCAACAGCAATAAAACCTGTGGGAATGCTGCTGTCCTGTGTGGTCATGCCCAGAGGGAGGGATGAGTGCAGGCACATTTGGTGCTGATTTCCTGAGGACAATGTCACTGCCATGACATTCCTGACACAGCCAAGCCCGTGGGATGGGATGTCTGATTGCATGATCCTGGAGTGGTCTAATTCTGGTTCTTTTGAGTGAGGGCTGTGAGCCAGTGTGAGGCTGTCCTTCTTGCTTGGAAACAAAAGAAGTGATTGTCTACACTCAAAAGCTTCCAAGAAAAATGAGGATTTATATCCCATGTCACTCACCGGCCAGGAGGAAACACCACACTGGACAACCTCCACCTGTGTGCTGGAGAGCTGGAGATGGTTTAGTTTTCCATCAGAAATGCAGAAACCCAGAAGTCTTTTCTAGTGAGTCACCCTCACACCTGTTCACCAACATTTTGGGGGCTCTAATTCATTCTCCTCAACAGCAATTATGTTCTTTGTCCCTCCTGAGTCAAATTCATTTCCTGAGCTGCAGCAAAGCCTATCTCACCCTGGGAAAGTGAACAAGAGCTCAGCGTGGACAGGAGAACCCTTCCCTGACACACAGGGGGAAAGGGGACCTTGAAAGCTCCGTACAGAGGATTTGGGAGAGGCTGTGCCTGGCAGCCAGGACAAGGTGGAGATCTGGAGTGGCCCAGTCGGTCATGGAGAGCAGCCAGAGTCACCATCCTGAGTCCAAACTTCTTTCTGTCACTTTGTGCCAAAGCAGCATCCAGAGAAGAGCAGAACCAACTCTGTCACTGTGAGGGAGGGGTGA
The DNA here is from genome assembly GCF_009819655.1 of Sylvia atricapilla. Classification (NCBI taxonomy): domain Eukaryota; kingdom Metazoa; phylum Chordata; class Aves; order Passeriformes; family Sylviidae; genus Sylvia; species Sylvia atricapilla. The sequence goes on from NC_089161.1 coordinate 5,777,482, forward strand.
CCTGGCTCACCTGACTCAGTTAGCACGTGTTTTACACCAGCTTGAACAGCCCTTTGCAAATTTGCCTTTTTTTTTACTTTAACTTTTACAGAATCTAAGTTAGCACTATGAATAATGTTTAAGCTTTTGTGTACACTTGCTGCTGAATTTAAAAATATCCCACTGTTATTTCACCCATGTCAGAGACTGGCTCCACAATCCGTACCACAAACATGCAAAATCTGCCCATCTGCTCACTTTGCACTGAATCCGTGCTTTAAAAAGTGACTCAATGTGTCTGCAACAGCCTATAGAAACACAGTGCTTTAAAATGCTTAAAAATGTTTTTAGAATTACTCATCAGGGAACCAAAACAGATAGAAAATGCTTCATTAGCATTCCCAGCATCAAAAACAGACAGGAACAAAACTTGCTTTATTGGTTTAAGAGACCAAATTCTGCCCTGAGGAGCACTAATGAAACCACATAATATTGTAATAGTGTCCCTTAAACTGTAGTTACTCTACATGTTAAAAGACTCTGGGCCACTAAGAATGAGAATAGTCTGGCAAAATACAAACACCTACATCTCAGAACTCTGAACCCTTTGAAGTCCTTTCTCAGTGAGTTTTAATGACTCTAGTCAGTGGAGTGGATTCATCTCACGTCAAAGGGTAGAATTGGAATAAATTGATGAATCCCACTCCACAATCCCCAGCCCCCAGATGTCTGGGATGGACCCAGGCCCTGCCGTCATGAGCATCTCCTCAGCTGGAAGGGAAACACCTCCAGAATCTGCCCTCAGGTAAGGACAAGTTCTCACCTTCCTCATCACCACTGCCCTGAAGACACGAGGTTTACAGATCAATGGCTCCAAACAAAACAAGGTGGTGCTTCTTGTGGTCCCATTCCAACATGACATTGGCTATGACAACTTCTTTGCCTTTGGAAGGACTCTGCCTGCAGGAGAATCAGCTCAGGTGAGGATCACACTGGTATCTGATATGCATAAAGGGGTGGCTGTGCTCCCACACCTCATTTATCAGGATTTTGCTCCCATTCCCTTTGGCAGCTGTGTCCCAGGTATCCCCAGCCCTCACTGCTGCAGGCTCCCTGTCCCTGGTTGCTCCAGCCCTTGGAGCCTTCACCTCTCATCCCTTTCCTCTCACAGCCTAAAGTGGAGCATATCCCCCAAATTCACATTATCCACTCATTATCCTGAAAAGTGCTTTTTCCTCAACAGGCTGTGCTCTGGCACACCCACTCCAACCCCTCATGGCTAATGAGCAAACATGGGTTTAATGTTCCAGTGGAATTACTGCACAGACAGAGCTGAAATACAGTTATACCACAGTCTCCAGCGCTACCCAAGTTGACAAAAAATGATGAAAAAACAATTAAAGTAAATTGGTGTTTCATGCCCAGAAACACTCAAAGGCATAAAAACAGAAAAAAAAAATCCTTTTCTCCCCTGGGCAGGATTCAAGGTCCTTTTGCAGATACAAACAGGAATTGTGGGAATACAGCATAGCTGAAATATAGTCACGAGCTATCACCAAGACAGTGTGTGCAACCTGTAATTAAGGGTCTAATTATTTACCCTTATATAGAAGTTAATTATTTCTATTATAGGCACTTCGGAGTCTCCCAGACCTGCCCATTGCACACACAAAGGTTCCTGGCTTCACAGTATTTTGAGAGCTCTGGACATTGAACCCAAGGCAAGACAAAGATTATCACAAGACAGAACACTCACACATCAGGACAGTCCTGCTGCTACTCCAGACTTCTGGAGAGGAATTTGGGTGGAGCCTGCAAGTCTGAACAACCTGTGCCAGACAGCCTCTCACAGGGATGTCACACAGTCCTTCTGAGGTGCCACGGTCTGGGTGACAAGGTTTCAGGACACAGATTGGACTCAATGACCTCAAAGGTCTTTTCTAACCTAATTGATTCTGGGATGCTCGGAGTGTCAGCCTCTCACAATTCCTGCACTTCTCCCTCATTCCCACTCTGTTCTCCTCAGCCCAGGTGCTGCCCAGTGCCCCAGCAGTGGGTAAGGATCTTCTCCCCCTCCTTCCCACTCACGGGGTGGCTGTAGCTGCTCCAGGCAGGTGCTGAGCCTCCCCTGGCAGCCATTCCCAATCCAAACCCAATTATCGGGATCGTGGGCTGGTGCCAGCTCTGCCCAGCTCTGGGTGAGATGTGAGAGCGTCCTGCTGGGAAAGGTTGTGGGAAAACACGGGGAGAGAGGAGTCAGCAGGAGGATGGAATGAGCACAAGAGGGAGCCGAGTATAAAAATGTCCAGCCGCAATTTCCAATCACTTCCAGTTAATTATCAGATATGCTGATGAAGATGTAAGAAAAGCAGTTGGTTAAATTGAAAATCTGAAAGATGGGAGCAAAGTGCTCCCAAAGAGGCAATTGGGAAATATTGTGCCCTGCAGCCCCCAAACTGTGGGAGATACAAACTCTGCTGGAAAGAGCAGGTCAGTTCCAGGGTGACAAGACGGCTGCTTCCCACAACTTGTGGGAGAAAGCTGCCACGGCTCCTCCTGGGAAAACTGGGGAAATCTTCAGCATTTCAGTGCCAGTTCTCTTGGCCAGAGTGTTTGGCTGCTGTTGGTTTGGGTTCAGCCTTATCACTCCCAAAAATCTGTTGATATTTTGTTGATTGTAAGAGATGAACCCCCTCAGGGGTGTCACTCTGGGTCCCCATCTGCCATTGCACCTCAGTGCTCCTTCCATGTGAGGATGCAGAAAAACCTCTGATAACACCATCCACGTTCCCTGGTGCCTGCCAGGAAATCTGGGACAAACTGGGGCATAAAATGACTCTGGAACACTTCACACACTGATGGGATTTCCTGGCTAGAGGGTGGGACATGCTGTGGGACACAGGGGATGAGGATTGCACAAGTCTACCAATACTTATCTGGGGAAGGTGGGGGAAGGAGCAATCAAGGGGCTTTGGACAGCAACAAAACTGAAAAAATAAAAGGATAAGGGAATCAAAGGAGCCTCCAGCTTCTCTTTCATTTGTCCAAGCTGGAAGATGTCAGCTCTCAGTCTGAGCTTTCCTTGTGCCATCTGATGCTACACGAAGGGCTGTATCTGCTGAGATGTCTTGACTGACTCATGAGAGTCAGGAGGGGCTGGACTTGGTCAGGGCAACAGCCGCTGTTTGCCACGACAGTGAATCCAAAAATGGGAGATGTTCCCATAATGGATGTGCACAGATTTTGGGATGGATCCCAGGATGGCAACTCTGGATATTCACAGCCAACAGTGATCTAAAGAATCACAACCAATGGAACAGTTTTGGTGGGAAGGAACCTTAGAGTTCATCCTGTCCCACCCCCTGCCATGGGCAGGGACATCTTCCGCTGTCCCAGGCTGCTCCAAGCCCCATCCAGCCTGGCCTTGGGCACTGCCAGGGATCCAGGGACACCCACAGCTGCTCTGGGCACCCTGTGCCAGGGCCTCCCACCCTCACAGCCAAGAATTCCTTCCCAGTGTCCCTTCTCTCTGTCAGTGGGAAGCCACTCACCTTTATCCTATACAAGAAAGAGGATTTAATCCATCAGGAGTCAGTGAGTTCAGCATCAGGATTATTGTCCTTATCCTTTCCTTGCATGTGCTGGAAGGAAGCTCAGGTGACACCCATCTGTCCTGACAGCCCCCCTCATGTGTGGGTGACAACAAAGGATGAGGTTACTCTAATTTGGGTGGGATGTCTTCCAGAGTGATCCCTGGGTGCTGCTGGCTCGTGTGGGCTGTGAGCTCAAGACTCACAGAGAAGGAGCTCAGGGAGTGCAGAAGCCCCTGAGGAATTGGGAAGAGGACAAATGTGAAGCAAGGTCTGTGTGGGGATGCACAGGGGGAGCAGGGCACCACTGAGGGCTCCTGCTGAGGTGCAGCTGGGATTTAATCTGTCGCTCCAATAGCCTGGAACATGAGCAGGCTGGAAGCAAGCCAGGCCATGCTGCATGTCCTGGAAGCCACCCAGGGCTCCCTGGTGCAGAAAACAAATGCTTGAGATGGGTGCAATCAGCAATTACTCCTCACGCAAGGGCAGGGCACAGCAGACAATGCCTGTGATGGGAGTGAGGCACTGTGTGCTGAGGTGACACTGTGACACCACCTGCAAGGGCGGCCCCTGGAGCCCTCTAAGAATAAAGGAATGCTTAAAACAAGCACACTAATCCGATAAAAACTGGGGGTTCCATCAACAGAGGGTGAAGGGAGGAGGAAGGAAAAAGAGAGGAATATTTGAACACAAGGTGTGGGAGAGGGGCTGGGCAATGCCAGCAGGACTGAGAGGTGAGCACAGCACCCTGTAAGGACAACAACGACCCTGGAGACCCTCACTGGAAGATCTGGTGTGTGCAAAGTGCTCATGGCCACATCAGTGCTCTTCCATGGCACTGCTGGTGCTCTGCTGAAGGGGCTTCTGCTATCAAAATAAAGACAATTAGCAGGGTGGTTAGATCTCAGGAAAGCTCACAGGGAATGCTCTAAATTTAGAGATGCCAGTGTTTCTGCTGGTCCCTCGGCACACTCAGGATCTGAGTGGTGACCTCAGAAGTCAACAGCAATCTTTGAAATCCCTCCACTGTGAGACACAGCCCCTGGGCCAAGTCTCCACTCAGCCCCAGACTCTCTTCACCCAACAAGACATTGAAGACTGATTTTTTTCTCAGGCTCTTTCTCATTTCCATCTTATCCTCAAAAAAAGCTCTGTATTCCCTCTCTAGGGACCACAGGAACTCTTGACCTGCTCCTTGTTGGGAGGATTCCTCTGCCCAGCTTTGGTGCAGACATTGAGGTCATCTAAAGAGACACAGCATTTGCTTTTCTCACGCAGCAGGTGAAGACTGGGATGGGGATTTCAGCCCTTCAGAGCTGTCTGCTATTTCTCCCTAAGAAATTCTTTCCTATTCCAGTTACCATGAGGAAATCCTCACACCTCCCAATGCTCTGTTTGAGCACTGACTGATTATTTTGTAATCTTTGCATATCAGCACTGAAGTGCTACATCAGGGAATCCGCTGGGCCCAGCAGTTATAATTTTACTAAGTCTTTTCCCGACAAATCGTGTAACTCAGAATCCCAGGAAACCACTAAGCAAATTAAAATCCGATGCACAATAAACAATTCAGCTTTAAAAAATACACAGAGCAATAAATGAACCAGAACTGGCCCCGTTCCCATCCACAAAAGAAGATTAGTGGGAGCAGTGTGACCTCTGCAAAGCATCAAAACATCCAAGAGTGGCATAAAAGTGCCCACCCCCTTTATTTGCTGGTTTGCCTTGATTGAAAACTATCAGATATTTTCTGGAAGGGACCATAAACCTCCTATAAATTTTGTTTCAGACAAATGCAAATCCCTTCCTGTCAGTAACCCAGTGCCCAAAATGTGCCCAGTGCAGAGCAGCTGAGTTCTTGTGGAGAAGAGATCAAGGCCACAAGATCTGTCCTGGATTCATCCTCCTGCTCTGGGCTGGGGGACACTTGGGCCAAGTGTTCCAGGAGAACACAGACACAACTGCTCAGCTCTTGGAGAAAACCTCTCTAGTTCACTGCCTCACCCCGTGTCCTCTGTGGCTCCTTTCCCACTACCCAGGATGATCCTGAGATGCTGAACTGCTGGAAAATGACCAAGACAATCATGGAATCATGGAATGGTTTGGGCTGGAAGGGACCATAAAGTCCATCTTGTCCCAAACCCCTCTCATGGGTAGGGTTTGTCAGGTTAAAAAAAAAAAACAAAACAATTGTGAATCCTTTCCCAGGTGTTGAGTTGCTATAAATCTTTCAGAAGATGTGACTGAAAAAAAAAAAATGGAAAAAAAAATCTCTATGGAAGACAATTGGCAGTGGGAGCTTTTGGAACTCTGTGATCATGGACACAGCTCCCAAACCACGGTGTCCCAAAGTGGGCTGAGAAACCCCCCGTGTTGCTTTGCCCATGGGGACAGCACAATGGGCCCACCTGGCAAAATCAGCAGCTTTATGAGATTAATTTTATATAAAGGAGTTTGATAATGAACAAGTTGGTTTGATTGTATCTAAGACAATTTTACCACCTCCTCATTGTCAGTCCACAGAAGCTGTGGCTGCCCCTGGATCCCTGGAAGAGCTCAAGGGCAGGTTGGATGGGGCTTGGAGCAGCCTGGGATTGATGGCAAGGGATGGAACTGGATGGGCTTTAAGGTCCCTTCCAACCAAAATCATTCTGGAATTCTGTACAATTCTATTTATTTTCCTGATTCTTCATCACGGATCCAGGATAAACTTTGACATTTCTGGTAAAGGCACGCATATCTCTCAAAGTTCTTCATTAAATAACTTCAGCAGGAAAAATACAGGATTGCTGAGTAACAAAATCGATTTGTTATCACTCCCTGCACCCAAAAATACTGGCAAAGCAATTCCTACAGCCCGGTTTCTCTCCAAGGGACTGTGCTGTCCCCATGGGCAAGGCAACACGGGGGGTTTCTCAGCCCACTTGGGGATACCGTGGTTTGGGAGCTGTGTCCATGGTCACAGAGCTCCGACAGCTCCCACTGCCAACTGTCTTCCATACAGATTTTTTTTTTTTTCAGTTTTGACTCCCATCTTCTGGAAGATTTATAACAGCTCAGCACCTGGGAAGGGATTCTCAATCAGCTTTTTATTTTCTTGTAACCTGACAAACCTTAACAAATCCACTTTTCTATCTGTTCTAGAGGTGTCCATGGGCAGAGACACCTTTCACCATCCCAGGTCGCTCCAAGGTTCAGGGCCTTGAACCTGGAGCAGCCTCAACTCCCCTGGTCCCCAGAGGGACAATCTGGATGGTGGAACCACAAATCAATTACAGGAGATGGGTTAACTGTGAGGAGTCCTTTGATCCAGCAAGGCTGGATTTTCCTTTTTTGCACATGGAAAAACCTACCACAGAAGTGTTTACAGTGATGTCTTTTCTCCTGATTTATTACAATGGAAATTCAGGTGCCATCTGTGCCTAGTTTTCTGTAATATTAGAAAAGAGCAGGTACTGAGGGAACAGAGCCAAACTGACTAAAATGGGAAATTTCAATTACATTGCGTAAGAATGTATTTTTCTTGCTTTGTTTAGGTTGTATTTTGCTAATGCTTGTTTTATTTGAGCAACTAGGAAGCATTTTCTGATCCTTATTTTTCATTTGGAAGCTGAGAGCAAACTCCATTTTTTCCCTACACTGTGAGATACGGTAGAAAATATATTTTTAAATATTTTGTTTGTGGAGATGAATGCAAATAAAAACTGTAAATTCATGTAAATATATGCAAATATAGTCTCTTGAAGACAAAGAAAATGCCGTTTCAGGTGTTTGGGTGGTTTGGATGAACATGGCATAAGCATCTCTTTGCTGGTTTTTATGTGGGTCACCACAGAGATAAAACAACAGCAGGTTGTGGCAGAAATTCCCAAAATTTCCCACTTGTGATCTCACTCCTGGTCTCACAATCACCATTTCAGAAATCTTTATGAACTAACTGTGGCAAGTACTCCTCTGGCTGCAGGTGGGAAGAGATGATTTGAGGATATCACCCAAACATCATCTAGGAGGTGCTGGGCACTGCCCAGGCTCCCCAGGGAATGGGCACAGCCCAAAGGCTGCCAGAGCTCCAGGAGTGTTTGGACACTCCCAGCACAGGGTGGGATTGTTGGGGTGTCTGTGCAGGGCCAGGGGTTGGACTGGATGGTCCTTGTGGGTCCTTTCCAGCTCAGGACATCCCATGATTGTATATTCCATGATTCTGTGTCTTTCCAGAAGTTACTCTTCTGTCCTCCAGTTACCTCCAGTTCCTTCCATTCCACTGCTTCCCTTCCACTCAGCTGAGTGCTGGATGCCCTTTCCTGGCTGGAGTCTGACTCTTCCCCTCCTGGGATCACTGTGGCCTGTGGCTCTGGGTCCCTGCCTCTCCCTAATTCCTGCTTTGGGACATGGCTTTGCCCCCCAGGCAATGGGCACAGCCCCGAGGCTGCCAGAGCTCCAGGAGTGTATGGACAAGGCTCTCAGGCACAGAGTGGGATTTTTGGGGTGTCTATGCAGGGCCAGGAGTGCACTGGATGATCCCTGTGGGTCCCTTCCAGCTCGGGACATTCTGTGGCTCCATATGGAAGGCAGGGATACACCTGAGGGCAGAGGGTGGGAAGGAGAAGATCTTTAAGGTCCTTTCTAACCAAACCATTGTGTGATCCTCTGATTCCTCCTTGAGGGTGAGCAGTGACCCACCCTGGCCCTGCCCTGCTCTGAGCTGAGGCTGTCACAGCCCCAGGGCTCTGCAGGTGACCTTCCTTCTCCCAGAGGTCACTCTCCTGGTCTTTTGTTCCTCCTCACAATGAAGGCAAGAACCCTCATGGGACCTGTCCCTCACATTCCTCCTGGCCTCAAAAAGGGATGAACATTTCTCCTGAGCACCATTCCTAATGTAACCTTCACAAAAGATTAAATTAGAATTTCAACCCAGCCCTCACAGAGGAAGAGCTTTGCAGACTCCTCACCTGAAGCAGATCATGGTGACCATAATTCACAGGGACCTGGGGGGGAAAAAAAACCAACATCAAATCAAAGCTCAAAGCCCAAAACTGCTGAGTGCTATTCCACTCAGAGGGTCACACAAGGAGAGCTGAAGACCATGTTAAGGAATTTCAGCTCCTGAGATTAGGATTTGTGGGAGGGGGATGTTCTCCCGAGTGTCTCTCTCGGAGGATTATATTTACATCAGAACATCCAAGGGTCCAGATTTCACTAGGAATTAGCAGAGCAGTAGCAGCTTCCCACAGGGTGACAGAAGGTGACACAGATCACTGGGTGGAGCTGGATTTGGAGCGCTGCCCCCGTTAATCCCAGGGATTTTCACAGAGAAGCCCAGTACAAGCACTGTGCTCATCCTGGGAGCAGCGCTGTGTGCTGCAGGTGGATCCACGGGCAGAGAACACAGAGCAGAGAATCCAGGAATCTTCCTCCTTCCACTTCAGGTTTGTGGCAAATGTCATCTGCTGCTGGGTCAACATTATTTATAATTTTGAGGGCACAAGAAGTGGTCCCCAGAGTACAAGGTGCTTTTTTGTGCTTTGAATGAAGGTCTGAATCCTTCTGCTCATTATGAGCTGAGTATATTCTCCAAATATTCCTGTAGGTAATTCCCATGAAGTCTTGGGAGCACTTTTGTGCTATAAATCTGCCAGATGGGATTTTGGGAAGAAATCTTTCCCTGTGAGGGAGGTGAGTCCTGGCACAGGGTGCCCAGAGCAGCTGTGGCTGCCCCTGGATCCCTGGCAGTGCCCAAGGCCAGGCTGGATGGGGCTTGGAGCAAACTGGGACAGTGGAAGGTGCCCCTGCCCTTTTTTTTTTTTTTTTTTTAAATTTCATATTCCACATCAAAATGTAATCCCTAATAATCCCCAGGTTTTTGCAAAGCTGCTCCACTCCTGCTGGATTACCTGGCTTGTACCTGCTCGTGTTTATTCTTTAAAAAATACAGGACTGCAACTTCAGCCTCCAGAACAGACTCTTCTCTTACAGCCTGGTTTCATCTGCAAATGTCAGCAAAGTCTGTTCAATACAAAGTGTTAAATGGAAATATTGGCTCATGCTGGCTCACACGGATTCCTGAAGAATCACGCTTGATGCAACACCCTGGTTTGACAAGGAACAATTCCTAGCTCTTCTCTGAGCGTGGCTTTCTCCAATCAGCTTTACAAGGATGTTGTGATTGCTCTGTGATGAGATAATTTTCTCAAAACAAGCACAATAAACTCAAATTATTCAGTTAAGGTTACACTTGAAAGACATTCAAATATGGATAAGTGGGAAGTATGCAATCCACACAGCCAGATCTGGCTTTTTTCACAGCTGAGTTACTTTTTTAGGCTCAAAATATTGCAGAACATGTGGGTTTGTTTTTAAAGATAGCACGAGTTGGCAGCAGAGCCACAAAAACACTTCTCATCACTTTTGGTACAATTTAGGGCAATCTGAAGAGTTTAAACATCTTTTCTTCCCTAACTATGAGTGGATTATTTTGATGTGTAGTATTCCCTTGGAATTTCTTGAATTTATCACACACAACAATATCCCTGTGGTGGTTTCTAACCCTCCCCAACTGGTCTTTTCCTTCAGTCTGAACTCTGCTTAAATATAGGTTTAATACAACCTTTTGTAAGAGCTGCTCATTCTTTCTCTCAGTGAGCAGATTTCAGATTTTAATTATTGAAGATTCCCCTTTCAGAAAGGCTCGTGGCCCTGGGAGAAGCTGTGGGAGCAGGTGCTTGAAGCCTGAACCTGGAATGGGCTGCTTGCCCTTCCCATCTCCATCTTTTGTCTCCCTTCTTCACAAAAAATTCACATTCCCTTTCCCATCTCCATTTTATGTCACATTTCTTGAAAACAAAAATGCACTTTCTGCCCCCTCTTTTTACTCTTTAATAGCCCCACGTTTAAATGACCCCACCACAGAGATGTAAATAATAATGTTGTCATCTGGAACAATTTTCTGCAAGCCCCACCACAGGCCTGAGCCAAGGCTCCCTGGGATGCTCTTCCCAATTTCCCTTCGATTTTCTACCTTCAGTGAAATTAAAAGAATGAAAACAGCTACATTTCCAATAATTGTTGGCCTTTTTATATTTTATTTTTTTAATACAAGGTCTTTGTCTTTCAGAAGGTCATCTCAGGGACCTGGTGAGGAGATGTAATGATATTCATTATCTCAGTAGACAGAAGCACAGGTGAAATCTCAGTTTCAGAAAAATAAACCCCCAACCACGCTGATGAGCAGATCCTGGGTTTGTCCTTCCCAGCCTGGATGGTTCTGCCAAGATGAAGACACGGAAGGCAGGGTCAGCAGTGAGCACTGAGGAGCTATTCTGGAATAAATCTCCATTGGAGTAACAGAATTGGCAATGTTCATCACCTGGAGGAGGAGGAAGCAGGAGGGTGGGGAAGACAAACCCTCAAACTACATGTCAAGAGTCATAGGTGCTGAAAGAGGCTGACAGTGCTGGTTGATTTTCCACGTTTGTTTTTCAGACCTGCTGATCCCCTGGTGAGTGACCCACAGATGTGTGGGGCAAAGGGAGTGCCAGGCTCTGCCTGCTGGAAGGTGCTCAGGCTCTTGGATCCAATATTCTGTTTACCTTTGTAAAAAAGTGAGCCAGAATTCCTCAGCTCACTCCCTTTCCCCAACAGCCAGGCCAAAGAGGAGCTGGTGTGTGTGAGGGCTAAGCCAGTGAGCAAAGCAACCCAAAATCCCAGAATCCCAGAGTCCCAGAATCCTGGAATCCCAGAATCCCAGAATCCCAGAGTCCCAGAGTCCCAGAATCAATTAGGTTAGAAAAGACCTCTGAGATCATTGAGTGCAACCTATGGCCCAACACCATCACATCAACCAGACAATGGCACTGAGTGTCACATCCAGGCTCTCCCTAAATCCCTCTGGGGACTCCCTGGGGACAGCCCCTTCCAGTGCCCATCACTCTCTCAGTGAAGAACTTCACACAATGCCCAGCCTAAACCTCCCTGCTGCAGCTCCAGGCTGTGTGCTCTGGGATTCCCTTGGTGAGGGTCCTCTGCTGCACACCAAGACACAGATCTGGAGTCAGGGTGTACTGGGCAGTGCTGCAGAGTCAGCATCACCTCTCCATGTCCTCCTGCTCCATGAAGGGCAGGCTGGAGGCTCCCAGAGCACTCAGGGGTTTAAAAAGGGGCAGCAACTCCATGTCTGTGCTGCCCAGGGTCTGGGAGGGATCAGCAGCTGAGGTTGGGCAGCTTTCCACCAGCGAGCTGGGATGTGGCTGCATCCCAAATCCTGGAGCAGTTCTGGGGTCCTCAGGATGAGAAAGACATGGATCATGTCCAGAGAAGGGAACAGAGTTGGGGAAGGGGTTGGAGCACCAGGAGAGGCTGAGGGAGCTGGGAAAGGGGCTCAGTCTGGAGAAAATGAGGCTCAGGAGGGACTCTATGGCTCTGCACAACTCCCTGGCAGGAGGGGACAGCCAGGGGTGGGTCAGGATCTGCTCCCAGGAAACAGGGACAGGACAAGGGGAAACAGCCTCCAGCTCTGCCAGGGGAAGTTCAGGTTGGACACCAGGGAAAGCTTCTTCACAGGAAGGGTTGGTCAGACACTGGCACAGGCTGGGATGGTGAAAGGGTTCAAAAAACAGCGTGGCTGTGGCACTTGGGGACATGGGTTAAGGGTGGACCTGATGTTGCTGAGTCAGTGGTTGGATGTGATGGTCTCAGAGGTCTTTTCCAACCCCAGTGATTCCTTGGTTCTGTTCAGGCTGGAAATGTGGAGGGCAAGGTCTTTACTGGCAGCACACGACTGCTGAAAAGGATGAGTGAGATCCACGAGGAAATTATTCCATCACCCAGATCATGGGAGGACTCAGCTGCCATTTGAGTTTGGTGGGTGATTGTTTCAGAGCTCCTGCAGGACATGCCTGGAGATGTTTTCTTGATGTTCCCTTCCTTGATGAGAAGTGACCGTGAACTGCAGAAAGGTTCCCCTTCATTTGTTTTGCTGCCAGCAGGTGCCAGGATGCTTTTGGCAAAGGTCAGCTGAAAAGCAGACACATAATCCCATAAGGGCATAAAGAGGCACTGTTTGTGTTTTGTGAGATTTCGATGCAAAATAACAGAAAATCCACAGTGGAGCTAAAAATCTCATTTTCCCAAAGACAGAGCAAGAACAAAATGTCACGTTTTCAACACCATTTAATTTTAAGTGATCCCACTGAAAATTAAACATAGATTAGTTTTTCCTTTACCAAAGTAATTTTCAACATTTGTGGGACAGGTAGAACAAATAATTCTGCTTTCACCTGTCTGCCCACAAAGTGAGTCTGGAGCTCCTCTCTGCTATTTCAGGAAGCTGCAATCACTTTTTCTTCACCCATTTTCAGTTGCACTGCATTGCACAGGGGGTTGGATCTCATTTTGTCCTGGACAGTTTGAGAGTTTTCACATCAATTTCTCCCTGCTGATCCACACACAACCACACTCTACCTGTGACAAACACCTATAATTGTACTCGTGTGTATGGTACGTGAGCAGGCTCACAATCTTTGTGCCATTTTTTCTTCATTTATTTGAGAGCTGCCCAATAAAAATAATAAATCTTTCAATAACCAATGATTAATCAATGGATAAACAAAACTATCCAGTGAACCAGATGGTGTGTGTTTATACAGGTGTATGTTTTGAATCCTCAAATATAAATTGACTTACTCTATCAAATCAAGTATGAAATTCCTAAAAATCACTTTCATGGTAGTGGTGATGATGATAAGTATAAATTTCCTGGGATTTTGATCACTTGAAGAACAGTTTATATCCAGAGTGGGACCACTGTGGCTAACCTGGTGTGCACACACGCCCAGACACACAGACACTGGAACAATTTTCACTCCGTAGGTTTTTCACAATAATTAATTCCAAGTGAATTAGGACACAGATCTTTAGTCATTCCCAGAAACAAAACAAAACAAAACAAAGTGACATTGGAATTAAGGATTCTGCATTATGACAAAAAGAGGGGGGTTTAACACAGTGAGATAAAGGAGCTGCTTGTCCAGGTGTTTCTCTCAGATCCCAGACAGGTTGTATCCCAGATTCCTGCTGGGGGGAGAGGGTCATTAACCTCGGCTCCAGCAGAGACTGATTCCTGCCAAAGAGAGGACCAATTCCTGCAATTCCAGCTGCCAATTGTCCTCTCTGACCTTTTTTCTGACCTTTGTTCGACATATTCCCCTTCCACAACATCATCAGCTGAGCTCAGACTCCTCCAAGTGCACATTTTATCTCCTCCTAGAGGGAGGACATTCTTTCACTCCACAGCAATTACATGAAGCCTCAGAGAATCCTGTGGCACTGGACACAGCTTTCACCTCTTACTCCAAAAAAAGGGAATTTTACACTAAAAATGAAAAAAAAAAAAAACAAAACTCCAAATTAAATCTAGAAACATATTTTTCTGAGCAGAAAACCCAAGTGATTAGTGGCAGCAAGAGACAGAGCTGGAATTACAGGGGAAAGGTCTGACAAAATACTTGGATTCTGGTTTCTGAACACCCCTTTCTGCTCCCCACTGGGCTGTTTCCAGTGAAAGTCTCCCCTAACTGGGACAGCAGCCAGGAAAAAAATAGCAAAAATTAATCAAAACAAGTATATACAGAAAGGGGTTTTCACTTCTAAGAGAAAACTATTATTTTTTATATACTAAGCAGTTTCCCACTGAAAGATTCTCTTCGTTGAGGTCCTTGGTTGATTGTTTCTCAGTGGGGATGCTGAGCCAGATGAACAGAATTGTATTTTAAATTTCTTTAAACTGAAGAATTTTGTAGCAGGGATCGATCCAGTCGTGGGTAAATTCTGGACATGGTGCCTGTGGATGCCAATCATGTTCTGGCAGAAATATTCCCATGCAAAAGCCACACTCAATTGCACCTGAATCATGCAAAATGCAGCTCAAAAATACCAAAAATCTCTTTCTTCTCTTAGTTTTGGGTGTTGCTTTGATCTGGGAGAGGGTTTGTGGAGATAACTTCATGGCTTATTCACCCTCACAGGCAATTAATGTTGAATTCCTAAATGCTTGAAGAAATTCCTGGGCAGAGCTAATGGGTAACAACAAAAAACCTTCACTACAGCATTTCAGGGTCAGAGACAGATTAATGTCCTTTTAGTAGTAATTTGGTTTCCACGGTAATCTTGGAAACAGTTACATAGTTTAGATTCTTGATCTGGCAAGTGAGATTTTTTTTCCACACATGATCTTTATTTGCAGTGGTGTTATACTTCTCGATGACAAATGAGATGGAAGGTCTTTGTTAAAATGAAAGGAGAGCTGTTTGTACACCTTGAAAGAAAAGAAGATTTTTTGCATCATTCAGTATGTGCCTTTTGCCTCTGATGTTCTGGAAAACCCTTGAATTCATTAAATTTAGACTCCGAGCAGAGTAAGGTGTGCAAAGACCTTCAGGGATAAAATAAAAGAAGTATTTTTTTAAATAATGCAGCAGATAAGGTAACCTGGTTAAACTTTGACTTTTTTTTAACAAAGAAACCACAGAGCAACTTCCTGGAGTGCAGGTTTTATAGTTTGGGATAAAGAAGGTGGGGTTGTCTCTTCCTCCATCACAGCCTCATTGGAGGGCAGGGTTAAGGTCACTGGTGCCTAATGAGCTCTGCATTTGTCTAAAACATGTCCTTGCTATTTAGCTCCCTTATTTTTTTTGTTGGGGACATCTGAAATATCTGTAAGATATGTACAATATCAGTCTGAGCTCACTTTGCAAACAGCAGAAGACAACTGAGTTGCTCAGATTCAGAAGACAATTCAGTTGTTCAGTCTTTGCTCCCCTGCACAAAACCCCTTGAACAGCAGACCCAAGACCTCTTACCATGAGCCTTTTCCTCTAAAAGTTATCCAGCTTCCCATGAAGCAGTTAAATATCCGTGCAGCCACAGACTGTTCAGGCTGGTAGATCAAGAGCAACTCGCTGGAAAAAAGCCATGAAGTTGCAGAGTGCGTGTGAGCAGGAGGTGGGAGAGCTGCCTGAGGACACAGAGGGGGCTGAACGAGTCTCCTGCAGCAGAAAAGCTGCAGAGGAACACTCCAGAAAAGGGGGATGTCCCTGCCCTTGGTGCTGGCCACCTAAAACAGCTCTGGGGTGTTGGTCATGTCACGGCTGGTACTCTCCAGAGCTCCTCTGGCTGGGCACGGTGCTCTGCCACAGTTCCTTGGTGGATCAAAGAGAGCAGGTTTAGATGGGATTTTGGGAAGGAATTGTTCCCTGGGAGGGTGGGGAGGCCCTGGCACAGGGTGCCCAGAGAAGCTGTGGCTGCCCCTGGATCCCTGGCAGTGTCCAAGGCCAGGCTGGACAGGGATTGGAGCAGCCTGGGACAGTGGCAGGTGTCCCTGACCATGGCAAGGGGGAAACAGGATGAGCTTTAAGGTCCCTTCCAACCTAGACCATCCTGGCATTCTATGATGAGGCACCCTGATGCCTGCACGGTGTCATTTTTGATTCCTCCACATCTCATTCCAGGTGTCAGTCCCGAGCTGGAGCAGCTCCAATTCACTCTCAGCCAGCCCAACACACTCTGCCCGTGCTGCCACCCCCAAAATCCCTGTCCTCTGTTCCACAGCCCCACTCCACAGTCATCCAGGTTCAACCCCAGTTTCCATCCTCTCGCACCCACAGACTCATAACATGTGATTGTGGTGATCTCATTTTGAGGAATTCAGCTCTCCAGTCCCAGTCCTAACCTCAAACCTGACACTGTCATCCCATCACTCCTGGCCCAACATCTTCCCAACAGCCTGCACAGCCCTTTCCCATCTCCTCTGCTCCCAGATGACTTCGCCCTTTGCTTCAGCCCCAGGGACCCGTGACACGAAACCCAGTCCTGACACATCACTGCGTGCAGAGCAGGAGAATTTACAGACAGCAAGAAAGGCCTTGGCTGTAAATCTGTAAGATTTTCATCATTTGGATCGGAGCTCAACAGCTCCCAGATTTTTCCCAGTGTTTAAACATCCATCAGCCAGCAGTGACTGTCCTTGGCCATCATCGGGGCTCTTCTGCCATCTCCTGGGAGAGGCGGATTTTTACATCAGTAAACCCAGAGTTACAGAAGGGAATTTGAATGTTCGTTTCTGTCCTTTCCTTAAAATAAATAAATAAATGGACGACCCATAAAACCAGGACAAGTGCTCCTCAGTCTCTTTCCAAAGGAGTTCTAACACTTAAATAATTTATTTGTGCTTCTTGGGCTCAAGGAGTTTGTTAAATTATGCTACTTTTAAACAAAAATTAACGCTCAGCTGTGCATCAAGTCCAGTCCAAACACATGAACCACACAGCAAGACAAGGAATTAAAATATGCTGGAAATTTTGTGGGTTTTTTTTCTTTACCCCCAAACCTGTGGTAACACCATGCACATCACTGACATAATGACTGGCAGGACATCTTTGAGAAAAGAGTGAATTTCTTACAAATGAATGGATTTCTTACATTTGAATCTATCTGGTTTTCTGAGCTCTCACCTCCAGGTTCCCAGCTTGGTATCTCCCAGCCTGCCTCAGTGAGGAGGAAGGTTTGCAAAGCTATTAAACAGAAATAAGTGTTCGTTCCCAGACAGTTCCTCCAGCTCTTGCTCAGGCACCGTGAGAAATTTGCTGCTGAGAGGAAATTTCACACTCATGCTGTAGAATCATATCAGAGAATTATAGAGTGGTTTGGGTTGGGAGAGGCCTTAAAGCTCATCCAGTGCCACCCCTGCCAGGGGCAGAGACACCTGCCACTGTCCCAGGCTGCTCCAAGCCCCATCCAGCCTGCCCTTGGGCACTGCCAGGGATCCAGGAGCAGCCACAGCTTCTCTGGGCACCCTGCACCTGCTTTGCTTTTCTCCTAATCCTATCTCACAGCAGCAGGAAAAGGAGCAAATGATTTCAACAAACACTCAAACCACTACAACCTTCGTCTGCCCCAGGTTCCTCCAAGCCCTGTCCAACCTGGCCTTGGACAATTCCCTTTCTTGCTTCTGCCTTTCTGCCCAATGCAGCAGTGAGCAAACCCCACCTGCTGATCTTTAAGATCCCTTCCAACCCAAATTTGATGATTCCAGGCAAAGGTCATTGATTGACACCTCTTTTCCTGGACCTTCCTTAGCTCTGTGATGCCCAAAAGAACCTTCCTGTAGGGACCGATGCTTCACTTCCCATCTCCTGCTTCAGCCAAGGGAAGGTGATGAAAAGGTGCCTGATCAGCAAGTTCAAGGCAGGTCCTGCTAAGCCAGGCTGTTCTCCAGGGATGACTCTGCATTCCCAGGACATTCTTGGCTTGGTGTCCATCTGATTGACCTCTTCCCTGTTTTCCAAACAAGGAATATGTATCACTATGTATCTATGATCCATAGGATAAAGATGTGGTGATCATGGCAGAGCAGCACTTGCACACCAAGGATTTGGGGATGTGTTTCCATTATTTACGAAGTGCAGAAGGGAAACAAAAAGGCTGATGGGAGTGGAGTTTATTTAACCCAAAGGGCTTTGATCAGAGATATCCCAGTCTAGGAGTCTGTGAGCTCAGGGGCTGCAACAGCAAAGAAAACTCCATCGTTCCCTGTTCCCAAACTTCAGACAGTCCCATAAGCAAAGAGAGGTGCAAATATTCCGTAGATAGCAGGGACACACACAGGGAACGTCTGGGATGTCCTGAGCACAGCACTGTTAAGTTTTAGCAGCTGTAAATTGTATTTGCTTTATTAATCTGACTTCCTGACTAACTGCCCATCTGTACCCTCATATCCATCTGGGGTGACTGTGCTCTGTGTGGATCCCACAGATAAAAACCTGCCTGGTCATGAGGTGTCATTATCCAGAGGCGTTTCAACCACCTGCACATTGCCAAAGGAGCACAGCCCTGGGAATTCCCAGCCCTAGAAAAGCCCAGCTGGAGCTGGACAATTTCACAGTTAATGCAGCAACTTGTGACTGCCTTGGTCAGTGCTTACCCAAAGGTTTTGAAGAGTTATGGAATTCAACATTTAACCCTCTTCCATTAGGCACAGGAAGAGATAGTTAAAATGTCTAAATATCTCTTCCCATCTGCTTCTGGTTTTCCTTAGACTTTCTTCAGCAAAACCTATAATTAATGAGTGGAAAGGGAGTTTGTTCATGGATTCACAGGCACTGAAGCATCTTGTAGCACTCCCAGAGCTTCTCCAAGATCAAGAAAAATCTTCTGGAGCCCAGGATGGATGCAGCAGAGATGCTCCTTTCAGAGCATGGAAAATTCCCTTGGGATGGAAGTGAAAGGAAGTGTGACCTAGAGCTGCTGATGGGCAATGGATGTCCGAGGTCAACCTGGAGCTAATTCAGAAACCAGCTCTGGATTTCAACTATTTGCTCCTGGCTCCAACAATATCTTTTACTCCACAATAATTATCACACTCCACATTTTCACCAACCATCTTTTAATTCCAAACTGATTTTAAAAAATTAAGTGAAACTCAGTACAGCTATTTTCAGCCAGAACTTGGCATGAAATTTGCAGTTTCTGGTTAAGACTCAAAGAAAATGGTGAATTTCCAAAGCATTTCTCTTCTCTTTTTCCAGTTTTATCAGTTGGTTTAATAAAATTACCTCATTCTGCAAATCTTCACTTGCTGGCATGGGAATAGAGAAAGTGTAAAACTTCTCAGGGTATATGATATTTTTCCAAATACCATTAATCATTAAACACCTTCTATATGATCCATTGCTAAATATTATTGAATGCCAGAGGGTCTCTGAAGGAATTCTGGGGCAGCTGAGCGTGCAGGGGAAGAGTCAGGTGTGAGCACCCATTTATGGAATCACAGGTTCATGGAATATCCTGAGCTGAAGGGGCCCACGTGGATCGAGTTCCACTCCTGGATGCTACAGTTGCATTGACCAGAAGCAGAAAAATCGAGTCAAATTAGGGTGGGGGGGAAGGGAAATGATTAATCCAGAGCTCAAGGCAGCATCTGGAAAGTTCTGAACAAGGTCACAGGACCCCTTTCTGGCACATCCACAGGGCTGTCCGGGGGATGTTGTGAAAAATGGGCTAAAATAACATTTCTGGGGTTGTTTGGCATTCATTTGCCTTGTGATAGGAAATCTTTACCCTGGGCCCAGATAAGAAGATGTTTAATGGTTTATTAAGTAATAACTCCACAACTTCCTGACAGGCTCTGCTTTCAGGGAACAAGGGGGATGAGAGGAAACAGCCTCAAGCTGTGCCAGGGGAGGTCTAGTTTGGGTATAGGGAAAATTTCTTCCCAGAACAGCTGGTCAGGCACTGGCACAGGCTGCCCAGGGCAGTGCTGGAGTCACCATCCCTGGAAGAGTTCATAAAACGTGTGGATGTGGCCCCTGGGGACATGGGTTAGGGTGAACATGACAGTGGTGCTGGTTGAGGATTGGACTTGATGATCTGAGAGGTTTTCCAACCTAAATGATCCCATGGTTTTGTGATAAACCTGATTGGTGTGAGGGTACAAACAATCCAAGGTGAATTCCCCACCATTTTCTTCTCGGAGATGGAAACCCTGCCTGGCTCTGGTAGGGACCTGCCATGACCCTCTTCCATGCCCAGGGAAACCACATGGATCATCCCCTGCAGTCCCAGCCCAGCCATCAGCTTTTGTTTGCCATATTCCCAGAAGTATCCCCTGTCTTGGGAGTCACCTCTCCAGGTGTCTTGGTTTGGACAGACAGGTGTCAGCCAGGGAAAGCTGGAACTTCCCTTGGAATGGAGAATGTAAATCTCCTCTCGCCAAATTATTATGATTTTGCAATTAAGGGGCTTTCAGGCAAAGTTTTGGGAATAGGAATAACAGTTCTTTACCAGGAATATTAAAAATACAAATGTAGTAGTACAAAAAACAAGCCAATAAAAAAATCCTAGAAGCACTGACAGAGTCAGAATATGACCTGACCCCTGTTGGTCAGGGTGTTGGGGGCAGTCCAATTAAATCCTCCTGCAGTGACAGATGTGGTTCTGCTGGAGCAGAGATGATCCTGGAGAAGGGTCCCGTGGTGCTGAGATGGGTCTGTTCTCCCTCTGGGAATCCAGTGCACACAGACTGTGCTGGTGTTCTGAATCCCAGGGGTGATCCAGGTGGGAATGCTGGGCTCCTCCCCCTGGGTGGAGCCTCTCCCAATGGGATGATGGAATTGTCTCAGCCCTGCAGTGAGCCTGGATGGCCCATGAACAGCAGATACCCCTGGAGGGAGGATGGGCTGGAAGAGATAAGAAGAGATAAGGAACTCTGCCCCAGCTGGTTTAACAGCTGCCCATTAACCCCTCCCCAGCCAGTTTCAGCAGATGATAACAGAATACACAGCCCTGGTTACATCCTGCAGTGCAACCCAAGACACCAGGCATGGCTTCTCCACCCCAAAGTGCCACAGCTCCTCTTTGCCAACCACAGCCATGGACTTGCTCTTTCCCACCACCCTTCATCCACAGGGTAGGAAGGATGCCATCCTGTCCTGGCCACTCCCTCTCCACTGTCCATGGCAAAGGCTGCTCCAATGGAGACGCTGCACAGAGCATCCAGGACTGTCATGACAGCTAGAAGAATTATAAAGGAAAGGCCTTATAAAATCAAGGCTGCTCTATTAAATTAATAGCTAGCCTGTCATTTCTTCTAAGTGCAGCTAACAAGCAATTTGTAAACTCCCATATGAAGCTGTTTTGAGAATGAGATGTTCCTTTAACACAACAGTCTATTCTAAGGGTGAAAAATAAATGCACCTGTAATAACAAGGGATTTGTCCCATGAGAATCAGTAAAGAAAATATGTAAACAATTCAAGAATAGATAGACTTGATGGACAAAAAAAATACCTTTCACTAACCAATAGAGTAATTAACAACAAAGCTGTTAACCAATTGGAAATTACCCTCGAGGTTTGTAAAAACTGTATAAAAGACGGCATGCCACCACAATAAAGAGAAGCCTTCTGAAGGTTTTACAATGTCATTCTGTGTGTCATGACCATCTCTACAACACAGGACACGGCTGGAGAGGAAACATTTGCCCAGGAAGGAAAAGGCCACTGCAGAACCTGAGAGAAGACAAGGAAATGCCATAGCAGGGACCCCAAACCCACTGAGGGAGTAACTGTAATTGTGCCCTGGTGGGCTCCAGCAAAGGTCCCACCACTGCTGAGGAGAAGAGAAAAGGTGCCTCTCCCATTATTCCAAGGCAGCCAGAACTCTGCAGGGTAAATAAAATGTTTAAACCCCCTGCCAAGTGTTTGTTGAAATAGAGTTGTTCCCAAATACTGAAAAGGAACATAAAAAGCTGTGAATGTGATGCAGCAGCTTCTGAATGTGATCAGGCTGGAGAAGACCTAGGCAAGACTCACTTAAAGGTAAAAAAGTAAAACACGAATTCAGGAATCCCAGATAAATGTGAAAACTGACCCCAGTGATGAATAAGAGAGAGCTTTGTACAGATTTCAGCTGCCAAGCCTGCTAGGGGCATGGAGATTCCCCCTTGAATGCACCTGCAGAATGCTCTGATACTTCTGTAAGTCTAACATTAACACAAAAGAAATACTAACCCTAAACCTAATGTTGACCCTCATTGGGAAAAAACCCCATAATGTAACACTAACCATGAAACTACCCCAAACATTAACCCTGACCTCGGCATAAGCACAACCCTAACACCAACCCCAACTCTACTCCTAACCCCAACCCTAACTTGTCACCCCAGTGGATGTGGGAGATGCCTGGGTTTAAGTTTGCTCAGTCCAAACCTCAGGTTACACTGAAAGTTTACAGAAATCCTTTGAGGAACACGTCAACAAAAATCTACTGAGGTGCCCATTAACCTTAAAAGCCAGGAAAAAAATCCAGTCAGAATATTAAATTATGCTGTAATGGGATGCATCACTGTGCTATGAACCCTAAAAAATGCTCCATCTCATGAAACAGAAGGGAAAAAATTAGAAATTAAACAATTGGAATAAGGTAAAGAAATTTAAGGTGTGGGCTAGGTTAAACAATCCCAAAGCAGGTTTTGGGATCATTGAGATGCAGTTGCTGGGCTTTTCATAACAAGCACAAAATAAGGAATACTAATAATGACCTTGGGCTAAAATTACATTTCACTTTTATTTAGAAAGATGTTCCACTCTGGGCACATGAATAAATCAACGTGCAGCACATCTGCTCCACGTAAGTGTAACCTGACAGTTTGGAGTGGCAGCTTCCCCCAAATTAAGAGTTACTCCAAGCCCTGGTAATGGGTTCATCAACAGCCCATCGCCAGGTTGTGCATATTCAACCCACTGATTTTATGACAAACCATTTGTCAAGGTCCCTGAAGGTGAGAACAGATTCTGAGTTCTCAGCATTTCTGAAAATGTACACAGATGTCTTTTTTTCTTCTTCTTAATAAGAAGAGTCTACTGGGGATGATAATGATGTCACGGAAGTCAAAAAACAGTGAGCTGACAAGAGATATTTAAAATCATTTTATCATGCGAATAACAACAAGCTCTGCCTCCAGAACTGGCAGCTGTGAATTGTGTAAGCAGAGTAGACACCATTGTCCAGCTCTCCAACACCTCCAAGTGTGCCCATGACAAGAGGGGCTGGATGCAATGGGAACCTTCTCCTCAGGAAGGACAGAAAGCATTAAACTGATGTTATCTCTCTATGTCCAGTGATAGTGGGGTGAGGTGACCCTGGCTGTAATCCCAGCACCCACCAAAGCCTCTCCATCACTGCCCTCCACAGCTGGACAGGGCAAAGACAATTTCAGTGTTTTAAAAGATTCTTCTTAGAAGTTGGTTTTCATCACTGGCCCTTGTGTGTTTAGTTTATTCTGTGCAAAACTTCATTTAGGGGGAGTCTCCTGTTTTAGGTCATTAGATGGCGATTTTTGGTTACCACTTTAGTCCCCCTGGGGCTTTTTTGGTTGTGTGGGTTGGCTTTTAGTCTGGGGCTTCTGCCCTTTTTGCCCTTTTGGGTTTTTGGGGGGTTGAGTTTTTTCTTTTTATTTTGGGGTTTGGAGGTTTTTTGTTATTGAAGGTTTTGTTTTGTGAAAAATGGCTTTTTATGCCTGAATCACTTATGGATCTAAAGCTTTTGCTTTGTTTTCAGTGTACTCACATATATATAAAAATGTGTGTGTGTATATATATATATATACACAGACATATATATAAAGTTATTCACACACATACACATATATAAAGTTATTACATATCATATACATATGCACTCTGCAGGATGAGCGGTTTTTCTGACACCACTTTTCTATTCCCTATTCCCTGGTACCAGTCCCCATTCAGTGCCATTGGAATGATGTTGGCCAATGTCTCAGCTGGTAGAAATACGGTTTGTGAGAGTCCAGCATGTTAAAAAATCATTACTGAGGTGGGGCTGGGTTTAGTCAGGACATTTGGAAAACCATCTGATGCATCAAGAAAAGATAAAAGATAGGACAATTGTATGGAGTTGATCCTGTGGTTGTTCTGAACATGGAATGTGCAATTTTCTCAGTGGCCTTCCATGGACTGCTCTTCCATGAGCTTTTCCATTCCTTTTTTAAACCCCTGTAAACATCTGCCATCTGACCCTGCACATAACAGATCCACAGCTATTTATCATTGGTGGGAAGAGGCAAATTCTTTGGTGTGTTCTGAACTTGCAACTCCACAGTTTTGTGTGGTGTTCTC
The DNA here is from genome assembly GCF_009819655.1 of Sylvia atricapilla. Lineage (NCBI taxonomy): Eukaryota > Metazoa > Chordata > Aves > Passeriformes > Sylviidae > Sylvia > Sylvia atricapilla. Next base: position 5,801,734 of record NC_089161.1, read on the forward strand.
CTGCTCTTGTGTTAGAAGTGGCATCAAAACATCACATCCCATCAACCTTCCCCAAACTGCTCAGCACTTTTCCTGCCTCTTTCCCAGACTCTTTGGCCTTCTCTGTTCCAGTGAGCTTGTGCCTGCCCAAAGCACCACACAGAAATGCCATTTCAGCACCAAGGATTGTACTGCTGTCAGTGGTTTCATCCCCTTGCTTGTTTTGTGACCCCTTGTTCCTCTGTTCTCTCAGTACTTCTGGGTTAATGGCTGCACTCCATGATTTGAGAGGTCCTTTTCCAACCTCAGCAATTCCATGATTCCATGCACAGCACAGTTACCTTTCGCTCAGGAGTCTAAGCAGCAAAATCCTTTCTAACTTGTTGTAGCCTTCCCCTCCTCCTCAAGCGGTGTTTCTTTTTCTTATCCAACCAAAACACGGTTTTAACCAATTTTCCACACTTTCTGAAGGGACTCTGCCACAGGAGGAGCTGAGCTCATTTTCTCTTACTGAGCTGATTTTCTCTCTGGGACCAGAGATCTGGCAGAACACCTTTTTAAAACCTTAAGCTACATTCTGAGGACGCAGCTCCATCATTCCCTATGGGATCCCTCCTACAGAAAGAACACCCCGACCCTGCCTCCCCTGCATGTAGGAGCTGTGCTCTCCTTGCTGCTCGAACCATTCAGGGAGGTTACAATATTTTTGTAGTGATGTTAATTAGAGCCCCTCAAATGATGTCAGTGCCCAGGGCTCAGTGAGCAGCAGTTTAAGCTGTGGGTGTGCAGAACCAGCTGAAGGGCTGCTGGAGGTTTTACATCTGCAGGTGTTCAACATCAGCCCCTGAGCTGTTTCCTGAGCACTTTGATGGCCTCGGGAGCCTGCGCTGAGCTTCTCCTTTAGATCCCTAGTACCATATCCCAGTTTCTTTCTTTATCCAGCATTTCTGCCTGCCAGAGCTGCTTTCTCAGCAGTGGCAGGGAGTGGGACTTGACTGCCAATCTCCAGGGCGAGCAGACCTTACTTCAGACACACAGCTCGACAAGGCACTGTTCAGTTTGGGCTGCAACAGGCCAAAAAATCCCTTTTGCTGGGCACGGGATGCTGGACAGGCACTGCCCAGGCTCCCCAAGGAATGGGCATAGCCCCAAGGCTGCCAGAGCTCCTGGAGTGTTCAGACACCTCTGCCAGGTGCAGGGGGGATTGTTGGGGCGTCTGTGCAGGGCCAGGAGCTGGGCTCTGATCCTTGCAGCTCAGGATGCTCCATGGATTCTTTTCCATGAAGGGAATTCTGCTGCTTTCCTGCATTCACTGCACACAGGGAGAAGGAGGCACTGCCCAACTCAGTGATTACACCTGAGAAAGTTGGTCCAGCTGCTCCTTGGTGGGATTCGTGGAATGAAAGAAGGCATTGATTGCATCGTCTTGCTGGCAATGGACTACTATGGGCTGCTTTTGCTGTCAGAGGCTGGAAAGTTTCATTTGTTAAAGGATTGTCCACCCCTTTCACTCCTGTGAACAGGTCAGGTCCCAGGGAAAGATGTGCTGAAGAACAACAGAAGTGCAGCAGCTCATGGAATCACGGAATGGTTTTGGGCTGGGAGGGACCTTAAAGTTCATCCAGTTCTACCCTAGGGACACCTTCCACTAGACGAAGTTGCTCCACCCTGGCCTTGGACACTTCCAGAGAAAATGCATTCTAAGGCTGCCCTAATAAAGGACAACTTTAATTGACAGAGGAGGAGACACTGAAAAATTTCTTTATAAATCCAGATCAGAACTGAGATCCCAGATCCCAGCAGATTTAGGCTCCATTGGCACCTTCCTCTGGGCATGGAATCATTGTGCTTCATCATCTAGTGGCCTCTGGAAAGGAAATGAGCCTGTGCATGAAACCATTTTATTCCATAGTGTCAGAGAACACGGGAAAGGGTGAGGCAATCCGCCCTCTCACGCCTTCCCCAGTTTTCCCTGCTGAGTGTGCCCTGAACCAGTCCTGGCAGGATCTGCGGGAGCACAGCACATCCCAGAGATGGGGGAAGGCCCAGCTGGGGAGTTCCTGGGCCTGTTGGACACACACAGCTCCGTGGGGTGAGACGGATGGACACACAGCCCCACAGGACGGGAGGGACGCATTCCAAGGTGTCGTGGTGAGTGGAGGGTGAAAGGTGCCACAACCTCGTGGCAGTGTCCCCAAGAGGAGAGCCACCAGGAGTCACAGGCACACCAAGACAATCACTCAACCCTGACTCTGGACTGGGATAAATCCCTCACAGGAAGAAAGGGAAGGGTCTTCATTCAGAGTCCTACAGAGAGGCTTTAATCCAACAGCACATGAAGAGGTCCAGGGATGAAGACGGGCATGAGGGAGGAACCCGGTTTATATATGGTGTAACAGGGGCGGAGCTGGGGACAGGAGCCAATGGGTGAGGGACAAAGTGGTGCAGAGGCGGGGCAATGTACAAGGAGAACCAATGGGGGAACAGGGGAGGGAGGATTGCACCAAACCAGGGCCAATGGGGCTTCGAGGAAGGGAGAACATTCCAGGGCAAGGGAGAAAGGGGAGGCCAACGGGGAGAGCAGAGCTGGGCGACATTTGAACAAGAACCAAAGAACTCTGTGAGGAGGCTGCTGCTGCTCCTAACAAAGGGACTTGTCCCAATCCAGGGACATCCCTCCAAGCGAGCCTCAGGTGCTCTGGTTTAGGAGGTGCTCTGGTCTGGCCTCCACACCAAGGCACAGGGAGAATGGGCTGGAATCATCGCAAGGATCTTTTCTGTCATTTCTGAAAGGTCACAGTGAAGAAGGGAGCTCCTGAAAAACAAACTCAGCATCTCACCTATCTTCCAGAGGAAACTCAAGAGGAAGTTTGGGAACTATGAGTAAGTCAGCCTCACCTCAGTCCCTGGGAAGTTCCTGGAAAAGGATCCCCATGGAAGCGTTTTATAGTCATATACAGGAAAATAAGGTGACTGGGGCAGCCAGCAGGGCTTTGTGAAGGAAAGATGCAAGGAAAAGTGTGGGGAAAAAAAGCTTTTGTTATTATCTTCCTTCCAATTTTGAGTTTTATTCTGCCATTTAAAGCATTTCTAGTCCAAGAGGAATGTTTCCCTTTGCACTCTCTGGTAGGAAATAGCTCTTGAGAGCCTCTTTGTCAGGGAATTGAGTTCATTTCCCACAAAGGACAGGATAAGATTGCCCTCCAGTGGCTTACAAGAGAAATAAAATAAAACATAAATAAAATAAAATAAAATAAAATAAAATAAAATAAAATAAAATATAAAATGTTTGGCAAACTCTGGTTCCTGCTGTCATTCTTATAGACATTGCCCCTTATCCTAATGCGTTTATTGAGAGAGCTGCACCTCAGGGAAGACATGGAACAGCTGCTGTGATTCCAGAGAGAGCAACAAGTATCCCTGGAGGAACAGACAAGTAAAAGAGCACTGAAAAAAATAAGCAGAATATAGATATGATTGAGGTGAGGATGAAAACAGCCCTAGGATTTGTAGGGAGGTGATAAAAGATAACACAGCAGCCCCATCCCTGAGAGCGTCCAGGGCCAGGTTGGATGGGGCTTGGAGCAGCCTCAGACAGTGGAAGGTGTCCCTGACCATGGCAGGGGTTGAACAAGATGGGCTTGGAGGTGTTCCTTTCAACCCAAACCTTTCTGGGATTCTGTGAACTGCAGCAAAGGGTTGATTCAAAGAGAAAAAGTTTCAATAACAGGTATGATGAAGTTTTGGACATTTATGAGGAAATTGTGGGTTTGTAGAGCTCTAAGAACAAGTTATAAAAAACATCTCCTGGGAATGACCTGGAAAGAATTGCTTCTGCTTTTGCAGGAAAATGTAAATCTGTGGTTCAGTATAAACCTGTGTGGATCAAAAGAGCACACAGATCTATCAATGGATGGATCTACCTCTCCATAGATAGGTCTGTAGATGACCATCAATCTGGATCAACAGGACTGTAGATCACCATTAATCTGGATCAATAGATACAGATAGATCTGTATCTCACTATAAATCTGCTTGGATCAATAGATTTGCAGCTCACTATAGATCTGTCTGGATCAAAAGCTCTGTGGCCCAGCAGCTGTGTGAGCTGCTCTGGCTTCAAAGGGACACATCTCCTGTGGCTCCTGGTGGCGCTTGCATGCTCTGTCTCTCCCCTTTCACTCCTAATGCACTGAACCAAGAAAGCAAGACCCACCAGAGCTGCACATTCCAAACATGGGCTCTGGACCAGGGGCTCTGAGCCCATGGCAGGGGCTGGAACGAGATGGACTTTAAGGTCCTTTCCAACCCAAACCATTCCGTGATTCTGTGTCTGGTGTACAAAGAATCACAGAATGTCCCGAGCTGGAAGGGACCCACAGGGATCATCCAGTCCCACTCCTGGCCCTGCACAGACACACCCCAACAGTCCGACCCTGGACATCCCTGGCAGCGCTGTTCAAACACCCCTGGAGCTCTGGGGCTGTGCCCATTCCCTGGGGAGCCTGGGCAGTGCCCAGCACCCTCTGGGGAAGAACCTTTTTCCTGATCTCCAACCTAAAGCTGACAGAGCTGCAGCCCTTCCCTGGGGTCCCATCCCTGGTCACAGACAGCAGAGACTGGAGCTGTTCCTCCTCACACTCTGATCTTTACTCTCACTGTACAAAATCTCTTCCTTCACTTTCCTCTGCCTCAGGTGCCTCTGTCACCAGCCCAAGGATTTTCTCTCTCCTAAGGCTCTTTCTAGCTAGAGGCTCCTCTGATCCTCCCCTGACCTGTGTCCTGGAGAGACACCTGTCACCCAGGTGTGGGACATCCCCTTCCAGAGCAGGATCCTCATGGGGAGAAATGGTGTCCGTGGGATGCTGACTACTGTGACCCACCTGGGGACAGTGGGTACAGCTTCTGTAGGCAACCTCTGGAACACCCAGAGATGATGTCACAGTCCTGTGCAGAGCTTTATCAGGCAATAAACATTAACAATCCTCAGCCCAACTGCCAGAGTATTCCTGGAAGGGATTTGTTATTTTTATGAAGGAGAAGATGAAAGGCTGGCAGGAGAGAAAACCTCAATAACCTGGATACCATCTGACTGTACACCCACATCCTCCCATAAAACTTCACCACAAATGAGAGTGTTTTGTACCTGGCACTTTGTCAGCTTTGAGTGATCCAGCCGCAGGAACCAGGATCTGCAGTTGCCCCTATTTCACACGGAACAAGCATTATTCCTGCCATAAACTCTTCAAGGCAGGCCTCCTGTTTTATTTGCATTCATTTATCCAGATTCTTTTCCAAGCCAGCTCCTCATGCTGTACTCACAAACCCCACAAGTGACTCTCAGAGACAGTCCATGACTGATTTAACTGATGGCTCTTTTTTGATGCTGCTTCTTGTGGGGAGCTGCAGAATGTGGGACCCCAACAGAGGCAAGGCTGCCACAGGCCCACAAGGCTCAGCAACACTGAGTATCTCCAGCAGCTGCACATCAACCCAGTAGCTGCTCCTGGACTTTCCCCATTGCCCCCTTCAGACTCCAAAATCTTTCCTGCAGTTGGCCCAGCCCTCCCGGTGCCTCTGGCAGCCAAATCCTCTGGTTTTCACATTCTCAGACACAATCAGACTGCTGGTTCCCAAGGCTCTTTCCCAGCTGGTCAGCTCCCCTGGCTGGGCCCCCCTGGGATCACATCCCCGTACACCACACAGCTCCAGCCCCTGGCACACCAGCCCTCCACCCACAGTCCTGTTCATGGGGGCTCTCATACCTCCCTCCAGAGGGAATAAACAGTCCCTGACCCAGGAAAGGATTTAGGAATGGGGAGGTTAATGAGAGGCCACGTTACAGTGTGCTGATCAGGATCAGGATCACACTACCCAGTAAGCTTTTTACACAGCACTGGCAACTCTTGTCCCCTGAGCCTTATTTTCTTTCCCCTGTGTTTGTCTCTCTCTAAATTCCATCAACCCCTCAATTTCCCCACCTTTGCTTCCTCCCCTGAACATCCTATGGTAAATCTAATGAGATCTTGAACTTGCCTTGCCATGAACTTCATAATGTTTCCTCCATCCCCACACAAGGAGAGCAAAAAGAGAGGAGAGAAAATGCTGTTGGACTCATGGCTATGGATTTCACACCTAGACTACAGAATTGTGGAATATGCTGAGCTGGAAGGGACGCACAGGGAGCATCCAGTCCAACTCCTGGTCCTGCACAGACACCCCAACAACCCCATCCTGTGCCTGAGAGTGTTGTCCAAAGGATTTCAAAGCTCATCTCGTCCCACCCATGCCATGGGCAGGGACACCTGCCACCAGCCCAGGGTGCTCCAAAGCCCATCCAACCTGGCCTTGGACGCTTCCAGGGATCCAGGGGCAGCCACAGCTGCTCTGGGCATCCTGTGCCAGGGCCTGCCCACCCTCACAGCCAAGAATTCCTTCCCAATCTCCCATCTAACCCTGACTTCTGGCAGTGGGAAGCCATTCCCTGTGTCCTGTCCCTCCATCCCATGTCCCCAGTCCCTCTCCAGCTCTCCTGGAGCCCCTTTAGGCCCTGGAAGGGGCTCTGAGCTCTCCCTGGAGCTTCTCCTCTCCAGGTGACCACCCCCAGCTCTCCCAGCCTGGCTGCAGAGCAGAGGGGCTCCCATGGAACATCTCCATGTCCCTCAGAGGCCTTTGTTCACTGGCAATGACAAACCAGGTTTTGGTCACATCTTCAGCACGCCTGAAGTGCCCAGAGTCACTATGGGACAGTCCCTTGGTACAATCTGTTTTCTCCCCGGAACGAAGAAGAGAATCCTTTGTGTGATGTTCTGTGAATTCACCGCTCTGTGGCGATGAGTTACCTCTGCTGTTGACTTAGCAGGGTTCAGACCTTCCACCCTCCCCAGAAACAATCTGTTCAGCAGTAGGATTGCTGGAGTGGCACCTTTGTTATTCCTGCAAGTTCCTGTTGTTCTCTGGGCCTTTGTGTGCTCACTCAGCCACATCTGTCCCTGCCAGACCACATTCAAGAGCCCTGTGAGGGCCCCGAAGGTCTGAGTCAACAAGAGATCAAAGACAAGGAGCAGCCTTGGGGTACACAAAGGCAAATTATACCAGACAAAGGGAATTCAGTGAAATGATCAGGCAGCAGGTTCAGAATAGTCATAAATAGTTCTTTTTCACCCACAAATATGTACCACACTAGGAACAAGCTTCAAATAATAATAATAAATCTTTCAGAGGTATTAAAAACCAAGCAGATCATAAGCAACCTGAGACATGGATCCTTGAAGGTGTGACAGAAGTGTCATTGGATGTGCCTTCTGAAGGACCTGGAAATAACAGACCCTCCCATGTCCTGTCCCTCACAGTTACCTCCCTCACCCTTTTCTTCTCCCCTTTCTCAGATTAAAGAAATTCATCTCCCCCCCACCCGATGTGCCACAGACCCATCAACACCTTGGTCACTCTGCACTGGATTTTCCAGGTTTTTCCCCCAGATGTTCCCCAGGAGAATGGTTGGATGTCTACCATAAGATACCAAAAAATCAAAATTGCCTGGAGTAAATTATCTAAGTGACAATTCAGGCCCCAGCTGGGAGACACCAAACTGTGGGGTGTTTGCTATTTAAAGCAGCTGAAAGTTAACAGGAATATTGAGATCCATTGTGTCACCTCATCCACTGAAACAGCAAAGCAGAAAATTCTGGTAAAAAAGTGTCTCACCATGACAGAACTAAAGAAAGCAATAAAATACCTTATCATTAATTCTGATCCCAGTGCCTGATAGTGAAATATCCTAGAGAGGAAAACATGGGATTTGTCTTTCAGACTCCTGGAAAAAAAAAAAAGTTAAGATCCTGGAAAGATCTAAGAGAATTCCTATCCCAGTGATAACAGTTTTTTATCAGAACATGGCAGTGATGCAAAATATTTAATGCAAATTCTCCTTGGCCGTGACATTGCTTTGATAGAATTTTTATTGCCTATAAACCAAACCGCATCATTGCTGGTCCTTTCTCTGAGCCTTTAGTTAAAGTGTTACCCCAAGGACAATCACATCTTTGTGTGCTCAGTGTTTGCTGAGCACTCCTGGATCCTTGGATTTGCATGGGGTGGGAGCAGAGCCCCACCCAGGGCTGGCACTAACCCCATCAACGTTGCCCCTAATCCTTCTGCATTTTTTCCATGAAAAGCATTGAAATTTCCTCAAAAAAAAAGCTTCATTTGAAATTAGCAACACTTCTGTTCTTCTGTTTCCTAGGTGGGGGCAAATCAGAATTTCAGTGATATTGAACAAAAAGGATGACTGAGCACAGGAATGGGCTGCTCAGAGAAGTTATGGAGTTTCCATCCTTGGAGACATCCAAAAGTCATCTGGAAATGGTCCTGGGCACTCAAGTCCCAGGGAGGAGGGACTGGATCACCCCCAGTGACCCTTCCAACCTCAACCACTCCAGGATTCTGTGAAGAAATGGGTTTGAGCCTTCATATTTTTGAGCATTTTAAAGGAAGGAAATATTTTTACTGGTAAAACAAGTTCTTCTCCTGCTCACCTCAAATTCTGTCTGGATTTTTCCAATGAGGGAAAATAAAAAAAGACCAAAAAAGAGGGAAAAAAATTTTAAAAGGATAAACAAATATCTAAAATACAGGAAGAATATGGGCAGAGACATGATGATGGCCAGAAGGGTGGGAAGACAGGTTAATGGGAGTAGAAGCAGACAGACAAAAAATTTCTGGATAGAAGGGATACAGGAGTGGGACTAGAGGGTGATGTGGGTGGGAATTGGAAACAAACTATGGGATTAGGATCTAAAACTGGTTGGTTGAGAACACTGGTGGCTAGAAGAGTGACTAAAAATATGATAAATATGTAGAAATTATGTCTTTTAAACTAAGAAAGAATGATCAGTCCAGGGAATTTTGAGCTTCAGCAGAACAGAGAGAGAAATGGGCAGGGAAATCCCACAAGGACCAAGAGAATCACAGGGCAGGAATGAAAGGGGAGGAATAATGAAAGCTGGGGAAAGACCTGCATTATAGAGTCAAGAAGGGGGAAAAAACACAACCCAAACTCCAAACATTAAAGAAAAGAGTCTGAAGATGGTGCCAGTAGGAAGGATCAGAACTGGCAGCCAATAAATGAATAAAAGGATGTATCAGACAATGCCTGGATGATGCAGAAATTTGGAAGAGTTAAGCAAAGTGAGGAGAAAGATGAGGCAAATTCAAGGGAGAGGAGGCACAAAAGTCTGTACATCCAACAGAAGTGAGAAAAGGGGAAATCCCAACTTCCTGATGACTGTGGACATCAAAACACAGAATTACAGAGTGACAAAGGGATGAGGGGAATCAGGGGCTGCGAGTGCCAAGTGCTGGACACAGGGAAGAGCTGCCAGACTCTGCATTATCCAACGCTTCAGGGAGCTCTTGGAATTCCAGAACTGATGGAATTTGTCATCTCAGTGCTCAACAGTTGGGAAAAACCTCCAGTGTTGGGAGCTGGCAATAAAGGAGGGTTATTATTGCTGGGGGTATCAGAGCAGCACAGAGCACACTGCCCTTCCTATGGCTCAGAAGGGAAGAGGGAATGACTCAGAAAGAATTCATAGATTCTAAAGCCTAAAAAACCCCTCTGCATGTGCCCAGGGTGAACTGGGATTTGGCATGTGCTAGAGAAAGCTGTGCACGTGTTAAGGAGGAATTAGTGTGTGGTTAAAGGATGTGGATGTAAAGTCTGTGTTTAAGAAATGATTCAGGCAATCCTTTGATTAGCAGATGCTCAATCTCCCCTCCAAGCTGCTCATTATTTCATCACACACTCTGAAAGGAAATGGTGTCTAAAACTCTGAATTTACCCACCTACAAACTAAAACAAACTATCCTAAAACAAAACCCACCAAAAAACCCAGAAATAACATTAAAAAAATCCAAGTTATTCCTAGCTTTTATTTCCAGTACAGCAGATAAACATATTCTTTCTTCACAATCTTGCCACCAATAAATAAAACAACAGGCAATGCTTTCATTTCAACTTGATTCCAGCACTGCAGTCTGGAATTCCTTCCTCCTGAAGGGAGTTTAAAGAATCTCAGTACACAACCAGGGAAGAATTCCTGTGCTCCCCTACACCCATTCCCTAATTCAACAGCAGTCAGTACAAAGAACACGCTGATTTCTGGCTGCCAAAGTGTTCCTAAACACCAGGAATTCATCTTGAGTTATTTGCTGCAGTTCTGCTACAAGCTCAGAGGTGTCACCTGCAGACAGGTAGAAGGGGAAGGGATCCAACACACTGGGAATGAGGGCTGGGAAAGGGGATAACACAGTGCTGCTGTTGGGTGTACAGGAGGCTAAATCAGAGAGAGAGACTAAATATTACCTTTTCATTATTAGACATTAAATATCAGCTATTATTATTGGATATTAAATTGTAGCCATTAATATTAGCTATTAAAAGGCTGCAGGAGATGCTGAGTTTCACCCAGCGTGTTCAAACCCAGGAAAAACAGGTGGAAATGAAACTCAGGACATTTCCATTCCAGTGTCACCCAACACGGGCAGCACTGGAAGCTCTCAGGGAAGTCACAGCCTCCCTGCTGGCAGACCTCTGCTGGTGACACCTGAGCCAGGTGCCGCAGGGCTGCAGGGACATCCCCACGACCTGCAGTGGGACAGGGAGCCCAGAATATTCTCTTGTATTTTTCTAATCAAATTATTTTGTAACCCCTCGTAGCACATGTGAGGTTTCAGCCTTAGCTGATCCTCAGCCTCCTGTGGTTGTTTTTGATGAAGGCTCAGAAGTCTTCCTCGGGCTTGAACTTTTCGCCTCTGTTTTCTGCAAGACTGTCCGCTCACATAGCCAGTGGTTAGCTTTTTGTAGTTAGCTTGGTCTGCTAAATTTGCTGATTTCTAAAAAGTGCTTCATTCCCACGCCCTGTTACAAAGCACCTTCTTTCTGCATAGCTACAGCTTTTTGCGGAGCTCAAGCATTATCTTGTTCCCTCCGCCTGACTTTCCACTTCCATCCCTCCATGTGCAGCATCCTCCCTTCTCGCACATCCTCGGTTCTGTTCCAAGGGCTCCGTTAGGAAATGAACCGCTGTTCCCAGGAGCGCGTCCCCGTTCCGCTCCCGGCCTGCAGGCGACACCGCGGAGCCGCAGCCCCGCCGCGGCCTGGCACCGCCCCCTCCGGAGCCGCTGACCCCCCGTCCCCACACCGGGCAGCACGGCGGCGCTCCCAGCTGCGGTCGGAGCTGTGTTCAGGTGGGAAGACGCCTTTTTGAGGAGAGACGTTCTACCGCGGCACCGTTCCTTATCCTTCCCAAAGCCATTTGGGGAACGACACCCGGGCCGCCATCTTGATAGTGGAGTGGCGTAATTTCCTGTGCGCTGTCGCCATCTTGAGTGTGGCGCCCGCGAGTGTCTTCCCGGTCCGCCATCTTGGGTGTTGTGACACCTGACGTTGTATAGTGGACGCCATTTTGAGAGTGGCATGACGCTCTTCCTGCCTCCGGCGCCATCTTGAGTGTCTTGTCACGAGACTTCCGGCAGCCGCAGCCCAATGGCCCCTGGCAGCCGCACCGCTCCTCTGTGGGATCCCTGCAATCCTCACCCGACACTGCCACCACAGCCAGGGCCCGCGCCTGGTGCTCCCACGCTACACCGGGGGTCCGGCGTTGCAGTACCGCTTTTGATCTGAAGGTGGGGGCAGAGAGCCGTTTGAACCAGTGCGCATGCGCGCTCCTGTCTGCAGTACCGCCTGGAGCCGGCAGGGGTCAGGCCGAGCCCCCCAACGCCCCGCACATGCGCAGCGACTCGCGGTCACCGCGGGCAGCAGCGGCGCTTCGAGGCCCAGCCGAGATCTCGGATTTGCTGTTCCAGGGATGCACAAAAACCTTCTGAACACACAGAGCTGCTCCTATTGCCTTCGTGGAGGTCATCTTTTCTCCCCTTTTCAGGCCCTTTATTGTTTGATTGATATATGCAAAGGTCACATTTGTATTTTCAAACTTTTCAAACCAAGATCTGTACTTAGAATTCCTTATGTTTTAAGGTCCTTCATATAAAACAGTAGAGATGGGGCTGTCCTTGGAAATCAATGCACACAGAAACAGAGAAAACTTTTCCTGCCATGAGGATGGTCAAACCCTGGAAAAGGTTGTCCACAGTGGTGGTGGGCTGTTGATCCTGGGAGAGGCTCAAAACATTGCTGGGCAGGGCCCTGACCAGTCTGCTCAAGGTTGGGCACAGGGCTGGACTGGAGGATCCCCAAAAGTCCCTTCAGAGTCAATGATTCCATGGTCCCAGTCTGTACTCACCTCCCTGACATCAAATCCTGGTGGGGAACCTCACCACCCACCTTCTAAACAAGTGAAAAACATGGGACTGTTCTCATTTATTTAGAGCAACTATTTGTATTTATTTAGGAACTGCCCACAGTGTTGCAGGTAGAAGCTGGCTTAAACCTTTTTTTTCTAATCACCCCAAGAATTCCAGTGAAGCACCTGTAATTTGTTCTCATAGCATCCCCTATTTCAGAAAATAAAGACTTGTTGCTCTTTGAAATTAAATCTAGCATACATAGAAAACTGCTGAACTGCCAGTTTCACTTGACCAAAAGCTGTTATGCAGAAGAAATTCACCTCATCTTGTTTCTAAATGCAGCCAATTTTGTAAGGAACACAGTTTTAACAAGGATATCTTTTCTATATCTCCGTGGTTTTCACACAAGGTAGTAGATAGTCAAGCAGCTAATTGCACCTTCAGCTTTTTAAATATGTTTTCCACTTCTTCCTTCTTCTGAAGAGGAAGTAGTTTGCCTACATCTGCAATGTTAATCATATTCTTTTGCTTCTTTGGCCTCTTTCCTACAGATCACATGCCCGGGAGAAAAATCTCCAGAATACAAGAAATATCTTTAAAATTAACAACAGAAAAGCAAATTTAAAGGCTTTAATCATGCAGATAAATCTCTAATTTTAGACATGTCAATGCATTTACTGTCAGTTTTAATCTCCTCCCTAGTTATCCTACCTTCTAATTAACAATTCTTCTTGTTTGTCTTAATGTGATTTTTTAGGATTGTCACTGTTGCTTGTCTGAAGTCAGAAGCCTTTTTGGACTGCTATAAATGGAACCCATTTCAAATCTTAAATTCATAATTTATTGTCATCAAAAACTATCAAAATTTAGTACAGCTACTTGGCTGCTCTTGTCACAGAGAGAACAAAGTGAGGGGAGGGAAAACAAATGATTTGAGGGAAGGAACACCTCTGCTATAGAAGCAGGATGAGAAAATTTGGGTTGTTTAGCCCGGAGAAGGGAAGGCTCCAGGATTTCTTATTGTGGCCTTCCAGTGCCTCATATGGCCGTGAGAGAGTTGGAGTGATCAAACAAGGGGAATGTGTTGTGGTTTGAAAGCAAACCGAGTGAGAGGCTCCAAGTCAGAAATATAATCTAATGAGAAGAAAAAAATTAAAATAAAATAAAATTTTAAAAAATTAAAAAAAAAAAAAACCACTGTCAGAGTCAGAATACAACCTGATCAGGGTGATGGAAGCAGTCCAGACAAGGTGGTCTTCCTGAAGCAGTGAACTCATAGGAAGGTCCGCTAGCTCCAGTCCTCTGGGAATCCAGTGGGTGAGGGCTGCTTCTACTGTCCCAAATCCCAGTTTATATCCAGGGGAGAATGCTTGGCTCCTCCCCATGGGCGGAGCATCTCACAGTGGGATGATGAGTCATGGAAGAGGGCCTTAATGGCCCATTAAAGAGAGATAACTCCTGGGGGGAGTTATCTATGCACAAGGCATTGATGGGCCATGAACTGAAGATGATTAAGATTAACATTTAAGGGGGATTAAGGTGAAGTTTAAGATTAACATCTTAAGCTACAACCCAGGACAGAATGGCTTTAGGAAAGAAGAGGGTTCGTTTCCATTAGATATTGGGAAGGAATCCTTTACTGTGATCGTGGTGAGGCACTGGCACAGGCTGGGACAGGAGAAACCCTGCAAGTGTTCAAGGCAAGGCTGGATGAGGCTTTGAGCCATCTGGTCTAGTGGAATGTGTCCTTGCCCCTGGCAGAGAGGGAAGGGCTGGAAATAGATGATATTTCGGGTCCCTTCCAACCCAGGGATTCCAGGATTCACTGAGCCTCTGACTGCTGAGATGATCAGTTGCTCTAGGTTCACTACACAACTGCAGCTGGTGCTGAGCCTTTACTTTGGTGTGAGTGTTTATCGTTTGGAAAAGGTACAGGACAGAATATCTGAGATGGAAAGAAGGCAGAAAACTCGAAGAGAGAAAAGAAAGAAGAGGTAAGAAGAGACAAGAGAGTAAAAGAGGCAAAGCAAAGAGGAAAGAGAGAAGAAGAGAGAGAGAGAGAGGTGGAGAGGAGAGAGAGCAGGACAAAGATGGCCAAGAGAGAAGGAGAGAGAACGAGAGGGGCAGGGGAGTGAGCAAAAGAGAGACAGGGAGATACCCAGACAAAGACAACACAAAACACACACGTACACACACACACACACACACACACAAAAAAAAAAAAAAAAAAAAAAAAAAAAGTAAATCACACCAAAAAAAGAGGGAACAAAAATATCTTTATCATTTCACAGAATTACTTATTTTCAGTTACGCTTCCTCAGATACACCTCTGTACAGTTTAGTCACTTGAGAGTAAAATTTTACAGCAGTTTCAGTACAGATCCATACAAGAGCACAGTGGGACAGGACAGAAGGGAATGGCTTCAAACTGGTAGAAGTTTGCAGAGAAGCTCTAATTCACCAAATGTGCTACTTCTACCTCAAAGAGGAGCACAATAAAATCTTGCAGGACTAGTGAGGACAAACTGGGGGGTGTTGGTGACAAGTGGGGGGTTCTTTTCTTTCTCTTCTGAAAAAGGGTGTGTGGCAGCCTAGGACCACGAGATATTGATGGAGAAGCACCGATGGGTGACATCCATCTAGCAGCAGTGTTTATCCCCTTGCCTGAGGCTGCAGGACCTGTTTCTATTTCTGTGTGAGCATGATATGAAATAAAAAATAAGTAAAATGAGGACAAAAGGGTTCTTTGGCAGCCCTGGCAGGTGGCACAGCCCCTGTGGGGTTTGGGATCCACATTCCCACGAGTGTCCCCAGCTGATGGGGTCACTGTGGCCACGCCAGCACGGAGCTGTGTTGTGCTGCTGGGACAGTTGCTTGGAAAAAGAAGAAAAGAAAAAAAAAATAAACAAACCAAGGAGGAAAAACTCACCCAGGCAGGCAGCAGCCAGCTCCAGCGTGGCTGAGGTTTCCAAGGCTACTGCAGCCACGCTGCCAGCGGGGACACAGCCGCTTGTGGGGTCATTTTGTACAATTTTTAGTTTTGGAGTTGGTAGAGCGGCTCGTGGCTCAGGTTGTGCATTGAGGAGGGTTGAAATTGCTGATAGGACTTCACTGTTTGGTTCAAGGCTTGCAGGTGCTGGGGTGGGCAATGCGAGCTTTCCTGAAGGGCTCGGAGGGATATTTCCAGCTGAAATCTGACACCACGACCATCGGGAGCCACAGAGGGGCCGACATCGTGCTGCAGGTAGGGCCGAGGCCGCTGAGCATCCTAACACAGGTGGAGGGAAGGGAAGAGGATGTGCTGGAGGCCTCCGTGCAAAGCCTGGAGGTACCAGTTTGTGCTGGGATGGATGACCAGGAAAGGGGCTTGGCAAAGCAGGGACGAAGCTGGGGCCACCTCCAGCAGCGTTCCCTGCCTGTCCCCTGCCCGCTCCCAGTCTGCAGGTGTAGCAGAGCGTCACGCAGCCCTCGAGTTCTCCGCCTCAGACAACAGCTTCATCCTGCAGGACTTCAACTCTCCCCACGGCACCTTTGTCAACAGCTGCCAGGTCCAAAACGCGGCCGTCAGGGTGAGGCCAGGGGATATCCTGAGCTTCGGCACCGCGGGAGCGTCCTTCCAGCTGGTGCTGGATGGGGCTGCCCAGGTACGGGGGGATGACCAGGGAAAAGTGACCAGGGAGAGGTGACCAGGGAGAGGTGACCAGGGAAGGGTGACCAGGGAGAGGTGACCAGGGAGAGGTGACCAGGGAAGGGTGACCAGGGAGAGGTGACCAGGGAGAGGTGACCAGGGAGAGGTGACCAGGGAAGGGTGACCAGGGAGAGGTGACCAGGGAAAGGTGACCAGGGAAAGGTGACCAGGGAAGGGTGACCAGGGAGAGATGACCAGGGAGATGATCAGGGAAGGGTGCCCAGGGAGCGGTGACCAGGGAGAGGTGACCAGGGAAAGGTGCACAGATAAGGGTGGGTAGATTCTGCTGCTCAGAGAGAGGTGCCCAGATAAGGGTGGATGCTATGGCCCGTGGAAGGATGCCCAGGCAAGGGTGGATGGGGATGTCCTGGGCAAGGTGCCCAGGGAAGGTGAGTGGGTAGGTGGGTGGGTGCTGGTGCCCAGGGAAGGCTCCAGAAGCAGAAACTCTCTCCCAGCTCGTCTGGGAGATCCTGAGGAAAGGTGCCATAGGTGGGTTTCAGGAAGATCCACAAACGCCAGAGGTTTATGTCCAAAAAGGAGACAGAGGAGTCCTTCATCTTTGTTCAAATAAAGGGAGAGAGTCCACTGGGGCACACACCAGTTTTCTGTCTCTCGTGGGGTTTCAGAGGACACAGCCTCTTTTTGTCCTAACTCCCAGCCACATGATGCCATGTTCCTTTCCCCACTGCTGAGGTACCTGGACAGTACATCCTTCCTGAACCACCTACCACAGATCCTCCCCTTGAACCTACTGTTTTACCCCAAAGTTCAGAAGTTCAGCCTTGTGCAGACCCTTGTCTATCTCAGGAACCCAACTGTGTGGGCTCTGCAACAAACCTGCTGCCCAAAGTCCATAGAGACATGAAGACCCATTTCAAAGATATTAACACCCATACCTTCACCCATCAAATTATTTGTAAAGACATCAGCACACATCTTTCCTGTCACGGGGGAGGAAGAATTGAAAAGCTGGAGCTCCCTCTGCTGAAGAAACTCAGACAGTTCGACAGGAAAATGGAAAAGCATGGGACAGAGATGCATTAGCAAAGATCTGGAAAATGTTCTTTTCCTCTGCGTTTTATGTTTCCTCCCAAGCCAGTTAATGAGAGAGAAGCTGGGTTTCCAATAAAACATAGAGGAACTGAGAATCGCCAGTAGTATTTTTATTATTTTGGCTCTTGAAGAATCCAGGATGCTGCCTAGGTAAAGCTAGATCCTGCTGGAGCAGTGAGCAGTTGAATTCCCAAAGGCAGGATGCTCACAGAACCAGATCTTCACAGCCTGAGCAGAGCCTGGCCATGGGGTGCCTTTTTTTTCTCTCTGTGATCCTCCTTTGAAGGAGCAGCTTTGAAGCCTGACCCTGCTGCCTGCGGGGAGGGAACCACCTCGGCTGTGAAGTGTCTGACAAGGGGAGGGATCACTCCTCTCGAGCCTTAGAGGAACTTGTACAGAGGAGCAGCGCCCGGCTGGGAATCGTGTCCTGCCGTGCCCAGACAGGGACACTGGAAGGATTTTGTGCAATCCTGCTGTGAGCCAGCGCTGTGGGGAGCAGCATGAGCAAAAGCAGCAGAGCTGGGATGTGCCCTGGGAGAAGAGAAGGTGCTGGACCAGCAGGGAGCCTGCACTGGGGTCTGGGGCTCTGTAACAGCCAGGCCTTGAAGGACCCACACCCAGGTCCAACCCCACGCTGACAGATGTTTAATGCAGCCCTTATAACTGAGACCTTGGTGGTGGTTTGTCCCCACTGTCCCGGAAAGCTCTGCTCATCAGGACAACAGCAGACAGTGTGCTAATTCCCAGTCTGACAGGCAGAGCTGATGGGAAGACAGGAGCACAATGAGAGGCTTTGGTTTCTCTGGGAGAAACAATGGGATGGGACCATGTGTGAGCCAGGAGAGCTGTGAAAGGAGTGCTGCTGGATTGTGCAAATGATGTGCAGAATTAGAGCAGTCAGATGGAGAGGGAAAAGCTCAAAAAGCAGAAAACCCCAATAATTTCCTTTTGTTTCAGCAGATTTCAATCATGCCCTGATTGAAATCTGCTAGTTGAATAATGGAAAAGGGAAAAAACTAAAATTGTGCTTCTGCTGGGATCTATGCCTGGGTTTTCCACAACACACTGCACATGAATCCAGAACTAAAATACTGCCTAAAATCTTGCAGATAACATGTTGTTTTCCAGATGTCCTGTCCACCCTTGAAACGTCGCACAGGGTGGAGTGGGCAGCTCCAGGTGGTTGCAGAGCCCAAAGCCCAGACTCCTGCATCTCCTCTGTGCCTGCCCTCGCTGCAGTGGCAGCTTCCCCCCGACTCCCTGGGCAGGGGGACCCCCAGAGCCCCCAGCCGTGCTCCCCACCTGGTGCTGCCCAGGCGACCTGCGAGTGCCCGGGACAGCAGCACGGCCAGTGTCACCTCTCTGCACAGCTTCAGCAGGACCTCTGCCATCAGGCCAGGTACTCCGTGGTGCCAGAACCAGCCATTTGTGTCCTGGTGTCCTCACAGAGCCACTCAGTGTTGAGCAGAGTTGATAGGAGCAGAAAAGTGATGAGTGTTGAACAACTGGGTGTGAGTCATTGTCCCCTGAAGCTGATCAAAATCCGTATGTGGTCCTGGGTGGGGTGTGGGTCAGAGAAGAAATGAGCTGTGACATCCCAAGGGGGATGCTGTTGCCCTTGCAGAGGGACATTTCCTCTTCCTTTTTCCTGGTGTGGGACCCAGGAGGGCCATGACCGACTTTATCTGCACCCCTGACTCCTGCACTTATTCCCAACTCCTGTGTGAAGTGGGGTTTTTTTCTCTGTAAAAGTGGCTGCCTCAAGTGAAGGCACTTTAAAACAGATTTGTGTCTGATGCACCTCTGAAAATCAAGTATGTGTTAGATCAGGGCAGAGGTGAGGGTTTGGGCGAGCAGCACAGCTGGAGAATGTGACATTTGCCATGAATGTTGTGGTCTGGTGCACAGTGCTGCGGTTTTCCTGCTGTGGGGTTGGGGTTTTTGAGCAGCCATAAGCAACACGAAGTCAGCAGTGAGGTGCCAAAGTGCAGGGTGGAGCAGCACCGTGCAGTCCCCAGTGCTGAACTGGAAAACTGCAGCAAGGCCAAAGGGAGGGACACACACAGCCAGGATAGCACAAACTGCTCTCTTCGGGAACAGCCAAAGGATCCCCATGCCCTAAGGGAGCTATTCCCATGTGGGAAGACAAAAAAGCCCAGCTTTCTGAGGGGCTGGGCAGTGCTGGAAAATAAGGGCAGCCTCTCTTTGCTGTATCTCTGCTGCTTTGAGGCTGTTTCCCAGAGGTGAATTAACTTTCTATTCTGTGCAGAGTGTTTTCTAAGTGTCTTGGTTTTTTGGTTTCTCTGCTGGTTGTGAAGTGAGCTCATGCCCTGAATAGTGGCCACTGCTTTGGAGTAGTTTTGGGACAAGGGAAAAGAATGCTGCAGGGAGCATCTCTGCTGCTTGCAACCACCTCTCATGCTGATAATTTACTTTCTTCCAGTCTCAGCCAGCTTCTCTTCTGGTGATGGTGTGGGGGGAGCCCCTTCCCTCAGCACTCACAGGGTGGATCTCCTGCAGGAGAAGGTAATGCTGGGGAGGGAGTGAGGAATGCCATCCCTGTCCTGGGCCTTGGCAGAGCAGGTGAATCCTGCCAAATGTCCCAGCAGGGTGTGGGGGCTGCCACCAAAGTGGGTGGATGGGGACAGTGGGTGGCTGGAGGCTGTGGGAAGCTGGGGGACAGCAGGTTCCTTTGCTGATTGCCAAGGGTTGGTACCCCTGGGCAGGGGGTCTGGAGTTTCTGTGGCTGCAGACTGACCAGTGGCACCTGACTCTACCAACAGGGTGAGAAGCTACTGGAGAAGGAAATGGGTCACCTTTCAGATTTGGAAACAGAGTTAAAGGGAAAGGATGTGGTGATAAGAGACCTACAGGAGGAGATTGCAACCATGGCAAAGAAACTGGCCCAGGCAGCAGTGAGGAATGAGGCTGACCTGACCCAGAAGCTGCTCTCCTTCAAGAGAGAGCTGGGAGCCCAAACAGAGGAGATCAAAGCCCTGAGGGAACAGGTACTGGAGGCTTTTGTAGGCACCAAGCAGGGAAAACACCTCTCAGGTACAGATGTGTTTGTGGTGTAACACCCAGGTTTGGCAGAAGTTTGTGTGTTGGAAATCAAGGGAGGCCCTTCCCTTCCCTTCCCTTCCCTTCCCTTCCCTTCCCTTCCCTTCCCTTCCCTTCCCTTCCCTTCCCTTCCCTTCCCTTCCCTTCCCTTCCCTTCCCTTCCCTTCCCTTCCCTTCCCTTCCCTTCCCTTCCCTTCCCTTCCCTTCCCTTCCCTTCCCTTCCCTTCCCTCTGGCATTAGGATTTCAGCAGGAACAGCCAGAACACATTTTAGGTGGGATTTGAAGATGCTAAAAAGCATTCCCACCAAAGCAGAAGTGCCAGATGATCATCTCTGAAGAGACTGTAACAGTCAGAGAAGGTTTTGGTGAGGAACACAGGTAAATCTGTGTTTTACAGATCAGTGACCTGCAGAAAGGCTCAAACCAGGTTTTCAGCCATTCCCTCCATGAAAGGGACCTGGAGATTGGGAAGCTGCGGAGAGAAAGTGAGAAGTTGAAGAGGGACCAGGCTTTGACTGCAGGTGCTGTATCCCAGGAGCTCTGGATCGGGGCATGAAGCAGTTTGGGACTGGCTCTGGATAAGGAACAAGCATTGGCCAAACTGTACAGGCAACAAATTATTCCTAATGGCTTGTAGAAGTCATCAAATCACAGAACGGTTTGGGTGGGAAGAGACCCTAAAGACCACCTCATTCCACCCTCTGCCACAGCCAGGGACACCTTCCACTATCCCAGGCTGCTCCAAGCCCCATCCAACCTGGCCTTGGACATTTCCAGGGATGGAGCAGCCACAGCTTCTCTGGGCACCCTGTGCCAGGCCCTCACCACCCTCACAGGGAGGATTTTCTTCTCAATAGCCTGTCAAAATGTTATGCCTCAGTGACCTCTGACCAGAGTTGTTTTCCTCAGGTTTGGTGAGCAACATGCAAAGGGAACTCCTGCAAAAGGAGCAGAAAATCCAGCAACTCCAGCAAGAGACTGAAAAACTGAATAAGGAAAATCGAGAGAAGGACAATCAGCTGGCTGTGGTTTCAGCTCAGGTTGGCAGCACTAATGAGAGGCTCAATAATTTATGACCCTCCCATCTGACATGGGGATTAAGGTGGGAAAGCAGGTGAGAAGGGTGGGAAAGCAGGTGAGAAGGGTTGTGCCTCTCTCTGGTGAGGACGGTAGCAGTTGTGTCACTGGGATATCGTGGTGATATCATGGTGATGGTCCCATGACCATGTCAAGGTGTGCCATAATGCCCATGGATCAGGATCTCCTTCCTCAGCTGGATCTCCCCCTTGCTCTGCATCAGGTTCCGTGTGCCCTGGACTCCTGTGAGCACTGCAGTTGTTTGTACACACAGAATATTCCTGCCAAGGTCCTGCCAAGGAGCCATGGAAACCCTGTCACTGTGCTGTGGGGTTCCCTGTGACCCAGCCTGGATTTGTCCTTAAAGGAAGTGGCTTGTCAGCAGGTTGTTCCTCTGCATGTGCAGCTCCTCAACTGGCAGGGCTGCACTGGGAGCATGATAAGGGCTGAGGCTGTGTTGGCTGCAATGTGCCAGGAGATCACAAGGATTGACTGGCAATCCTGGAATTGCTGAGGTTGGAAATGACCTGTAAGATCATTGAGTGCAGCCATTACCCCAGCACCACCCAGGCAACCACTAAACCATGTCCCCAAGTGTCTTTTAAATCCCTATAAGAATGGCAACTCAACCACTGCCCTGGGCAGTCTGTGCCAGTGTCCCATTCACAGGAGTGATGGTATCACTGCCCTGATGGTTCTTTTCCTTGGTTGCCATTCCTTCTAGTGCTCAACAGCTAAAGAAGAAACAAAGTGTGTATTTGGAGAGCAAGAACTAATCTCCTGCAGAAATGTAAGTCAAAAGTCACCTGGGGTAAGCAGTGCTGCAGGAGGACATCAGCTAGAGGATGATTAATTGGGCATTGTAAGTGAGTTGTTTGGAACTCAGCTCCTGAAAGGCACATAATGGGCATAAGATCTGGGGCAGTGTAAATTCTGTTGGGTCTGTAACGCTGGGTTACAGTGTGAAGGGGAGGTCGGGTGAGAGGGAGCTTGGGGAGGATGTGACCAGAAATCAGATTGAATTCCACTTGTAAGCTGATATAACCACAGTAAATACGGGTTGGAAGAGTATTCTGGGGTAAAAAAAGTGGGTTAGATGGGAAGAAAATCTCGCTGATCAGTGGAGGTCAACCAAGGGGTCTCACTCAGCTGTCCTGGTGAGACCCCTGCCCTCCTGGGCTCTTGCAGCGCATCGAGGAGCTGGAGCAGGACCTGCAGGTGCTGCAGAGAGAGATCCAGAAGCACGAGAGTGTCCAAAAGCAACTGGCTGAGAAAGCCAAGGTACGTCTTTGGCTGCAGGGGACACACAGAGGGCAGGTCCCATCATCCCAGAGAGGTGGGACGGGGACCAGCAGTCCCTGGGAGCACAAGCTGGATGGGCAGGGCATCCAACTGTCCTGAGCTGTACCACGGACCCTGATGGAAGAAGAAAAATAGATGGCTGAGTGCCCTGTGGGGTGTCAAGGATGTGGGTGTCAAGTTGTTGGGGATTACGTTTGTTCCTTTTTACTCTAAAGAATTTTTTCCCCCATAAGTTACCAAGGAGACCAAGTGTCATACTTAAAACTATTTAACAAAAACCAAAGGGGTGGTCAAAGCTCAGAGGGGGAGGTAACACGAGTTTTGGGGCAGGTAAAGGACAGCTTGAGGCAGTTTGGCACTCTGTTTTTTTTGACATTTGGGGAGAGAGAACGGCTGGGTTGGTGCTCCTGCTAGAAGAGTTCACTCTCTCTGGGGGAGTCCAGTCCTGGGAAATCTGCCATCATCTGCTCACCCTGGAATTCTGAGCTTCTCTGCTGCCCTGCGAGAGCTGGGCCAGCCCTGCCCCAGTCATGGTTCCATCAGCACTGCTCCTCTGCTACAGAGTGACCCTGCACACCCTGCGCCTGCTGGGACACCCTGCCCCTGTCCTGGACATCCTGTCCCTGTCCTGCTGGGACACCCTGCCCCTGTCCTGCTGGGACACCCTGCCCCTGTCCTGGACACCCTGCCCCTGCCCCTGCCCCTGCCCTGCCAGGACATTCTGCCATCCCAGCTACCAGCCCAGGACTTCTCCACTGTTTCCAGCTTAACCAAGACACAAGTCAGGGGTGGAGAAAAAGAAAAATAAATAGCAGAGTGCCCTGATGTGGTGTCAAGATGGACAATATCCCAAGGACCAAACCCAGACAAAAATTGCCGTGAACATCAATGCTGCAACCCCACTCCCTGCAACAGGATTGCTGTCTGCCTCCTGGTATTCCAAAGGCACATTTGGACTTGTCTGATGGGAACAGTGGCTGAAATACCCATGGCATGGTTTTGGATGTCACTCTGAAATGCCAAAGCTCTCGTTGCAGGTGGAGGAGGAGCTGAAGGCAGCCTGTTCCCAGCAGGCAGAGCAGCTGAGGGAGATGGGGCACAGGGAGCACCTGCTGTGCTCTGACCTGCAGAGAGCTGGGGAGCAGGTAGGGAATGGCAGGGATCACCACTGGGGCCATGGGCAACACAGGAATACAGCTTTCTGTGGGGAAGGATGTGCTGTGGAAACAGAAACCCAGAGTCCTGAGCACCAAAGCCTGGCACTGGACTTATCTTGTCATTGGGTGAAGTATAAAAGGCTTTATACTTTATACAGAATTTGTGTGGGCAGCATGGGCAATGGAGCAGTTTAATAGGATACAGAAATGGAATCTGTAATCTTAGTTGTGCTGTCCAGGAGCCACAGCAGTGGCTGGGTAATGCTGCTCTGGGCAGGGAAAGCTCTTGGAAGATAGCATCATACTATTAACTAGCTACTGACCATCAGTGATCAGCAGAGCAGCTATCAATGATTGGTGGTGTTTGTTTCCATGTGTTGATCCCTGCTGCAGCTGGAGTCCTTCAAGACCCGACTGATGCAAGTCTGTTCTCCATCAGCAGCTGGCAGCACAGGGAAATCTGTAACAGAGCAGCAGGTGAGTTTGGACATCAGCTGCTGCAGAACGGCCGTGGTGCCTGCTCCATGTGCAGTAGGGCTGCAGCATCCAGGTTTCTCCACATGAGGATTTGTGCTGTGGCTATCCCAGGGTAATGCCACTGCTCCATCATGTGAAGGGGAACACAGTCCTTTTTGTCTCCCAAAACTTGGAGGGAGTCAGTTTACAACAAGCCCAGGAGTCTGATGTGGCTGCCAGTTTGCAGCAAGTCTCAGCTGTTGCTCTCTGAGACCATCCCTGGCCCCACAACTGGAAAATAGTTGAGCCTTACCCTCCTCTTTCTTCACCCACTTTTGCCAGGTGATAGAGAAGGTCAGGCAGATCTCTGATGAGAACCAGCAAAGTCATGAGAGACAGAAGAGTCTGCAGAAGGAATTAAGCTCCAGGCTTGCAAAGGAGGAGGAGGTGTCTGCAGGCATCGAGGTGTTCAAGAACTCCCTGCAGAAGCTCCAGGTCAGCCCTTTAAATACTGAGGACCAAGTGGCAGCTAAGAGATAGTGACACAGGATGTTTTATTGACCTGGGGAAAGGTCAGAGTAAAGATACAAGCCTGAAACAAAGCATCATCCCTAAATGTTCATGTGATTGTTCCCAGGAGTTTGTCACAGATTCTCCATAAAGCCCATCCTGTTCCACCCCCTGCCATGGACAGAGGCACCTTCCACTGGACCAGGTTGCTCCAAGCCCCATCCAACCTGGCCTGAGATGTTCAGAAATGTTGTGTCATTTGCCAGTCCCTGAAGGCCACTGACAGTGGAGACTGGCTTGTTCCAGCCTGGTTCCATTTGTTCCAGGCTTGCCTGAGGAGCCCCTGCAGCAGTGCCAGCCTGCGAGGGGAGCTTGGGCAGCTGGAGGTGTTGTGCCTGCATCCCTCTGTCTCAGCCATCAGGACAGCAGTGGTGGACATGGCACGTGGTCCCCTGGCCTGGCTGGAGGGAGCAGAGCAGCTCCTGGACAGTGCAGGGATGGATCTGCACACCTCTGGCAAAGGTCTGTGTCCTGATGGGCATCCCTGGGAATGTGGGATGTCCTGGCAAGCCAAATGTAGAGGAGAAAGTCCAGCATGAGCTGCTCCTTGGGGATAAAATCACAGAATGGTGGAAATTTTAAGGCTGAAAAATACCTCCAAGGTCACTGAGCCCAACCATTAAGCCAGCCACTGTTTCCAAGTGCCACAGCCTCACACTTTTTGAACACTTCCAGGGATGGTGGCCTATTCCAATCCTCTTCACGGAGAGATTTTCCCAGATATCCATAACAGGGTGTGTGAGCACCCCACACAGTGAGGCTCCATTGACTTTTGCAGGGCTCTTGGCATCTCTCAGGAGCTTCTCGGAAAAGAGTCAGGAGATGGCACAGAGGAATCAGATGTTGCAGGTACAGAAATACTTATGCACATAAACTAGATAGATTTGGAGTCTTTCTATGGGTAAATATGATGGCAGTCCCAAGCAAGCCAGTGTGGCACCTGGACTGAGGATGTGCAGTAGCTGAGATCCCTGAATCTACAGGAAATGTAAGGGAGACAGAGCCCACTGTCAGTGTGTCCATATCCCTAATGCAGCAAGGATAGAGAGGAGATCTCTTTTGTGATTTTTTTGTGAGTGAATGTGCACAGAAGGGTTTTTTCCTTGCCCTGCTGCTGACACACTTCCTTTAGTACTTCCATGTCTCCCTGTAGGAGCAATTAGAGAAGCTCCAGGAGCTGCAGGCAGAGCTGCTGCAGGAGCACACAAAGGAGCTGGAAGCAAAACATGAGCAAGACTTACAGATAAAAATCCAGCAAATTATCCTGGAAAAGGACAAGGAGAGCAAAGAGGTACAGTGACATGGTTGATATTTCAGAAAAAAAAAATGTTATGCAGGAAAAATGAATGTCTGTTAGAGTTTCCTGGTGTTCAGTTTTCTATGGATTCAGGCAAGGAGCAGCCAAGCAACTCCTACCCAGTCTCTCAGCCATACTCTTCCCCAGGTGTTTCCATCCTCTCTTTTACTGATTTACCTCGTGTCCTGCCAAGCTTTTCTCCCATCTCCTGCCCCTGCTCCAGAGACCCTTCCTGCTGCTTTCCTCCTTGGAGGTGAGGTCTTTTTATCCCAAAGTGAATCTGATGGCTGTTGATTCACAGATTCTGGAAAGTGCTGTCACTGAGGAGAAGGACAAGTGCAAGAAGTCTGTGGAGGAAGAACAGAAGAAGGTCCAAGAGTTGGAAAGCCACCTAAGAAGCCTGGCTGAGGTGAGCATGGGAGGTGAAGCAGAACAGCTCACCTGGAATGAAGAAAAGGGAAAGTGTGCTGTAGTATGGTGCTCCAGGGGCTGAAATCAGTGGACAGAGGGGTTCCCCCTCCCCACATAGACAGAGAGGAGCTCTGCAGAAAGAAAGGTGAATTCCTGGCTAACCAAATTACTGCTAATTTCCTCTGGTAGGCAATGGCAAAAAAGGCAGAGGAGCAGGAGCTGACAGAGGGAAAACTGAGAGAAGCTTTGCACGAGCTGAAGAAAATCACTGCACAAGAGGTACATGCACTGACCCGTGCAGGTGGAGGATGCAGTGCTGGAGAAGGCTTCCCCCATCCCTGAAATCCATCCCCCATCCCTGAAATCCTTCCCTCCATTCTTGTGACCGCCATCCAAGAGAGATGATGCCCATGGTGATCCCGAAAGAAACTCCCAACGCTTCCAACTGAGCTCTCACCTCTTGTTCCCCAGGTGGTGTTACAGCAGCAGCTGCTGCAGCAGGACCAACAGCTCAGGGCTGTCCAGGAGGAAAATGAGTTACAGAGGCAGAAACTGCAAGAAGAAGTAGCAGGATACAGGGAGCAAAGCAAGCAGCATTCCCTGACCATCTTGGCTTTAGAGGACAGGCTGCTAGAGGCCACTCAGCAGCAGAAGGTGCTGGAGGAGGAAAAGGCAGCACTTGTGGAGCAAATGGAAGGTAGGTAAAGGTTGTATGAGATGCATCTGTACCAGGAACTGGCTGGGTTAATGTGAAATATGTGTGGAGATGGAACAGTGAATTTGCTGTTATAGAAAACATTGGGAGGATGTTGGATGAAGATTATTCCAGCTTCAGGACAAGCTCTGTGAGACCCTTCAGAAGCTGTTTCATTGGAAGTTTTGGAGAACAGGCAGGGCTTTGCCACTGGAGAAGGGCTCTTTGCCCTCTAAAGTGACAAGACTGGTGTGCTTTGGGCTGTTCTGAGACAGAAGCAATCCCAAGCAAGGCTGGATGTCAAGAATTGTCCAGTTGGCCTTGCAGCTGGGCTCTCAGGGCCCTGGGTTTCCCAGAGAGACAATCCTCAGCCCTTAGAGCTGCCACATGAAGGAAATGATTTGTGTAGCAGAGGCAACAAGCATGTAAGTGTTACAAAGAAATAATTGGCCTTTTTTGCTTGTGTTCTGTAGGACTTCAGTGTGATGCCCACAGGTCAGCATCGAGAGCTTGGCTGGAGATTTGTCCTGCCATGGAGTCTCATGTTTGCCTGGGGTGAGCAGCACTCACTGATGGTGATCAGAGAAGCTTGGAGAAGGGCAGGGACAATTTGGGAGAGCCTAAGGCAGTCCAACACCACTTATCCCAAGATCTTTTTAGTCTGGGATAGGACTTGAGTCCCTTTGCTAGGCTGAAATGATCCTAAGGGCAGAGAGCATCAAAGTGATGCCAAAAGGCATGTGAGGATCTGCCAACCCATCTGGGTGGCTCCAGGTAAGAGCAAGTGGTGGGGCCACAGCACAGGGTGACCCCAGGGGACCAAAAGTAATGTGTGTATTAACAGGAATGCAGCACAGGAAGGTGGGCACAGGCTCCCTGCCATGAGGTGTCCCAGTGGCTCTGAGATTTGAACTGGTCTTTCCCAGGAAACTGCAGGAGGAGCTGGCAGTGGCACAGGGCCTGCTCCTGGAGAAGAAGGCAGTCATCAGCAGGCTCAGCAGGGAGCTGTCAGAAACCAGAGCCAGGATGTCAGACATGAGAGGTGGGTGATGTGCACCGTGTGGCTGCCATTGTCCCCATCCTCCTCCACGCAGTGATGGTGCAGTGGGCACACACAGATCACAGGAAACTGATGTCACCACTCTGAGGAAATACTTTGTCCTGCCAGGGGCAGAGCAGGCAGTCTGTTCCCTTTGGGAAGGTGATTTCTCCCCATCCTTGGCTAAGTAATAGTCAAGGATGAGCAAGTGACTGTGAGAGAGCAGAGTAATCAGGGGAGAGCAGGTAGACAAAACTGAGCTCAAAATCACACTGGTGAGCTTCTTGGAGCTGAAGATGTTCCAAGCAATGGACTGGGAAAGCCTTGCCTGGGATTCCTCCATGGGCTGGTCTGTGAACATGGGGACAGAGCCCATGAGGATTGTGTGGAGTCAAAAGGTGCAAGTCAGAAAATGCTGGTGACCTGTCCTCCTTCAATCTGAAGGGAAATTGCCACAGCAAGAAATTTGCCCTGGTTTATACCTCCACAAAGAGACTGGGATTTAGTAAACCAGGATGTCCTGTTGGCACGGCCGAGGGTCTGAGGGCAGCTGTTAGGAACAGGGAAGGGCTTTGCAGGGATGAGCCCCACTGCTGCTTCCATGAGGGTGCACCAGCTGCAGATCCCCCAGGACTGGTGATGAGTCAGCCAGCATCCCACGAGGCTGTTCTGTGCTTAGGGGAGCTGAGTGAAGAGCAGAAGGTGGAGCTGGAGCACAGCCAGAGGCAGCTGAAACACCGGGAGCGGGAAGTGAACCAGCTCAGGGAGAAGCTATCTGAGATGTCCAGCCTCATGGAGGAGAAGGATCGAGCCCTGAAAGCAGCAGCTGAAGAGTTAAGGTACATCCTGACATAACCCAAGGCTTCACAGATGCCACTTTGTGTGTCCCCAGCAGCTGATGGTGTTAAGGGTTCTCCCCAAAGCATAAGGCACGTGTGAGAGTATCAGGATGGAGCTCAGCTCTGAATACATGACACAGGAACCAAAATGGGGGTTTAGGGGAGCTCATGCCAGTAGATGTGTAACTCAGGCACTTGTATCTAAGCAAATGTTCCCACCCACACCATGACAGTCATCAGTGGGTGCCCAGGGGGCTGCTCTCCACAAGCTGTTTGGGTCACCTTCATCCATCCTGGGTCCCACAACACCTTGTCTCTCCACACAGCCAAGCCCAAACGCCCTGCCGAGTGCTGAGGGATGCTTCCCAACAAACACTGGAGAACCCAGAGGATGCTCCCAGGACACCAGTGCAGGTGGGTGAAGACTCCCAGAGGGTGAATCCTCATGGAGAGCACCGAGGTGTGGGTTTGCCAAGAGCGCTGAAGGCACAGGGTGTTTCACAGGGAGAGCCAAGCCTGGAGCTGCTCCCCGCTGCCCCGAGGGTGGGATGGCCAGGCACCCCTCCTGAGCCTGTGCTGCCCCTGATCCGGGGAGCCTTCAGCCCCCACCAGGCTGCTGCTGGTTAATGAGCTGGTGTTTACACAGCGCTTCGGAACCTCCAAGTGCTGTGCCTGCTAATGGCTGCGTTAATTGCCAATTAGAGGGAACAGCAACATGCAAGCTTTCCTTCCTTTTCCCGACTTGCCAAGCTGTGGATGCTGGCTGTGCAGGTAATGCAGAACCAGTTTCTAGGGTTGTACATGCACAAGCAGGGGCAGCTTGTTGCACAGGACAGGGAGAAACGCTCTGCGTTCTCCTGTGCCAAATCCCTATTTGATTTCGCCGAGGCTGGAAAAGGGAAGAACTGGCAGGTGGTGGCAGCAGCAGATGGAGGGACTGCAGGAATTGTACATTCTGTACAGCAGTGGTGGCAGCCAGCAGCGTGGCAGCGAGGGGCTGGCTGCGGGGGCCAGGCATGACTCACAGCCAGCTGATGAGCGGGCGGGAGGTACTGCCCGTGCTGTTCCACACTGTGATGGGGAGAGGAGTACTGCCCGTGCTGTTCCACACTCTGATGGGGAGAGGAGTACTGCCCGTGCTGTTCCACACTCTGATGGGGAGAGGAGTACCGCCCGTGCTGTTCCACACTCTGATGGGGAGAGGAAGATCCCAGTGCTGCGGGTGCCATTTAGGAGTGGGATGGGCAGAGACATGCTGTTGGAACCCTGGAGGCTGAAAATTTCAGCCTTTCTGTGCTAAAAGGTGCTGACCCTCAAGCAAACACCATGTTTGAGTTGAGGCCTTGGAGCAGGCTCCTGAGATTGAGTGATGGCGCTGGGGCTGTGGGTGTGTGGTTTGAATAGGATTGTGTGATCTCACTGGGTGAAAAACTTGGATTTGGGATTTTAGCATATAGTAATGTATAGGGCAAGATGGAGGACTTTGGGCATTGTCTGAGTCCTTCTTCTTCACCTTCTTCTTCTCTCTTCTTCATAGGTTTGGGTGGTTTTCTGTAATTGGGTGAAAAAGGTCCCCATTGCAGGCCTTGGGTGGTCATTATTGGGTCAGAAATAGAAATAATATAGGTGTCATCTCATTATTGGGTAATTATAACTTAAATAACATTGGAAGGAGTTAGAGGTGTTCCATTTTATCTCATTTACCTCATTTCTCTAACTTGCTAGTTAGAGCTCACGGGCTCATGAGTCTGTAAATAGGTAAGAAATAAGGAATAATAACAACCATCCAAGTCCAAACACAAACTGTGACTCTCATGTATTAATCCCAACCTTGAGGGAGAAAAAGAAGCCAGAACCGTCACAGTGTGGGGTGACAGCAGCCAGAGTGGAGCTGGGGGTCTGCAGCCATCATTAGCTGTGCACAGCCCTTGCCCCATCACAGGTTTTTGGATGTTTGTCATAATGCAGGGATCTGGGTGGGGCAGTGCATATGTAGAGAGTAATGTCCAAGTTTGTGTAGGGACACAAACTCTGAAGTGCATTGGTGTTTGTGTGTAGACAGCAAATACTCTGTGGTGGTGCAAAGGACAAGGGGAAAATGTAATGAATGGCTGTTCAGAGCTGTGCACCAGCCCTCTCCTGGCTCTCTGACCATGGCACAGCAGAGCAGGAAAGAGATCTCTGACAAGTCTCTTATACCCCCCAAATCCATGGAGATGTTTCCCAGGCTTCATGCCAAGTGCCCAGTGTCTGGCTGTAAGGCTGTGCTGTGCCAGATGCAGTCTGAGCAAGAACCTGTCTTCTTCCAGGAGCCACCCTCAGACTTGGCTGAGCTTGGTGCAAAATGCCGAGGCCTCAGGCACGAGGAAACAATCCAGCGCCAAAAAGAAGGTTTGGCCGAGCTCCGGGAGAGAGTAAAGATGCTGGAGAAGAGACAGTGCTCAGGTGAGCAGGGCTCTCCTAGAATATGGAATGGTTTGGGTTGGAAAAGACTTTAAAGACCATATTGTTCCACCTCCTGTTATGGGACACCTGCCACTGTCCCAGGTAGCTCCAAGCCCCCCATCCAGCCTGGCCTTGGGCACTTCCAGGCATGAAGCAGCCACAGCTTCTCTGGGCAACTTGTGCCAGGGCCTCTCCACCCATACAGTGAGGCTGGGGAAGCTGGACAGCCTCGAAGTTGTGCAGAGAGAACAATTTGGTATCTTCTTGTTTGCCTCCAGGTGCTGTGAAGAGCAATTCTGAGCCACTGATGGTCTGGATGAAAGACTTTGCAGAGAAAATAGTCCAGCAAAGGGGTCTTGAGCTGGAACCTGTGTTGGGAGAAAAACTGAAGGCTGACAAGATGGGGAGGCAGTGTGTGGTTTGTAATGCCTGTGACTTTGTTTGGAAAGTTCACCCAGGGGAAGGGAGAAATAGGTTTTGAGAGATGCTACACAAGAAGTCAGGGTGGGAGATGCAGCCTGATGGATGGCAGGCAGTGCTCCTGCAGAGGTGGCAGCTCCTGCAGGACCTGCACATTGCCTGGTGCAATGCATGACCAGAGATGTCATGGGCTGAGTGGGGTGGGAGGTTTGTGACCACTGCAATATTGGGGTGGTTTCCCATGAGGTGAAAGGGAGGCTCAAAGGCCACTTGACCAAAAACCAGGCCCAGAGTGGGACTCCATGGGCGTTTCCCTGTCCCTGCAGGTTCCTGACCATGTTCCTCATGGGGGCTCATTCAGGATCACCAACAGCACAGTGAACTTGGAAATGGCTGAGGCAGCAGACTTGGGTGAGAAGATGGTACGTCAGGCATAGATGTGGTAAATCATGTGTGTAGAGTGTGTGTACATGCCCAGTGTGTGCAGAGATTAGGTGTTTCTTGAACACATTCCAGAGGTATGTCACACCAGGATGCTGCAGGAATCTTGAAGATGAACTGCTCTATGGTCCAGTTAAAGACATCCCTGTCCATGGCAAGGGGGGTTGGTTTGATGACCTTTAAATTTCCATTCCAAACTAAACTATTCTATTGCCCAGAGCACACTGTGTGTCTGCCAGGACATCCTGGGACCCCAAAACATGCCATGGTGCATCAGAGAGGCTGGGGAGCAATGGAGGGGGAGCTGCCATGGGTGGCACAGCTGGTGGGTTGGGCAAGGGGGTCTCTTCCCTACAAAAAAGGCAGGGAAACACCCATCAGGGAAAACAATCATCTTAAAAAAGGAAGCAATCCAACCCAGTAGGCTGTACAGCTGGGAATGGAATGCCAACCTACTTTTCCTTGGGACAGTGTCATCTCCTCAGGAGAGCAGACAGAAAGCAGATGGCTGAGCAGCGTGATGGAATGTAGCAGACCTGGTAAATAATGCATTCCCTCTTCTTCCCACAGTACCTTGATGTAATCGGTGCTCTGGGAAGCCTGGTGGAGATGAAGGAGCTGTCAGGAATGCAGCCTCTGCAGCATCTTCCTCAGGAAAGAAGGGCAGAAGTGGGACGGCAGAGAAAAAAGGCCCTGGAGCTGTTGTACAAAAAGATCAGGAACCTCCAGGTTCACCTGGAAAGGAAAGAAAAAATGCTGAAAGATTATGAGGGAAGTGTGGAGCAGCTCAGGTATGGAAAGTCAAGGTTCTGAACAAGACCTGGTCCTTGGATGCCAAGTGACAGGGAGCTTGGGGGAAGGAGTGATGTGACACTGCTGAGTCCTGGGTCTATGTGGGACCAGTCTGTGTCCAGGGCAAAAGCCAAATGTCAAGAGGAGTGGGGAAAGGTCCTTCCAGTTTTCTCCAATGGTACCTTCTGCAGCCTCATGTGGTAGAGCAGTGTCAGAGCCAGGAAAGCCTTGACAGGTTCCCTTGTCCCATGTGGCTGGACAAGAGAACAGCAGCAGCATTGGCTGGGGCAGAAGGATGGTGTCAGCAGGTCCAAGGAAGGTGTAGGAGAGCACAGCTGAGAGTCAGGGGGCTGAAAAGAGCAAGAGACCGACAGAATCCCCCCTCCTGTTTGGCACAGGCAGAGCCAAGCCTCCCTGCGAAGGTGCCAGGAGGCTATTTCCAGCCTGGAAGATGAAGCCCACAGGGAGGCTGAAGAGAAGGCTCTGCTGCGAGAGGCTCTGGAGAGGATGCAGCTCCAGCTGGACCAGGAGAAGAGGCTGCGGCAAGTGGCCAAACGGCACAAGGTGAGAGGGCAACAGCCAACTCCTGCTCTTTGTCCAACAGCCAGCTCCAGCTGTTGGGAACCATCCACAGAGTGGTCAGTCAGACCATCCCAGGAGGCTGGGAGGTTCTGGGCCCCCAGTGCTCAGCTCAGCATCGTGGCAGCATCCCTTGAAATTGGAGGAGGTGCAGACCCCTGTAGCCATGGGTTTGTACCATGTATGAGGGCGAGGGAGAAGAGCAGGTCATGCTGAGCTCTCATGGGCAATGCTGTGTCTTGTCTCTGTTCTGCAGCCTGGAGCCACAAAGCCTCTCTGCCTGGGCAAGCCAAAGGCCAAGCAGCGCGTGGCGAATGCTGTCAAATCAGGAAGCTCAAAGGAGCACCACGGGGACCTTCACTAGGTGTGGTCTGCAGTAGGAACAGGACATCACTATGGACTCTGTGACAGTGGAGGTGGCCTGAGGTGTGGGTGCATTTTGAGGCACTCTGGTTTGTATCCCATAGCTCCTGGGCGCACTGGTGTAAAATGTACAATGTAGGACCTCATTTTCCCACAGAGTGTTGGGATTTATGGCAGTGGAAAAGGTGGGGAGGATGTAGTCCAGTGTGCACGTGTGTGTATATTTACATGTGTAAATACAGCCCAGTTGTGTGTGAAGTCAGTTGTGAGTTGTGTGTCCTGTCCTTGCTGAAGTGGCCTCAAGCACATGAAGCCAACACGGCTTGAAATATCCCTTGCAACTCCTGTGTCCTCTAGTCTCCATCGTGTCACAGGGAAACTGGAACATAAGGCACAATGTAGTACAGAATTCTGGAATTCCTGCAATACCCCAGGAATGCTGGACCTGCCACCTGGGAAGGGGGAAGAGGACCTATATCAGCAACACCAGTACAGCAGCAGCATGAGGACAAGCCGGGGAGATGAGAGTGATGTGCTGGTGGGGTGATGGCCCAGACTCACTTACTGATTCCTGTCATTAGTGAGGAGAGCAGACCCTGGATTTTGGGGAGCAGCAGTGTTTTGGGGACAGGGTCCCTGCAGGCAATTGGCAGCTCTAGCAGATCCTCCCTGCAGCTGCTCCACCTCGGCATTGCTCAGAGGAATCCGTGTGCCGAGTCCTCTGCAGACCTCTTCAGCTGAGGATAATTTGGATGTCAGCAAAACCCCTCTGGGGATTTTTGTCTTTATTTTTTAATAGAATAAAAAAAGGTCTGCAAGCACCACAGAGGGCTGCAGCGGGCTGATGCAGGGCTGCATTGTCTCTGGGCATGCAGAGCACCCACGTGTGCACAGTGGCTGATCCCTGGTGGCAATGGCAGTGCCACGGTGGGTTCTGGTAATTGGTGTGGCCTGGTTTTCCTGTTCCCTGTGCTGGGAGAAGCTGGATGCTTCCCTGTCTGAATGCTTGGATTGACTCTGGGGCAAGGCACGACCTTGTATGCTTCTGTAGGTTAAAGGTGCTGCTGTGGGCATCCTCTGCAGGTGGATCTGGAGGTGTTGGGCTGCTGCATGACTCAGTGTCCTCCCCATGCCACCCTGGGCAAACTCTGGGGCAGGAACGGATAGAGATGGCAAGAGCACGGGTGGCCGTGAATGCACCAGACCCCCGCGCCCTCCTTTGAGCCCACGGATTCACAGAACCACGGGTTGGTTTGGGTTGAAAGGGACCCTAAAGATGGTCTGGGGGGGATCCCACCGGGGTATGGGACCCACCGGTGATGCCGGACCCTAAGCATCACCCCAGGCTGATCCCGCCGGGGGATGGATGAGCCCTGCCGGTGTTGGCGGTGCAGGGGAGGGGGTCTGAAGGGACGGGGATGGCCGATGGAGGCCCGGCGGCCAGGGCACCCTCCGGGCCCGGGGCGGGGCGCTCCGAGCGGACGGCGATGCGCTGGCCGGGGGCGGGCAGCCGGAGCCCCCCGGGGCGGGCGGTGGGAGCCGGGGGGCCGCAGCCCGGCCCCGGGGCGGAGCGGGGCGGAGCGGCACGGCCATCCGGGCACCGCACCATGGCGGCGGCGGCGGAGGAGCCGGAGGGGCGGCGGGGCCGGGGGCCGCGGCCGGGGCCGGCGCCGGGCAGCCCCGCGGGGCGGGCGGTGGGCGAGGGCTCGCCCGGGGGCAGCGGCCGCCGCGTCTTCAGCCCCGCCGGGGAGTTCCGCGAGTTCTCCCGGCGGCAGCTCCGCGACATGGAACGGCTCTTCCGACAGTGAGTGTGGGGCGCGGGGACGAGGGGGGTCCCCGGGTGGCAGCGCCGGGGCGGACGGGGGACCCCGGGCACCCACGGCATCCCGGCTCCTGCATCCCCGGTACCCCGGCTCCTGGCAGGGCAGATGCTCCAGCACCTCCCGCCCCGTGCCTGCGGGCGGGACTGCCCTATTCCTTGTGAGAGGGACCCCCGGCCTCTTGTCCGTGACTCCCCCCGCCCCAGCTCTGTGCAGCACGGATGCCAAGGCACCTCCAGTTCCTTGCAGGAGGGGATCCCCCTCCTGCCCCTCTCAGGAGAGATGTCAGGGACACCCCTCTGCTCCCAAACCCCCTCACAAAGATTGGTGCCTGGGGGACACCTTCCCCCGGCTCCTTGCAGGAGGAGTTCCTGTGCGCCCCTAAATTCTCGCAGAGGGAACCTCCTGTCCCCCTGGCGCTGAGGCCGGAGAAAGGGCTCCGAGAGAGGGCACCGGGGACCCCCACAGTCCCTCTGCCGCATCACCGAGGGCCCCCACATCCCTGCAGCTCCCGGGGCCGCAGAGGCCAGGCTGCCGTGTCCTCAGCATCCCTGTCCGCGCTGGTGCCACCACGCGTGGCGGAGCGTGACTCGGAGCACGAGCTCGGCCCGCGGCCCCTGGGGAAGGGGGGAGCTGGCAGCGAGCCTCCAGCCCTGGAAATTTCCAGGGGCAGCCAGAAACCGGGGTGACTCCAGCGCGGGAATAGCCAGGGGCAAACGGGACAGCCCGGAGCATCCCCATGGATCCCGCGCTGGCTGCTTTGTGCAGGAGGCGCGCAGACACAGCGCAACTCCGGGAAGGCGCGGACATACGGCACAGGCGAAGCATGGCTGCGACATGCCAATGCCCCTCATCCCGTCTGGCACCGGGGGGAGGATCCGCATCGGCATCCTGGGTGGTCTCGCTCGGACCCGAGCCGGGGGATGGAGGAAGCGGGGGGCTGGAGGCAGAGCTCGCCGAAACACAGGGCTGGGGGGCTGCGTAGGGCGCAGGCACACCCTGTCCGCATCCCTGGCGGAGCACGGAGCATCCCTGTTCCCCGTGTCCCCCTGGGGGGCTGTCACCCACCCCAGCACATGGCAGCGAGGCAGACGCTGCGAGCCGTGCACTGCAGCAGACGGGAGCGTGCGGCGGGGCCAGCGGGCTGGGGACAGCGGGAGGGGACAGTGGCAGCTCCCGGTGCCGGCGGCGATGGGTGGCCGTGCCGGGGCTGCTCTGGGCGCAGATGGCAGGGCGGGTGTCGGCGCCGCGCAGGCGAGGGAGCGGAGCAGACGTGTTTGCTCTGGCAGCTGCGGCGTCTCGCTGCAGCGAAAGGAGCAGCGAGGCACTGGGGAGGTTCGGGAGCCCCGGGGGTCTCCCAAGGGAAAAGGATGCTCTGGAGCAGAGCCACGCTGTCCTCGCCGCTGCTGCTGTCCTCGGGATGTGACAGTACGGCTGGAGAGGATAAAGTGATGCGGGGAAGGGTTTTGGCTCTCCACAGCGGTGATGGTGCCCTTTGAGAGATGCAGGATGCTGGTATCCCAAAACAGCAGAGGAGAGGACTGAGAGAAAGGAACTGCCCTGCATCTGGGGAGGTGGCTTGTGTGGGATGAAGTGACAAAGTCAGACCAGACAACTCACCCCTTGCACAGAAACTGTGGGATGCAGGATGGAGAAGGACTTTGGACAAGGGCATGGAGTAACAGGACTAGGAGGAAAGTCTTCAAAAGTGTCTAAGGGCAGGGTTAGTTTGGGTACTGGGAAGAAATTCATCCCTGTGGGAGTAGTGAGGCCCTGGCACAAGTTGCCCAGAGAAGCTGTGGCTGCCTCATCCGTACAAGTGTCCAAGGCCTGGTTGGACAGGACTTGGAGCAAGCTGGGATAGAGGAAGGTGTCCCTGTCCATGGCATGGGGCTGGAATGGGGTCATCCTTAAAGTCTGTTCTAACCCAAACCATTCCATGATTCTGTGATCCTGTGCTCCAAGAGTTGTGTTGGAGACAAAATTCATGTGGGATCTGTGCCCTCAGCCCCACTCTGAGGCAGATGGCAGCAGTAGGCAGGGGTGACAGGATCAGCCCCATTTTGGGGTCCCTGTCACATCAGGAGGGTTCTGCTGGAGACACAGACAGAGCAGACAGCAGCAGGGGAGGTGCAGATGAGTCACGGACCTGCGGCGTGGGGAGCCGGGGCTCTGCGTGGCTGCTGCAGTGACAAGATACAAAAAAAAAGCCCTGTCACAACGGGTGCAGTGTGTAGCTGCCCACCTACAATGTGTGGAGCTGTACAAAGCGTGGCTCCATGCTGGCTCCCCACGGAGATTCCACTGTGCCACAGCAGCGTGGTGCTGGCACAGCCCACGGGGTGCAGGCAGGGGAGGTGACAGTGGGGTGACTGCAGGGACGCTGGAGGGAGCTGTGGCATGGCCACAGGCAGGAGCCTCAGGAGGGGCATTCCTGACAGGTCTGTAAGTAGCATTGGTGAGCAGAGCTTGCCCAAAGCTCTCAGCCAAGCTCAGGCACCTGGCCAGGGCTGGAGCGTGGATGGCACAGGCTCTGGGCACTGAGGGTGGGTCACCTGGAGGTGTCATAGTGAGGAGGAGGTGGTGACATGGGGAGCAGTGCCCGGTGGGCTTAGCCCCATGGCCTGTTAGCCCGTGCTGCAGCCAAAGGGATGTGTGCTCAGGCTCCTGGCACAGGGAGCTGGCAGCAGGGCTGGCAGCATCCTGGCAGGTTCTCCTGCCAAGTGCTGCACGGAAGCAGGCACGATCCTGGATATGCTCCGGGGGCTTGTTAGCGGTTCAGCAGCTTCCCTGTGGTCTGGAGAGCTGCCGGACACCATCAGTGCCCAGCCCTTGCTGATCCTTCTTTGCTTCCCAGCCAGTGTGAGAGCACACAGGGGTCTGCTGCTGGGGGGTCAG
The DNA here is from genome assembly GCF_009819655.1 of Sylvia atricapilla. Lineage (NCBI taxonomy): Eukaryota > Metazoa > Chordata > Aves > Passeriformes > Sylviidae > Sylvia > Sylvia atricapilla. Next base: position 5,840,424 of record NC_089161.1, read on the forward strand.
TGTGGGGGCTGTGTGGGCTCTGCACCCTGTGGTGATGTGTCAGGATTGTGCTGCCATCCTGCAGGTACGACGCAGGGAAAGATGGCTTCATTGACCTGATGGAGCTCAAGCTGATGATGGAGAAGCTAGGGGCTCCACAGACACATCTGGGACTGAAGAACATGATCAAGGAGGTGGATGAAGACCTGGACAGCAAGCTCAGCTTTCGAGAGGTGAGGAGATAGGAGGCTCCACACTGGCAGGGAGATGTCTCCAGCTGCTGTTCGGGCTGGTGGGAAGGCGGGCAGTGGCTGTGGTGGCTTTGGGGACTTCAGGAAACCAATACTACCATCTCCCCTCACAGTTCCTGCTGATTTTCCGGAAGGCAGCAGCGGGTGAGCTGCAGGAGGACAGTGGGCTGCACGCCCTGGCCCGGCTCTCTGAGATCGATGTCTCCACAGAGGGGGTGAAAGGCGCCAAGAACTTCTTTGAGGCCAAGGTGAGGCAGGGCTCAGGAGGTCCCACTGCAGGCTGGCAAAGCGCCAGGGCGGTTTGGTGCCAGGCAGGCAGGAGGTGAAGGTGTTGGGGTGGACAGGAGAGCTTGGCAGAGGACACAGACGGACATTTCCATCCACAGGCACAAGCCATCAATGAAGCCAGCAGGTTCGAGGAGGAGATCAAGGCAGAGCAGGAGGAGAAGAAGAAGCAGGCAGAGGAGCTGAAGCAGAGGAAGGCAGCCTTCAAGGAGCTGCAGTCCACCTTCACGCAGTGACAGGGCCAGGCAGGACTGGTCAGCTGTGCCCAGAGTGGCACTGCTGCCTGTGCCCCGTGCCAGCCATGCAGGGAGCAGTGCCCGTGTGCCACCTGGGCTGCCAGCAGGACCCCGGAGTGGGCTCAGCACAGTGCCCACCTCGCTGGCAGAGCCCCCTCAGCCCCAGCTCCCCCCTCCCCTCTTGCTGTGGTGTCTGTAGGTGTTGTTCGTGCCCCCCACTTCCCCAGCCTGCCCCCCACCCTGAACAGCACCCTGTTCTCTGCCCGCAGCTGCACTGGGGGATGCTGCTGCTGAGTCCCAGGGCAGCTCTGTCCAGAATGTCTGTCCCTGGGACACCTGTGCCCAGACTGTTGTGTGTTGTGAGTGCACTGGGAGGTTTGCAGGATGGGGGATTCTGCAGGTGGCCTTGGTGGGTGTTGTGGTGGCCATGTTGGCTTGGCATCTGTTGGTATTGCTATCTGTGACACCAGTGACAAAAGCCATGGTAAGGGCCAGGTGCTGGTAGAGGGGCTCTGTGTGTGTGTGTGTGTGTGGTGCTGGGGGGTGGGTGTCCACCCCACTGACATGGAGCCCCCCAGGAGCTGTGTCTCTCTTGATTTGGTCAAAGACATACAGAAAGGCAGCTGCAAGCTCATGGGGCTGTGTTATGTTTTTTCATGTTGTGTTCAGCCTGGCAGGATGAGCGTGGTGGCCACCAGTGGTTGCCATTGGTCACTGAGGCTCTTGTGTTTGTGGGTTGCTGTAAAAGCCCACATCTGTCTCACAGTGTCCCCCGAATGGCGGCATAGGGGGTGTGTTATGTTTTTTTTAATTTATTCCCAAATAAATATTATATTTCTTAAGTGCTGGTTGCTGGGGTGCAGCTGTGGGATGGGCATGTCTGTGGCAGGGGCTTGGGTGGGGGGAAGGAATCTGGGGAGTGGGGTGGGACCATGGGGACATGGTTCCCGTGTGATGGGAGATGGTGGCGCTGAACAGGGACCAGCCGTGGCTCATGAGCGTGGGAAGCAGCAGGGGCCTGACCCAGGGGTGGGGACATGTGGTGACTGAAGGCCATCAGCAGTGATGCTGACACCTGTGCCTGTCCCACCCTGTGGCACCTGTGGAGTTTTGGCTGGTCTTGACCACATCAAGAGTGAGATGAGACCTTGTGCCCTGGGAGATGGTGGCATGAGAGGTGCAGTGTCCTGGGAGTCAGTGCTCAGGGTTGGGGGGCAGCAGGGCTGCCCAGCACCCCACTGCCAGCATCATGGGTGGGGCACTGCCCCAGGAGAGACCCTGCCCATTCCCAGAGCAGGGCCAGGTGTCCCCACCATGTCCCAGCACGGTGACAGCACATGTTGGGCAGATGTGGCTGTTCCCAGGCGGGACTGTGAGTGTGATAAGAGGGGTCATGGGGCTGAGGAGCACTTGTGCCCACAGCGTGGGACAGTGCCCACATGTCCCTGGCAGGCAAGGCCACTCCAAGGTCCCCAGCAGTGCGGACACCATAATAGGGGTGAATGGCCCCGCTGCAACACCTTTGGTCAGCACAACCATGCTGGGAGCCATCTGCCTCGTCCTGCTGCTGGGCTACGGTGGGTGCAGGGCGTGGGGAAGGGTCGGGGCAGGGGGGACAGGCACAGGCAGCCTCTGATGTCCCTTTGCTGGGTGTCACACAGCCTACGGATGCGGCCAGCCGGCCGTGCCACCACAGCTGGGTTCCCGTGTGGTGGGTGGTGAGGACGCCATAGCCCACAGCTGGCCATGGCAGGTAAGGGGGCACAGGGACAGGGAGGGGGACAGGGGTGGGGACATTCCTGCTCTGAGCCCCTTTGCCTTTGCAGATCTCACTGCAATACAGTCGCTATGGATCCTGGTCCCACACCTGCGGTGGAACCCTCATTGCCCCCCAGTGGGTGCTGACAGCTGCCCACTGCATCAGGTGGGTGTTGGGGTTCTCAGGAGTATCTGTGCCGTGGATGTAAGGTATCTGTGGGGACTGACACGTCCTCTCTCCCTGGCAGCTCTTACCTGACCTACCGTGTGGTGCTAGGCAAGCAGGACCTGTCAGAGGATGATGAGGCCGGTTCTGTAGCCGTGGGTGTGGAGAAGATAATTGTCCATGAGAAATGGAACTCCTACCTCATCATGTAGGTGATGGGATGCATCAGGGGTGGATCATGGGAGGTGTGGCCATGGACACCTGTTTCCATGGCCAGAGACCATCATTCTTGTGTCCTTGCAGCAACGACATTGCCCTGATCAAGCTGGCAGAGGAGGTGCAGGAGAGTGACACCATCCGTGCCTCCTGCCTGCCCGACGCTGGCAAGATCCTGGCCAACAACTACCCCTGCTATGTCACCGGCTGGGGACGCATCAGGAGTAAGTGGGGAGTCCCCAGCGTGTCCCTGGGAAGGGGATGCAGGCACAGGGTGTGAGGTACGAGCTTTGGCTGTCATTGCAGCCAACGGGCCCCTGGCTGACGCCCTGCAGCAGGGTCTGCTGCCCGTGGTGGACTACGAGACCTGCTCCAAGAGGGACTGGTGGGGCAGCCTTGTCCTGGAGAACATGGTGTGCGCCGGCGGTGACGGCGTCGTCTCTGGGTGCAACGTGAGTGTGGCACTGCAGCGGGATTGGTGTCCAAATGGTGCAGAACCACGGGCACTGGGAGGAGAGGGGATGGAGCCATGGGGATGGACGGCCAGGAACGATGTGGGGTGTGCTGGCGGAGTGCCCAGGACCCATGGCCCACACTGTGTCTGCACACAGGGCGATTCTGGCGGCCCCCTGAACTGCCAGCGTGAGGATGGCACCTGGGAGGTGGAAGGCATCGTCAGCTTCGGCTCTAGCCTGGGCTGCAACGTGGCCAAGAAGCCAACAGTCTTCACCCGTGTGTCTGCCTTCATCGACTGGATCAACGAGGTGGGTGTCCCTTCCTCTGCCCCCAGGCAGGGGCTGTTCTTGCCCCACTGATGGTCTTACCATGACCCCCCCGTGTCTTTTCGGCAGAAAATCAGCAGCAACTGAGGACGCGGCATGTGGCGATACCACTGTTGACCAAGATAAAAGCTTAAAAGCTGAGCTGGTCTCGCTGATTTTTTTGTTGGAGGGAGGGGTAGAGCTGGGGGCACACATCCAAGGGTGGGTCTGGTGATGCCAAGGTGCTGCTTGTGTGCTGAGGAAGGTGTTCCTGTTATGCAGTGGGGCTGGCAGGGCTCTGGGGAGGCTGTCGGGCACATCCTGCAAGATGCTTCCAGTCCTCATGCCATGGCTGAGCCAAGGGGCTCGAGATTTAGCAAGCAGTTTGATGGGAAAAGGGGCTGGGGTCTGTCCAGGTTGTTCAGATCTCCAGGGAACCCAGCTGGCCCTTGGGGATGATCTGGAACACTTGGTAGCTCCCAGGGTGCTTTAGGGGACCTCATTGGCACTGCCTAGATGAGGGCTGACTTTCAAATGAGGGTCTTGAGGCAACTGAGTTGGCCTTGGGGGACTTGAGAGAGTCTGACTGGTTTGGGAGGGGTTCAGGGGTGGCTGCAGGAGCTCTGTTGGAGATGAAGCTCTTGGGAGCTGTATGGCACTGCTGGATCCATCTCCAGGCCCTGTGACATGGCCCAGGAGTGGAGCACCTTACCATGAATCTCCTTCCATGGTGGCTGGAGGAACAAGGTGGGTGGTGGGCAGCTGACAGGACCCCCAGGTGCGGGGTTCCCAGGAGGAGCTAGGGCTGCCCTGGAGGAGACAGGGAAGGTTTCCAGGAAAAAGGCAGTGTGTTGGTGGGAGCAGGTGTGAAGGGGCTGTCCAGGAAGTGGGGGTGGGTGCTGGGTGCATCTATCACACCATTATTCCATTGTGGCTCCTGGAGCCCGGCTGGGATCCTCATGGGGTAAGGAGGAGGAGAGTGAGCAGGACTGGATGGCAGCACCTCGAGCTCGGCGGAGGATGTGATGGACAGTGCCTGGTTTAGGAGCCATGGTGCCACTGGAGTGTCACCAGCCCAGAGAGCAACACTGGCACCTGCACCAGGGCCCAAGAGCACTGGCACGAGACCTGGAACCATGTGAGCCACCTGGGGGCTCCCCAGGGACCCCCTGGCACTTGTCAACGTGACCAAAGTTCGAGCAAGTGAAGAGGGATGCAGGGTAGGGAATGGTTTGGATGGACAGGAAATGTGTTGTGGCAAAGGAGCTGTAGGGATCACCCCGAAGGCAATCAAAGGCCTGCCAGTCAGATATGTGTGGAGGTGGCTACTCTGCACAGCAGGATGGGGCCAGGTACTTGGGACACTGGCACCGGATTGGCAGCAGGATCTGCTGCCTTGGATGGAGAGCTCCAGGCTGTCCATGGGAAGCTGGGCAATGTGGGGTGCCCCTGTCCCCTCTGCGTGTGCCCACATGTGCCATGGGGACAGTTGTTTGGGCTGGGGGTGCAGGACCCCGGTGTCACAGCCTGTTTGCTGTGTGTGTACCTGTGCATTGTGTCCCATCCTCAGAGGGGATCTGGTGGACGGAGAGCCCTGGACAAGGCCCCAGAGTGCCACAGTCATCTGTGCAAGGCATCAGCCCTGCCCCACCCAGCCAGGCATGGGCACCCCCCGCAGTGTGTGTCACCCCAAAAACCAGTGTCCCCCTGCCCAGGAGATGGGGGAGAGTTGTGACCCTCTGGGTGAAGAACCTTTTTCTAGCATCCAGGCTTTCCTTGGACACAGCTCCAGCCCTTCCCTTGTGTCCTGTCCCTGGTCACAGAGAGCAAAGCTCTGAGCTGCCCCAGGGAGGAGCTGCACTCTCCAGTGAGGTCTGACCTCAGCCTCCTCCAGCTGAACAAAAGAGAATACAGCCTCGACCACTTTTAATCTCTAAGGCTGCACAGAGTTTAACGAATGTTTGTTATACTTACGTGTTAATTGTCAATTGTTGTTATATTATGTTCATACAATTCATAACTGACACATTAAATCTACAAGTTAACCTAAAGAAGTGTAAGCTTTATTTTTGTTAAACGTCTTACATCTTATACACACTCTATAGGATGTGTCCATTTTTAAGTATTTAACAATATGGGAGAATTAGAGGGAGTTTAAAAGAATACAGCAAAACTTTGTCAAGTTCATAACTTTGATTTCACTGTTGAAATACAAGTACTCATACATAATCACTTACATAAAAACTACATCTTAAAAGTGATCTTTACCCACTCGTGGGAATGAGAGCTTGGGACAGCCAGGGACACTCCTTGGGTGAACAAACTCCCCTGACACTGAGCAGCATTCTGATGGCACAGAGCCGTAGGGAAGCACAGCCCTGACACATGGTGCCAGTCCCAGGCTCCCCTCAGGGACATCCAGCACTAAACACAAAGAGGAGGGAGAAGAGCAGTGGGGTCCATGGAGTAACCCCAAAAGAGCATTCCCCCATCTCTCCCTGAGCCTCCACTGTCCTCCAGCTCCACCACATCTCCCAACACCTCACCTCTGCCACTGCAGTGCTCCTGCTCCACTCTCACCTCCACCAAGGATGGCCCAGGAAGGGACAAGCCACTGCAGGCCGTATCATGGAAGAAGGAAAAGGACGAGATGGAGCCATCTCTGCCAAAAGTCAGGCACCAGCTCCCTGCATCCCTAGCCCACATGACACACCAGCCCCAAGGCTCCCTTGGTGAGAGAACTGGGGAAATAAACAAGGGGAAGAGTGCAGGGTCACCTTTCCCAAAGGAAAACAGGCCCAGGGGAGATGAGATCAGCCCCAGCATCACGTGTACACCCAGGTGCTCTGTGCAAAGGTAGCCAACACAGACCAGAGCAGCCCAGAAGGTCACACCACAGGGGTGTGGGGAAGGGATCACGTGTACCACTGAGCTCCTGGAAAGCCCTGGGTAGACAAGGCCATCATAGCCACGTCCCTGCTCCTGCTGGACCCCCTTGGAGTGCTTGGGTGGCCCTGGCTCTCCCTGGCAGAAGTAGCCACATATGTCCAGGTGCTCTTCTCCAGCCACATGTGGGCATTGGCCCCCACCACTGCCCTGGGGCACTCACCACCAGCCAAAGATACAAAAAAACGACCAAACCCTGAAATAAACTTCGGCAGCTTCAAAGCATAAACTCAATTGTCTAAAATGACAACATAAAGCAAAAGTCCCATATCCTCACACATGCACTTTGTAGTTGTACACAGCACAACCACACACCCCCGGGCTCTCCCGAGTACAGAAGGTACCACCAGCATCCAAAATGATCCACAGCCAAGTCAGCAGCCAAGAACATGCACCCAAACATGGCAAGGATGGGTACACAAGGTGAACACTGATAGGGACTCAGAGACACCCAGTGATGAGCGTTTCAGGAAAGGGAGCATCTTATCCCTGGGGGACTGAGGGGCTGGAGGCAGGGAGTGTCCTGGGGGAGTCAGTGCTCAGGGTTGGGGGGCAGCAGGGCTGCCCAGCACCCCACTGCCAGCATCATGGGTGGGGCACTGCCCCAGGAGAGACCCTGCCCATTCCCAGAGCAGGGCCAGGTTTCCCCACTATGTCCCAGCACGGTGACAGCACATGTTGGGCAGATGTGGCTGTTCCCAGGCGGGACTGTGAGTGTGATAAGAGGGGTCATGGGAAGAGCCCCTGTGCCCACAGCGTGGGACAGTGCCCACATGTCCCTGGCAGGCAAGGCCATTCCAAGGTCCCCAGCAGTGCGGACACCATAAGAGGGGTGAACAGCCCCACTGCAACACCTTTGGTCAGCACAACCATGCTGGGAGCCATTTGCCTCGTCCTGCTGCTGGGCTACGGTGGGTGCAGGGCGTGGGGAAGGGCCGGGGCAGGGGGGACAGGACCGTGGGGCCTGCCAGGGCCCTGGGCACAGGCGCAGGCAGCCTCTGATGTCCCTTTGCCGGGTGTCACACAGCCTACGGATGCGGCCAGCCGGCCGTGCCACCACAGCTGAGCTCTCGTGTGGTGGGTGGTGAGGACGCCATAGCCCACAGCTGGCCATGGCAGGTAAGGGGGCACAGGGACAGGGAGGGGGACAGGGGTGGGGACATTCCTGCTCTGAGCCCCTTTGCCTTTGCAGATCTCACTGCAATACAGTCGCTCTGGATCCTGGTCCCACACCTGCGGCGGGACCCTCATTGCCCCCCAGTGGGTGCTGACAGCTGCCCACTGCATCAGGTGGGTGTTGGGGTGTTGGGGCTCTGTACCTGCAGGATGAGATATTTTGGGGGACTGACACGTCCTCTCTCCCTGGCAGCTCTTCCCTGACCTACCGCGTGGTGCTGGGCAAGCAGGACCTGTCAGAGGATGATGAGGCCGGTTCTGTAGCCGTGGGTGTGGAGAAGATAATTGTCCATGAGAAATGGAACTCCTACCTCATCATGTAGGTGATGGGATGCATCAGGGGTGGGTCATGGGAGGTGTGGCCCTGTCACACAGGTGTGCCCATGTGACCCCTGTCACCATGGCCAGGGATTTTGTCCTCATGGCCAGAGACCATCATTCTTGTGTCCTTGCAGCAACGACATTGCCCTGATCAAGCTGGAAGAGGAGGTGCAGGAGAGTGACACCGTCCGTGCTGCCTGCCTGCCCGACGCTGGCAAGATCCTGGCCAACGACTACCCCTGCTATGTCACCGGCTGGGGACGCATCAGGAGTAAGTGGGGAGTCCCCAGGAGGGTCCCCAGGGGTCCTTGAGGAGGGGATGTGCAGAGTGTGAGGTGTGACTTTCCTTGCAGCCAACGGGCCCCTGGCTGACGCCCTGCAGCAGGCTCTGCTGCCCGTGGTGGACTACGAGACCTGCTCCAAGTGGAACTGGTGGGGCAGCACGGTCCGCAACACCATGGTGTGCGCCGGCGGTGACGGCGTCGTCTCTGGGTGCAACGTGAGTGTGGCACTGCAGCGGGGTGGTACCACTGCTGCAGATCCTGCCCAGGCTACTGCTGGATGCCCCTTCCCACACACAGCCCCCTTGGCCCTGAGCCTCACAGAGCCAAGCCCCAGTCTCAGCCCGGGCCATTTTGGGAGTCCACAGGGTACATTTTAGGTGGTGGGTCTTTTGGGCAAAGAGCCGCCTCTGCTGCCCCAGGCGTGGGAGTGCCCGAAGAAGGAGCAGGCGCAGTGGGTGAGCAGAGCCCAGGGAGCTGCGGGCCGGGCCCTGCGCTGTGGCAGAGCTCTTACCGGGTCCGAGGTGTGTGAGGTGTCCCTGTCCTCCACAGACCCCTCTGACTGCCAGGCGTGTGGCTTGGGCGAGTGGGCCCCAGCAGGGAGCGAGGTCTGCTTCAACCGCACCATCGAGTTCCTGTCCTGGTCCGAGCCCCTCTCCTGGGCGCTGCTGGCCATGGCTGTTCTTCTCATGCTGCTCATAGTGGCACTGACTGTCCTCTTTTGCTCTCCACACCTGTGGTCAAGTCTGCAGACGGGAAGACGTGTTTCCTCATGCTGGGCTCCCTGGCCTACCCCAGCCCAGAGTAGAATTGACAGGGCCATGGGAAGCACAGGAGGGGAGGGGATGGAACTGTGGTGGCATGTTGGAATACATCAGCCAAGACTCCATTTTCTTCATGCAGAGAGCCAATTCTTTATTCACAAAGCTCAAATTTATAAGAAATAGCAGAAGGCACTGTGTTAAACCTAACTGGTCAGCAATCAGTTCATTGGTCAGTAAAGGCTATTGTGTATGTCTATCAATTTTTCTCTATATAGGTATGTTAACATTTTTCCTTTGTGGGTTCTCATGGCACAAATCTTATTGTTTACACAGGTGCATTTATTTCTCACCCCCAGAACAGATTGCTGTGTTAAAGGAACTTCTCATTCGCAAAATAGCTTCACATGGGAACTTTCAAATTGCTTGTTAGCTGCACTTAAAAGAAATAACAGGCCAACTTTGGCAATTTTAGCAGAGTGAGGCCTAATTTCATTAAGGCCTTTCTTTTGTAATTCTGTCTGTAACAGTGGCAGGTGCTGTGTGGGATGTGGGGTGGACCCATGGCCCACACTGTGTCTGCACACAGGGCGATTCTGGCGGCCCCCTGAACTGCCAGCGTGAGGATGGCACCTGGGAGGTGGAAGGCATCGTCAGCTTCGGCTCCGGCCTGAAATGCAACATGATCAGGAAGCCAACAGTCTTCACCCGTGTGTCTGCCTACATCGACTGGATCAACGAGGTGGGTGCCCCTTCCTCTGCCCCCAGGCAGGGGGTTGGCCACACTGCCCCTGCCCTGCCAGAGGTGTCTCACCATCAGCCTCCCCATGTCTTGTCTTTGGCAGAAAATCAGCTCAAACTGAGGACACAGCATGGAGCACAAGTATTGAGTGTAATAAAGGCAATAAAGCTGAGCCGGTCTCATGTGGTTCTTTCAAGGGGATGTGGTGGAGCACAACCAGGGGGCTGTGTCTTGTGGCCCTGAGCTTCTGCCTGTGTGCTGGGGAGAGCCCCCACCTCGTGCAGGGAGGCTGGGCAGGGTCCTGGGGAGCCTAAGGTGGGCAGAGATCCCAGCTAGGAGCAGAGCCACGGCCATCACCAAGCCTAAGGGTTCAAGGCTTGACTGGTGGTTTGATGGGAGAGTGGCTGGAATCTGGTCTGGTGGTCCTGGGGGGTTCAAGGGAACTTGAAGGGGGGGGGCTCAAGGGCCCCTGGTTGGCCCAAGGAGGTTTTAGGTGTCTTGGCTGGTGCTGGGATGTTTCAGGGGATCTTGCTGCTAACTGGACTACTTGATGGCAGCAGATTGATAAATGGGGGTGTTGAGGTAACTGGCATGGTCCTCGGGGTCATCCTGCAGCCCAGCATATTCCCTCCACCACCACCACCTCCAGCTCACACTCCGTTCTCACCTCTGCCAGGGATGCCCTGGGAAAGGAGCCATGGAATGCAGTCCATGTCATGGAAAGGAGAGGGACAAGGCTGAGCCATCTATACCCAAAGTCACCCCCACCCCAGCCACGGTGCCCACAGAGAAGCAGGGAAATGAACAAGGGGAAGAGTGCAGGGTCACCTTTCCCAAAGGAGAACAGGTCCAGGGGAGATGGATCAGCCCCGGCATCATCTGCACACCCAGATGCTCTGGACAAAACTGGATAATATGGGACAGAGCAGCCTAGAGCCCCACTCCCCTGGGGGATGGAGAAAGGGAATAGAGAAGGAGACAACCATGAGCTCTCAGAAACACCTGAGCACAGGCAAAGCCATCACAGCCACACCCCAGTTCCAGCTGGACCCCCCTGGGGGTGCTCAGGGCAGCCCTGGCTCCCTCCTGCAGCACCCTCAAAGCACTTGAAATGCTCCCAAAGCAGTATGGAAATACTCAGTGACTGCAAAAGCAGATTGGATATTCCCAGGTTCCCTGGGAACCCCCAAACACCCCTCAGCACAGACCTACCCTAAGGTCTCTGCACCTCCCAAGGGTGACTCCAAGGATGCTTTCCCCCTTCAAAATCCAGCACAGATGCAGGACATCTGGCCCAAGGCCATTACTGCAGCAGCTCCTTAAGTACTTTCCCTCAGCACTGGTATTTCAATGAATCCTCATGTTTCCTGCTGTAACTCCTGACTGATTCCTCAAAAGGAGCAGGATGTCTGCTCCATAGGCTGGGACAGCCACACTGTAAATGACCAGACAGACATGACTGAAGGTTCCTACTCTTCCCACTTCAGAGGAACCGTCAGGAGGTGCTGAAATGGCAATGAGGAGATGGAACAGACAAAGAAATGCAGCTAAAGATTTGCTCTTTAATTGCATTTATTAGAAACATTGACTGCAAAACTCATCCCATTTCACTTGAACATCAGACCCTGGTCCCCTCAATCAGTTACTCAGGGAGCACAGGACACAAATATCATGATCAGCAAAGAAAAACACTGAGGCTGAGCATGGCTGCATCAGGATGAGCCAGAAGTGCTCTCCTCTGGCTCTGTTCTCCAGCAAAGGGACTTCCTGCTCCATCCACAACGTTTCCCCTCAGCACAGCACAATCTCCATCTCATCTCCACTCCACAGCACAGCCAGTGCTCGCAGATCACATTTCTCCAGACAAACATCTGGACACACAGACAAAATCCACCGGGAGCACTGACACCAAGTTGTGGTGGGCACAGATTTCCTTCAGCCACAGGAAGAATTTCCAGCACTTGGCAGGGGGCTCAAAGCCCACGTGTCAGTCACACACGAAGAAGAACTTTTTACGGAGGAAATTGAAACATCCTGGGATCTGCTTGTACCTCCCCTTGGCAGAGACAGCGTGTGCCACCTGGGAACAGGAGAGAGGCTGAGGAATGGGGTGCTCTCCCCACCCCTTCAAATCAATGGCTGCCACGCCAAGGTGGCCAAACAACAGGGTGATCCTTCTAAGTCCTCTCTCCATCCACACTGGACTTTTCTGCTACCCATGGAGAACAGAGAAAGTATCTGGGGCTCCTACACTTGTATGCAACTTCGGCAATACTGAATCAACAAGGTACACAAGGGAAGATCAGCCAGATTCATTCCATATCCCTGTGCAATGTGCTCCTCCACCCCCAGGGCAAGCTTACAGGAGCACCCAAATCCCATCAGCTTGGATAGGACAAGCCATGACATTTTTTTGCAATTTCTTCAGAAGGATTAAAGCCTGTATTGCCAGGATTACTCCTCACTGGAGAAACCTCCAGTGATTTTTGGCAGATTGAGGCCAAACACTTTCTTTGCAATTAAACCTCTCTGCAGTACCTTCAATTAGCCCATGCCTAAACTCAACACTCAATATCCTCACTCCTTTTTTGAGTGTAGGCCTCTATGCCCCAACTGATCACACCCCTGACTATTTCCTTCATCAAAAAAACGCAGAAATAAAAAGACATTTACCCTCACTAACATGTTGAGCAGGTCTTCTGAATGGGCATATTGCTCCAGCACACTATCCAGCATTTCCACATACCACGAGCCACTCGACTTCTCCCTCCAGGAGACAAAACCTTCAGAGAAAGGAGAATGTTATGCCAAAACCCATCTGCTGTTCTCATCCCAACAAGTTCCTGCCACTCCAACAGAGCCAGGTTGTACTGAACTGCCCCAGTCTTTGGCCACGGAAGCTCCAACTGTTTAGCTTATTTCCCCATGCCCAGAAAAGGATTTGCACAGGCTGTTTTCACCTGGAAAAGTTGAGTAGGAAACCAAGATGTCGCTGGGTGTGGGCAAACAGGCAACAGCATCAGGCTCATCTGCCTTATCCGATGGAACCTGAAATGGGGTTGCATCCGACTCCAAAGAACCTCCAGGAGTTTCCTCTTCAGGCGAGTCACAATCCACTACAAAGCCTTGATCTCTTTGTTCTGAAAAAAGCAGCAACAAGACAGCTCCTGACGTTCATCTCATCCAAGAGATTCACAGTTGTACATCCAACATTAAGAAAAGATGGGGAAAAAACAGGACAAAGGCCCTAGAACAAAATAAGGTTTTTCGGCTGTTCGACTGCACCAGCTGAGTCAAAGTCATTGGTGGTTTATACAAAATTCCTCACTGTGTGTGAAGGGCTGGAGCAGCCTCTCAGCACATGGTAAGAGAAGAGACAGCTGGTGTGAGAAGATAGCTGGAGAGAGGGACAGTTGATGAACAGAAAGGGAGCCAAAGCTGACCACAGCAGCCTGACCTCCGCAGCCCAACGCTACCGGCCAACACAAAGATTCACCTCCACCACAGGCCTGGATGAAGAACAGTTTGGGTTTTCCTCTCAAACTCGGGCAATTGGACCCATTGAAATAGTTCACAATCTTTTCTATGGGAATGGGTTTTCCATCCGTTCCATAAACGCCTCCAGGAAACTGAATATGGCTCGTCTGCAAGAGGAAAATGCAGGAGCTAGTGACACAGAAGGCAAGGCCAGTTCTGAGGGAGCCCGTTTCCCATCAGGTGCTTCATGGCATAGAGGTACCAGAACAAATCCTGGTGTTTGTGGGAATCCCTGTGCCCAAGTCAGGGTGAGGGGACATCCAGGAGACATTTGAAATGCACTAAAACCCAACAATCCAACTTACATTATCCAATTCATATCCCACATTCTCCAACAAAGGAGTTCTTCATCCTCTGGTACAACAGGCACATGCCATACACCATTTTCCTAAGAATGTCTCTCCTCCTCCTTCAAGAACTGACTTAGAATAAACAGGCTTAATTGCTAATAGCACGTCCCTGTCAGAGCTGGAGAACAGGAAGGTCTGAATGACCACAGCGTGAGGCTGAGTGGGACTTCCCTTCAGTTCCAAATTATTAGCCCAACTTTCAAAATGGAAAACACTTATCCACTGGCACCACTGGATCAGACTACCCTAGAGAAGCTCCTGTTTTCTTTAACCCAGAATAAGGGTCTAACTCTTTGAAACCTACAGTGATGGCAGAACAGGGTTCTGACAGACCACTTCCCTCTCACCCTGTGTGAGACCACAGGCCAGGGAATGAAACCCTTCCCATGCCTAAGGAACAAAGAGAGAGATGGGACAAACTCACCTGACAGCCATGGGAAAGGATGACCACAACACAGCAGTCCAAAGCACTGTGGTCCTGCCGTGACAGCTTCAGCAGCTCCAACACCATCTCCTATGTGGAAAACATCACAATGAGCTTTTTTAACCATATCTCGACCACGGGTTACTGCCAGACCCTGCTCTAATTGCACTGCCATGGATCCAGTCAGTCTCTGCCACAGGATAACATGAGCCCCAAGTACAGCTGGCAAAGGCATTGGCAGAGAGTAAGTATTTCTGCATCTCTGCCCTTATTTCACACTGGCTGTGGTAATCACACAGATTTCTCACCTCTCTACACTCTTTACAACACAGCACCACAAACCAAAGCACATTTCCACATGATTTATCCGCTGAAACCTGCTGCCTGTAACTGGGAGCTGGTGAGTGAGCAGAGAACCGTCTTTTACTTTCAGATGATCAAGTTCCCCCAAGACTTCCAGTAACAGCCAAGGATGGCACAGACAGACATGACACAGCTGTCTGAGCTATCCCAAAAACACAGCCTCACCAAATCCCTACAAACCACAACAGGATTCCACATTCATGCAGTGGGATGAAAACGTGCAAGGTCCTCTCTGCTGCAACTGCAGAGCAACAATAAAGTAAGAGGATGCACATTGTCTCTTTATGGGAGGTTTTCAGTGTGCTGCCAACACAAGACACATCCCCTAAAGAATTCCTGTTGCTCCCAGGGGCTCATCCTGGTGTCAGCAGGACACGGCCAGCCTCACCTGGGCGCTCAGATTCCGCCGGCTCAGGACGGTGAAATGCAAGGCCTTGAAGCGCCTCTCCAGCTTCTCACAGTCGATGTCGGAGCCTTCTCGGGTGGACAGCCCCGAGTCTCTGGAGAAATTGACATTATTGAGGACCAGGCAGTGTCCGCAGGGATCCGCTTTCATCTTATAATCCTGGCAGGGACATGGCACAATTAAACTCCCTCCTACTTCAAGTGCCTGCTGGCTAATCCAGCAGGATACAATGCCAGTGAGGAATGGGAGTCTTTAAAGTGGCTCATTTCACAGCTTTTTCATTTCTCTAGTCCTAGAGATGGGTAGGAGCATCCATTCTCCACACTCCATATCTTCTCATCAGTAGCCAGGAACAAGAAACAACCCACTGAACTGGGGAAAACCTTTGTGGAAAACTGACTGCTACTTTATCTGTGGCATCTTCAACTGCAAGTTGAAATTTCTGGGAAATTCTTTTAGGCATCATCATCAAACCTCACCAAAAGGAGCCAGGAATTTGTGTTATTGCTGTGGTCATCTTAAAGAATATCTGGCTAATAACCCACCCACTCTGAGACCATCGGCCTTGTTACAGGCCCAGAGCAATTGCTCAGGTAAGACAAAGTGAGAACCAGCTCTTCCAGAAATATTTTCTGGAGTCATCTAAGAGGGACAGAGCTTCTGCCCAGTAAGGAACACTTCCAGCTTACTCAAATACTAACCTGGTCACAGCTCCTCTTGCCAATAGCTGAACCTACAACACAAAACAGACACAGGATTCAGCTCACCACAAGAAGACCACACTCCTAGAGTTCACATCTTTCCCAACACCTGAATTTCCCCTTCCCACCACACTGGAAATGAGCCTTTGGCATGCTGTGGCTCTAGGAGAGCCTGGAATGTGGCTTACCCTGGGCCAGCACAGGAGGTATTCGAGGTCTTTCGTTCTCAGCTTGGACTGGGATAGACAAACGCTCATGAGGGATCACATCTGTAATGACATGGGACAAAACGAACAGAGGATGAGTTTGAGCTAAAAAGACTCCACTGCTGAAAGGCAAGACATACAGGACATGCCCTGAGAAGCTGTGGAGGCCCCACTCCTGGCAGTGTTCAAGGGCAAGTTGGACAGGGCTTGGAGCACCCTGGAATAGTGGAAGATGTCCCTGCCCATGGCAGAGGAAGGAATGAGATGAGCTTTAAGGTCCCTTCCAACCCAAACCATTCTGGGATTCCACGATTCCCCCAACAGTCACCTCCACCAGGATAATAAAATGACTTCCCGGACTCTTGCCCAGAGCAAGGGGGATCCCAGCTGCCACCCCCTCCCATGCTGCTGTTTGCCAAAAACACACCACACCCTCAGCACTGACTTTTAGGCTGTTTTCCTTCCCTCAGCTCCAGCTCCACGGGCCGCAGGTCCAGCAGCTGCGGTGGCACCGGCCGGGATTCGCACTCCTGGATCAGCATCTCGGCGAGGTCACCCTGCCCCGTGTCCTGCAGGATGGAGAGGAAGGCAGGGAAAGCCTGCTTCCCTCGAGTCTCCAGGTCAATGATCAGCTGCCGGGCTTGCTCTCCTCGGCTGCCAGCGCTCTGCAGAGGAGAAAAATCCAGAACCGGTGTTCATGCAGCGCCTGGACAGCCCTTCCCACCACTGCGAGCACAGAATGTGGGATCCGTACCCAGGACACGGGGTAAACAACAGCCAAACCGAGTGGAAATAGTCACAGAGACCCCCCAGGAACCACCAGACCCCCAGCCCTGACCCGACAACAACAATGGTCACCACTGAGGGGTCTAGAGGGAAAGGGGGAGAGGGAGCACCCCAGGTGTGGTGCCTGGGGACAAACAGGCACCCCGGGACTGTCACCCATGTATAAGATGGGGTAAAAACACCCCCAGGCCCGTAACCTGTAACCAGGGGGGAAAACAAGACCACCTTAAGGGTGTCATCAGATTGGGATGGGGACACAAAGAGAAACCCCGACACCTGGCACTGCCTAGGGCTGGGAGCAAGAAAGGACAAATGGGGGGGTTCTCAAACATCATATCTGCACAAGGACCAAACCCAGGCCTGGTCATCAGAGTGAGAGGACACAAGGCCATCCTTTTGGGCCTGTCACCAGGACTAAAGGGACATGGAGTTCCCCTATGAGCTTGTCACCAGAGTGAGGGGACCTGGAGTTTCACTTGGAATTGAGAGGACACAGGACAATCCCTTCCATGTCTGTCACTAGAGTGAGGGGACTTGGGGGCCACCCCCCAGACCTGTCACCGGGCTCAGGGGACAATGGGTTCCCTCTTTGGGCCCAAGAGGACATGGAGACACCCCTCTCAGGCCTGTCACCAGGGTGAGGAGACACGGGGGCCACCCTTCAGTCCAGTCACCAGCGCTCAAGGGACACAGGACCGTCCCTCGGGCCTGTCACCTGGGTTCAGGGGATGCAGGAGCTACCCCGCCGCGCCCATCCCGGCCCCCAGGGAACACGGACCCTGCCGGGGCCACCCCCGGTGCCCAGTCTCCTGACCCACCTGCAGCTCCTCCAGCATGGGCCGGGTGAAGATCCCGCGCTGCTCCAGCGGCTCCCAGAGCGGCTCCACCCGCAGCGCCGCCACCAGCCGGGCCCGGCCGCGCCGCAGCGCCCGCCGCTGCTGCTCCTCCATGGCCGCGGAGCGCCGCGCTGCCGGAGCCGCCGCTCCAGCCCCGGAGCGGCCCCTCAGCGCCCAGAAACAACGCTCCAGCCCCGGAGCGGCCCCTCAGCGCCCAGAAACAACGCTCCAGGCCCGGAGCGGCCCCTCAGCGCCCAGAACCAACGCTCAACAACGCCCGGAACCACCGCCGGCCCCTTCCCAGCCCCGCCGGTCCCTCCCCAGCCCCGCCGGCCCCTCCCCAGCCCCGCCGGTCCCTCCCCAGCCCCGCCGGTTCCTCCCCAGCCCCGCCGCTCTGCCCCGGAACCGCCGCTCGCCGCCCGGAAGCGCCGCCGCCTCCCAGCCCCAGAGTGAGACACGGAGTCAGGCTGGAAGAGCCCTGCGGTGGGCCAGAAGGGTCATCCCAGAGCAAACGGGGCAGGATTCCGTCCTTTTGTGGTTTGGTGGGTTTTTTTGGTTTTGTTTTTTTTTTTTTAATATCTCCAGGGATGGACACTCCACACCCTCTCTAGGCACTGTGTCGCTCGCACAGCAAAGAAGTTCTTTCTCATGTTGAGATAGAACTTCCTGTGCATCAGTTCCTGCTCGGTGCTCTTGTGCATCGCTGGGCTCCCCGGAGCGGAGGCTGAGCCCTCCCTGCAGGCAGGGACAGACAGGGGCAGGAATGAGGGTCTCTCTCAGCTGGTCTCCTCTGGAGGCTGGATAGCCCCAGCTCCCTCAGCTTTCCTCAGCAAGGGAGATGCTCCAGGCCCTTCTGCCCAGGGCTGGACACAGCACTCCAGGTGTGTCCCAGGGCTGGGCAGAGGGGCAGGGTCACTCCCTGACCTGCTGCCAGTGCTCCTTCCAGTGCACCCCAGGCCCTCATCGGCCTCTTGGCCCCCAGGACACTCTGCTGGCTCTGGGACAGCTCATTGACCCTGGGACCTCCAGGTCCTTCCTGCAGAGATGCTCCAGCAGGTCACCCCTGCCTGTGCTGGTACCTGGGATTGCTCCTCCCCAGGGGCAGAACCTGCATTTCCTTTGTTGAGCATCATTAAGTTTCTCTCTGCCCAATTTTCCAGCCTCTCAAAGTCCTGCTGAAATGGCAGCACAGCCTTCAGGTGGATCAGCTGGTCCTCCAGGTGTGTCACTCAGTCCCCCAACCCTCAGGTGGATCAGCCACTTCCTCAGTTCCATATCACCAAACCTGCTGAGGGTACATTCCATCATTCTGTCCACATCATTGATAAACAAGTTGATTAAGACTGGACCCAGTATTAATCTCTGGGGAAGCC
Organism: Sylvia atricapilla; assembly: GCF_009819655.1. Classification (NCBI taxonomy): domain Eukaryota; kingdom Metazoa; phylum Chordata; class Aves; order Passeriformes; family Sylviidae; genus Sylvia; species Sylvia atricapilla. The sequence continues at coordinate 5,859,285 of NC_089161.1, forward strand.
AGTGACTGCAGACCTCCAACTGGATCATGCCCTCTGAGCTCTGCCATCCAGACAGCCCTTAATCCACCTCACCACCCGTTCATCCAACCCACATTCCCTAAGCCAACTGCTGTAGGTTAAGCTGAGCTGGAAATCAGGCACCACACAGCTACTCACTCAACTGCCCCCTTCTCTTCCCCTCCCACCCTGGTGGAATGGGAAGGAGAATCAAAGGAAAACTTGTATGTTGAGAAAGTAACAGTTTAATAATTGAAAATAAAGTAAAATACAGTAGTAATGGTAAATTATAACGACAACAAAACAACAACAAGAATAATAATGGGGAAAACAAGTGATGCACAATGCAGCTGCTCACCACCCAATGACTGATGTCAGATCCCTTTCCTGAACCCAGTTCAGATCTTTCCCAGTCACTCTCCCCAGGTTATATACCGGGCATTCTGTGGTGTGGAATATCCCTTTGGCCAGTTCAGGTCACCTGTCCCGTCTGTGCTCCCTCCCAGTTTCCTCTGGGAATCTCCTCACTGCCAGAGCACAAGACAAGAAAGAAGTCTTTGATTTTGGATAAACACGACTAAGCAAAAATCCAAAATGGAATCATACAACATGCTGAGCTGGAAGGGACCCACAGGGACCATCGAGTCCAAGTCCTGGTCCTGCACAGGACACCCCAAGAGTCACATCATGTGCTCAGAAGTGTTCTCCGAATGCTCCCTGAACCCAGACAAGCTCAGAGCCTGTTCAGTGCCCGGCCACCCTCTGGGGGAAGAACTTTTTCCTAATATCCAACCTAAACCTGACACAGCTTCAGGCCATTTTCTGTCAGTGTCACCAGAGCAGAGATCAGAGCCTGTCTCTTCCCCTCAGAGGAAGTTTTAACTGCAGTGAGTCTCCTTCTGAACAGACCAAGAGCCCTCAGCCGCTCCTCTTCCCCTCAAGGCCCTTCACCAACTTCACTGCCCTCCTCTGGCCGCTTTCTAACACCTTATTATCCTTCTTACATTTCGGCGGCCCCACCTGCCCTCAGCATCCCGGGTGAGGCCGCTCCAGTGCGGGACAATCCCCTCCCCGGCCCGATGCCCTCAGGACACAGCCGGCTCTCTCGGCTGCCACCATCCCCACTCCGAACCCAACCGCAGCTCCCGAGCCGCCGGGGCCCGTCCCCGAGGCCTCACCCTGGAACCCGGGGCCCGTCCCCGAGCCCTCACCGCGGCGGCCGGGGCCCGTCCCCGAGGCCTCACCGCGGAGCCCGGGGCCCGTCCCCGAGGCCTCACCCTGGAACCCGGGGCCCGTCCCCGAGGCCTCAGCCCGGAGCCCGGGGCCCGTCCCCGAGGCCTCACCGCGGAGCCCTGAGCCGGGGCCCGTCCCCGAGGCCTCACCGCGGCGGCCGGGGCCCGTCCCCGAGGCCTCACCCTGGAACCCGGAGCCCGGGGCCGCCTGTCCCGGAAGCGCTCGGTCTCCATGGGGACGGCGGGCGGGCGCGCCGGAAGCGGCGGCGCTGGGTGCGGAGGGCGGCCCGTCCGCTGCCTCCGCCCGCGGGCCCCGCCGCACCATGGAGCCGGGACGGGCCGGCTGCCTGCTGCTCCTGCTGCTGCTGCCGGCGCTGGCGGCGGCCGCGCCGGGCGAGTTCGACCCGTACCGCGTGCTGGGGGTCGGCCGGAGCTCCAGCCAGGCCGACATCAAGAAGGCCTACAAGCGGCTCGCCCGGGAATGGTACGTGCTGCCCTTGCACCTCCTCCGCCCGGCCCCGGGAGAGGATCTCGGCGTCGGGTCGGTGACAGGGCCGGGCCCCGCGGCCCGCGGTGGCATGAGCCGCCTCGCCTGGCGGTGCTCCCTCGCAGGCCGGGAGTCAGCCTGGCACACGGAGATGCTCCGTGCCAGCCGTACGTGCTGTAAAACACTCTGGAGTCTGCCTGCCGGGGGGAGAAGTTCGCTCAGAGGCTGCTTACCAGGGGAAAAAGGTCTCCCAGAATCAGGCTACAGGAGGAAAAGTTCTCCTAGAGTCCGGCTAGGGTGGGAAAATTTTCCCGGAGTCTGCCTCCGGAGGGGTTGAAAGTTCTCGTGGAGTCTGGCTATGGAGGGAAAAGTTCTCCTGGAGTGTGGCTGTGGGGGGAAGATTCTCGTATAGTCTGGCTACAGGAAAAAAACTTCTTCCAGGATCTGGTTGCAAAGGGATAAAGTTCTCCCAGAACCAGGGTACAGGGAGAAAAGGTCTCCCAGGCTGTGGGGGGAAAAGTTCTCCTGGAGTCTGTCTACAAGGCAAAAAGTTCTCCCGGAGTCAAGTGATGTGGGAAAAACTTCTTTTGGAGTCTGGCAATGGGGAGAAAACTTTCTCCCTGGGAACTTCTAATACACGAGGGTTGAAGTCTCATCTTAATGCCTTGATGTCCAAGGGCTGTTCAGTCCCTGTGCTGTGGAAGGGGAATGTGTTGGATGCACAGACATCACACCCCTCATGCAGGTGGTGTGTGGTGAGGGGTAGACTTAGGGCATAGAAATAAAATTAATAAACTCGGCTTACCTGCAGCTTATAGAGCCCATGATGTTCTGTGTGAGACATCCCCGAGGCCATGGCAGGAGGTGATTGAAGGAAGAAGCCAGTAGTTATGTAGGGCAGCAGCCAAGGGAGGCATTGCTAGGAAGGAGACACGCTCCGTGTCCTGGGCCCAGGCTGCTGGGGATGGAGCAGACAGAGGGACAGGTCCATAGACACACAGCACACATCCCAGTGCTGCATTTTGGGACGGGGTTTGGGCAGGGACAGCACGTGCTGGCTGTAAAGCTGATCTCAGCCTCAGGAGTGCCACTGCAAGCCCTCTCTGCCCATGTCCTCCTCACCTCCAGAGGCAAACAGCTCCCCACTGACCCCTTCTCCTCTGGTTCTGCCCCATAGGCACCCTGACAAAAACAAGGACCCAGGAGCAGAGGACAAATTCATCCAGATTAGCAAGGCCTACGAGGTAACACATGCTTCCTATAAACTCCTGCTATCATTAAGTGACCTTATTTTTCCGTATGTGGCTTTGTGTTTTTCCAGTGTATTTCTGTGTGGGAAAGGTGCTTGACTAGGTGGAGGTGGACATTACCCACCCCAAAAGTTTGCTCAGCTTGGTTGGCAGAGCCACCGGAGTCACCAGCATGGTTTCTGCTGCAAATACTTTGCTGCAGGTCTGCCTTGTTCTGCCTAAAAAGCCTCTAAAGAAGAAGGAGTGGGTATTCCCCAAGCCCTGCCCTGCTAGGCAGCGTCTTGACAGTGTCACACAAACATAAAATAATTTTTCAGTGATGTAAGCAACGTTCAGCATCACAGGGATTTGGTGACCTCAAATTATTCTTAGCAGTAGTTATTTGCATGTCTGGAAATTGGTTGCTCCAGTTTGTGGCAGCCAAGCCTATGGAAATCAAAATAAATCCTTATTTCCCTGCTAAACAATGCAGAATTTTTGCAGGGCTTCTGGCTGCTCAATGAATCCTCCAGTTTCAAAGAGACACCAGCAAAAGCCACTCCAGAAAAGAGTGTTTGTGCTCAGAACACAGGATGTTTAGACCCAACGAGCTGTTGGTGACAGAAGTGGGTACAGCAGTCTGGATTTAGGGGCTCCTTTTCTTTGAGTTTTGGAGTTTTTTTACTCTTATTTACCACAGCGAGCCAGTAGGATATGCTGCTTCCTTTTTCCAAAATATTTATCCCTCTGATGTGCAGCAAATTCTGCACGTTCCTTGAGCTATTTACTGAGGAATTACAGTCAAGGCACTTTCCCCTCATGGTTTCAGGCAATCATTTCTCTGTCATTTGCTTTCCAGATTCTCTCCAACGAGGAAAAGAGGGCAAACTTTGATCGCTACGGAGATGCTGGGGAAAGCCAGGGCTTCTCTCAGCAGCAGCATCGCCAGTTCCACCGCTTCCATGATGGTTTCTATTTCGATGAGTCCTTCTTCCATTTCCCTTTCAATTCCGAGAGGCGCGACACCTCCGACGAGAAGTATTTGCTCCACTTTTCCCACTACATCAATGAAATCGTGCCGGATAGTTTCAAGAAACCTTACCTCATTAAAATCACCTCAGACTGGTGCTTCAGCTGCATCCACATCGAGCCTGTGTGGAAGGAAGTTGCTCAGGAATTGGAGGCGCTGGGTAAGGATGAGGTTGTTGGGGTTGAGGGTGTGTCCCTCGCCCAGTGAGGCTGCAGTAGTTTGCCTTAAGGTTTGTGTGACCCAGTTTAGACCCTGCAGATTTCCTCAGGGTTTTATCCTAATGCTCTCCCAAACATTCCTAACTCCAAAGCAGGCTGCTGGGCCATGGAGCAGGTCATCAGTTTTCCACTGGGTTGGTATTTGGGTTGCTGGGGATCTTACAGCTGAACCCAGTGCTCTCCTTTTCCAGGAGCAGGAATCGGCGTCGTTCACGCGGGGTACGAACGGCGCCTGGCCCATCACCTGGGTGCCCACAGCACCCCGACCTTGCTGGGGCTCATCAATGGGAAAATAACCTTCTTCCACAACGCTGTCGTCCGGGAAAACCTGCGGCAGTTCGTGGAGAACCTTCTCCCAGGGAATCTTGTTGAAAAGGTAGGTTCTAGCAGGGGTGTCAGATGCTGCTGCTCCTCTCTGCCTGGAGATCCCTCTCTCCTTGGCTGTTTCGGTGGCTAAGCTGTTTAATTCAGGCTCCCAGCTGATCTGTGTCACGAAGCTCCAAACCCTGGAGCTGTCAGAAGCAGTCTCAGCCCACAGCTCTGTAACACTTGTCCTTGAAAAGAGCCGCTCCTGCTACTAAATGGTCACACCAGTGATTGTACTGGTGGCTGACCCCAGCTGTGACACCTCACAGCCACCAGGGCTCTACCCAAGCTATCCCTAGGACAGGAACCTGCTGGATTTCACTTCTCTCCTGCTTTCTTGGCATTTCATCCAGCAAATTAGGGACTCACTACCTCATAGGTCACATGTGCTAAAACTCACTGACACAGAATCCCATTTGTTTTGTCCACTTTTCCTTCAGACCTTTGAAACGAACTGGTAATGAGCCCTTTCAAAGTCATAAGTAAAACTTGCTAACTGATATAATTTCAGCCTTCTGGTGATTTTTGACAGAGTCCTAAAAACACCCACCACCCCTGTGATGTGGCTGGGTCAGCCCCCACAGCACCTCACCTGCCTGGCCTCTGCCTGTGGCCTTGTTCACCTCATTTTCCCTTGGGATCTTTACCAGGAGTCACCTTCTCCAACAGACTCTTGGCTTGTCTTCTGGGTATTGAAGTGATTGGACTTCTCACCCCAAAAATAGGGATAATTTCCCTTTCTACAGTAACTGCTGCCATTTGTGTCTTTTCTGAGAGTTTTCACAGCTGAAACTGAGCAGGTTTAATGGAGCTCTCAGGTGCCTTTTAACCCTTGGTTTCCCATTTTTCATATATATAAAGAATACGGTCCAAACAAACAGGAGAATAACAGTTTTGTTGGCATTGACTTGGAATGACATCAGCACAGGCTGCAGTAACTAAGGGCTGATGTGGGTTATACCCACACCTCCGAGGTTCCAGCCTGGCAGAAAGGTGGCTAATATTAATGAGCGAGATGGCATGATCAAGTGTGTCTTGAAAAATCAAAAAGGTTTTAATAAAGAAGGAAAACAACACAAAAAACAAGAGCAAAGCAGAGCACAGTACAGATACAAGTCTCCTACTTGCTACAGCAGCTCAAAAAGCATGGAGTTTCTTTGTTCTCTCTTTTTAGTACTAACAGTTGAGGTGAGCTTTTTGGCCCTTGGCCCAATGAGATGAACAACAGACTTTGAGTTACATTCCCAGGGTCCAGTCCACACTTCTGTGCTGGCTCCGGGCCAATTACAGTGAGAAACCCACAGAACCTTCCAGCTAAACTTCCTAAAATATCTAAAAGTAAACTGAAACACTTTCCCTGTTTGGAAGCACCTGCTGGAGGTGTAAAGAATGCATCACCACAGGCTGAGGCAGGACAAGAGTGATGGTTTTAATTCACTCATTAATCAGAAGTATATATTGGAAAGACCACCCCACAGTCTGCTTCCTGCAGCACCTGGACAGCCTTTCCAGGTTCAGCCCTCCTTCAGACACCTTGTTTCAGGGCATTGCAGAGATTAAATTAACATTCTGCTTCTGTCTAAAGATTACAGATAAAAACTACGTCCGCTTTCTGTCCGACTGGAGGAAAGACAACAAGCCCCACGTGCTGCTGTTCGATCACATGCCAGTTGTGCCCTTGTTATACAAGGTAATGCCATTTCTCTCACTTCATTGTTGATTTGCTTATCAATCCAGGTGTTCCAAATTAAAACACGCCCTTGCTGTGAGCAGACATGGACTGATGCCTCCAGACACCACTGACTGGTTTGAGGAGGGCAAGGTGATTTGTGCAGGTTGTAAATGACGTGGCCAGGTGACCAGCTTTGTTAGGAGTTTGTTTCTTTGTCCTGACGCAGTTACCCTTCATGGGTGTGAAGGTGCAGGTGTGTTTCAGAGCTAGCAACAACACAGGTGCACAGCCTTTGTTGGGAATGAGAGATGTTTGTGGTATATCTAATTTGGGTTGCTGAATATCCCATTTCCTAAGAAGCCCTTGCTACCCTACAACATGTCAGGCTGTAAATAAAGCTGTGGCTCTGTGGAGGCTCCCAGAAAATGACTAGGATGACACAAAACTTGGTTCAGTGAGGGAGAGGAAGGGCTTGTACCTCTTACAGCACATCTGATAGCATTCAAACAGTGGGATGTGTTCTTGGAGCAAAATCTTGGGGGGGGCAGAAAATGCTTACTCTGTAACATAAACACGTGCTGGGGATTTCCTCCCACCCAGCTGACGGCCTTTGCCTACCGGGATTACCTGTCCTTTGGGTATGTGTATGTTGGGCTCCGAGGCACCGAGGAGTTGTCCAGCCAGTACAACATCAACGTCTACACTCCCACCATGATGATCTTCAAGGAGCACATTGACCGGCCCGCTGACGTTGTGCAGGTATCGCTCAGAGCCCTCTCCAAGAGCTATGGGAAAATGGGCACAGAGCTTTTCTGACCGAGCTGATGATGTGGGGTTGGTCAGTGGTGCAGTTTGGAGGAAGAGTGTTTGTTCTCAGCTTTAACTCAGGCTTTGGAGGAGAAGAGGGAGTATTAGGACAGGGGGAGCTTGGGCCACTCCAGCCTGTTGAGGAGGGGGTACACATGTAACTTCCAAGTACTGGGGTCTCTAAACATCATGGGTGATTGCAGGGAGGACCACAAGGGCTGGCAGCCTTGTCCAGGAACATCCAACAGTTTTTCCCTCCTCTTACTGCTCATTTCTGACTTCTGCTTTCTTGGTCTTTGCCAGGCACGAGAAATGAAGAAGCAGCTCATTGATGACTTCCTTTCCCAGAATAAGTTCCTCATGGTAGCCAGACTCACCAGCCAGAGGCTGTTCCAGGAGCTGTGTCCTGTGAAGAAGTCTCACCGTCAGCGCAAGTAAGTTATGTGTCCCCGTTTTGTTTCCTGAGGCTCTGGGGCTGCTCCTAGAGTCACTTTTGGTTTGATTCTGAGGGAAAAGAGCAATGACTGCATTGGATCATGCTCAATGTCCACACTGTCAGAGAGGTTTCTGGCTCATTGAGATGTTCTGGCAAGAGGAAAGGAGTTGGCCATTACCTCTCACCTCCGAACTGACTCTTAATCCCACATCTCGTTGTGTCACCCAGGCACTGTGTGGTGTTGCTTACCGGGGAAGGAGAGAAGTTTGCTGAGGCTTATGAGGCCTTTTTGACTTTTGCTGTGGCCAACACAAAAGACACGCTGAAGTTTGTGCACATCTACAGCGATCGGCAGCCGGAATTTGCAGACGCCTTGCTGATGGATGAGGAGAAGTATCACGGAAGATCAGCTGTGAGGGTTTCCTTTTATTTTTTTAATCTCTTCTTCTCTTAGCCTGTCATTTAATTGATGCTGTACCTTGATCTGATGCCTGATTCTGGGTAGTGGTTTGAAATGAATCATAGAAGAAAACAAAAGCCCCTTTCTCTCTGACATCTGCTATGCTTTTGGCTCATCCAGGTCGTCATTCTGGAGAGACGCAATAACGCAGGGAAGATCGCCTATAAAGCCTTGGAGGAGGCCTGGCAAGGCAGCAAAGAGGACAACTTCATCCTCCTGGATCTCCTGGACCAGCTGAGGACAGACCCTGGCCTTCTCTCATCAGAGACTGTTGTGGCAGACCTGAATGACGAGCTCGCTCCCGTAAGTGTACAGCCTTTCCAGATGCCTGACATCCATGTTTCCTTTGTGAACAGTCCCATTATGGTTGTTCAGAGGCATTATTTATATTTTAAAATAACAAGGCAAAACTCCTAGAAGATTTCTTGCTTACAGAAGGAACTCATGGCATGCTCTGAACCTGCTGGAGGTCTTTATAGCAGTTTTGTCATTTAGGTTTTTGCTTTTCATTCCTTTCAAACAGATGTTCCTTATCCGATGGTTCTACTCCACACTGGACTACATCTCGGACTGCTGGGACAGTTTGTTTCACAGTAACTGGTACGGATTGGGCATCCATTGTTGGTATTTACTGCTTCCCTGTCACTTTATTTTAAAACAGATCCAGTTTTAGCCTCCTTTTGGGTGGGAGCAGGACAACACTCAAAAACATGATGGTCTTTAAGACCCAAGAAACAAGCTGAAACTGTGCTTCTGGGGAAGGCACACAGTGTTATCTGACATAGGCAGAACGGAAATTGAGGCAGAAAATGTGAACTCACAGGCCTGACTGCTGCTTGCACATCTTCCCCTCAGGCGAGAAATGATGCCACTCCTGTCCTTGCTCTTCTCCGCACTCTTCATTCTCTTTGGCACTGTTATTGTTCAAGCTTTCAGGTGAGTGCACACCGAAATGCTCTCAGGTTTGGCTCCTCAGTCCAACCCCTTAAACACATAAAATCACCTTCCTCTGCAGTGATTCGAGTGACACAAGGGACACTCCACCCTCGGGGAAAGAAGAAGCGACCGCAAAGACGGAGAAGAACGACGCAAGCTTCAACAAAGAGAGTAACAGGTTCCCTCTCTAACTTCTCCAGAATGTTTTCTGCAGAAACGTTGTTTGGGGAGCACCTGTGCAGGGAGGGTTAGTGAAGAGCAGAAAAGTGCTGAAGTTGCACATAGTGCAGTTGTTGTGCAGGGCAGTGCAGGCACAGCCAGGACCCAGCCAGCAAGGACAGGGGGACACTGATCTGCTTATTAAACAATTCCCACTGAGTTTGCCTAGACAGCATCCTCAGGGGATAGGAAAAGGTCTGACCCACTCGTTCAGGGAAGTGCAAACCAAGCCATTGCACCAGTTACACTGGCTTCTGTTACAGGGCACAGGGATGGCTCAGCATAACAGGCTGGCACTTGCACTCACAGTTTCTCCATCCTCAGTTGCTCCCAGTCCCTTTCCCCTCTTTCACTTGGTCTTTTTGTTGCAGCAGGATCCCCAAAAAGGGCTTTGTTGAGGTGACTGAGCTAACGGACATCAACTACACCAGTAACTTGGTGCGCCTGAGGCCAGGGCACATGAATGTCGTCTTGATCCTGTCCAACTCCACTAAAACCCCCCTGCTCCAGAAGTTTGCCTTGGAAGTCTACACGTTCACAGGGTAGGCTGGCCCCTCTCCCGGGCTTCTGTTGCTGTGTTAACAACTTGTGTGATGCTGTGAGGGGTGGGGTTGGCTCCATTGCCAGGAATGATTGCTTCTGGTGAGCAAAGCAGCCTCTGCCGCCATCAGTGGCAGTGAGCCACCAGAAACCAAGAGGCTGTTCCCTGCCAGACTTGGTGATGGTGGCCAGAGGGGTCAGGTGCCGGTGCCACTTTGGCTGTACCCATGTTTTGACAAATAGAAAGCACAACAGTGCTGCATACACTGAGCTGCAAAAGAAGCTGCAGCAACACAGCACTACCCTGTCCTTGTTGACAATTCCTTACCTGTCCAGTAGGAATCCAGCCAGACCCAGGACATGTGCTAATCCCACGGTTTTCTCTGCTCTTCCCCCAGGAGCAGCTCTCTTCACTTCTCCTTCCTGAGCCTGGACAAGCACCGAGAGTGGCTGGAGTATCTGCTGGAGTTTGCACAGGATGCAGCCCCCATCCCAAACCAGTATGACAAGCATTTCCTCGAGCGTGACTACACAGGCTATGTCCTGGCTCTGAATGGCCACAAGAAATACTTCTGCCTCTTTAAGCCTCACAGATCAGGGGACGAGGGGGGAACCCTGGGATCATGCGAGGATTACAATGCTTTACAACATGCAGAAGCCAGAGGGAAATCCTCCTGCAGCCCGGGATCTAGATCCATTAAAAACAAATTACACAAATTGTCCTTTTGGATGGAACGCCTTCTAGAGGGTTCCTTACAGAGGTTCTATATCCCCTCGTGGCCCACACTAGACTGAGGGATTTTACAGAGATTCTAAGGGGACAAACTTTTTATGAAGATGACAAGGGACAGCTCTTTCCAGGAATACTCAAACAAGCGTGATGAATGGACCTTAGGTTTTAGATGAACTCTCCTGGGGCCGGCAACTAGAACACACCTCCTGCGTCCGGAGCCCGGGAGCACAACCAAGTGTATCCATGTGCCCTCCACCGCCCCGCCGTGCGTTTGGACGCCGTACAGCAGAAGAGCCAAGAAGTCTGTTTGGCCCCTCTTGTCCTGCCACATCTGCCTCCCGAGTCTCCCCCATCCTACCTCTTGTTTTACCTCGGTTGAAGAAATCCGTGACTTCCCTGGGTCCGGACCAGCCGCGGCCAGCAACGCAGGCCCGGTCGTGGTTCTCCCTCCCTGTCCCCGTGTGCTTAGCCCATGGTGCATGGTGTAACTCTGGCAAGACCCTGCAGACCCTCCAGGCCCTGCCCTTCCAAAAGGCCTCCTCCCACCAGGCAGTCGTGCTCTCTCGGCTTTCCCCATGGTAAGTGATGCAGAATCCGGTCAGGAGCATCTCCCTTGTAGCAAACCTTAGCTGGGACTCCCCTGTGGTGTGGGCTCGTGGGCGATCTGCATGTTTCATGCTCCTCGTGTCATGGTTCCACCCTCAGCTTTTGGCTGAACAATAACAGGGAGGGAAAGGGCACGGCCGGTAAATACTGTCAAAGTGTTGAGCCATTTAAATGTCACCTTGATTTTTTAGATGCCTTTTCTGCTTCTGTTGATTTTAGACGATGTATCCTAGAGCCATAACTTTACCTGCGTCCTCAGACTGTAGGCGTGAGCTGCTATGAGCCAGTAGATGTGTAAAAAAACTCTACGTAGCTGCCAGGGAGTCACCTGGGCTCCTTGCAAACACTTTTCCAGCTGTAGTACAAACCAACCTTTGTATCAAGGAACCTTCCTTTGTATCAAGGAACCTCATCCTTCAACGATTGTATTCTTGAAATGTTGCCCCAGAAGTGCTGTATCATCAGACCGTTGCGTGCGTGTGAAGCTCCTTTGGTTTAGTCGGGGGTTGAGACGTTGGGTTTCAGCCTCTCACCCGTTTCCTTCCTGCCCCAAACCTCCGTTTCTCCACACTCAGGCTGCTTCCGTGGCTTTGTGTTTGTTTGCTTGGGTATTTATTTTGTCTTTTGGAAGCGGTGGGGGTGTGTGAGGTTAGAGCAGCTGTACAGCCCTGGGTTTGGACAATGCTTTGCTGTAGCAGTGCCCCAACAGCTGCTTCCAACACCACAGGGAATGGGTGGCCCTGGGGAAGGCAGAGGGAGGACAAGCAGCAGCCTCATGGCTGCTTAACACTCCTCAAGTGTCCAAGTGAGGCAGCAGGGCTTCTCTTTGTGGCCAGGACTGAAATCCTGTGAGGTTTGTTCTTTTTCACCGCTCCAGGACTGACACTGGCAGCCAGGCCTCCTGCTTCCATGGATCTGGAGCCCTGTGGTACTGCCAAAGAACAGGGATGGGGGCCAGTGGCCTTTGCCACAGGGCTTGAAACCCAGAGCACTCAGTGAACAGTGGTGTTAATTCCAGACTCAGCCCTCATCACCTTAGTTACCATCTTAGCAGAGCAGCCAGTCAGTAGTCCGTGCCAACCCCTGAGCTAGCTGCTGATCCCACACAGAAGCTGGGAATGCTCCACGTTGCACTCCCTACACACCCTAATTGCTCCCAAAGCCTTGCCTCATTGCATTTCCCCATCCTGGGAGCAGATTGGCCTGCTCCAACCCCCACAGGTAACTCAGATCCCCTGTAAAACGTGCTTCAAATAAAGGCTGCAATGCTACAAATGATCCCCACGTGAGGTTAATTAATTCCAGCCCAGTGCACTCTGGGCTGCAGAATGAGGCACTAAAGTAGAGGAAGAGAAGGAAGGTGAGGTCTTCTCCCTGCCCAGGATCTCCTGTGAAGCTCCTGTGAAAGCACACAGGCAGCACTGACAGAGAGCAGAGACGGAGTGAAACACCAGCCTGATGCTTCTAGACTTCACTTCCACCTGGCTGGAGCAATCACCACAGCACTCCTGCACTTCTCCCACAGCTTGCCATGCAGGATGTGGCTGGAATAGGTTTTAGCCCTGCAGAAGGCTCCACATAACGTCTTAAACATTTGCAATAGCAGAAGAACGCTCTCTTGATCTCTGCTGTCTCTTCAGCTGATCAGAAACAAGGAGAAAACCCTCAACTCATTAAAAAAGTGCCTAGTTATGCTACAGCGAGGGAATTCAGCCCAACCCTGAGGAAGGGGAGAAGGCTTTGTGGCCTTCACATCCATTGTGTGTGTTGCACGCTGCCAGAATCCTTGGGTTTATCTTCTTTTCAGCACAGGTAACCTCCCCTTTCAGCCAGGGCTGAGCTGAGGGAGCGCTTGCAGCAGTCCACCTGTGCTGGCTGCGGCTGGACAGGAGCACAGCTCCTGGATTTTTATGGAAACTTTTGCCTGGGTTGAAGGAAAAGCCAAGCTGCTCTGACCCCTGGTTTAGTTGGCTGCAGTGGCACTCCAGGTGTTTACTGTCTTGAGACCACGGTCAGAGCTGCTTATCCCAGGACGTGCCCTCTCCCAGCAGCCGTGGGCCGTCACCCCCATCATTTTCTGAACACTTGAGATTCTGTTCCATGCGTGGTGATCGTAACCCAAAGACTGAGGAGATTCGGTCCTAGTGCACTTTCCTAGTGAGATGTGAGCGATGGCACAGTGCTCGGAGCTGAGGAGAAGGGATACAGGCCCCAGAGTGGAGGTTGTTCCCAAACTCCTCCCTGTCTCTTGCCCTTCACCCACAGCAACCAGGAGCCAGGACACGAGCGCAGCCTGACAAGTAGGACTGAGAACTAGGTACCTATTTTGCACTTTTGATACTGGGAGGGGGGGAATTAACTTATTTGGCAAACTTGTCTTTTTTATTTTGGGGGATTTTTGTTTTTGTTTTGGTTTTGTTTTGTTTTTGTATTTGTGAACAGGCACTGATGTCATTTTGTTTTAAGACAATTACAGGTTCGCAACCAAAATAAACTATTTTAATGTGTGATGAGGTGGCTCTGTGTCTCCATGTACAAACTAACCTCACCTTCATGTCCTCTCAAATAGTTCAGGAGCATTAAACCACTCCTGCCATAGGAAACTCCAGGTTATTCCACCAGCAGGAAATCTAGTCAAATATCTCCCTACTCTGAGCTGAAGGCTCAGGCTCCCTTCATGTCCTCCCTTCTTCTACATTCATTCATACATACATTCATACATTCCTGCAACATCCTGATGGTACAAACCTTTTACCAGTGACAGTTTTTCCAGGAGCGCTGTAAGCTGGGTGAATCATTCCAGAGGCAAAATGGCATTAGCCTCATTTATCCCTTTCCTAGGCCAACGCCACAGCTCCAGACCCGTTAAATGGGATGTCAAGCCTGTTCCCTACAGTTTCCCAGCTTAAAAGTACCTCTTCTAATGGTAAATGGCATTTATTTCATGCTGCAAAGCCCATGCTGGCTGCTGCTGGCTGAAGGGAAGGGGAAAGCTTGGCTGAGGACATGGAGTAGTAGCATTGCCCCAGGGCAGGTGGGAACTGCCCTCACAGTGTCTTCACTCCTGGGAGGACACACAGCATCTCAAACAGTAGGTTTGCCCCCAGGAGGGCTGTATTGCCTAAAAAAACAAGACAAAAAAAGGAAGAAATCTCTGTATATCCAATGGCACTTGTCCTGCCCTCAGGCATCTTCAGACTCACCAGAGACATCGTACATTGGTGCGACTTCCACAAGGTCACACCCCACTATGTTCAGGCCTTTGCAGCCACGAATAATCTCCAAAGCCTAGGAGGAAAATGGATTTGGGATCAAGAAACACATCTGACCTAGCAAGACTGGTCCAGGTTCTACTTTCCCCATATTCCAGTTAGGAAACCAAACCTCTATGGACCAAATCATATCAGTTCCACGTTTCCCTTCCTCCTCGCCATGAGGATACACTTCCTGGCCTCTCTAAACTTCCATTTTGCTGTGCTGTGGAAACGACCTCCTTTAAAAGTAGCAAACTGTCCCTTTCCTCCGGGAAGGGCAGCAATGTCCCCCTCACCTGCGCAGGTGTGAGCCCGGCTATCTCTGGGGTGCCGGTGCCCGGGGCGTAGGCGGGGTCCAGCCCGTCGATATCGAAGCTGATGTACATTGGCTTGTCCCCCATCTGTGCCCTCACCTCCCTCATCAGCGGCTCCAGGGACTTCATCCAGCACTCCTCAGCTGGGACCACCCGGAAACCCTGCGGGAACACACACAGGCACCTGCTTAGGGAAAAGGGGGAGATGAGGAACCTCCCTTGCCCTGCTGGAGAATATCTACCAGGAACAACCCTCATTCCAGGGCGAAGCTGCAGAAGTGCACCTGGAAACACCTTCCACTCCCCACACACATTTTCTAACCCTCCTCTCAGCTGACACTCAGTGAGCCGGGAGCGCTTGTCCTGCAGACAAGCCGCTGGCATAGAACGAGAGGCAAAATTAATGCATTTATTTCCCGGTGGAGCCAAGTCAATATTACTGAGGTGGTATTTACGGCAGGGAGAGTACACAGCGCTCGGCTGCGGATCAGTTTACCTGTTCCCGGCAGTACTTGTGTGGGTCGGGGTCATAGGAGGAGCCTCGGATGCCGATCTGCACCACGCGGCCGCAGTCCAGCAGCCCTTCCTCCACACAGCGCCGGAACGGGCTCCCGTGGTAGATCCTCTCCCCCAGAGCCGTGTCTCCGGTGTCGGTGTGAGCATCCACGTGCACCAGTCCCACGGGACCGTGCCTGGTCGAGACAGGGTGGCCACGTTAGTCCTGTCCCGTGTTGGCATGCTGGCCCTGCCAACAGCAGGGACAGCAAACCAGGAGCCTTCCTGAGGCTTTTTCCCAGGTCCTTTCTCCATCTCCAGGTTAGAAACTTACTTTGCTGCCAGGGCCTGCAGGATTGGGTATGTTATGGTGTGATCTCCACCTGCAAGAGGACACAGGGAAGAGGGGAAATACACTATGAGAGCTGCTCAGCACTCGTTACTTTTTTTCCCCCGAGTAATTTTTTCCCTCTTTGCATTTATCCTGCACTTATTTATACGAGACTTCATTGCCAAAACAAAACACTTCCAGGTGCAGTTTGCTTCCTCTCACCTCTCCTGGGTCCTCTCTTCTCCTGGTCTTCCTTCTAAGGAGGACCAGATATGCAGGACTGCCAGCAGGGAGAGCCTGTGGAGCAGGACCCCTGATTTGGCTTAGAATAGACATTTGATCAGCTTCTGAGGATGCTGTAACTGGTGACTTGCCCCTCGATACTCCACACACTCACTGCCTTCAGCGATGCCAAGCAGTAACAGCTATGAACTTGAACGTGCACCCAAATCAGGCCTCGTGCAAAGCTGGTGCTCGCTCAGCTGGAGGGACACAAGGGACAAAACCTGCCCTTGCTTTGAGTCCTGCTCAACAGGACACCAAAAACACGGCACTGCTTGTATTTACAGACTGACCCATCCTCCTCGTTTTTGACCCAAAGGCATCACAGAACATTCTGTTCAGCGGAGAGCCTGTGAATTTACCCATGATACAGCACAACAGCCCAGGCAGGGGACGGAGTCATCGCTTGCTTTCTGCCAAGGCTGGGTTGAATGACGGCAGGAGGAGCAGAGGGAGTCTGACAGAGCCAGGCACAGCGGCAGGACAGGGAGACACGGGCTCCTTACCCAAGGTGAGGGGCACACAGCCCAAGGCCACGATGTCCTGGTAGGACTGGCGGATGAGGCGGCAGCTGTCGGGCAGGTTGTAGAGGTTGACATCCACGTCCCCGATGTCGGCCACGCGCAGGGAGTCGAAGGGCGCGGCCCCGGTGCTGCCGTTGTACCTCCTCACCATGGCGGACTCGGCGCGGATCTGCCGCGGGCCGAACCTGGGTGATGGCACGGCGGGGAAACACCACCAGGCATTGCTCCCAGCGCTCCTCTCACCACTGCAGAGCCGTGCCCCATGGCCAGAGGGAAGCACCGGCTCCCCTGGCGGGCCTTTACCTGGCTCCCGGCCGGTTGGAAGTGCCTGTATCCAGCGGAACACCGACAAACGCCGCATCCAGCCCCTCTGCTGACGCCTGCACGGGAAGCCTCATCATGGAGCAGACCCCCACGGGCCGGGCCACGAGCAGGGCACTGGGGGGTATGTTGAACTGAGAGCTGCAGCAGCGAGGGGCTCTGCTCCCTGGGGCCAGGGGCTGGAGGAACCCTGCAGACGCACTGGCTGGGGAGCTGAAGGTGGCCAGAAGGGCCGGGGGCCGCACGCTGTGGTGTGAGGCTGTCACCAAAATGGTCACAGCTGGCTTGGGAGCGCAGAGCCCAGCTCCCTGGGGCAGCAGCTGCCTGCAGGCAGCCCAGAGCAGAGGCCTCATCCTGATCCACATGCTCCCACCCTCTGTCCCACCGGGAATGGAGTGAGGGGTGCTGTGGAGCCCGTTCCCAGCTGAGGCAGAGCGCCAGCTGCCTCTGCCAAGCCTCCCTCCAGGGATCAAAGTGCACTGGACACTCCACTGCCCGGGCGAGGGCAGAAACCCAGCCCAGCCTGCACACTCACCCTCCCAGCCACCCCCTTTCCCAATGGCAGAGTCCTGGCAAACACTGCGAACAAACACGGCAGTGAGGGACAAAAGCCTGTGCAGGGATTAGCAGGACAGGGCAGGAGGGACATGCTGGGAGATGTCCCAGTTTGCTCCCCTCAGGCATTTGCACACAGACAGCATGGCAGCATTTGTGGCATTAACAGCCTGTACTTTTAACCTGCACTCCACAAAAGCACCCAGAATGCTGAAAAATCATAAAAATGTCTCGTTAGCAGAAGGCAGAAGGGAAAGAAAACAAAAGGGAAGTCTGACCTCAGCAGAACCATGGGGGAACAAAATGCAAGCACAGGGGAAGCATTAACAGGGATTTAAGGACCAGAGGGACAAGCTGCAGGATGAGCATTTTAGACTATTTTTGAGGACAGAACTGAAATGGTTTCCGGGGGAAGCAAGTTTCCAACAAGTCAAGTTCATCAGGGCAGATAAATCCCTGGCTGGGCAAATACAAACACACTTGATACTGGATGGCTCCAGCCCTAATTCTGTTCCCTACTTATACAGAGACTGGACCTTGGAGAGAGAGGGAAAGGCACAGGAATGATGTTCATGGCAGAAAAAGGGCGCAGAGTAGAGATCCTCCACACAGCAAGAGCATTTACTCCTCCAAAGACTCCAGAGTGTCCAGGGCATGGGAATTGCTGCCAGACCCAGGCACACACAAAGCAAAGGCAGCAGAAACACTGCAAGAGCTCAGTAAGGTAAGAAACAACAGCGCACACTTTGGTTGGGTCAGATCAATGTCACAAAGGTCTTTTTCTGCAAGTTTTCCCCCCAAGAGCTCATTTCCCCCAGTTCCCCAGGCTCTGTGCTCTTTGCTGCACCAGAACAAGTGCTGTACCAGAAGTTCTGCTTCTGTGCAGAACCCTGAGCACAGGTTACCCTGTGATGATTAGGGGTATTAGCCATTGTCATCCACTCAGAAACTGCAGGAGCAGCCAGTGATTTACCATGCAGGAGAGTATAAAACACATCCCCAAGGCAAGGACTGTTCCTCTTCGGGAAATTCCACTTGGAGTTCCACAAAACACTGTTTTCCACGGTCAGCAATGGAAAGAGCTGAATTCGCATTTAAGACACCCCGGAACCAACGCTCCACAGCCCAAAATGGATTAAGAAAACCCACACAGCCACAGAAGTTTAATTTATTATGCAACAAGCATAAATAACTTTCTCCTCAAGTTCCTCTAAACACAATTATAGCCATGAAATTGAATGCTGTTTCATAAACACGGCTGTTGTTATTTAGATTGATGTCTCCCATTCTCCCCACCAAAGGGTATTATTTCATTGAAGGAAAAACACAGGCAGGTTAAAGAGCAGAGCATCACACTAAGTTCCTTAAGCAGGGGCTGCTGCACAGTCCCTCACTTTGCTTGGAGCATTATGCCTAACTGGAGAGTCTGACTCAGCCTTGGACCCTGGGGCAGCTGCCACCACAGAGCTACAACAGTTAAGAACAACGATCAGCGGGATTTGAGGATGATGTGCTTCCACTATCCTACGTACAACTGTGAGGTTTTTAGTGCTGCTGACGCTCACGTTACCAGGCAGCATCTCATCAGGAACTTTTCAGTCTGTCATTTCATAGCTCAGAAGAACATGAGTTTCAAACCACCCTAGTTTGTTCTCATGAACAGAGACTGCAGGTCCCTTTATCAGCTTGGATCTGTGTGTTGTTTAAATTGTGATGTCTCTATGTAAAGTGCAGCCAGACACGGCCTCCTCCCAGCCACCTCTCTGAAAGGAATCTGCTTCACTCAACACACAACTTACAAGCCAATTCCCAAATGGGAACAAAACCAACCACGTCCCTCTGGACACCTGCAAGGTCCATACAACCCTCCCCATCAGAGGGTAGGAAGCAAGGGCATCTCCTCTAGCAGGGACAGAAAAGCAGAGTGGTTAACACTTGCTGGAGAGAAACTCAAGCTCCTAAACACAGGCCTGCAGCTGGTTCCCTAAAGCACTACAGGACTCCAGACAGACAGAAAGGACAGGTTCCTATGTGCCTTCAGAAAGTGCCATTTATGTGGGATGCTTGTGTTCCAGGTGGTTCCTTCACCCAGAGTGGCTTCTCCAGGCCAGCAACAGGAATATGGCTGCCCAGAGGTCTTCAAACTCGAGATTTGCCAAAAAGCACATCTTCATTTTGGTTTCTACCTGGCTCTTCTCCGCCAGCCTGTTGGTGAGCAGGGTGGCTGCAGACTGGCAGAGCAGCCAGGCGATCATCTGGTCAGGTTTCAGGGACCTGGATGCTACAACACTGTCACCCCAGAGGCTCAGGTGCAGCACGTTCGCAGCCACTCTCGCAGACAACCTCTGCAAGGGGAAGAGGAAAGGGGAGGGGAGATTAGCTGATGCTGCTGCACTCGGCCACATCACCAGAATGGAGGACTGGCACCTTCAAAACTCCCTGGGCCCCTTCCTAAGGCACCACCCTGTGAATTAGAAAGCTCTTTGAGACTATTACTGTATATATATATATAATGTTGTGTGTAACCCTCCAATGCGAGGTCACAACATCTCCTGAAATCCCTGAAATGACTCAGCACCACTCAGCAAAGATTTTTTTGGCTTTCATCCTTATGTTGTCCTTTGATCCTGCAGTGAGATCTGGATTAACCCCTGCACCTGCAGCCCTCCAAGGCAAAATGATCTGCACAGATACTCCCAAAGAGGATATCTTGAAGGCAACAGCTTCTTACCTTGTTGGGATCTCTCTGGAGCAGCATCTTTATCACCTGCTGCACCTCGAGGGGCACGTGGTCGGGCAGGCTTGGCAGCTGCTCCTCCCGGTAACTTCTGCTTTCCAGAGCCGAGTCCCCGTGGCCATAGAAAGGATTGGGCAGGCCCAGGATTTCGTAGGCAATGGCTCCAACAGCCCAAGCATCAGCTTTGCTGTAGTTGATCACCGTGCCTGGACCAGGTGACGCTGTGATCACCTGCCAGAAAGAGTGGGCTACTCAAATAAACACCTCGAGTGCAGCCTCTGTGCTGAAATTTGAGTTTTAATGCTCAAACCAGCATTTTCCCTGTAATAAACTTAGACACTGAATCCAAAGGTAGGTTGCATCTGAATCTGTGGTGCAAATATTCCCTATTGGCATGCTCTAAGCCTCTGGCACTGCTCAGCCCACTGGGATGCTGGGAGGAGTCTGAACATTGCAGTGAGGCTTTAGCCATTGCCCCGACCAGCATTCCCAGAGTGCCAAGGGCTATCTCCTGCTGCAATTATGGAGAATCATGGAGACCTGCAGAATAACAACCAACACCATGGCAAGGTGCTCTAGGTCCAGCAGACAGTTAAGGGTATCTTGGCTTTTATTAGGCTTATTATCAGAGAAATAAAAAGGAACTGTAAATAATTTCACAACCACCTTGAACTTCAGCCAAAAGCTACTGTTGCAACACAAGGACTGCTGCATAAAACTCTTAATAGTTATATGGAAAGGGGCCTGAATAAAGACTAAAGACTAAATTTGGGATGGAGGGTGGCTGACTCTGCCTTTTAACACCAACTGATTACATTTCACCTGTTAGAGCTCAAGGTGTCAATTTGACATAGCCCAGCACAGATGTTCACCAAGCCTAACTCAAGGTAGGACACAAACCTTCTATGCCTCCAAAACTTAGTCCCAACAGCAGGACAAGCAGAAAACCAGCACCACAAAGCACTGCTACAGAGGGATTTACCTCAGGTGCCATAAGGCAGCCGTTGCCACCCCGATCCACATAGGAGCTGGTGAAGGGCAGCCTCAGGCCGACGTTCTCATCTGCCAAACAGCAGCCAAAGTCAGTGATGACCAGCCAGGGGCAGCCAGCTGTGAACAACACAGTTAGGGTTCAGTTTGGGAGGACCTGGCAGCACAAAACATCACATCACATCAACACCCAGCCTGGTGTCCCCTGCAAACTGACTGAGGGGGCATTCATGAAGACTCTGGGTGAAGATACTCAGTAGAGTAACCTGGTCTAGTGAGAGGTGTTCCTGTCCATAGCAGGGGGCTGGAATGAGAACACCTTTAAGGTCCCTTCCAACCCAGGCCATTCCATGATTTTATGATTCTAAATCCTGAGCCCTGGGAAACAGAGAATCCTCTGTGTCACCTGCCTCTCGGGCTGGTCTCCAGGAAGGCAGGGTGGATTCCAGTGATCTCTGTCTCTCTCCCTGATATTCTTCAGTCAAATTCTTCCACTCCTAATTGCACAGACCTGCCTGCCTCCTATTGCTTCCTGCTGATTTGAATCTCACACCAAAAAGGAGCTCAGGTAATTAAAACTGCTGTTACAGGCTGACAGAAGAACACACTGATGAAAATGCTGCTTCCCTTCCCTGCCAACCCATGTTTCACCATCCCAGGGTGCAGCACTGTTAACCTGGCAATGGGGTAGGATTTTAAGATGCTCCCTGTACTCTTTGGCTTGGGAAAGATAACAGAACCAAGAGCCTGAAACAAAGGCTCCTGCAGCATCCCAAATGTGGTGTTCCCGGATGTTCTAGTCAATGCTGGCTGTGCTCATACAATCCATCACCTCAGCAATACACTATGTCCATGTTAATGATCCAAAACCTCAGCCACAGACAGGATCAATGACTTGCTGCAGTGACAGTAAACACTAGGCTAAAACCTAAACCTGAGATTATTCAAAAGATGCTTTGATGCTTCCTTCCCCAAACACGCAGCTGGGTGGGACTTCCCCGAATACCAACATGACCGAATGACTTCTGTGAATTAACTGGCATTTATCCTCAGGGATCTACATACCAGAATCAAATTCAACCAGAATGTTGTCAGACTTGAGGTCTCTGTGTGCTATTCCATGTCGAACAAGGTGGTCCACACCTTCCAAGAGCTGCAGAATCATCACTGTGGAGAGGCGAACATCTGGAGTGTTCTCCTGCAGATACTGGTGCAGCGTGAAGGGGTAACTAGGCAGAACAAGGAAAGAAAATGGGAATTAGTATCCTGGAGGCTTATCACAGTCAGTTCATTCGCAGTGTTGGCTGATCTCATTACTGATTCTACTCCACCTCTAGCAGTGTGCTCAGACTAGGGGTGAAGTTCAGGCTTAGAAGGGCAGACAAATGGGGACAAACTCCACATTTCTCACTTTAATTTGGGGTAATTATTAAAAAGAACGGTCTGTCTTCATTGTGGAAGCACAGTCAGAACCTCAAGGACTTGGAACAGGTCCTGGGAGGCGTTTCCAAGAGCATACTCTGCTCTCTGGCAGCAGCCCAGAGCCAAGCTTTGCAGGGACAGAGCACCCAAGTCACGTTAACCAGCTTCTCTCCACCTACTTCTTCATCACCAAGAAGAGTGTGCGGCTGTGACCGATCCCTCTGGGGTTCAGGCTCAATGGAAGCACGTCAGGATAGTCAGCAAAGGCTCCAGGCAGCAAAGGGACAGAGGACGTGAACGCTCGGATCACCTGGATTATATTCGGATGAGGCTGCAGCTTCTTCCTCCCAAGGACAGCTCTTCTGTGCAGAGGAAAGACACCACACATTGCACAAATCCCTCAGTTGGTTCTGATGGATCACAGCCACACTGCTGTTATTGCTGGAATTACTTTTCATTATTATGGCCTGTCCTCCACACCAAAGGGTTCCCCAGCAGTGAGCAAACACGTTTGTTCTGCACTGGAGGCCTCATCAGAGGGAGATTAAAGCTGCACAGGGTGGATTACAGGACTGCACGTTAAGCAAATAGTCAGACACTCATCCTGGAATCCATTCACTGAGCAAGAACATGGGCAGCAGTTTCATGGCCCATTTCCCAACCAGCATCTCAGCCCAATGTTTCCCAGGTGGATGCAGAGCACCTGCAGTCTGTATGACCCACTGCAGCAACAGGCACCTCCCAGCACCTTCTCCAGAGCTCAGAATCCACCCCGGTGCCTCCCAGAGCAAACTCAGCCAATCAAGGCCTCACAGAGGCCCTGCTGTAACTGGATTTTCCTATTCACAATGGCCAAACAGGAAATAAGGTGCTTTACCTGCACTACAAACAAAGCTTTGATAAAAACCCTCACACGTAACATGCAGCTTTCATTTTACTCAAGCCTCACTAACCCTTCCATGCTGCTAACAAAGGCAGAGCCAGGAACAGGCTGCTCCTCCATTCAAAAAAAGCTACAGCAACTCTAGAGAATAACACCCAACTGCAATTACTTTGTTAGACATATAATAAAGGTCAACTTCACACTGCGAGTATCAATTTAGACCCTCTATTTTATGGCACAGGCAGGAAGATCTCCCTACCCTGAAAAGCAGGTTACCTATTTGTCTGCAATACAGATCTGTCATCCCCTGAATGTCAAATATCCCTTTGGCTGCTCTACTGCATTCCCAGCCAGCACAGCATTCATTATTCATTTGTATTGGCAGCCGGGTGAATTTGAAATTTAAATCAGGCAATCTGGGCTGTGGACTCCATTGTTTCAAATGGAACAAAAAGATGCATTTCTGAACAAAAAGATGGCTAACTTGAGGTAATTTAGAAGTTTCCATGAGATTTTCCACCTTCATGCTGTTTACTCACTTCCCACTCAGGTGAATGAGTAGGAACTGAGTAATTTCCATTTTCTTTCTCAGCAGTTTTCCTGCACTAAAACAGTTTCAGCTTCCCTGTCCAGCACCCATTTTACATCAAACCAGTCCTCAAACCTCACAGTCAAATTGTGTTACAATGAAATCATTTGATGTTTAATACACTCAAACTGTTACTGATTGCAATGATGCAATTAAAAAGCATCATAATACAAATTTAAATGGTGTTTAAGCGGTGGCTCAGCAAATGCCATCACATCTCAACACAGGGAAGCTAAGACACAGCCACAGACACCCACCAGACCCTGGCAGGACCCCAAATGCTCCCAAATTATTGGTGCACCCTTCCAACCCCCTCTGGACCACACAGTTTAGCGATGCAATTCTCTGCATGCCAACAAACTTAACAACCCCCAGGTTTACCTGCTTTCAGCAGCTATTCTAGAAAGCCCTGGCCACCTTCTTAACAGTGCAAATTCATACAATATTAATCAAGGGATAAAATTAGCACCACTCCATACCTGCGGCCAGAGACAGCTCCATATTCCCCGGACAGGGCAATGCCCGTGGCTGGGACGAGCTCTCGGCCCATGGCATCGAGGATGGCTTCACTGGAGGAACCAGCCTGCAACAACAACACCACCTCACGTTGCTTTCAGCTCCAAAATCATCTGACCCACACACAAGTTGAAAGTAAATAATCCTGATGCTGGCACTGCATCTGGAGCTGGATCGACTGAGAGCAGATTCCAGGACTTCCTTGCCTTGAAAAATCAAGGAAGGCAGTTAACTACCTAAAGAGTTCACCAAGGGAAGCCACAAGGCCTTTATTAGCAGAAAGAAATCTATTTGTCACTTCAAATGCATCCTTGATGGTCAGCAATCCAAACTACATCTTAACCCTCACTTTCAACTTCTAAACCCAAGTGGAAGAGCCCACAGCTAAATGCCAGGGTACTTCTGGAGTCCAAGGGATTCCAGATCTCGGCATTTTGGAAGATTCTCTTGAAATATTCACTTCTCACATCAATGGGGAAAGCCACGTGGATTTTTTTAAACATAGAAGAGCTGCACTGAAGAACTGGATTGTCAAGTCACCTGGGCTGGGAAACACAGGGGCAGATCTTGGACAGTCACCTCACAGCAAGGGGACACAGCAGGCAGGTGACTGTGCACCCTGAGACCACAGACTCAGCAGGAAGAAAAGCCACCTCTGTCCTGACACTGACAGGACGCCAATTCCTAAATCACTGGCAGCAGTTGCTTTCCCCTTCTTAGACCTTTTCAATAGAGCCAGCCTCAGAAAACCTTTTCTTCCCAAAACATCACCTCCGTACCCAACAGCTCCAGCAGCAGCTCTCAGTGCCGATTCCAGAAGATGATGAACGCTAATTACCTCACTCTGGGAGTCTTCACTAACACTCAGCATCTCCAGTGTCACCTACCAATAGCTTTGTTGTGACACACTCATCCTGCACTCCGTAATTAGCGCTTTCAACACCTCACTGTTAAACATTCCAGCCAGAATTCCCCAGCAACAGCCACGGGGGATTCAGCTCCGACTCCTTACCGAAATGTTCCACATCATTTTGATAGCTAAGGGAAAAGCCCCTTTGGGTTGATGCTTCACTACAGGCTCCTCTTCAGCCCCCTGAGAAGCTGAGGCACGATCCTGTTGCACGGCTGGGAGACGGCTGCTCTCCACACGATCCCGAGGACCGGGACAGAAGGGAATAGCAGCTTCGTACACGGCGGCACTGCAGCCCTTCCCGATGGGTTGGCCGATGAGATATTCCTCCAGCTTGAAGCCCTGCCAGCGGGAGGAGCTCAGGGGATCTCTCTGTGGCTTGTTCTTCCCAACAAACACGGTCTGAAAGGAACGTGAACAGAAAAACTTGCTCAGTTATCCCAGCGAAAGGAGGACTTGGTGTTTCAGTGGTGTTACACATCCTGGTGGGTTGGTCCAACACGAAAGTCTCAGACTAACCATTAGACTCAAATCACTGTAACCACATGAAAGATCATCTGCAGGCCACGTATTTTTGTCTGATACAATTTACCCCTAAACCAGTCTTTTCTAAAGGTGCCCTTTTTGAGGGAAGAAGAGGAACCAGGAGGGGGAGTCATGTGCCAATTTAGAATATAAATATATTTTGCCCAGAGAAATTGTAGCTGCCCCATCCCTGGAAACATCCAAGGCCAGGCTGGAAAGGGCTTGGAGCAACCTGGGATGGTGGAAGGTGTCTCTGTCCATGGCAGGGGTGGAATAAGATGGGCCTTAAAGTCCCTTCCAGCCCAAACCATTCCACGATTCTGTAGCTGTGTAGAGAAAAGTTTAACTGAACACTTCTGAAAACAGATGCATTATTACACTTTTTTCCCTCTCTATAAATATATCAGGCAAACAGCATTTAAAAGAAAATCCAATTAAAAGCAGCAACAGGAAAAACAACAGCCTTTTTTGTGGCAGTCGACTGCAAGGGCTGGTTAATTTGAGGAAGAGTGAATCCATGATGGGAGGGAGCTGGAGGAGGAAACCAAGAGATGTGGGAAAACAACACACAGGAGGCTGTCCTGGAGTTTCATCACAGTTCATGATCCTACAGGCCTGGTGGTGGCCCAGCTGTCACCTGATACAAACAAGTCACCTTCTCTGTGAGCTGCAGCCCCAATGCACCGGTGACACCCTGGAGATGTGTCATCACACAGACCCAAAGACACCAAATGGAACAACCCAGCGAGGACAGAGAAGAGAAAGGATCCTCAGAAACTTCATGGAACGTGTCTGCTGGTCGGTGGAGCAGGTGACAGCTGGCTCTGAGCGCCAAAGATCTATTTTTACCCAGGAAATATGTTCAGCACCATCCGTCCCCTGTGCCCTGCCAGCACGGCCTGGCCCAGCACCACAGGGTCCCCGTCTGTCTCAGGCAGAGGGGACAGACCCAGGGATCAACATCAGTGTCCTGGGACATGAGACCCCCATCCCCTCCCTCTGTGGGGGACAGGGAGTGAGGGTCCCCTGCTTTCTAAAGTACCTGCTTTAGGGTGATGAGGGGCTGCTGAGTGAGAGGCTTCCCCAAGACCCTATTTTTGGGGAGAAGGAGGTGCCTGTGGGGCTGCTCCCAGCAGTCCCCAGCTTTGGGGAGGTGCTGGAGGGCTGCTCATTGCAGCACCCCCATCTTCCTTGGGGAGAGATGAGGGGGCTCCCCAGTGTGCCCTTCACAGGGGCTGTCAGGGGGCTCCCCAGAGCAGGGATCCCCCTTTCCTTCAGGAGGGGTGTCTGAGGGGCTCCATACCCCTCCCCTTTACCAGGGGTGTCCGGGGGACTCCCCACAGCAGTGACCCCCCCAGAGAGGGGGGCACCTGAGGGGCTCCTCACAAGAATCCCCCTCCCCTTTATGGATGATGTCTAACGGCTTCTCCGGAGCAATGACCCCCATCACCCCTAATGGGGGCTGTCTGAGGGACTCCCCAAAGCAAGGACCCCTCTTCTCTTCATGAGGGGGCGGCTCTAAGCGGCTGCCCACAGCATTGACACTTAGTGACGTTCATGGAGGGGCGTTCAAGGGGCTCCGCACATCAAGGACCACCCTCTTTCATGAAGGATGTCTGGAGGGCTACGACCCTGTGCCCTTCTTGCGGGGGTGACTGAAGGTCTCCCCCCCAGCCACGTCCCCCCTTCCCCCTCACGGAGGGCGCCCCCGGCGCTGCCCAGAGGGATCCCGGGCCGCTTCCCACCTGGATGTGACGACAGGCCGCCTCAGCCCGGCGCTGCTCCTCCAGGCGCGGCTCCACCAGCCCCAGCGCCATGGCCAGCGCCAGGCACACGCCGCCGCGGCCTCGCCGCGCAACGGCCGCCAGCCCGCCCGCCGAGCCGCGCAGGAAGAGGCGGCGGGCGGCCGGCAGCCAGGCCAGCCAGGGCCGCCATGGCGCGGGCGGCGCGGCGGAACCGGAGAAGGAGCCGGGGCGGGGGTCGGCGCGGGGAGCGCGGGGGGCGCAGGGAGCGCGGCACCGCGGGAGGAGCCGCAGGGCCCGCGCCAGCAGCAGCCGCACCGCCATGGCCGCCGCGTCAGGGCCAGGGGCGGGGCGGGGAGCGGGCCAATGGAGAGAGGCCCCGCCCAGAAACACGCCCACGGGGCGCGAGGCCACGCCCCCGGGACGGGACGGAGAGGGAATGGGAGGGGAGAGGGACATGGAGTGGGGCAGGGAATGGGGCACGGAGCCGGGAAACGGGCATGGGATGGGGCACGGAATGGGGCACGGAGCCGGCAAACGGGCAGGGAATGGGGCACGGGATGGGGCACGGAGCCGGGAAACGGGCAGGGAATGGGGCACGGGATGGGGCACGGAGCCGGGAAACGGGCAGGGAATGGGGCACGGGATGGGGCACGGAGCCGGGAAACGGGCAGGGAATGGGGCAGGGAATGGGGAATGGAGCCTGGAAACGGGCATGGGATGGGACACTGAGCCTGGAAACGGGCAGGGAATGGGGAACGGAGCCTGGAAATGGGCATGGGATGGGGCAGGGAATGGGGCACGGAGCCTGGAAACGGGCAGGGAATGGGGAATGGAGCCTGGAAACGGACATGGGATGGAGCAGGGAACGGGGCACGGAGCCTGGAAATGGGCATGGGATGGGGCAGGGAATGGGGCATGAAGTAAGCCTTGGAGCCAGTGTGGAGTGGGCACTGAACAGGGCATGGAAGGGGACATGGAGTGAGGCATGAAATACCACCTAGAAGGGGCATGGAATGGAACATGTAGCAAGGCATGAAGCAGGATGTGGAAGGGGAGGTGGAGTGGGGCATCAAGCAGGGCATGGAATGGGTCATGGAGCAGGGCACAGAACAGGACACAGAGCAGGATGCAGCCAAGGTAAGGCCTTGTGCAATGCAGGGCATGGAGGACACAGCTGGGAGTGCCTTGGCATGGAGCAGGGCACTGCCCTGGGAACAGCCAGGGCACAGCCCAGTGTGTGGAATCATCAAAGAACAGAATCACAGACTGGTTTGAACCAGAGGGGACCTCAAAGCCCATCTTGTTCCACCTCATGCCATGGGCAGGGACACCTTCCACTATCCCAGTTTGCTCCAAGCCCCATCCAAACCTGACCTTGGACACTCCCAGGGATGGGGCAGTCATAGCTTCTCTGGGCACCCTGTGCCAGAATCCCTTCCTCCCCTGCTGCCCATCCTGTGGAATCAGCCCCACGGCAGAGGCACATCCAGCCTCTCATCCACCAGCATCTCCTAGTCCTTCCCAGCAGGAGTGTTCTCCATCTTCCAGGCAGTATGGATACTGGAGGATGCCCTGACCCAGGTGCAGCACCCTGCACTCGGCTTTCTTGAACCTCATGAGGTTCCCAGGTCACACCCAGCACCCCCCAGCCCTGCCTGGGCTGCAGGACAGCCCCAAGACCCCACTCCCTGTATTTCATCACTTGCTACAACTGCAGGAGATAAACCAGACCGCTTTTATTTGACTTGGGCATGACAGAAATGCTCAACCCAGCCCTGGTTGGGAAATGTAACAAATTAATTTATCATTGTATTATAAATCAGGAGTATGATCAACAAATAGCATTACTCTGGAAGCACAAAACCCTCCAGAAGTTCTCAAAAACTCCTTGTCCTCTTCTTCACCCCAAAGAGAAAAAAAGCAAGGAAAACAAGCTGGGGAGAAATGAGCAAAGGACACACTCAGGGCGATAACCATCCTGTTCCAGCAATCTACCTAATCTGGATTGGCTCACTAATTACTTCCGGGCCTGAAGGACCTTTTCCTTCTTGCTTTCGCTTCTTTTTAGAGCTGAAGGATCCAGCACTTTCCCAAGCAATGGTTTTGCATTATTCAGGAGTGGTTTCTGTACCAAAGCCTGTTTGAGCTGTGCATCAAACCCATGTCCTCCCTTGCCTACAGGGATGTCTGGATGCCTTTTTTTACTAATAACAGGGAATTTCTACAATTTGATTTTGCCATTTCCTCGGGGCAAGGTGGAGCAGGAGTCTGCGAATCAACACTGAATCAGAAGATGAGTCAGAGGAACAGGCAACTTAACAGTATGAACACATTTCCCACTGTGTTGTTCCCAAAAAGTTGCTTAAAGGCTGAGGAAATTGGGGAAAACCATTGTCCCCTGTGCCTAAGGGCAAAGGCTGGTGGTGACCATGCTGCTCAGACCTTCTTCAGGTCCTCAGGGCCAAAGGAGAGTGGCAGCAGCTCCTCCAGCCTCTTGACAATGTAGGTGCCATCTGCCTTGGTCAGGTAGACATCCCAGTCTGTGCCAAACTGGAGGAGGAGAAAGAAGAGCCTGATGAGGGAGAAGAAGGGAAGAACCTGCATTTCTCCCCCAAATTACTCATATACCCCCTTTTTTTTTCAGGTTCACAGGGAGAATCCCCCTCTATTGCATGTATTTTGGGTTGGCTTATCAGCATTGTTTCCCCAGAGGGTATTTTGGGCTCAGATCCTGCGTTTTTACCCCACCTGCTGAATCTGACCATCGAGCAGAGCCCCACAACCCATTAAATATTAACAACCCAAAAACGGGCTGTGGGTGCTGGGATTCCTGCAGAGCAGGGAGACAAGAGCTGGACAGGATCTGTGGGAAGCTCAGCTTTTGCAGGAAAACCCCCATTTTCAGGCTTGGCAGAGCCAGAGCAAGGACTCAAGGGCAAAACCCTGCACCTGGAGGAATAAACCCCCCTGGGGAGGGCAAGCTAATGGATTCCCACTGAACACCCACCAAGGGTTGGAATACCCCTTTCCCAGCAGATAATGGAATTTGAGGAGCCTGGAGCCAGCCCTGGGGCTGAGGATGGGGGATTGCACCCTCCTTGGTACCTCCAGGTGTTTTAGGGGGAGATGCCTGGAGTCAGGGGATGGTGTCTGGGGTCAGGGAATGAGCCACAGAGCCCCATACAAACTGTCACCTCTCTCATCACTTGTCTGCAGGCGCCACAGGGCGTGATGAAGTGGTCCCCCATGTCACTGCCAAAGGAGAAAGGCACAGAGCTCAGTCCTGAGGTCAGAGGAGGGGAGAACACCTGCAGGAGACTTTCACGCCCCAATAAATACAGAACAACAGATTTGCCCCCCAATTCCTCCAAAAACACCATGCAAAAACTTTATATCCCTTCCAAAAAGATGGGGCTGCTGCAAAAGCAGCTGTTCCTGAAGAGCAGCGAGGCTTTTCCTGCTGGTTCCTCATCCCATCCCTCCCCAGTCCAGCTCTCGGAGCACCCTCACCTGGTGATGGCCATGGCCTTGAAGCTGGTGTGCCCCTCGGAGATGGCTTTTTGGATGGCAGTGCGCTCAGCACACACCCCCAGACTGTGGCAGGCGTTCTCCACATTGCACCCTGCGGGGACAACCCCAGCGTCAGCCACCCCAACCCCCACCAACTTAAGGAATTTAGAAGGAAAAGCCATTTTCCCTGCTTCCCCTATTTATTTCCCCATCCGCCGTGATCTTTG
Organism: Sylvia atricapilla; assembly: GCF_009819655.1. Taxonomy (NCBI): domain Eukaryota; kingdom Metazoa; phylum Chordata; class Aves; order Passeriformes; family Sylviidae; genus Sylvia; species Sylvia atricapilla. The sequence continues at coordinate 5,890,383 of NC_089161.1, forward strand.
GCTCTGTCCCAGCCGGCGGCTGCCAAGAGGCAGCGGGGGAGGACACACAACACCCGCACCCCGCAGTGACCCCTCTACACCCTAATACATGTCCCAAGGCTTGCTGAGGGCTCCCCAAAACCCCCGGGGGTGGTCTCAGGTCCCCATCTTACCCGAGAAGATCTCCCCGCCGGTGGTGAGCAGTGCGGCTCCCACCGGGAAGTGGCTGTAGGGGCAATAGGCGCACTTTTTGGCCTCCCAGCTGCGGCGCAGCAGGAGCTGGAGATTGTCACCCTGGGGCTGGCCCGCGGGGACAGCGGGGACCGGGTGCTGCCCGCCTCCCTCCATGCCTGCACCCGCCTGCCCTGCCCGCTGACGCCGCGGTTAAATATTTCCTCGCCTGGAAAATAGGCTGGCCGGGACGCCGGGATAACGCCCCGGCACGCAGCCGAGCTCCGGGAAGCATCCTCAGGGACAGCCCTGGCCCCCAAAGCATCGTGCTCAGGGATTCCAACATCCTCTCCCTGCTTGCTGCCTCATTTTTATTTTTTTTTTTCCAATTTCTCCTGTTTTCTTTATTTACTTCCTCCTTTCTCTGTCCCAGCAGAGCATTTTTCCGCTGCTGTCCCGGAGGTTTTTTTCATCCTCAGTGCAAAACTGGTTTTGTGGCTCCACAGGAAAATGTCATTAAATCATTCCTGGGGGGGCGGAAGGAATAACAGCTTCTGATCAGTGAGATCAAAAGAAATAAATTAATGTGATTGAAAACATAAAAATTAATATCTGTGTATATCACATTTTCCCAGGTCTTCTAACTACAGGCAGCAGGGGAAACTGGCTGAAAACACAGGTGGTCAAAAGCCCAATTTGAGATGCCCTCATGCTGGAGCCCAAATTCAGTTTGGCCGGTGATTCCACGGGAAACAGCCCACAAAAGGTAAAGGGCTCCCAGGTGATCATCAAATTGCTTTTTAATTAAAGATTTCTCTATTTTTCCCCTTGCCTAAGGAGCTTCCTGCCCCATTTTCGAGCTGTAAGAACGGGTGTCACAGGCCCCAGGGATTTATCACTGCGATTTTTGTCCAGTTTGTTGGATTTTGACCTTTCCTGCTGGTTCTGCCAGCAAATCTTGTTGCTGGGTCGCTGCTGAGGAGCCACAACAGGCTGGGAAGCAGCATCCAAACTGGCTTCTGATGGGGCTGAAACTCCAGGAGCTGAAACAGAGCATGGGACAGTGAGACCACCACAGGCACCCCAAGAAATCAAAGCCTGGGGTGCTTTGATTGGTATTGTCCAAGGGGTAACCAGGAAACCTGCCTCTCACACACTGTGAGGGTGCCTGTTCGCTCTGGAACCCAACGATGACACTTCACTACTTGCCAGGGCAGGGAGTGAGAGGAGGGATTGGCAGACCTGAACCAGCCCACAACTCTTTTTCAGCTTTTAAGTGCAAATCCAGGTTGTTTTCCCCTATAGAAATGAGGCGTGGAGTCTCCTTTGCACCCCAAAATCTGGGAGAAACAAGGAAAACCAGTCCAAGGGCAACTTGTGGGTGGCACTGTGGGATCAAACCAGTGACCACCACAGCCCCCCCAACCCCAGTAATGTGGGATCTGTAAATAAAGAAGCTTTCAGGGTGGGTTCACACCTGCCCTCTCAATATGAACACCGAGCAAGTAAACACAGTCCTCACCTCAGTCAATGAGGACAAGAATAGAAATTATAAAAGACAGAGGCTATCATGGACAGAAATCTTCCTCATTAACCCTAATTCCCTAATTGCCATCTCCCCAAAACCATCCCTGCACCGGGAGGAAACCACACAGCCCATGTTTGCATCAGAAAAGCTGAAAAACAGACAAATCCATGCATTTTTTATTATTTTGGCTGCAAAAACCTATGAGGCTGTCAAGGCCGCGGCAGTGAGAGAGTGGGGCTGGTGCTGTCTGCCTGTGAAGCTGCTATTTTAAGGTTGTATTTGCTTCACTCAAACTGCAGAAAATCTGGGAAGCTGCTGGGAAATGGCTTCCTGTTCCCTGCAACACCCCACTCTGATTTTCTTCCCCAAATGGACTAAAAGTAGGGGCACGTGGTGTTATTTTATCCCTTTCTCCTCCCCGTTTTTCAATCCCAAGGCAAACAGAGCATACCCAAGGCTGGGGGTCTCCCTGCTTTATGTCTAGATGGTAAAAAAAGAAAAAAACAAAAAGTGAAAATCCGGGTTTGAGCCAAAGGCACTGAATCCTGAAGAGCCTCAGACTCCACTGCAGGGCTGAAACCTCACAGTCCTCCCCAGAAATCCCCACTGAGCTGTGCTATGGGGAAATAACATTCCATTTCTCCTGCAGAGAAGCTGTCCTAGGGCCTTGGCCAGAGATAAAAGCAACAGGTTAAAAGCCAGCTCAGCCCAAAAGGAGAGGAGCAGGAAGGAGGTCTGACTGGCTTGGAAATAACAGGGGCGAATGGGAGGTTTGGAGGAAAAAATTCCAGCAAACCTGCAGGATCTGCAAATCCTGGCACACACCCTTGTGCAATGTACTGATTTGGGGGGGAGGGAAGGGGGGAACCCACCTTTTTGTCGTTCCAATATCAGAAGCCATCACCAGACCCTCCCAAAATCATCCCCTCCCCGAGTGGGAAATTAGGGAATTTCCCCTCTGGCCGGTGGGTTTCCGCGCTGGGGGTCGGGCTGCCGCGTGGGGATGGGGGGCTCGATTTCCCCCCCGGTTTCCCATCCCTGCCGGGGCACGGAGCGAGCGCACGGAGCCGGCGGGGGCCGATCACCGGCGGGGGCCGATCACCGGCGGCTCCCCGCGTGCTCGGGGAGGTGGAGCAGCCCACGGAGAGCCGCGTCCCCGCAGCCGCCGCCGCCGCCGTCGCTCCCGCAGCATCAGGCGCAGGCGGCACCCGGAACGCGGCGGCTCCTCGGCTCCGCATCCTCCGTGGGCAGCCGGCTCGGACACGGCGGCCGCGTCCCGCTGCCGGGCCAGGGGCTTCACCCCGTGCGCGGGGCCGTGCGGGGACACCCCCCAAACCGGCTTCGGGGCTTGGGGGGGGTGGTCCCGCGGCTTGCGAGCGAGGCCGGGATTAGCGGAGCGGAGCCGAGATGCTGCCCTGGCGCCGGAGCAAGTTCGTGCTGGTGGAAAATGAACGTAAGTGCAAAGGCAAGAGCCTGGGGCCGGGGCTGAGCTACGCGGCGCTGCTGGCCGGCTTCCTCCGCTCCTGCCCGGACCTGCTGCCCGAGTGCCCGCTGGAGCGCCTGGGCAGCGTCTTCCGCGGGAAGCGCCAGAAAGTGGAGCTCAACAAGGAGGACCCGACGTACACGGTGCGGTACCTGGGCAACGCCGTCACCCTGCACGCCAAGGGCGAGGGCTGCACCGAGGAGGCGGTGGGCAAGATCTGGGCCAAGAGCGAGGCGGGCGCCGGCGGGGCCAAGATGAAGCTGACGCTGGGCCCTCATGGCATCCGCATGACGCCCTGCGAGAAGGGGGCCCGCCGGCCGGGCCACGCGTACCTGCTGCACCGCATCACCTACTGCGCCGCCGACCGCCGGCACCCCAAGGTGTTCGCCTGGGTGTACCGGCACCAGGTGAAGAACAAGGCCGTGGTGCTGCGCTGCCACGCCGTGCTGGTCTCCAAGGCCGACAAGGCGCGCGCCATGGCCCTGCTCCTCTACCAGACCTCGGCCTCGGCCTTCAACGAGTTCAAGCGCCTCAAGAGACAGAGCGATTTCCGCCACGTGCAGCAGCAGCTCCTGGGCGACGCCATCGTGCCCTTGGTGCCCCTGCGCAGGCTGCTCAACGCCAAGTGTCCCTACCGCCCGCCGGCCGAGCGGGCCCGCTGCGCCCCTCGGCTCAGCTCCATCCTGGAGGAGGAGGAGGATGAAGCCTTCGGCGCCGGGACGCCCTTGGGGGACCCCGAGCGAGCGGCCGTGCTGCGGCTGGCCAGCGACATGAGGGGCTGCAGCCTGCGCGGGCCCCGGCCCGCCGTGTGCTGAGCGCCGGCGGTCACCGGCCATGAGGTGCCCTCCCTGCGCCCCAACCTGGTGCTGGACCCTCCTCGGGGATCAGTCTGGACAAGACAGCGGCTCCGTTTGCCAGAAGACCCGTGGTGGGGGTGGGTTTGCACCCCAGGGACCCCCTCCCCCGGCCCCGCACATGAACCTGCTCTCGTGCCTCCTCCGCAGCGGCCATCAAAATAAAATTAATGTGTGTTTTCTGCGGTGTGACGGCGCCTGTGTCTCACCCGGACCCCGGAGGACGACAGAGTGAGAATGAAGCTCGGCACTGAGGCAGTTTGGGGGGTTTATACTGCATTTACCCCTCGAGAGGCAAGCCAAGGAGGGCGGGCTGTGGGGTCCACAGTGCTTTCCTGCGGCACCGAGGGCTGGGGAGAGCTGCTCCGTGTAGTCATGGCAACTTGATATTTTAAATATAGAGCTGGGGGGCGGCTGTGCCGCCCACATCGGGGGAACAGTGACAGGCATTTGGCCCCTTGGACCCCACTGGAGAGCAGAACTTGCGTGAACCCTCCACCCCCACTCTAAATTAGCACCAAGGCCCTGAAGATCAATAATTTATGAAAAATTGCCTTTTTTTTTTTTTCTTTCTTTTTTCTCCCCTTTTGCTGCTTTCCCAGAATAAGCGATGGTAAGGAGATGGGGGGTGGGTGTGGGGGTGTCAGCAGGGACCTGTCACCCTGCCATGGCCCTTCTTGGGGCAGGGGAAAAGGACCCTGCAATGGGGCGCTGGGGGCTGTGTCCTGAGGCCGAGCCCTCACGGTGGGGGTGGCCATGTGGTGCTGCTGCCTCACGGCCCAGGGACGGGTTGTAACCCCTTCTCCAAGGTGCTATCTGGCTGGGATCTGGGGAGATATCCCCTCCTAGCCATGGGGAGACAGGCTTTGGTCTGACCACTGCCCCCCCAAACTTAGCAGGAGGGTGAGATTTGGGTTGCCCCCCAACTCCCAAGGCAGGAGGGGGGGTACTGGGGATGCTCCCACACCTGGGGGTATTAGGATTTGGGGCAGCTGCCAAGATCCTAAGGGACGGCTGCGATTTGGGTTAATTGCCCCTCAGCTACTGTTGAGGCTGGAGTTTGATGTCCTCCCCAAGACCCCAGGGTGAAGGTGAGGAATAAAGGGGTGAGGAGGCTGCGACCTCTCCCGCCCCTCCAAACTCCCATGGATGGGGTTTATTCCCCTAAAGCTCCGTGGGATCTGACCCGCCTCCCGTGACCTGCAGCCTCAGCGGGGGGATAATAATCTGTGTTACCCCCACACCGCACACGGCTGTACGGAACCCCCACAGCCCCCGCCCGGCCCAATGGCGGCGCTGCGGCTGCCGGAGCGCTGCCCGTGACGTCATCAGCGTGCGCCGGCGCGGCGGGCGGTTGCCGTGGTAACGGCGGGCCTGGCGGCCATGGAGGGCGGCGGGCGGCCTTCGGCCACACAGGCCGTGCTCTTGGCCGCCAGCACCGCCGTCACCGCCCTGCTCTACTCCGTCTACCGGCAGAAGGCCCGCGTGGCCCGCGGGCTCGAGGTGGGTGCGACGGCGGGAATGCCTGGGCCCGACCTCCGATCGCGGCCTGGTCGCGCCGGCTGAGCCGCGGCCTCTGTTTGCTCCCCGCAGGGCGCCAGGAAGGTCCGGCTGGACGGGGAGCTGCGCGCCGTGCTGCTGGAGGCGCCCGGCCGCTGCGTGCCCTATGCGGTCATAGAAGGTAGGGTCTCGTCAGGAAGATTAATACACAAACATCGGAGGTTTATGTCCAAAAAGGACACAGAGGAGCCCTGTAACTTTATTCGAATAAAGGGAGAGGTCGCGGCCGTTTCCCATGGAGTCATTCAAATTGCTAGAGGACTCAGCCTGCTTTTTATCTTTAATGCCCGGCCGCATTTCCCTCTCGCTTTCCCCATTGGCTGCGGTACTTGAGAGGTACAGAGTTCCCGATAGGCCTAATACCCACTTCTAATGTATAACCCCACCCCCTCCTTTCCTTTTCCTTGTGTCAGTCGCTGGAATTCCTATAGAATCTATCCTTCCTCCCGCTGTGAAAAACGAGGTTTACTTTTTTGGTAGAATGTGAAAGGTTTAATAAAAAGACAGTAGGAGACAGAGATAAAGCAAAGCGTTAAAACCGGCTGGGTGATTGGCATTTAGCTAAGAGTACATTGTTATCTTCGGAGATACCTCTTAAATATCTTTTCTATTATGTCAGCCTGTTGCATATTCATAGGTATTATGCATATTCATGTTTTTCCACAAACTAATTTCTATAGGAACTGTTTTGCATGGCCACTCCTTCGGTCTGGCTTTTTAGAGCATGTGTGGTTTTTGGTTGTGGTTTAGATCAGTTCTTTTTATCGTTTTTAGTTTTGGCCTTGGTCTATATTTTCTTCAGACAGCAGATGCTGATAGTTGGCATGTTAATAGGGTTTTCATCACATTTTACTGGATGTTATCCTGACTAGACAGTTCACTTATAACTGTATCAGTTATTACTACTACCATGTTATGTTTTTGTTAATAGCAGAAATGAGAGCAGAGTTATTTTAACATTATACATATAGCATTAATCTTAATATTTGCAAAAAGCCAACAATATAATTTGTATTTATGTATGTATTTATAACACCGTTGTTTCTTTTGTCTCTCAGTACCTATTTTTATCTACCAGTGGACCCACAGTTTATTTGTAAAGACAAATCCCTCATTCCTTTCAAACAGGACCTGAAGTTTGGTGCCCCAAACAAGGGTGGGGGGGCACATCCCACCCCACAGCTGCTCCTCACTGGGGGATTTCATCCCCAGCTCCTCCCTCTGTGCCCATCAGGTCATATCCCCCTGCCGAGCAGTCACAGACTCCTGACAGCAGAAAACATGGGCTCTCAGCCCTTTGGCCCCCATCTCAGAATTCTAGAATGGTTTTAGTTGAAAGAGACCTTGAAGCTCATCCAGTGCCACCCCCTGCCATGGGCAGGAACACCTTCCACTGTCCCAGGCTGCTCCAAGCCCCATCCAGCCTCGCCTTGGGCAATTCCAGAGATCCAGAGGCAGTCACAGCTTCTCTGGGCACCTTGTGCCAGGGTCTGCCACCCTCACAGGGAAGAATTTCTTCCCAGCAGCCCATTGAGACCTGTCAGTGTGCAGCCATTCCACATGGCCCTGTCACTCCTGGTCCAGGGTTTGTTTAAGGAGCACCTCAGCTGCCCCTTGGATTCCCGTTCCAGGTGTGGTGCAGTCGGTGAAGGAGACCCTGAGCAGTCAGTTTGTGGAGAGCTGCAAGGGGGTGGTGCAGAGGCTGACCCTGCAGGAGCACAAGATGGTGTGGAACAGAACCACCCACCTCTGGTATGTGCCTGGTACCCTCAAACACCTGGGGGGGTCTGGCAGCCTGAAATGGCCTCAGGCATGGTCAGAGTGACCAAATGCTGGGTCCCAGCGTAGCCCCCACAGTGACAGCTGCCATAATGGGGTGTGTTTGGCTGATTGTAGGGTTTTCACGGAGAGGTTGCAGGAGAAGAGCACCCAACATGGGCTGAACACTGATCAGCCCCACCTTGTTACAGAGGTGGCCAGAGGATGGCGTTTCCAAAAAAATCCCACTTGCAGAAGAGAAATTAATTGGATTTGGGTGATCCCCACACCCAGGGGACCTGAGGAGGGTCCCAGAACTGCTGAAAGAGAGCCCAATGATGCTGTTTGATAAGCATTTGGTTACACTTATCAAATTGGTGCTCCTCCTCACGGGATGGTTTGTGACAGCTGGGAATGGCACAGGCAGGTGAGGAGGAATTGGGGGAGGATGGGGGGGGCCCCCACGACTTGTGGAGCACTGAGGTGAGGGTGGAGTGGCCTTGTGCACACCTCAACAGTGCCATGAGGGGAAATGTGTTCTCCAGAGACCCCCCTCAAAGAAACTCCACTCAGGGCATGTCCCCAAAACCAGCAGGTCATCCCAGGCTGTGTTTCCCATCAGGGGAAGTCAGTTCACTTCCCCCTTTCTCCCTCCCCAGGAACGACTACGAGAAGATCATCCACCAGAGAACCAACACCACCCCCTTTGACCTGGTCCCTGCCGAGGGCGGCGCCGGCGTCACCGTGCGGGTGGTGAAGCCTCTGGAGGCCGCCGAGCTCAGCCTGGAGACGGTGTATGAGAAATTCCACCCCTCTGTCCAGTCCTTCACCGATGTCATCGGCCACTACATCAGCGGGGAGCGTCCCAAGGGAATCCAGGAGACGGAGCAGATGCTGAAGGTGGGTTCGGCCCTGACCGGGGTGGGAGAGCTGGTCCTGGACAACGCCACCATCAAGCTGCAGCCCCCGAAGCAGGGCATGCCCTACTACCTGAGCTCCCTGGATTTCGAGTCCCTGCTGCAAAAACAAGAGTCCAGCGTCCGCTTTTGGAAAATCCTGACGGTGGTTTCCGGCTTTGCCACCTGCGCCGTCCTCTTCTTCCTCCTGCGGAAGCAGTACCGGCACCACCGGGAGAGGCAGCACCTCAGGCAGATGCAGGAGGAATTCCGGCAGGCCCAGGAGCGCCTGATGAACACGGAGGGAGGGGAGATGCTCAAAAACGCCTGCGTGGTCTGCTTGAGCAGCACCAAATCCTGCGTTTTCCTGGAGTGTGGCCACGTCTGCTCCTGCCACGAGTGCTACCAGGCTCTTCCCAAGCCCAAGAAGTGCCCAATCTGCAGGCAGGGCATCACCAGGGTGGTTCCCTTGTACAACAGTTAAATTTTTTGTGATTTTTTTTTTTCTGGGGGGAGATTTTGGATTTAAAGCTACCACTGGCAAAGGGGTTTTGTCACCTCGCTGCTTGGGTAGTGGATTTTGGGGAAGGGGAGGGAGCTTGAGGTGCTTCAGCACGGGGGCAGAGCTGAGCCTGGAAAGGTGACTCTGCAGCTGATCAGGGCTCACGCTGTGCCTGGAGGTGTTTTTGAGAAATGATTCCTTGCAAAGGTTGAGGTGCTTGGGGAAGAGATGCAGCTTGAAGCTCTTCTGCTAAGGTTTGAACTCCCAGGGTTTGTGTCAGGGTTACAGAGCCCGCAGCCCCTTACCCGGCTGACAAAAACATGGGGAAAACAAAATTAAAATGCATTACGGGTTCTGAGGGTCTGCAGAATTCCTGTGAGGCTTCCAGAGGGCTGCAAGGCCTAACAGACCAGGAGGGGCTGTTGGAGAGCTCATTCCAGGGGGTGTGAACACAGGTAATCTTTGTCACACCAGGATGTGAGGATGGGGATGTGAGAATGCTGTGGCTGATGGCTGTGCTTGGCTTGGGATAGCAAACAGGGTGTGAAGTAATAAAATAGGACAAAAAGTTTGTCTTTGTCAGATTATTCCATGGGAGTGATGAGATTTGTCCTCCCTGAGGTGGACACAGTGAGCCTGGATCATCCCAAGCCATGATGGAGGTTGGCTGAGGAGCCTGTCCCCACTGCACTGGACATGACAGTCACTGCTGTCCCATCATGACACAGGTGGGGCCAAACCCGCACAACTGACACAAAAAAGGAGAATTCCCTTCCCTGACACCCCTATTTTGCCATAAATCCCATATGCACCCAAGAGGGTTAATGGACCCAAAGTGCTGCTGCAATTAACATTTGCTGGGGAGGGCAATTAGGGAGACATTCATGAGGAATGAGGGAGCTTCAGGTAGGAACAGTTGAAAACCCCAGGGCTGGAGCAGCCCCTGGGCACCTCTGCCTGTGGGTAGGCAGAGCCCTTCACATCCCTCAGGCACTTTTGAAAACCAACATTCCCATCGACTGGCGTTTAAACCCCCCTGAATTAAAAGTGAAAATGATGAGTTGTTTTTTCATTAAACATTAACCAGAGCAGCCTGGCGGTGTCCAAAGGCCATTGTGGCTGTGAGGCACAAATGCACGGCTGGATTGTGAGAAACAGGTCCCTGGTTATCCCGGTGCCAGGAAAGGGCTGCATCCCACCAGCTGTAGATGGCAGTGGCTGCCTGCAGGGCAAGGCAGCCTGCGAAACAGAATCCCAGAGGGAGCAGCAGAACACAGCTCAAAAAGCCACACTGCAGCCCGAAAACCCAGAATACAGATTGAAACAACAGAATCCCGTCTGCTGGAAGAGGTGTCCCTCCTCTCCAGGGGACCAACCACGCCAAAAAGCCCCATCTCCTCACTGGGACTGGTGGGGCCAATCCCCCTCAGACCAGTGCAGGACACGGCCTCAAGCCTCGCTGTTTTGCCCAGGAATGGAGCATCAGGCAAAGCCTAAAAATACGCCTTGGAGGGGCTGTGCTTCCCCGTTACCCTTCGCCTCCTGTTCCCAAGCTTTCCCTGTGATATCTCGGGTGTAGCCGCAACCTTATGTAAGGAGCTGACAGCTCGGGGGTGGGCGGGGGTGCAGGGGAGAGGGGCTTGTGCAGCTCTGGGGGCTGAGCATTTCAGCAAACGAGGGCTTTGGAGATGGGAGCAGCCCTGGGACCGTGCAGCCCAGCCCTGGCACCACCAGGCACCCTGTCCCTCCTGTGCCCCCCAGTTCTGCTCGGCCCCAAAATGAGCCAGGCTCCCGATTCCCGAGGAATCCTGTAACTCAGCCTTGCACAAACAGGTTCTTTGCTGCTGTTGCTACTGTCGTCCTGCTCCACTTTGTGGGAGATGCACCACAGATGCTTGAACACCCCAACACAGCTGTGGTCTATCCCAAAATGTTATCCCCAACCTTCCCATCACCCGCTTTGCCAGGCAATAACCCAAATGACCCATGTTGTTGTGGCAACTCTGCATAGAAAACCCCATGGAAAGCTCACAGTGACTCCCAGATCCTCCTGCAGTGCCCCAGGAAAGGCTCGTGGAGGGACAGGTCCTGGGGGCCCACAGCCAAACACACTCAGTCCCCCCACACTGCAGCCCCCCACAAAGTGCCAGAGGCCCCCAGATGGCTCTGGGCTCTGCGGGGCACATGTGAGGCTGTGCCCGGTGTTCTGGGAACGGGCACTGGGCTCCCCAGGGATGTGGAGGGGTTAGTTCCAGACTTTCCCGGAATGGCTGGAGGGGGACCCACTCTGAACTCCCTAAACGTGTCTGTGGGGTAGTCTAGGCTCCCCAGATGCGGCTGTGGGGCAGCTCTGGGCTCCCCAAAAGTGCTGTGGGGCCGCCTAAGCTCCCCGAGCATCCTTGTAGGGCAGCTCCGGACTCCCCAGGGATGCTGAGGGGCAGGCTGGGGAACACTGAGGATGAAACGGGGCAGCTCCGGGCTCCGCAGGGTGTCCGCTAGGCAGCTCTGCGATCTCCAGGGATGCTGCGCGACACCCCGAGGATGCTCCGGGACAGCTCCGTGCTCCGCGGGGAGCCTTGCGGGGTCGATCCGGGCTCCTTGAGGCTGCTCTGCGCTCCCCGGGGACGCCGCGGGGCAGGCGGCGGGGCAGTCCCGCGGCGTCCCCGGGGTGCGGGATCAACCCTCCGGGGCGGTGCCGCCGCCGGTGCCGGGGGCCGAGCCGGTCCCGCCCCGCCCCGCCCGGTCCCGCCTCCCGCTCCTCTATCGCCGCCGCCGCCGGAGCCGCCGCCGCAGCCGCGGAGCCGCGAGCAGCGCCGGCCGGGCCGGGATGTGACGGGGCGGCTGCCCCGCGCCCGCTGCGCCGCTGCCCCGGGCCCGCGGGCCCCGCGCCCCGGGAGGCTGTCGGGGGGCGGCGGCGGCGGCGGGTCCCCCCCTGCCGCCCCCATGTCGGAGGGGCCGCCCTACGGCGAGGGGCAGCTGGCGGGGGACGCGGCCGTGGGGCAGCTGCCCTTCCCCGTTCGCCTCCGCGGCGGCGACGGGCTGCTGGCCGGCGGGCAGGGCAAGCGGCCGCCCAAGCTGGGGCAGATCGGCCGCAGCAAGAGAGGTGGGTGCCGGAGGGAACGGGACGCACCGGGAGCTGCCCCGGGGATGCGGGGCACGGCCCCGGGGATGCGGCGGGATGGGCATCGCCTACCGGGAACCTTCCCCGGGCGTGCGGGACGCTGGGGAGCATCCTCAGGGACGGGACAGGATGACCGGGCTCCCTGAGGATGTCGGGCGTCGTGTCCCGAGGACCTTCTCGGGGGATGCGGAGCGCTGGGGACGGTCCCCGGGGACGGGGTATGGTGCGCCGGGCTCCCCGAGGGATGTTGGGCATCGTGTTCTGTGGATCTTCCTCAGGGATGGGGTATCAAACACCTTTCGGGGATGCAGGGCGCCAGGAAGCGTCCCCGGGGACTGGGCACGATGCAGCAGACTCCCTGCAGGATGTCAGGCATCACGTCCCAAGGACTGTCACCGGGGTGTTGGGTAGCCGGGATCTTCCCTGAGGACGGGACATTGTGCCCTGGGCACTTCCCCGGGTACAGGGCGGCGGGGACCTTCCTCAGGGACAGCGCATCATTCCCTGGGGACCATCCGCAGGGCACAGCGGTGAGGGCACCTTCCTTGGGGACATGCCCTTTGCCAGGTGTCCCCAGGGACAGGGCACCGGCGCCGGGGCGTGCGATACCGGGGACGCTCCCTGGAGACGGGACACGATGCACCGGGTCCCCTGCGGCGTGTCGGGCGCCGTGTGGCTTTGCCAGCAGCCACACCAGGGACGTGGGACCCCTCCAACCTCCCCCCAGGGTGACCTTGGGCGAGGGGGAGCACAAAATTCATCGCGCTTCTTGTTTCTTTCTGCTTTCTAGTGGTTATTGAAGATGATAGAATTGATGATGTGCTGCAAAACCTCTCCGAAAAGGCCCCTCCCGGTGTTTAAAGCCTCCCTGGGGACGCTGGGCTGAAGCCCGGGGTGGGGTCGGTTTACAATGGCACAGGTGATCGGCAAAAAATAAACCCCCCCAAGACCGCAGCGACCGCCCGAAGCTCCGGGACCGCCGTCGGCACGTCCTGCCCTCCGGAGAGGCGCGGAGGGGAGGGCGGGGAGCGAGCCAGAGCCCAGCCATCAATTCCAAAATGCTAATAAATTCGAAAAAAAAAATTATATATATATATATATAGATGTAATCGGGAAAATAGTCACCTGCTTCAAAGCCCCCACCCCGAGGGATGGACGGAGGAGTCACGCCGCGGCTCTGAATTACTCGGGATCGCTTTCCTCGGGCTGATGATGAACCTTGTGCCGCGCTAGATCGGGGGGGTAAGAGGAAAGGGGAGATGGGGGTGGGGAACAGCCCCTGGGGTCTCCCTCCGGCCAGGGTTGTTCCCAGCGGGCACCTTGTTTACATTATTTAATCTTGCAAAAATGAATCCGTGCACTTGGATGTACCACGCTATCCCCTTCTGTATGAGTTTCTTCTTTTTCTTTTTTTTTTTTTCTTAATTTTTTAAAATTATTTTTAATGTTGATGTCTTTGGATGTTGGGAAATTATATAAAATAGATATATATATATATATTTAATTTTAGTCACGTTTTAAGGTTCTCGAGGGGGAAAACCAAAACTTTTATAAAGGAAAGGCCTGAAGGAAGAATCGCTGGTTTATTTTTTAAAGCTTGTACTTGGTTGCTGTGAGCAAAGGGACAGATTTTATATGTATGGGGGGTGGGGGGAACGCTCAGCTTTTCTAACTACCATGCAGTCTGTAGTGTGGGTGATCTTGGTTTGGTTTGTTTTTTTTTTTTTTTCCTTATATTGTGGCAGTTTCCTCTCTTTAATAGACTGTATTAAAACATATATATAAAAAGAAATTATTTAATGTAATCACAAGAGTGCCAAACACTTGGAGATGCTGGAGGGCAGCGATTCCCTCCCCGAGATGAGCAGCACTCAGAGCTTTCTGCTCTTTCTAGGGCTCGGTCGATCTCTCTCGTGGGGTTTTCTCTGACTTCTCTTTTCTAATCTTTCTTTTTAACTCTTTTGCATGATGTGCATAAAAACAAAAGGGGAAAAAAAAAAAAAAGGGAGGGGGGCATTAAAAAGCGCCTCTGGCGCCCAGGCTTGGTTCTTGTTTCTGTTTGCTATTGACTGACAGACCTCAAGGCAGGTTTTTCTTTCCTCCTTTTCTTAAATATTGTGTATGTTGCACTTTTATCCACTACACAGGGCTATTTCTGCAATGTCCGAATAAAAAGGAAAATGAAGCAAAATGGAAAAAAAAATTATAAATGCGGATCTGCCGTGTTTTCCCGTGGGCTGCCAGGGCCCAGCATCCCTCCCATGCCGTGAGCATCCCTCCCTGACCACCCAAAGAATCCCAAAATGACTAAGGAAAACCTCCCCACTCTCTGGCACAGCCCCCTGTTCACGCTGAATAACTAATTGTAATTAATATTTCTTTGTGGGATTGTTTTGGTTTGATGGGGAAATGCTTCAGGGGTGCAAATTTGAGGGAAAAATTCAGCGTTGGGTCCTGAGAGTGGCTGTTGGAGATGGGGAACAAAAGGTGGCTTCCCCTTCACTGATGGGAAAAGCTGTAGAAATTGGGCATTTTCATTCTAGTTTTGCTTCCCTTCTCCCCAAACCCCAAATCCTGGTGGTAAAAAAGGCCATTATCCCATCTGCCCACGGCACCGAGGGCACGAGCCAACCTTCGTGCCCGGGGAACAAGAATATAATCACGGGTGGGAAACAGGTCCAGGGGTGGGATTTTATTGCAAAGAAAATCATATATTGTAATAAAAGCAGGAGGCTGCTGAGCTGGGATTTATACAGGATGACCTGGGAGGCAGATGGATTAATTTGGGGCGGCAAAGGGAGCTGGGACCTCATTTTGGGGTTGTGAATGCTGCACAACGCTCCCCTCCCCACCACCTTTGCTATTTATTGCTCCATTTTAAACCCACACAGGCTCTCCCACATCCAGGATGCGATGAGGAGCTTTACTAAATTGCTCCCTTGAAAAAAATCCCCAATTATTTTCAGTTTTTTCCTCAGCCAGTTCGGCTCCGAGGTCGCGGCTGTGTGGGTTGGACTCAGCACACACAGTTTTGACCCCAGGATTTGCTGTGCTGGGGGACCTGCTGCATCTCCAAAGCACAAGATGACGCCCAGAAGGGAGGGGTTTTTTCCTCTCAAATTAATGGATTTTGCCCCAGTCACCATCTGGGGGCGAGCCCAGGGCTCTGGGAGAGCAGACACAGCCAGAGGAGCATCCCACATGTGCTGAGGATGCAGCGCTTGGGAGCTCGTTAGACACAAACCCACGGGCTGGATGCAGCACTGGGTTCATTAAGTTTACCAAAAAGCCCCTTTTCCGCATAAAAACCTGATTTCTGAGTCTGCCAAACCCCATTTCCCACTTTCTTTCATACATCAAAAGCCCTCTGAGCACCTAAACCACCCTGAACCCCAGCCCACCTCTGGGTGCTCCGAGGATGGAGCCCCGGGATCCCCCCAGAAACACCTGGATGCCCGGGAGAGGCTGGTCACGAACCAGAGAAAACCCGAAGCCAGAGGGGGAAGGGAGGCTGAAAGAAGAGGAGATTCTGCTAAATTATAAAGCGCTCTTTTATATGCATCTTTCATGCACGGCACATAAATAATGGAGCGGAAGAGCGCGGCGAGCTGAGTACGGGAGGATGCGGGATGGAGGGGCCAGGAGAGAGGGATTCAGGAGGGATGGGTGGGCAAAGATGCACCCAAGAGACCAAGGCGGGCATCCCGCACGGCCGGGAGATGGTATTCTGAAGGAGGATTTAAGGATTAAGCTGGCCCCGGGGCAGGAGTTTATTGCATACATTATTTAACAGATGGCCCAACGCAGGCGGCGGCTGCCTACGGTCTCCCCGGTGACCTTGGCTGGGAGATGCCGGAGCTCGGAAGGGAGCCTGGTGCCATCACCACGCTCCGGTTACAGGGATCAGAGGAAAAAAAAAAAAAAAAAACAACCCCGAATCAAACCCCAGGAGCCAGCACCCAGCAGCTCCAGAGCCAAATCCCCATGGAAACTGCAAAAATCCCCACCCAACCCTGCCCATATGGGCTGCTTGTTTTGGCAGGGGTGGGGAAAAAAAAAAAAAAAAGAAAAGAGGAAAAAATAAAATGTATAGAAAAGAGCTATTTGCAGGTTTATTTAGCACAGGAAACTCGGCACCTTTGGAGCAGCGGGGTGCGGGAGGGACGAGAGAGGGGCAAAGGTCCCAGTGACACCCAGAGCACTTGTGAAATCCCACTCCCATGCTCAAACACACCCTTTAATCCCATTTTCCCAGGGATTTTGGCGTTGGGGGAAGGTGCTAACACAGTTGCTCCTGCAGCAAAGCCGACCCTGACCGCTCACACCCAGAGCCAGGCTGTGCCTTTATTCACCTCTAAAGCTGCTCCTTTTCCGCAGGCTTTAAGGCATCAGCCCCTGGAAGCGCCCTCGGCATGACACCAGTCCTGGAGGGGCCCAGAGCAATGGACAACGATTCGGGGGCTGGATCAGTGTCCCCACCACTCATTTCCCACATCACCTAGACAGTAACTCAGAAAAAAAGGCACCGAAATTGAGGGCAGTGTGTTGCAGCTAGGGCAAAACAGAGCAGGGGGAGTGGGTGAGTCCCCCAAACCTCTTCCCCAAAAGGACACCCATGAAGCACTGCCCAAAATAAGTATTCTCTCTTTTTTTCTTTTTTTTTTTTTTTTTTCCTTTCCCCTCCTCCATCAAAACTAGGGCATGTTAAACTAGGCCAGCACTCCTAAAGTAATTTATTTATCATGGGGGGGAGAGAGAGGAGGGACAGCATGGGCTGCAGAAGGGGATGCTCCAGCCTGCCCCCAAATGCCGTGGGTTTGGGGAATAAAATGGGTCAGTTCTTCCCTCTTCCCTTGTTGAAAAATCACAATTACACAGAAGGAAGCAGCTTTAGTGACCTTTGGTGGAGAAGACACAAAAATGGTCATTTTAACGGTATCAAACCCTTTTTGATCCATTTGCTCAACTGTTTTCACCGCTGGGGTTTGTGTTTTGTATTATGGCATTAGACAGAAAATACACTCTAGAAAAATGAAAAACGGAAAAAATGTGAAAGAAATTTTACCCTCTTTAAAATATTGGGGTTTTTTCCCCCCTGCTTTTTAACATAGGAATGAGAAAAACCCAGCAGTCGTCCGAAAATCTCTCCATCCATCCCCGCCAGGGAACAGGGCTGGCCAAGAGGGATTTGGGATGCAGCACCATGCTGCTGGATGCTGCCCCATCACTCACGGCCTTGGAGCTTTTCTGGGAGCTTTCCCTTTGCCTTTGGGTCTCCCAATGGGAAGAGTGGCTTCTGCTGGGGTGGACCCCAAGTGCTGCTGGTCTGGGGGGGCTTTGGGGGGCTGCAGGTGCCCCTTCCCTGGGATCTTTGTCCCACAGCCACTAGAGGCCACTGAGGCTCTGTGCTCCCAGCTGATTTGTTCAGGCAGGACATTGGGACACACATTGGCACTCAACAATCTGAGATGGGCCAACCCCAAACCGGGGAAAGGCAGGGCAGAGCAGGGCTGTCTCTGAGCTCTGGTGGTGTCTCCAGGGGCATCCCCACGCCGGGACCCCACGGGGATCAGGGGAACTTCTCCCAAATCTGGGCAAGCCACTCAGCTGCCCAGACCTGTGCTGAGCACTAGCAGGAATTCTGTGTGTCCTACCCCAGGCTAAACATCTCCAGAGGCCAGGGAAATGCTGCCCCACGTGCAGCATCCTTCCTGGGCTCGTCAGGAATTTTATGGAGGGGTCAAGAAGACACTCTCATGATGTGGCATTCCTTACCTTGGGAATATTCTGTGAGAAAATCCCGAAATCCCTGCTGCTGCTGCCTCGGGGAGCCTGGGAGTGGAGCTGCCTGCCTCCCCAGGCTCCTCATTTTCATTTCGCCTGGAGTTATAGGATATTCTAAACAGCCGTTCCCACTTAGGAGGGAAACATCAGACATCTTCATTTACACACCGCTCCAGGTGTCAAACTGTTGCATGACAATAACAAGTGGGAGACACCTCACCCCAAAAAAAAAACCGAGAGCAATTCTAGCTGGAGCCAAAAGCAGCAGCAGATGCTCAGATAAAAACCCGAACCTGAGAACAGCACCGGGCTCTGCAACCCGGCCAAAGCCTTCCCAGAGAAAGAGTCAGTGTTTGAGAGGGAGGTTGCATTTTTTTGGGGGGAGGTTGGGATGTCTGGGCTGCCTCACATGTGGGTGTTTTCAGATCCTCGGTGGGCAGGTGAGAATGGCCACTGCCTTCTCAGGGCTGCCCCGGTTCCCAGCCTCACTGCCTTTGGAAGAAGATTCCCTGCCACAGATTTTTCCAAGACAATTCCTCCCTTGAGTTTCAGCAGGATGTGCCTGTGATAGCAATTGCCCTGTTAAATTCGCGTTGGTGATGCAACACCAGCAACATGAAGGAATATGAAGAATAGGAGGAATTTGGGCTCCTCTCCACGCTACAACACCTCAATTATTAATATATATAGTATTACATTATATAATGCTATATAATATTATGTAATATATATGGTATTATGTAATACATACAATAGTGTATATATATAATTTTTGCAGAGATAAATGTGACACCTGCAGGAGCCCTTTCCTTTGCAGGAATCCCACCCTGCTCACCCTTCCCCGTGGGCAAAGGGGAGCAAAGTGGGAACATCTCAGAGCCCCTGGAGCTTTGTGTGCACCAAACTCGAAGCATCAGCCCTTTTTGGGGGTGGGGGGAAATAAAAGAAAATAAAGGAAAATAACCAAACCACAAAAATAAATCCCCAAACCGGCCATGTGACACAACACTCTGAAATACCCGGTGGTGAGTCACGGGTGTGGAGATGGGGCTGATCCAGCTCTGACTCAGCCCGGGCAGCCGGTGCAGTCTGTTTGTGTCCCCCCGCCCCCCACAACTCCTGTTTCCCATTTTTGCTCCAAACCTGCTCAAATATAAATAAATACTCCGTGACTAAGAGACACGTGGTGGGGCTCAGCCTGCAGCAGCCCCATCAAGCCCCCCAAATTCCTGATGGTTCCACAAGGGCTGGACACACCAGGATGCCACAAAAGTCAGGCCTGGAGACCTTGGGAGTATTGGAAGTGTTTTTTAAAATATGTATTTTTGGAGGAGGAAACACACACACACACAGAGGAGGTTCTTGCTGATGCCACGGCAAGGAAGCACTTGGGATTTTCCAGCTAGCTCTAATTAATTAGTACATTCTCAGCTTAGCATCATTTTAAACATGAAGCACCAATTCCCGTCGGTCACAGATGAGGGAAGCCAACACAGAGTAGAGCAAGCCCAGGTGGGGTGAAGCCTCCTTCTGGGACACCACACTGGAGGGCAGTGGGTGCTGCTGGAGCTGGGATGAGCCTCAGTTCCCACCTGGGTGCAACCCAGTCCCAGCCCTTTCCAAGCCACAGCAGCCTACAGCCTTCCCAGAGAGGTGGAAAACTGCAAGAGATGTCTGGTTTTGGAGGAGATGCCTTAGAAAAGCTGCCCTTGGGTTATTCCCACTGGATCTGGATAAATGCACAGGGGTAGAACACTTCATAGCTGAGTTTAATTCCCTAAGGTGTTTAACCTCCCGGGATTCTCCGGGTGAGGTTGATCCCAGCCTCATCCCAGGCTAAAGCACCACCCTGGCACTCCAGGGTAAGGAAAGGCAGAAAGCAGGATCAGGATGAGACCCTGGCAGCATCCTCAGCATCCATAGCCAGTTTCCATAGCAACAGGTTCGGCCCCAGACCGGCAGCGGGTGCTGGCAAGCAGGAACGGGGAGGGAGCTCGGGGGGACCCCACGAGCAGCAAAACCCGGCGTTTGGTACAGAAAATCACTTTGCACCTCGCTGCCTCGGGAGGCAGGCCGAGGCTGGGCTCTGCGAGCTGTGGCCCAACACAAACCCTCCAGGACAGGGAGGACCCTTTCGTGGAGTTGGGGAGCTGCCCCCCGTCCCACCAGCCCTGCTGGGCACAGATCAGCCCATTCCAGCTGTAGCAGCACTCCCGGGTTCATTCCCAGCCGGGAAGCCTGGAGCTCTGCTCCCCCCTTCCCTGGAGCAGCCAGGAGCAGCCCCGAGAGCCCAGAGCATCCACCCCACAGTGCCGGCGGCCGGGCAAAGGCGCTCCGGGGAAGCTCCGAGGAGAGGCGGCCTCGGGATGCTCCGGGCGGGCGGATGCCGCCGGGCCCTCGCCCCACCCCGCGGCACTGTTACACAAGGCTCCCGGAGCTTGCATAAGCGGCAGCAGCGTGTGCAGCCTCGAGGAGAAGGGGAAAGTGAGCAGGAACCACGGCCCCGAAGCCACGCGTCGGGATGGGATCCGTGGGCAGAGTCCCACCTGCCCTAGGTGAGCCCCGTGGGGTCCGGAGCATCGTGCCGCCGCTCCTAAAGGAGGTGACACAGCCCCCTGCGGCAGGACTGACCCCGTCCCTTCACCAGCCTTGTAGAGAGACCGAAAACAGCAGGGATTCAACACATAATAGCCATAAAAAGGCTTCTGGAAGCCCCAAAGCCAGCGAGCAGCCTGCACACCAGCCCGATGGCATCCAATACGCCCCTGCTGCCACTTCCAGGCCTGGAACTGGGGTTAGTCCCAGGGGAAGACCATTTTTTTAAGCCTTTTAAGCAAGCAGGTGATGGTGAAGAATCTTGCAGGGCTTGGGCTCCCGGGGAGCCTCTGTGGAGCAGGGTGAGCATCAGCCCTCGGCTCCCAGTCCAGCCCTTGTGGGGAACAAGCACTGCCTCCAAAGCAGCACCACATCAGCACCAGGCGTGCCTTTGGCCAACCTCCTGGGAGTTTGGCACAGGGCAGCTCACCCTAAAACACGTTGTTCGTGCCCTGAAGTTGTTTCTGCCCACTGCAATGCTTTGGATTTGGCTCAGCTCCGTGGCTGTCAATGAGCATGTGGCCAGAGAGGGTGATAAGAACCTGCAGTGCCAACCAAGTCACCTTTCCCAGAGGATTTACACCCTTTAGAGGCTTCCTTTCCAGGATTTCCAGGTGCTGTGCCTGCTGCACTGGGGCTGATGTTTTGACTCCAACTCCTTCCCATTTCATATGCTCTCACTACCCATACCCCTTGTTTTCCTGCCTTGTACAAAGAAAGGATTAAAAACCACAACAAGAAGCTAAGAAATCCCTGAATTTAATGAGCAGAGAAGCCCACAGACCTCTAGCTTGGTTTTTTAAATAAGAGTAATATCATACCTGTGTCTTGAGGAGATTTAATGATTTTAATTGAAATTGCACAGGGAGGGCACAAGCACCTGCAGGGCTCCTGTGCAGCCCAGCCCAGCACAAACTTCCCATGGCAAAGGTAACTTTACAGTTACCAGTGGCACAGAAAGAGAAAACCAGAAAAGGTCATTGCACAAGAGGGGCCGACTCTCCTGATTTAAATACAACTCTCAAAACCCACACTGCAAAGCCACAGGCACACCCAGAGCTGAAGCAAACACTCACCGGTGACCCTTGGGCAGCAACGCTGCTTCCTTGCAGGCAAGGGAAAAAATTCCATCCTCTTTCTTTATATAGGGAATAACTCTGTGGGGACAGCAGCCACTCCAAAGGCACAACACTGGGACAACCAGCTCAGTGGCAGGGTCAGAGCCTCCAGCTATGCACTGATCCCTCCTCTGGGACACCCCCCAAACCTCAGCCTTCAAGATAAATCCCAAAATCTCAGTGCAGCTGCCCTGGGAAGGAAAACAACACAAAAGGCCACAAACCCCAGGCGCTTAGAGAACCGCCAGCCCCAAGGTGAACATCCAAGTGTCTGATTGCCACTAAAACCCAGTGTGAAGGTGATTCTCAGCAGAGGGCACTTGTGGATCCCCGGAGTGTGCGCTGCGCTGGGGTGAAGCAGAGCTGCGGGAGGCAGCGAGGGCGATGTGTGAAATCGTGGGGCGGCCGGCAGCTATTTCTGCTCCGTGTCAGCACCCACTGACAGCACCGCCCCGGGAACACGGCACAGCTCCAGGCGTCTTTTTTCCCTGGGAAATTCACCTGTACATGACTGTGCTTCCACGTTAACCCCCAGCACTGCGAGGTGTGCAGCTCGCTGCTTTTCTGGGTTCAAAGCTGGGGACTTGGGGTCGGAGAGAGCTGCTAGCACCCTAAACATCTCCATTTAGGCTCCCAAAATTCTCTCTTATCTGATGGGCAGAAGCTTCTACAAATCCCTTCTCCTTCCTTCTGCTCAGGGTCACTTTTTTCCCCCCCTTAATTTCTTGGGACTTGGAACAAGACCCAGGCAAATGCAACTGATTGTGTAACGTTTTGCTCAGAAAGCTTCTTAAACAGTCACATATTTCTATTGGATTTCCCTTGCCCTTCACTGCTGATTACTGGAGTATTTATATATAAATAGAAGCTGTCTTCCCCATAATCTGCTTGTTTCTCCTAATTAACTCAGGATTGCTCTCCTTGGGCTGCTCAGCCCTTCGGTTTTGGGGGTGCCAGCACCCAGTGGCACTCACTGAACCCGAATCTGCCAAATTTCTGCTGAAATCGCTTTTTTAGCTGGTTTTGAAGAAGCAAAACCCTCCTTTCCAAACTTTATGTACTTTATCTATCTGCCCCATCCTCCCAACCCCCAGCTCAGGGAAGCGCTCAAACGTGATTTCTTCATCTTCCTCCCTCCTCACAAAACTTTCCCCTAATTCAAGGAACGTCTCGATTTGATAATTATTTTAAATCATTATTACTCATCTTTCCCCTTTCTTCCCCCCCCCTCCTCAAAACTTCGTCCTGGGCCTGTCAATCACTTTAATAGCTGTTTACAACCTATCATCAAGTCTTGCATAACATCCACATGACTTCACTCAGATGCCTCCGACACCCAAAAGCTGCCCCGGGGCTCTATTTCAGGAGTGATGGAGCCCACGGCACCAACTGGCTGCATCCCCCGCCGGCATGCCCGGGGTCCTGGGATGGGGGAAATCAAAGCGAAAGACATGCCCGAAAGCAAAACTATTTTGTAGTTAACACAAGACAGCCTCACGCTGCTCCCTGGTTCAGGTTTCGGGGGTGAGGGTTGGTTTGGTGGGCTCAGAGCCCCTCCGCAGCATCGCAGGGATGTTATATCCATTCGGAGGGATCGGGAGCTAAAAGCACCTGGAGCAGCCGCTGGATCTCAGCGAGCGCTCTCGGGGGGATGCGGCTGCATCGCGGCCTCTGACCCCGCTCCCTCCTCACAGCCCCGGGACACACGCACAGCAAACACGGCAAATTCTGTCTCAAATGTCGTTTCCGAGCAGTTTTCCACCCCGTCGGCGGCGTGTTGGCGGGGGCCGGGGCAGAGGCAATCTGTGCTGGAACGGCTGCCAGCCCTTTTCCTTCGGCAGGCGATGGCTGGCTCGTGGGGCGGGGGGGGACACGACGGCTCTTTTTTAAGCTCTCCCGTCCTCCCCCTCTCCCTCAGGTTTCATAACCCTTCAAAGCACGAAAAGGCTCCTCCGATTCCCGGCTAATGAGCCCCTGCGGAGGAGGAGCCGCGGCCCCGGCAGGAGGGAAATTGGGCAGCCAAATCTCCCCATCGCGGCTGTGACACGGAGCGCTCCGTGCGGGGTCTGGCCATAACCCCGATTTGGCCAGTTCTGTCCCCAAAACGCCCCTTGGCACGAAGCTGCCCGGGATGGGACGTCTCTCCCTTCCCCGTGCAGGCGCTGCGTGCAAATATTTATTTACACAGAATAAAGGGGGGGTTATTTATGAAGCCGCAGCTGACAACTGTATTCAAACTCATTTCTCTTAATAAGGCACTCGCGGTCACCCGGCAGCAGCACCGCAGCGCCCTTCCTTAAGGAAAATACTGAATGGGGTGAAAATCCCCCTGGATGCAGAGAGGGTGCTCTGAGAGGGCCTCTGGAGATACCAACTCCCTTCTTGGGACATCTGCTCCATCCCCGGAGATGGAGTCCAGAGGGAGGAAATTGGGCCAGGAGCATCTATTTTTTGGGATACATGGATAGATACAGAGGTCACCAAAAGCAGGAGGGTGTCTGAGAGGGTCCTTGATTGCCAAGGAGAAAATGAGGGATGGCAGAGCTCCTACATCCTGCTTCGGACTGGAAAACACAATGACTGCTTTATTAATACCTGTAATTACAACACTAATTAAGGAAGGTGTGGGATGAAGGCAGGATTTCTGCTTCCTTGCACTGACCAAGGTGACAGGTTAAACTGTGAAAAGGCAGCAGAAGATTTCTCAGCTCCATCTCTGCCTCAGAGAATGATCAATTCTCCTGGTTTTTAAAATCCTGGATCCATCAGTTTACCAAATGCTGTGCAATCCAGGGTCTTCAAAACACAACTCCCCAAAACCTGAAGGAGGCTCCTTATCTGCCCTGAAACCCAGACCTAAACTCACACACTAAATCATGATGGGGTTTTTTGGGGGGTATTTTACTGAACAGCCACACAGTGCTCCAACCAGCTGGGGTGGCCCCAGGGAAACTCACCAAGAACCCGACCCAAAACAGAGGACTCACACTGGGAAGAGCAGGCAGTGATTTACTGGGACAACAACACACGTGCAACAACAGAGAACACGACTGTGCCAAGGCACCCAGCTGGCAAACCTGCAGCACCACTGAGCATTGCCACACTGGGGACCTGGAGAGGTGACACCAGAGCAGAGACCAGAGGGATGTCTACAGCTCTGGGAGCCTCAGAGAGGTGACATCGAAGCAGAGACTGCAGGGATGCTTGAGGTTCTGACACTGAGAGCAGAAACCAGAGGGAAACTCCTGGAGACCCGAGAGGTAAAACCAGAGCAGAGACAAGAAGGATGATCCTGGGGACCCCAGAGAGACCACACTGAGAGCAGAGACCAGAGGGACACTCATGGTCCTGGGGACCTTGGCGAGGTGACACCGGTGCTCATGGTCCCCAGCACTGGTTTCCCTCCTGTGTCACCCCAGACACACAGACACAAGACAGAAGCCTGCTGGGACAGGCAAGGCTGCTACATGCCAAGGGAGGGAGCAAAAGGCAGCAGGTTCCAGATGGGCTCCACAGGCATCGCAGCACTGGAGACAGTGGCAGCATCTCCCTCCGTAGGCACTTGATCCTTCAATCTCGGGCACCCTGGCCCTGCCTGTGAAGCTCCAAAGGCACACGTTGGCTGCAAGGGGTCTCACAAACTCCTGCTGGGATTGCAGAGGGCCTGAGGGAGCCCAGCACCGTGTGGACATGATGGGGTTTGGTCCCAGCCTCCAGCTGGCCTGGCTTGTCTGCACGTGGCTGGGCTCGATCCACCTGGCTGTGACAGCGGGGCTGCTCTTCACATGGTCACTCCCAGCCCAGATTCCCTTTGATCCAGGAGATGAGCAGGTTGTCTGAGCCTTGCCTTCTCTGAAAGCCATCTCAGGAGCCAGGCAGGAGCCTCAGGAAAGCAGGGGTTTAGGGCTGAGAGGCTGCAGTGGGGGCTTGGCAGTGATTCAGGGCTGGGAAGAGGCATCTAAGCCAGGACAGGGCAAGTGGATCAGGCCACAGGATCTGCTCTAGAAACTGGGCAGGGACCAGAAGAAACCAGGATCAGAGGGAGCTGCTGTAGCTGGAAGTGCTGCTCCAGTTGAAAATAAAAAGCATCTGCTGCAGGCAGTGGTAGGTTCCCTTCCAGGCCAAAATCCCGACTGCTGAGTGCAGGATTTTGGCCAGGCTGCTGTTTGCAGCGTTTGCTCTAATAAGCACACACAGCCCTGCAGCAGAGGACTTCAGCTTCTTCTTGGAGGCATTTCCTTAAGGATGGATCCCCGCTCCTGTGCCCTCACTAATCTGCCCAAGCCTCCCTCCTCCTCTCTTACACGCTGCCTGGGTTGTAGCACAGCAGGTTGAACTCCAGGTTCTCATCCCAGTGACGGAGCAGCACAAAGAGCTGCTGGGCTGCAGCTTTCACCGCGGCCAGGCTGGATCCCTGCGGGAAGCGCTGCCTGCTCAGCCACAGGCTGGCTTTGGCAGCCACCAGCTCCCACTCGATGAAGTAGGAAGCCGAGCTGTGCTCCAGCCAGGCCAGGGCCACCGCCGTGGCCCACAGCATCCCCTCGGGCTCTGTCTGCTGCTGCAGCTCCACGGCGGAGAGCAAAGCCCGGAGCTCGGAGCCGTCGGTGTCCCAGCCCCGCCCGCTGTCAGCCCGGCACCGGGCGGGGGAGGAGAAGCTGCGGCCGGCGATGGCCGGGGACAGCGGCTCCCGCTGGGCTCTCAGGGCTCGGGAGATGCTCTCGGCTGCGCTGCCAGACAGGTGCCGAAGGCGGCCGGTGTCCTCCAGCGCTGCTCCCTGAGCCGTGTCCCCGGGGCTGGGACCCTTCCCCTGCCCACTGGGGACCAGCAGCTGCTGGCTGGAGTTCAGCCCTTTGTGCTCCGAGGAGGAGCTGCTCTTGGTGCTGCAGGAGCCGGAGGGGCTGAGGGACAGGCGGTGGCAGGCGAAGGGCGATGTCCACTTCAGCTTCTCCATGGGGATGTTGACGGCGTCACAGAAGGCTGAATTCAGGAGGAAGGCACCGCAGGCCAGCTGCAGGGACACCTGCAAGGGATGGCGGGCACAAAGGGAAGCTCTGGCACACCAACCACTTGTGGGTAGCTCAGGAAAAAGGCATGTATGGATGAAACAGCTCTGCATCTCTAAGCAGGTGACTGGACATGATTGTCAGAGACAGCAGGAGGAAGATTTGGGAGGATCCTCCTCTGCTCCTCTTTCCTCTTCCCCTGCAGTGACTACACAACCCCCAACAAAATCCAGGGGGGAGCTGCTTACCAGGGGGAGGTAGTCCATACTCTCATTGTCACCCTCAGAGGTGGCCTCACTCCCTCTGCTTGGAGATTTACTCATGAAGCCTTTGGCAGCTCGAAGCAGCAGCATGGTTTTACTGAGGGTCAGCCTGTGAAAGGATGAAAAGGTGTCCATGACCTCTGTGCTCATCCTGACAACCACCCTCCCCTCTAAAACCATCTCTGCTCCTGGCACCACACTTAGTCCCAGCACCTATCCTTGGGGGTCTCTCCTCTCCCCCTGGTTGTGTTCACATCAGACCCATGCAGCTGAAAGGCACCTGCTGAGGGCAGAAGAAGGTGGAGCTGGCTCATACCTGGCAGCAAAGAGCCTCTCAATGGATTTTTGGGCTTCTGCAGAGGAAGCACACAGGCTGTGGAGCGGCCCTGGGGAGAAACACAGTGCTGGAGTTACAAGGCTCTACAGGGGAGCAAAAGGGAGCAGAGTCAAGGTCCTGGGACATGGGACTGTTTGGCTGCTGAATCTTTGGCAAAACCCTTCCTCTCCGCTTGCCTCATTTTTCCTACATGGATAATAAAATTCCCATACCTCTTAAAAATGAACCTGGGGGAGATTTATGCCAAAAGCCACATCAGGTTCCACCCTTTGCACCTCAGAATGAGTCAGGCTCTGTTCTCATGAGCCTAGTTTAAGTCATAAATTTTATAAATTTTCCCAAAACTCAGCAGAAGCCCCAACCACGGACTCAATGGAGCTGCAGCAAGTGCCAGCAGCTCTTTCCCTACCTTCAGGGACATGGAAGTGCTCCCAGGCAGATGAGGACGGGGTGCTGGAGGGTGAGGGGCTGCTCTCAGCATCTGCAACCAAGGAATCACATCAGCAACAGCACCCATCCAAAAGCAGCACCTTCCCTGCCATGGCACGATGGGGTTAATGAGCCTCTTCGGGGCTCTGTTAATTCAGCTCCGGCTCTGACAGTGCCAGACAAGGTCCAATCCAACTCGTCTTCATTAGTGGAGGATTTGGTGACAAGTGAGTGTCTCACATCCCCCCTGCCTCTAATTACACCCGTTTCATCCTCCGTGTTATCCGCGGTACAGCTGCCAATTAACTCCGAGCATTGTCAGCAGCACGACCTGAGATTTCAGGGTTTGGGGGAAATCTGAAGCTTCCTCGCCATTTAAGGAGATGAGCCCCAGCCTGACATGTGTCTGGTGAGCACCATATACATAGGGGAAGGCAGAATTGAAGAAGACCAGAGAAGGTGTCCCAAAGCACAGAGATCTCTAACACCAGGAGGGAGATAAACCCCCAGGGAATCTTACTCATGCTGTAAAATCCATAGTCTCCATTCTGGCCACACGCTGACTGAGAACGTCCAGGGGAACAGCCATGGTGCCTTCTGTTTCCTGAACTCTTCTGTTTCCTCTGGTTGCCTTGCTTGGATGTTGCCCCTTGGCACGAGAGAAGAGAATGGCCAGTGTTAGAGAGGGGCTGGCACAGCCACGATGGCAATCAAACCACAGAACGAGCTTGGTCAGGAACTGGAGTGTCAGGACAAGGGGGAATGGCTTCAAACTGGAAGGGAGTAGGTTTAGATGGGCTATTGGAAAGAAATTCCTCAATATGAGGGTGGGGAGGCCCTGGCACAGGTTGCCCAGAGAAGCTGTGGCTGCTCCCTCCCTGGAAGTATCCAAGGCCAGGTCGGACATGGCTTGGAGCAGCCTGGGATAGTGCAGGTGGTGGCAGGGGATGGAATGGGATGAGCTTTAAGGTCTCTTCCAACCCAAAACATTATGTGATTCTATGGTCATCTCTGGGCATCCAGACCTCAGAGGAGACCTTTTCCCTGGCCATGGGAAGAGGTTCTTGCCACCAAGAGCTTGGCCATGGCCTTGGGTATGGGTCTGGTGCCAAACTGTGCTGTGGCTTCATAGGGTTTGCCCTGAGAGAAGTTTCCCAGTGACATTTTCCCTGGCAGGACAAGGTCCCACACGTGTGCCAGCCCCAGGTTACCTGTGTGGGTGTACTGGACCAGGGTGGGCAGGTAGGAGCTGGTGCTCAGGTCCACGGGCACGAATGCTGTGTACTTGCTGATGACATTACAGGCCTTGCTGGTGTGGACAGCGCTGAGCTGGAACCGTCGCCCAGACCCTGCCACAGGAGGGACAGTGGGCTCAGAGCCCATGGCCCCCGTGGGCTCCCCCACCCCTCACACCCAGCTCCCAGGCCCACCTCCATGCTTGGGGAGCCATGCCCAGCAGGGGCTGTATCCCTGCATCCCTCTCAACTCTGCCTACTGCTCCTCCTGCTCTTATTTTACAAGCCCAGATGCACTTCAAGGAGGACAGGGTTGACAGGGCCCAGGGACATGTGTGGCCCAGGGCAGTGATGTGTGGCTGCTGCTGGAGTTGGATGCCATTTCCCAGCTCCAAGTGACCAACTCCTCAAAAACAACTGTGTTACCTCATGCATGAAGCAGAGGAATCACAGAATCGTGGAACATCCTGAGTCAGAAGGGACCCTCAAGGATCATCAAGTCCAACCCCTGCTCCTGAGGAGTGGGAAGGAACATGAGCTTGGGAATGATCATGTGTAGCAAGGCTGCAGAAGCAGAAGAGCACAAGGCAGCTGAAGGGGGCTGTTATTTGGGAGCTGTGTGAGACATTCCCTAATATTTCACCACCAGCAGCTTTTGTTTTCACTCCAGAGGCTGCTGAGACTGCTGGAAAGCCTTCCCGAGGCTGGGCAGGGTCTGCCTGCAGCCAGCTGTGCATTACCATGCTCGATTTCACACTCCCTCTCAGCGAGCTGCTCGAAATCCTGGATGAGTGACTTGGCTGCCAGGTGGTGGAAGGTCTCACTCCACAGGTCTGTGTCACCATCCTCCTGGCTCTCCCGCTCCTGGAACAGAGGGTGGATATCAAACGTGACTTCCCACTGCACGGGCTCGTTGTTCCTCAGCCCCTTCACCACCGCCTTGCAGAGGGTCCTGGGGGGGCGTGGGGAGCCGCAGGCAGCGCCGAGATCCGGGTCCTGGGGCTCCCAGTCGGAGGAGGTCTCTGTCTCAAAGGTGAGGGATGGATGCTGGGCAGACTCTGCAGAGAGGGGAGAGGAGGATGGTTAATCACCTCCCTGGGAGCTGAATTCCCCACCGGCACCACAAAACCATAATTAATCCTTCCCGATTGTCACACACAGTGGTACGGCGTGCGACGCAATGCCACCAGCCCCCGGCACGGACCGGCGAGGTGCCCACGCCTGCCCCTCTCCCAGTTACCCAGATCCCCGGGGCTCCGGCTGTCTGACGAGGAGCGCAGGCTCGAGATGGCACCGAGTGCTTCCAAGGCCCTTGCCGGGGCTTCCTGCAGCCCGTCCGGCAGTGCCGGGGCGCTGGCGTCGTGGCAGAAGGACACACAGCTGCGCTGGAGCAGGGCGGGGCGCCGGGCGCCTGCACCGCGGATCCTGGAGGCAGAGCCGTGCGGGATGGCCGGGAGGGGCTGTGGGCAGAGCAGATGTTAGGGCTGGATCCGCAGCCGATGGCACAGACCTGCTCTGGGCCCTCTGATCCTGTCTTCTCTCTGCTCAGACTTGCTCTGTCCCCTCTGATTCCGTCTGCTCCATGCATGGACCTGCTCTGTCCCCTCTGATCCAGTCTGCTCCATGCACGGACCTGCTCTGTCCCCTCTGATCCCATCTGCTCCATGCATGGACCTGCTCTGTCCCCTCTGATCCCCTCTGCTCCATGCATGGACCTGCTCTGTCCCCTCTGATCCCATCTGCTCCATGCATGGACCTGCTCTGTGCCCTCTGATCCCCTCTGCTCCACGCATGGACCTGCTCTGTTCCCTCTGATCCCGTCAGCTCCATGCATGGACCTGCTCTGTGCCCTCTGATCCCCTCTGCTCCACGCATGGACCTGCTCTGTCCCCTCTGATCCCATCTGCTCCATGCATGGACCTGCTCTGTGCCCTCTGATCCCCTCTGCTCCATGCATGGACCTGCTCTGTCCCCTCTGATCCCATCTGCTCCACGCATGGACCTGCTCTGTCCCCTCTGATCCCATCTGCTCCATGCATGGACCTGCTCTGTCCCCTCTGATCCCATCTGCTCCAAGTCTGACCCCAGTGAGGGATGGAATCACACAGGTCCTTCCCTCTGCCCGTTCCCAGCTGGGATCTGTGCCCAGACAAAGCCCTCCAATAAATCTCGGGGTGTCCCCAAGGGACCCTGGCCCGAGGGGCTCCTTCCCCAGACATACAGAAGGTGAAATATGAGTTTCATCCCTCCAGACATTTTAATGACTTCACTTGGGAACCAAAGAAAAGAAGAGAGACAGAAAGATCAAGGACCAGTTGCTTAGTAACGAAAGGAGAGAGGCGCAGGGGATGGGAGAAAGGAATTTTTATCTTTTTATCTTTTTATCTTTTATTAAAAAAAAAAAAAAGTACTGTTTCTCCACTTTCAGGAGACATGAATCTCCCACTCCAGCACCTCTGGTCCCACATCCCACACAGATACTCCCCTCTGCAAGGTCTGGGTTTTATCCCTGTCCCCAGGGTGTGGGAAGATCTGTGTAAAACAGACAGACTGTATTCTTAGGACATCACTAGCAAGGAACAGAGGTGGTATAAAGTGGTGGATGGAAGAATACTTTCTCTGACAGATAGACAAGGATATGACCTCCACCACCTAAATTTTGTTGTTCTATGACACCACCAGCAAAACTGGGAGCCAGGCAGCTCCAGATGTGATTTACCAAGCTAATATTGACACATCCTGCCAGACCCTTTCTGTTCCAAACCTGCTCCTTCTCCTGCCCGAGCTCTCCTCCCAGCCAGAGGAAGCCAGCTGGGAATGGAGCTGGGGGTTTAAGCTGCCTGTGGCTGGCATTGACCTTTCCTTCCCAGCATGGCAAGCGTGGAGATGAGCTGAAGGGTTGGCTTCACACCCCTGAAAATGTCAAGCCCTGGCAGCAGGACTGGGAGCTGGGAGAGCTGCTGGGAGCCCTGGCAGCAGGAGGGATAGCAAAACCAGGCTGCATTTAATTAAGAGCAGGCTGCATGCTGTTAACCATTTACTGCCCTCCAGAAGGGAGTCAGTTCCACCCCTGCCTGCATGCCAAGTGCAGGGGAATGCTCTGGGGACCTTCCCAATACATGGAGTGTTGCCAGTACCCCTAAAACCTGCTTGTTCTTGGTCACTGATGCTGTTCACCTCCTCACTGCTGTAACCTGAGGGTAGAGGTCTCATCCCTCCTTGCGGAGCCCTGGCCCTGCTTTCCCTTTTGCCCCTTCATCTCCCCTCCCACCCCTCACCCGGTGATCTCTAACCCACAGCAGAGGGGAGATGAAAGTCCCCAACATCCCGCTCCAAGTTTCCATGGGAACACAAGTGCTGCTGGTCCTCCCAGCCCTGCAGATGCTGATTGCAGAGCAGAGCATCCCTGCGATGCCAAAGATGAGAGAAAACTATCCCTATCCTTCCCACAGATCAGCTGAAAAATCTGCCCAAATTCCACCTGCTGCAGGCAGGGGACAAAACCCTGTGCAGCAGATGTTCAGCACACAGGTTCACATCCCATCCCAATGCTGTGTAAGGCTGTGGATCCAGCTGGGAATCTGCTTTGGCACTGAATTCCTTTTTCATCCCAAGCACAGAAATGCCACAGCCACGGGGAGAGTTTGAATCCTAAATTGCAGGGAGATAAGAAGGACCAGAGGAGCAGCAAGGTGAAGCACAGACCACTAAAAGGAAGGGGAGCAGGGAAAAAGGAGGCTCCCATGGAGAGGAATCACTATGGGGTATCAGGATGGCACTCTGCTCCCAGCTTGGCTCGTTTCCCCAGCGTTTGTGATGTGCTGCAGAGCTATATCTATTTTCTAAATGTATTATCTATATCTATTATCTATATCTATTATCTATATCTATTATCTATTTCAATATTTTAGGACTAGTGTGAGCCAGGCCCTTGCCCTCAGGCTCTTATCCACCTCATATTTTCCTGCTTCTCCTTGCTGCCTTCCACCTGCAAGACAAAGCCTCTGGGAGGATCACCTACCTGGAAGTCCACCTGCCAGGGCTCGGGGCTGACCTGCTGCAGGTCCTGCAGGTGGGTTTTCCTGAGGGGGTTTTTCACCAGGGCTGTGCCAGGATCACTGGCTGTGGGCACCTTCCTGCGAGGCTCGTGGTCAGAGATTTGGGTTGTGCTGTACGCCCGTCTCCTGGACAGAGCCTTCACATCCATTCCTGAATGGCAGGAGAGAGGATCAGCTCCACCCTGGAGTGGGATCAGCCAGAACCACTCCCCTGGCTCATGGTGAGAAGCAGGGAGCCCTCCCCAGGGTCCTGCCAAAGCTCAAGGGGCCACGCTCAGCCCTGCAAAGTTTTAAGCAAAGCAACGAAACCACAAAAGGAAATAGAAACACTCAAAATTCCTGGGGATGTCAAGAGAGCAGGTTGGGAAGGTTTTGTCTGAGGAGTTTTCAGCCAAAAAAAGCCTGACTGCATTTCCCCAAACCTCCCTGGAGAAGACAAAGGGTTTACTAATGAAATTTAATTAGTGCAGACACGCTCCTGTCAGAGCAAGACTAAAATTTGCCTTGGAAAGACACGATTTCTCATAGCTTTTGACAAGTTTGAGGGGATGCACAGTACAGCTCCTCTTGGAATAAAAGGGAAGAACATCCCATGAGTAACAGAGGTTTCCCCAGCTCCGGGGTGCAACCAGCTGCTTTATGCCACATGCTGCTGACACAAACCCGCAGCCAGGCCATGGTGGGGAGGAGTGACACCCTGGAGAGAAGGCTTTGGATCCATTCCCCCGCTGTCCTGACTGGGAAGCTGCTTTGCAGGTACAGGGATTGTCTAGCAGAGCTACCTATTTGCTCACACCACTCCTCCTCTCACCGCTTGGGAAGCTTGTAAATAATTATGTGGCTAAAGCTGCTTTGAAAATCTCCAGGGAGCCCAGCTCACCAGGGCTTCCCTTGATTTCCTGACAGGTTTGGATAAAACATCCAAACCAAACAGACTTGCTTAAGCCTCAGGAGATCTGTCATCTCTCCTGCTAACTCCTTCATCTCTTTGCAGCTGGAGACATGTATAAATCAGGCAAAAAAATTGGGGGAGCAGTGACAGGAGCTTGATTGGAGAGACAGAGGCATTACCCCCCCGCATGTAGAGAGGAAAATCTGACCCGTGTCCGTGTCTGACTCTCCCCCAGGATCTCTGCCCACGCCCAGGTGCTCGGGGGAGCGCTCGGCGGGGCAGGAGCCCTCCGAGTCTCTGGAGTGGTTCCAGCTCTCCAAGCCTGCTCCCTCCTCCTGAGAGTGAAAGAAAACAGAGCTACCCGACTCCTGGGAATGCATCATGCTGTAGCGCCGCCTCTTGTCCTGGGGGGAAGCACAGAGAGGGGACAGGTCTCACCACCGTGTCTGTCCACTGGCTCCCAGCTGAGACAGGCTGCACCATCCTTAGCCACTCACTGTCCTCCAAACTCCCCCCATCACCTCCCTTAAGGACACAGGAGACACCTCCCGGACCATGCACAGAGCCAAGACTCTCATGCACACCCCAACACCCCCTGGAACAGCCCCACAGACTCACAGATCTGGGGTTGGAGAGGTATGGGGAGGTGTCACAGATGACACCGTAGCTGACCAGGCGGTCACCAGAGAACAGGCAGCTGGTGCTGACAGGGGACACCAAGACCTCGGTGCTCTCAGGAAAGACCCACTCCACAGACACGTCGCTCAGGACTGGCGCCATCGCCTTCTTCAGTGACCTGATCATCTGCAAAGGGCACAGGGGACAGGGTCAACACCAGCTGGACACGGTGTGAGCCACGTCGCACGTGTCATGTGTCACAGGGAAGGGGAACATTCCTTCAGACAAAGCCATCAGCTAATTCCTGCCCTCTCCTGACAGTCTGCTTCCTCTTAGTCTACTCTGACACCCATCCCAGAACCCCCATCTCCTTGGCACAGTTATACCTGACAGGGCTGGGTTAATGGTTGGTCTTTTCCAACCTAAATGACTCCATGGTTTTTTACCGTGAGCAGATAGTGATGGAGCACAGGGCTGATCTTACACATGCTGCAAGGTGGGAGCTCATGGCCTGAGGGATCTTTCTCTGATATGAGGCAGCTATCCCTTGCTTCCCTCCAGCACTCAGGAAAAGCTGTCAGCCTTCACTGGTCTGAGCCCCAGCCCTGACCCAGCACTCATACACTGATATTTTTGGAACAGCTCGTTGCTGGCACAAGCCACTGCCAGAGATCAGCAATGCTCTGCCAGTTACACATGTGGAGAAGACCAATATCCGTGAATACCTCACGGACAAACCTCCCAGAGAGCCATCTACACGAGCTTCCCTGCATGCCAAGGGAACTGAACACCAGATTTAGAGACAGAACAGCTCAGATATTCCCTATTGTTCCCTGCTTTTTCATGGGCTTGAGAAGACACACCAGGCTGTGTTTTATAAGGCCATTAATTGATGCCTCAGACTGCTGAAGGCACCGAGCTGCACAGCCTGCAAAGCACTTATTAATAGCTCTTATTAAACACCTCTTTCTTCCCTGTCTTTGCTTTTAATTTACATCAGAAATGTTGATGCCGTTTCTGTCTTAGAGAGGTTTTTGTGTGCTCCAGGCTCCTGCAGAGGGTGGAGTTGCTGAACTTCTTCTTGAGAGATCAAGAAGGTAGGAGCTGGCTATTTGGAGATATTTAGGAGCTAAAGCGCCAATTCTCTCTGGGTTTAGTCAAGCAGCAGGTGACAAGCTGGGCTCTGTGCATTCACCAGGGGACAGAGCCATCCCTATGCCGGATTTGAAGCATACGGTTTTACTCTTCAAGGGGAGAGAGGGAATGGAGAGGCTTTAAAGTCAGCTTAATAAGCAAAGCCATCGCAGCGCATTCCTCGCGCTCCAACCCCGAGTCCTTCTCGCCTGAGCAATGCCAGGGCTCAGCCCGACTTCAAAACTAATTGGCTGCTTTGATGCCGGTCCCTCTGCCCTCGCCGTATCGGAGGCAGAGCTGCCTTTGAAGGCAGAGCTGCTGCATCGCGGCCCCCCAGCCCCGGGCGGAGGGGAACACATCTCCCTGCCTCCCTCTCCCTCCGACGGCCGGCCATGGAGAGGCTCTTCCATCCCCTGCCGCTCGCCCAGCTCCTGCGAGGAGGGGTTGGGAAGGCAGGGCCGGGGTGGGGACTGTCCCCGCTGGGAGCCGTGGCCTCCCCTCTCTGAGCCCGAGCATCCTCACAGCCCCACGGGATGGCCCCGGGGAGCGGGGCTGTACCTTGGGCTGCAGCCTCTCGCCCTCCGCCAGGAACTCGGAGATGCCCCTGGACACGGCAGCCAGACCCCGGACCAGCCTCCCGCAGGCGTTTGGCCCGACGCCGAAGCTGTAGCACCTGCAAAGGGACAAGAGAATCAGGGTCCAAAGGAAAAGCCACCCCGCCCCAGCCCCATGGAGCTCACACACTCCCTCAGGCAGAAACTCCCTCTGGCTTCATCCCACTGCTATGTCCCGTGGAATAAAACAGCCTCTCTTTTGGGTGGCAGGAGGGTTGAGAAACCTCCCAGTGCCTAGAGGGGCTCCGAGAGAGATGCAGAAGGACTTTGGCCATGGTCATGGAGTGACAGGATGAGGGGGAATGGCTTCCCACTGCCAGAGGGCAGGGTTAGACTTGATATTGGGAAGAAATTCTTCCCTGTGAGAGAGACCCTGGCACAGGGTGCCCAGGAAAGCTGTGGCTGCCCCTGGGACCCTGACAGTGTCCAAGGCCAGGCTGGAAGGGATTTGGAGCACCCTGGGCTACGGAAGGAGTCCCTACCCACGGCAAGGGGGTGGAATGAGATGGGTTTCAGGGTCCCTTTGAATCCAAACCATTCTGGGGTTCTATGAACCACCAGCCCCCTCCTCTCAGCACACCTCAAACCCCTTGGCCAAAGACCAGCCTTCAGCAGTGACACACAGGGGCTCCCAGCAGGACCTCAAGCCTTCCCCTCCTCTGCAAACACAAACAAGCTGCTTTGCTCTCACTTCAGCTCTTTTCCCTGCTGGCTGTGGTCAATAGCACTAAATATCCAGTAATTATCTTTGCTTGCAATGAAAATAAACGTTTTCTCAAGGAAGGAGGATTGAGCCAGGTGAGACTGCTCCCCCCTGACTCCCAGGTCTGTGAATCAGGGTTTGGTTTGGCTGGAAGTCAAGCTGGAGCCCAGGCAGGGAGGGTAGTGCTAGGTGGGGATGGATGTGCCAGGAAGCCAGGGGGATGGGAATGGGTGGGATATGGCATTTGGGCAGGGCATTGCTGAGAAACAAAGCACCTTCAGCAGCAAACTGCATCTGCACAAGGGGCTTTTCTCTTGGAGGGTTTTAATCTTCAGCTGGCTGCAAATACTAGGCCAGTCTCACACCCCTCCTAAATAAGGCTCTGATCTTCTTTTAAGACCGGCCATGCCCAGGACTCTCCCTTCCAGGGTCACTCCAGACCATGCTCCAGCTCTGATTGCTTTAACCCTCCCCTCCAGCTGGGCAAGAGTGAGGGGTGGGATGGTGGGACGCCCTCTACACGGGGAAACAATCAGACCTCCATGCAATTACAAACCCATAGAGCAGCTTCCCTGATAACCCCAGAGTCTGAGATGGAAGAGGAATCAGGATTTCTTACATTTTTCTCATGTTTTGTGCCCCTTAAAGAGGCAGAGGAGAAATCAGAACAGCCTGTGATCAGGGCTGGGAAGCCGGGCTGGGAACTCATGCACAAATTAACTGCTTTTTACATCGCTCCCTTTCAGCATATTCAATTCCGCACAGCTCCATCCTGGAAGCAGCTGGGGCCAGCCCCAGATGTGCTTGAAAAAAAAAATTAAAAAAAAGCAAGGAAGATTGTTGGCGTGTCAATCTCTCCTAGCAGGAAGCATCAGCCGAGAGCTGTGAAGTTGTCAGCTCAATTATCCTCCTTTTGATTGTTTAAAAAGCATCTGAACTTCTGGGATCCGTTCCAAATCCTTTGAGGTTCTCCCATGGCTCATAGCAGCAATCTCTCCTGCCTCTGTCTCTGAAGTGGGGACGTCTGTGAGATGGAGCTGTGCTCCAGGGGAGGCACATCCCAGCCTGTGCCGGGTTCCTGGCCCTGCAGGGATGAGTCTGTACCTGGTGGAGCAGGAGTGGCCCCGCAGCAGCTCCAGAACCTTCCCGGTGTTGCTGATGGCCCCGCCCGTCAGCAGAAAGAGCAGCCGGGGGTGGCCCCTGTGGATGGGCTGGCGGGTGACCCACTTCAGGGGGGATAAGAGGTTGATGCTGCCCATATCAGCCCGGATCCTCCTGATGCTCTGGCAGGCGATGGCCAGGCTCTCCTGCCCATAGGAACAGTGGAATTATCATCACTAGCACCCTCTAAGCACCAAGGAGAATCATTGGAGGGGCTGAGGGAGTTGAGGCTGCTCATCCTGGTGAAGGGAAGGCTCTGGGAGACCTTAAAGCCCATTCCAGTGCCTAAAGGGGCTCCAAGAGAGCTGGAGAATGACTTTGGACAAGGACCTGGAGTGACAGGACAAGGGGGAATAGCTTTAAGCTGAAAAAGGGCATGGTTAGATTTGGTATTATAGGGACATTATTTTAAGAGTAGGGAGGCCCTGACACAGGGTGCCCAGAGGAGCTGTGGCTGCTCCTGGATCCCTGGAAGAGTCCAAGGCCAGGTTGGATGGGACTTGGAGCACCCAGGGATAGTGGAAGGTGTCCCTGTCCATGGCAGGTAAGATCCCTCCCCACACAAACCAGTCTGTGATTCTATGGACTCTGGGCTCACCCACCTCACAATAGGCCTGGCTGACAGGAAAGAGGGTCTTGAAGGTGGATCCAAACCCAATGATGTTGAAAAGGCACGCTGGCATCAGGCTCTTGAGAAGGACCAACAGGGCATCCTGAGGAGTGGAAAGCAAACAGACATCAGCACACGTGGACTCTCCCTGGCTGCCCCAACTTCACCAGCAAAAGCTCTGCCCAGAGCCCTGAGCCATCCCATCTTATTCCCACCTTCATCTGACAACAAACCAACTGCTTCTTTCCCATGCCTCCATATGACTCTGCTCTTTTCAAAGTCCCTTGATGATATTTGGGACCTGAAGCAGTGAGGAAAATGGGGAGTCTTTAGGAAAAAAAAAAAAAGACAACAAAGAACTGAACAATTTTTTCTGTTTGTTTTTAAGGGATTCAATTTGTGCTGGCAACACAGTGCTGCAGCACAGAGCTGGTGGGTGAGAAGCAGAGTGTGAAATTGAGAAGTGCGACACGCAATGCATCTCAATGCCTAAACTTGCAGAAAATAAACAAACAGCTTAAAGTTACACAAAAGGAAAAGCCTCCCCCATCCCCAATTGTCTTGTATTCATAGCTGGCTTTAATTAAAATAACTGTGAGACAGTTTTAAGCTATTTTCTTTACCAGAGGTGGTTATCTAACGTGCCTATTCCTGGGCTTTACATAAGGCAAGAGCAACTTGAATTGTCACAGCGATTTTGTGGACAGTCCAGGACAGAGCTGGTGATCACAGCAACTGGGCAAGAGCTGTCCTAAGGAGCTCTTGAGCTTATAGGAACAATTATGTGGCAGGAGAGGAGGCCCATTTAAAGCAAAGTGTTTATTTAAAGCAAAATGTAAAGCAAAGTGTTCAGGAGCAGCTCAGTTCTATTTAAATGCTGATCAAGGCAGACTCCTGCCAGTCTGCGGAGGGCAGCAGAAAGCCTCGAGCCAGCCCCTGAAGGAGCTGCCAAGGTCAAACGAGCAAGAAGAGCCTCTTTGGGTTGTCCTACCAGTGGTAAAGACCAAGTGAGCACAGAGGAACACAGTGAACCCCCTGCCTGGGTCCAGCAGGGATGTGGTGCCAGGTCAACCCAGCTCCCAAAGCTTGTAAGACTCAGCAGCAACACAGAGCTGGAGCACTGAAAATCAGTGGAATAATGTACAAGAACAGAGCTGCCCTTTAACAGGCTCTGGAGTACTTGAATCCAAGCTGTTATCTCAAACCTACGAGGATATATTTATACCACTGCTCCCAGATGGCTCCCGGGATGCTGGCTCTTCCAGATCTCAGTGCTGACATCCCATCTTGGAACTCATTACAGGGGAAAAAATACAAATTTCCAAATATTTCTCTTAAAGCACTTCCCAAAATGGGCAACCAATGCCTGCTTGCTGTTTCAGCAAGCAGAACGATTTATTGCTTCTTATGGTAAATATTGATCTTGATCCTGTTGCACTCCATAGCTATATGGCAACTCAATAAGGAGGGATGTTTGCTTCTAGAAAAGTCAATTCCCAGTTATTAGTGCAGTTTTGCCAGTGAGCACTATCACAGCCTGGCTCTTCTCCCTGGCTGCATCAGGGTGGGAAAAGAACTGGCTGCAGGAAATTTAAATCCCTGAATTTTCCACTCCAGCTGCTTTGGACAGGTGCCCTCCTGCTCCATACGGGCCTTTCCAGCCCATCCCTGAGTGCATCCTGAGGCTGCACAGCTCCAAGGTCTGTCCTGCCATGCATCCAGCCAGCTGAGGATGATGCAGAAGGTTCCACCAACCAAAACACACCCAAACCCTCTCAATACAGCCCCTGCTATTAGGTCCCTGGTGTCTGCAAGAGACAAACAAGGACGGGACACTTAAAAGACGGACAGTGGGTTTCTCCCTTGAGGTATCTCCTCCACAGTCTCCCTCAAAATATTTTTTCCTGAAGGGGAACAGCCTTTTTCCTGTTTCTATGGCCCTCCTGTGATGGGGTTTTGATTTCAGGACCTCTCAGGGAAGGGCTCTGATCCCGCAGGTCCCCATCCCCAGGGGACAATCCTGCCTCCACAGAGGCTGCAGATGCTGTGGTGCCCAAACCCAGCCATGCTGGGAGTTGGAAAGCAAAAATCCACCCCGGGACAAGATTCCCAGACTCCTGAAGATGTTGGGGGAAGGGGGTACAACCCCAGAGATATCCTGTTCCCTTTGGGAACAGCCTCCCTCTCCCAGAGGATGTGCTGCAGTGCTCTGCAGGTTCCCCAGCATCCCAGTCCTTGTTGCTGAAGGTGTCTGTCCTTCTTCAGCAGTTC
Source organism: Sylvia atricapilla (assembly GCF_009819655.1). Classification (NCBI taxonomy): domain Eukaryota; kingdom Metazoa; phylum Chordata; class Aves; order Passeriformes; family Sylviidae; genus Sylvia; species Sylvia atricapilla. The sequence continues at coordinate 5,931,060 of NC_089161.1, forward strand.
CCATGGAAACTGGAGACAGATGGGAAAAGAGATGTGCTGGAAGATGGACAAGCTCAGGAGTGGGTCCGTGGGAACCTCATGAGGCTCAACAGACCAAGTGCAGAGTCCTGTACCAGGGTTGGCCCTAGGTAAGAACCACATCTGACAGGGGAACCTCAGACCCACAGAATGCCCTAACAATGGGCATTTTTTATCCAGGGGTCTCGACACAACTCCCAAAACCATCCACCAGGCTGCTGGTATTCCTTTATGTTTGGAAAAGGGATTCCTCATGTTTAAACAATTTCTGTGAGTTCAAAGAGGTGCCCATCAACAAAACCTCTCCTAATGCATGGTCAGTACCTTGCCCCCCTTGGAGCTCCCCGGAGGTTTCCTCCTAGGCAGCCATCACCCAAAGCCCTCCTGGAGACAGGGAGAACTGGAAAAGGGATGCACAAAACATGCCAGCAAGAGAGGGAAAGAACAGAATTTTGCATTTTATGTGCTGATAGGAAGAAGGGGAAGAGAACGGGGAGAGTCTCCTTTGTTACAGGTACTGAACAAGCACCATGGTTGAGATGACTAAAATACAGCCTATAATTACCCCCCATCCCCTGATAATGAACACTTATGCTCTCAGCACTCCCAATGCTCCCTTTCATTCATGCCTGTTGACAGGCAGGTGCTTCTCCTCCTGCAGGTACCTTGGCACGGCTGATGTTCACACTGCTCATGCTCCTGCTGCAGTCCACCAGGAAGATGAACTCTCCCTGGGCTTTCCGAAGGCCTGGCTGCACAGCCCTCAAGTCAGGGCAGAAGTTGAGCATGACAACAGCATGGTGGGGGATGTCCTTGTTCAGCCTCTTCCTGATGATTTCCATCTGAAAGAAAGCAGGAGAGAGCTCCAGAGGTTGATTTTGCCAACCTGTTTCAACTCGAGTGGAATAAGATCAGGGCTAAAAATGTGAGTTCATGGCCTTTTGTGGGTCAGAATCTGTTTTTTCTGGCCCCAGATGTGACAACACCACGGTGGGCCAATGTCCAGGCATCCTGTTCTATCCATACCCACAGTATTCACCATCCCTGCAAGTGTCCAAGGCCAGGCTGGAAGGGGCATGGAGCAAGCTGGGATAGGGAGAGGTGCCCCTGCCCAAGGGAGGGGTGAGAGAAGATAAGCCTTAAGATCCTTTCCACCACACCATTCTGGGATTATATGGAGCAACTGCACTCTCAGATAAAAGCCTGGAGAAAAATCAAAACACCTGGCCCTACCCAGCGCCTTGCAAAACTGATTCTCCAAACATTTCATTATTCTTCCAAAAAACCTGGTTCATTAGCACAGCTTAGCACCCCACCGAGGCACACCACAAGTTTTCTCCATGGTCACTCACTAATGAAGTGTGAGATGCAGCCCTTGATCTGCTGCATTCAGCATTCCAATTCATTCCTGCCACCTCTGGTTTGCTGGTTTGTTCTGCCCATTCCTTTTATCACTTTTCTTTGTAGGGACTGAAAGGCTTTGGAAAGCTGAACCAGCCACGGTTCGATAGGAACCTTCACGATCTTTCCACTGCACACAGCTCCAATGGCTCTCTGCATTTTCTCTCCTTCTATTTCAAGTATTCATTACAAATGGGATAAAATTAAACTGGCAAAAACCTCTTGTGATGGGTTTATAATGTGCTGTTACGTGTGTATCAAGCAGTAACGGGTTTACGGCCTCAGCTGCTTTGGAGGGAGCGCCAGGACCCCTCATCACCCAGGCCATGGCTTTTCATCCCTGAGTCTGAGTGTGGAAACAACTCCTCAACAGCGGCTCGATCCTCAAGGGCTTTGTTTGCCTCTTTTCTCCTCTTTCTGCCTGCTTTTCTTGTTGGTTTCACAGTGACTAAACCAGACCCCAGATAACTGGGCTTGTTTTCTCCAGCCATGAGTCACATTCCTCATTCTTCAGTCTATGAGCTGAGAGCCACCCTTAGTTTTCTGAAACTTCTGAACTCTCTGTGGCTCAACACACACGCACAAAAACACACACACCAGCTCTGCTTTCAGCTCCTCTGCCTGAGTGCTGCTTCTCTGACCCAGTGAAAAATCAGGTCCCACTCATAGGAATGAGCCAAGCTCCCACTCATCCTCCTGCCTTTCCTTTCTATGCTATGGGGTGTCAATTAATCAGCTGTTGAGAAATCAAAGGGCTTTTTCCATTTACATTTCCCTCCAGCCACATGACAATATTTTCTTTAACAACTTCTCCAGTTTATCATATTTCAGACTAGAGTGTTCCTAGCTACCTCTGTACAAATACTGAACCGTGGCCCTGGACCTACCCACAGAACTCCCTGGAATGCTCTTGGGTACCCATGACATAAATCTCCTGTGTGATCAGAGTGAGGCCATATTTTGGGATTTCTGACTGACTGCAGGGAATTTCACAGGCAAATCTTCAGTAAACAGCTTCAGAGGGGCCAGGTCAGCCAGAAAAGAAAACACCTCCTCACCTCCCTTCCGTTCCCCTTCACCCATTATCCAATTACAGTAAACTAATCAGATTTTGTCGAGGAAAGTTGATTCCAGTGTGCATCCATCCCCATCAACCTGCAGCTGACAGCATCCAAGCCTTTTGCATAACAAACTGAGGGAGGAGAATTAATTATTATTTACTGCTGAAATTTCTGGGCTAATTTAATTTAAGCCAAGAAGCGGCCAGTGTCCTGCTCTGAGCACCAGCGATTCCTGCCTGTCATCTACCCCAGGTATTCCAGACATTTTCTCTGCTCCCTGCAGTTGTTTCCCAGTTCTCCTGGGGCACAGGTGGCTTTCCTGCGGGGAAATGTCTCCAGAATGATCCCTCCTTAGATAATTTGACATGCTAAAGATGCAGAAATAATTAGGGAGCCATCTGAGGCATAGTGTGGGAGTTTCATCTCGTTCCACCTGCCACACACTGAACACAATTAGAGGAGACGCCTGCAGAGCCCCAGCCCTGTGAGGGAGAGCGGTGGGCAAAGGGAAGGGAGGAGAGGAGGATTGACAAGTCTCTGGTGAAAGGAGAAATCTCAGCAGCACGGGGAGGCACCCCTGCAGCGGGTCTGGGATGTCTGCCAAGAGGGACCCAGGATCAGAGAGGTGGAGAAGGAGTTTAGGGGAAAATGAGCACCCCTGTGCACACAGGAGAACCCTGGTTGTGTAAAACAGGAGGTGACACCGTCAGCCCCAGCTGTGGCCACACAAGCACAGCCTGTCCCATGGGGGAAGATGTCCACCCTGGAAATCCAGAGGGCTCTGAGCTGTCTGCTCCTCTCTGCTGATCCCAGACACGCCGAAGTGCTGGGCTGTCACTCATTCCTTCAGAACTGCTGGAAAACGAGGCACAAATCCCAGCACAGATATTTTTCTCTTTGCTGCTCAGCAGAACAAAGAGAAGTCTCTCCTACCTTGTCTTCAGTTCAGCTCATTATTCCCAGGAAAATCACTTCTTTCGCTCTGACAGCTACCCAGAAACAGTAAACATTTACTGAGCAATTAAAAGAATATTTTATTCTATGTCATTGCAATAATTATAATACCCTTAATGCTATCACAATGCACCTCTCTAATTATGCTATGCTAGACTAGCACTAATTATACACACAATAACCATCTCAGAGCTCCTTCCCCTCTCAGTTTACCAGCAGCACTGCTGAATTTTCCCCTCTTCCTCCACACAAGCCCCTCTCTGACAGAGGATGCTGCAGGTCTCATTGAGACAGTGTAATATCTGATGCTGGAGACATAGAATCATCTTGTAGCTCAGCTCCAGTCCATGCAAAGCCTCAGCTAACACCTGCAGCTTGTGTTTCTCACCTTTTTCTTGGCACTGGGATCTTTCTTAGTGCCTTTAATGAAATCATTCTTCCCCTTCAGGTGTTGCTCGTACTCTGCAGGGGTCATGTCACCCTCTTCCATTAAGACGTGGGGCATGTGGGGCTCTGGAAATGCAGAGAATTGTGTGAAGGACAGCCATGGTTACACTTTGGGTGTGGCAGAGATGCAGGGAAAACAGCAGGATCTGTGAGCTTAGGGAGCTCAGAAAACTGAGATGGGCCAGGATAACCTCCTGGGAAGCCTAACCATGGCAATATTTGCAAAACTAGTGCTAATCCATCTGTCTCCAGAGCTACAGATGAGGATCTGAGGAAGGGGCAAGACCAGCAAAGGAGAAGCAGAGCCCACCTACCACTTGGATGGATGAGGATCTCCACGGGTCTGTCAAAGGTGTGTTTGTTGGCCAGCGTGATCACGATGCTCCTGGCAGAGCGAGCCGAGGGGTCGGCGTCTGCTCGGATCTCGTGTGTGGGGCTCTCAACTCCTGCCCGGGGAAACCGAGGTGTCAGTAGGCATTGAGGATGGGGGGAGACCAGGGAGAAGAGATGACGAGGTGGGAGAGGACAGAAACCCACGTTAGCATCAACCTTGTACTGGTAAATCCACCCCAGCACAGTTACGCTGCCAACACAGATTTACATTGAGGAGAAGGAGTGTGGATATTGCCTTGGGGAGGTGATAAATCAGCCTTGCGTAGCAGGACAGCCCCAGTGCTCCTACCTGCCAGCAAACACGGCCCACGGATCTCCAGGTGGAAGCTGAACTCGTACTCAAAGGGGTTGGTAGCCTCACTGTCCAGCAGCTGAGCCAGGCAGAACCTGCTCCCTTGCTCCAGGCTTCCCGATCCACAGAGGGGTTTGTCCCTGCCCGTGAGATAAATGCCAGTAAACCCTGTGAACATGTTCTACCCCCCCCAGGAACTGCAGATCTGCTAGAGGTAAAGCCTGAAGCCACTCTCCAGGCACCTGCAGCTCCTGTTCTGCCAGCCCTGCATTCACCAGGATCAACCCCAGACAGAGCCCACCCCGTGGTTTCCCATACATTTGGAGCTGGTGGCTGGAAAAGCTGCTGGCACTCTCCAGGCTGGGCTGGGGAACCCTGGGGACACACACAGCTGGCAGAAGGACCCTCACCACCCCGCTGGGCAGTGTCTGCAGCTCAGAGGAGGTGCTGATGAAGATGGAGACACTTTCCAGGGGAGGAATCATGCCCAGGTTGGCCACAAAAACGATCCTCTCCAGGTCTTCATCCATCATAATCCTTCCTGCACAGAGATTGGACCATGCCAGGTATTGCAATCATGGAAAATGCTCCTTTCCAGGCCTCCCACAACCCCCCAGCCCTGGATCAAACACCCAAAGCCGCCCCCACTGCACACATCAGCTTTCTCTAAAGAGCCCCAGCTTCCACATCACTCCTCTGGCTGCCCAGAAGCAGCAGTGCTTTCCAAGATGGATAAGACTGACACTTTTGGCACAAGCACCACAACCCCTCAGCCTCCTAAAAGGAGCCCCTGTGGTACTGGTTACAGCCAGCCATCCTCTGTAACCTCCCCACTCCCCTTCCCCACCTTTTCTCCCCACATTCCCTAAAACACCCTCAACCCCCTCACCACTTCCATCCCCAGCTCTTCCAGGAGGGAGGCTGCAGCTGTCAAAGTAGGTGTCATCTATCTTGGCTTTGTCTTTGATCTGCACTGTCACGGTGCGCCGGGACATGGCCGCCTCGAAGCCCACGACAGTAGCTCCCTCATCCAAGGGGTACACAAAGAGACCTGCCAGGCAGGAGAGGTGTTAGCAACACCCACCTCTCCCCTGGACCCACCAGCCAGATCCCTCTTGGCACTTCCCAAGTGGGGAAAAAATCCCACTTGTGGGATTTTTCACATCTAAAAAGTTGGACACAATACACTTGGTTGTGCTTCCCACCAACATCTAAAGGTTGAAGGAATGCACAGAAACCCAGCACTGCCATATCCTGACTTTAAAGTTCCCATTCCAAGCTTCACTCCTTAAAACTTGCCTTCCAAAGCCTGGGGGTCTGGGTTGTGGTAGGTGAGCAGGGCTGTCATCCCAAAGGCATAGCCGCTGACACAGGATGTCACCTCAGACGCAATGAGGGGCAGCTGGGAGAGGGTCACCCGGTTAATCAGCCCTGGCATCTTCCTGGGGGCCTCTGGGGGATGGTGGGAAGCTGGAGAGAAAAAGGTGAGAATGGATGTAGAGCCTCAAGTGCCCAAAATGATTGCATGGCTCTGAGGACAGAAAGATGAGTGATCTAAGACAGGATGAGACTTGGGCTTGATGACTGCAGTGATGGGGATGGAGCAAGGCCCCGGTGGGAAGATACAAGGAAAACCCTTGCCCCAAATCCCCACTGGCACAAGGTAGGAGGTTCAGATTAAACCTCCCTGGCTGGGGACAGACAGCCCCGGAGGTCCACAGTCCCCAGCTCCCACACCACTGGAGTCTGGGCAGAACAAGTTAACATTTTTTTCTGTCCTTCTTTCTCTTCATTATCCTCCAAATCAACGACTTTCTCCAAGATAAGACTATGATCATGAGAGTTTTCCCTTCTTCTGGGGAAGGAAGAGTAGGCAGGCAGATCCAGACAGCCTCCTGCCCTCCCATGCCCTTGCCCATCCTCATCGTGGCTGATTTCGGGGAGGTGACACTGCTCTGCTGTCCTGCATCTCCAGATCCTTCCTGCATGGGCTGACTCATCCCTCCCTGTGCTCAGCCGACACATTCAGATGCAAAGTGACTCCTTCTGCCAATTACACTCCAACTCTTTTCCCTAAGCAGGTTTTCTTCCCTTACAGCTCCTCTGCCCCAAGCCTCAGGGTTTTAAAGGAGACTTTTCAGGTGGATTTTAGGGCCACATCCCGCTCCCCCGGGGAACTGGGAGAAGTTGCTAGGCAGCAGTTCTCCCTGGCTGGCTCTGCAATGCTTTATGCAGTGATTTACGAGGCCCAGGAGAAGCCAGCACTGAAATACATCAGTTTCTCATTCCCTACCAGTCCTGCGTTATTAAAACCCACCTTTATATGCAAATGCCACAGAAGACATCAAGGCCACGAGCTTGTTGAGCGCTCAGGCAGGAAAACGGCGTTCAGAAAGGAGAAAAGGAGAGCAAGAAAGGCTGTCCGAGATGGGGGAGAGCAGCCAGGGAAGTCGAGCACAGGAAGAGCAGCGAAGATGATGATGATGATGGAGGGCAGTAATCCCAAGGCACGCCCCTGAATCCCAGCCAAAAAACCTCAGCCATTCCCGATTTAACCCACCACGAATGCTGCTCGTGGCAGGAGCTGCCCGGGAAGGTCAGGGATGCAGCCGTGGGGATGCAGCCCCCACAGTCAGGAGATGAACGGGGGTCCTGCCTGAGCCGGGGGGGGGCATCCCACACCGGGATGCTCCAAGCTGTGCCAAAGGGGCTTGGGAAGTCAGGAGCTGGCAAGAGTTCACCTGCCACAGGGAGAGATAATGAAGGTCCCCTCACTTTGAGATGTGGCAGAGGTCATCAAGGTATCTGGAAGTGATTAAATGTCAGGAGGGGGAATGATTTTACCTTAGGAAAGAAATAATAATGGGAAGAAGCTCTCTATCAGTTTGGTACAGCAGGAATTCATTACAGGACTACCAGAGGGGTGAATTTGGGCTCCAGGAGCATGGAAGTGGAGACTTAGTGCAGAGCCATGGGTGAGATCCAAGCCCCTCACATCTCTGGCACCCATGGCAGACTGGGGACATAGCTCCTATGGGAACCACTCTGCCAGCAGGGATTTCTGCACCACTGGGCCAGGACAAGCACTAAGGGACCACTGGTGAGATGCAAAGCCCTGTCCCACATCCTGTTTAATCCAGCCAGGAAAGTTGCACTTCTCCTGCAGCTCCGAGGTGGCTCAGAGGAGCATGGCACCAGCCCTCACTGCTGTGCCGCCAAAAAACCGGCCCCACAAGGACAGGGAGGGCTCAGAGGGCTCTTCCCGGCAAAAAAAACCCCACCAAAAACCTCTAATAGGGGATGCTGCCAGCAGAGCCATGGCTGCTCCACACAGCTCGTGTCACCAACGCCATCAAGTGACTGCAGCGTGGAAAAGGAGAGCAGCGGAGAGGCTGAAGGGAGGGAAAGCAGTGGGAAGGCTGGAATCTCTCCCCTGTGCCCCCTAGGAGCGCAGCACCGGTCCCTTGCCTGCTCCCCATCCTGCCTTTGCTGCTCTGGGATGTGCACTCGGTCTCTGTTCAGGCCAAAGGGCTGGAATCTCAGGACGGGACCTGGCAAGACACTGCACCCCAAAAAAATTACCAACAGCTTGATGCTGCACAGGGTATACCCCTAGACCCACCCAGTCCTCAGCGTGTCCCTTCACTGCCCCCAAACGCGTCCTGCCTCTCACACACAGCGGGCGCGGGGCCACCCCGCAGACCCGGCCAGATCCTCCCGACCTCACACTGCACCTGCCCCTCCAGGAAAAAAGGGAAACCGCTGGTTAATACCTTCAGCCCTCAAAATACAGTTGTAATCGCATCCACTAGGGAGCACCTCAGGGCTGGGGACAGACATTGTCCCATGGCCAGCCGCGCTCTGGACCTGGCACACCAGACTGCTACTGGATCGAGCTCTTTATTCCCCCTTCCTTTGTAAACGTCCTTTCCATGACAATCCACTGCTCTTCCTGGCCATGGAGGGGAGAGAGACACGGAAACGTGATCACCCCACTCCAGGCAATACCCTCGGCCAATTCTTGTGCCCGCATGACGGGGACAGCGCTGATGCTGCTGCGACGTCTGCGGACGGTCCCCGTGACGCGCAGGGCTGCGAGCCGGAGCACAGGCTCCAGCCCTGCACGGGGCTGCAGGCGTCTGTCCCAGCACTCCCGAGAGGATGGGGCTGGATTTTATGGGATGGGAAAAGGTGTTTGTGTGCCTGAAAAACGGGGGTGGTGCCTGGAGCACTGCTTGGAGCTGCCTGGGTGTCCGTCTGTGTCTCTAAGCACTGATGTGCCCTCAAAAAAATCTGTCTGAGCACGTGGAGTAAAGACAGCGGCAGAATGATGCTCCTCTGAGGTGTATTTTCGTGCATTGAAAGGGAAGATAAAGCAAAACTGTGAGCACACAGCCTGGTTCCGGCAGGACCCAATCCCAGGGGCGGGTTGGTGTCCCAGCTGTACCACACCACAGGATCTGTGGCACCCGCAGCCGACAACAGGATAGGGCGAGCTAAAGCAGGAGCTGAGGTAAAACCCGACACAGCTCTACCCGGCCATGAAGGGCAGAAATCAGAGGCAGCCCGGCTGTTTCTGCCCCCAGGACGGGAAGGCAGTCGTGCGAAGCCCAGCCCTGCTGCCACGCCTTGGGTCAGGCGCATTTTTGAGCAGCTAAATCACTGGCCCGCCCTGCTGTAACCCCTGACTGATCACAAACGGGTGTCCGGGGAGATCTCGCCTCCAGGTCCGAGCTAGACCTGAAGCACATCCCCACTGCTCAGAGGGTGCCTCATTCTGCAGCTGGGTAAAATATTCCTTCCACGTCGTCTGTCTCAATCAACACTGACATCCAGTGGCTCGCCGGGATGACGACAGCCGGAGCGCTCTGTGGAGATGTGCAGGTAGACAGAGCTGGCCAAGGATGCCTGTTGCACCACAGCCTCTCATCAGCATTCCCGGACAATCACCACGGCGAAAACAAACTCCCCCCTGTTTGCAAATCCAAGACAGGAGAAGCCTTGTGCTTCCCAAACTTTCAGAGCTCTCAAGTAGAGTGACCCTTGGGAATTGTCCCTGCTTTTCAGGGGCAGCAAGGCTCAGGGAGCTGCTGAGGGACCCCTGACTTCACCTACCTGACCCACATCACTGCAGGTCACGACTAAGACATCCAGGAGCTCTCCAAATGCTTTCTCCCAAAGCACGAGGCTCAAACCTGGCCAGGAAACTGGGATTGAGCCCCAAAATATCTCTAGGAAGCAATAGGAGGAAATGGGGTTTGAAAGAGTACCCACAGCACTGTCCTATCTGGAAGAGCCTTGGATCCACCGTGGCAGACCTGTGAGATAATCACAGGAAAAGCTACAGGAACTGTTCTCCCATCTCCATCCTCCCCTTGTCTTGAACTGCAAGCAGAATATCCCACTTGATGGAAAACCAGGAAAACAGCCACTGCAGGCCCCCAAAGAGTGACAACATGGCCTCTCACTGCCACAGCAGTGACAAGGATTGCTGGCCCCAAGGGCAACCTGAGGCCTCAGATATGGAAATTGAGGGAAAACTTGGGAAGCAGCTGCTCCTGCTAGAGCCCAGTGGAAACAACCAGGTCTCTCTTCCCAAGGTGACACCTGCCAGGGTTATGGCTGACACTCCCCAGAATCTGTCTCTGCCAGGCTTGGGACATGACTGACAGCCCTGGCAGAGACAGATTTTAGGGACTGTCAGCCATAACCCTGGCAGGCGTCTTGAACCACTATCCTGGCTCAAGGGTCTCACAGATCTATATTCACATCCCAAGCCCCTTTTTAGAGCTGTTAATCACACATTTCTGACACAGGGGTTAGTTACCCCTCACCTTGCTGTGCTCACAGCTGAGGGGAAGATCCCTGGGCTGAGCCAGAGGGGGACGTTGCTCCAGACACCACTCAGCTGGGCTAAACCTGCTTCCTGTTTGGGGTGCAGCCAGATCCAAGGAGACACACAGGGCCTCCAGGAGCAGCACAGCCCTTCTCCATCCACCCCTGTCCTGTCCTGCCCTGCCCCAGCCAGTGTGGTGGATTCCAGCCAGGTCTCAGTGTTTTGACCCTTACTGGGGGGATCAGCTCCCCTCACCCTGCCAAGGTCACTCCTCCTTCCCCAAACAGCGTGTCCACAGATGGGTTATCCCAGTTGCCTGCCCAGGACAGCAACAGCCTGTCACTCCCAGCCTCATCCCCCCATCCCTCCCTGTCCTCTGCCTGCATAGTCACTACTAATGTCTGTACAATTTCTGGGGAGGGATGGGATGTTCCAGGACTCACCATCCAGCTGAGAAAAAGCAAGGCTGGGAAGCAGCAGCTTGCAAAGTGTGGGCTTGTGCCTGCACAAATATTATGACAGGGATCTCTTTAGTGAGCGGCTTTTGTGCTGGGATCGTGCACAGCCTTGGGAAGTGACACGCACACACACCCCTCACACCCACCCCTGCGGAGCTAAAAAGGTGCAGGAGCAACTGGAGAGTAGCCACTGCTTTTCTTACCTTTGCTGGGAGAGAGGAGGAGGAGAAGGAAGAAGGGGATGGGGGGGTTGGAGCAACTTCACCCACTCTTCCGGCCCCTCTGCGGCTGGGCTGGGGGGGACAGGAGGGGCAGGAGGAATCCCGAAGGCGACAGGCACGGCTGCGGAGCGCTGTCTCTGGAAGACAGCGAGAGAGGGAGATGAGGAGAGAGGAAAAGGGAGGGAGAGAGGGAGAGGAGCAAGCGCCGGGGCTTGGGGTGGGGGAGCGCTGCACCACCAGCCACCTCAGCAACCGGTGGCTTCACCTCTCGGACCCTCTCCACCGAGCAGCGGGGTTGGGGAAACCGGGGAGTCCGGGGGGGCGAGGAAGGGTCTTACCGAACCGGCTGCAGCAACATGTGCCCCAGCGGGGAGGCTCTGCCCGGAGCCGGGAGGGTGTCTGGCTCCCCTGGGATGGGGGGCTTCTGGATCCCCAGGGTGGATCTCTCGCCCCCCCACCGCTGACTTAAAGTGTCCGGAGCTGTCTGGGTGACCATCACCATCATCATCATCACCACTCAGTGGAGCCATTTGTTTTGCCAGGGAGGTAACCATGACAATCCCCCGAACACCCTGGCGGCTCCCCCTCCCCTCGCTCCCCTCCTGAGCCCGGGGTCTGCAGGGGAGGGAAAGGGTGAGGGGCGAAGCCCATCCGAGCGGAGGAGATGCCCCCGAGCTGGGCAGGCTGGTGGAAAAAAGAGGCTGCGAACTCCCCTTACCCATCCCCAGGATTTGTCTTCCTGGGATTTTCCGCAGCAGCTAATGGGAGGGGAAGAACCCATCGCGTTCACCTTTGTCATCCCTTTCCTCTTTCAAAGGAAGAAAAGCACCCTAAAGCCTCCCAAAATCAGGATCCATCACCACTCACTGGCTTCCTCTGCAGCCCTAGGCTGGATCTCTCTTCCACTCTTGCTGTTGCCCCCATTCCCATCTCAGCTCATGCACCCTCTCCTCCCCAGGAACACCCACAGCCCCCATCCATGGGGGTCTAGAAGGACCCTCCTCACAGCAGAATGCTGTCACTGAGGGCTGCCCTTGGTGGGATACAGTCTCTGCCCTGAGCAACTTACACTTAAACCCAGGAAGAACAACTTGTACAAAGGGGAAACTGAGGCAGCTGGAGGGGCACAGACTTGGACATTGTCCCAAAGCAGAGCTGGACACCAACTCTGGGTCAGAGCATACCAAGGGTAGAGCTCCTCTTTCTACCCCTGGCCTCCAAGTACACATTTATGCTGCAGGGTTGGGATGACCAGACACGTAGCATCCCTAGCGACCCATCTTGTTCCTCAAGAACAGTGTGTTTTAGAGGAAATGGCAAGAAACAAATGCCTGCTCAAGATTTTTTTCCTAAGGCCAGCTCCCAGGGCTGACTTCAGCCCCAAACCTCCAGAATTTATGGTTCTTGCCAGACAAATAAATCAGCCATGGAAAAACCCATGTCCCGTATTCCCAGCACCTGTAAATGTTTGTTTACCACGGCTTGTGGCTTCTAGGAAGAAAATAACATATGTTAGGAGAAATCCTGGGATTCAAACCAACAACTGTGGTAGCAGCGGGGAATTTGTTTAGAAGGTAAAGCAGCATCTGATATGGTGGATGAGGCAAGTGTGAGACCTCAGGAGGACACACATGGAGTTGTTTTGGGGAGAATTAATATTTAGTCCTGGTGCTGAAGCTGCATCACCACAGGCATCCATGAGGTGATCCAAAGTGCTGCCCAGAACAGCCCACAGGGGCCTCCAGCTGGTGTTTGTTCCTCCTCATCTTCTCCAGGTTGGCTTTGGCCAGGAGACCCCACCATCAATGAGGGCCTCCCAGGGAGCAGCAGTGGGGAATGGGATGGGTATAAACGAGGTAAAACTGGGGAGGGGACAAGCTAAAAGTAGCATATGAGGTTACCTAAGTGCCATCTCTAAGCCTGTGGCTTTACCCACCTGGGGCACCTTTAACCACCACAAAGGAGTATTTCCAGTCCTGGGTCATGCCTGGGTGGATTCTGGGACTGGCCAAGCACAGGACAGCTTTTCCAGGCTCATTATCCAGCTCACCCAACTGTGCAAGTGTGGTGCTCTTATGCTGGGAGATTCAGATGGACTCAAAACTGAAAAAAAAAAAACCAAAAAAAAAAAAAAAAACCCAAAAAATATTAAACCAAATCTCCTGCTGGATGGACAGCAACAAGCACTTCTCATGATCTCCATGTGTGCTCTGTATGTAAATGCCATTCTCCTCAGCCTGGAATGCTCTGAAGAAACAAATAATCACCCTGTTGAGAGACTGTGATGATTAAAAAGTGATTACACAGGGCTGGGCAGGGACTGCCTCCTCCTCCTTTTTATCCTTTTCTTCTTCCTCTTCTTCCTCCTTGCACCAGGTTTGTGTGTAGGCAAGGAAGACTCTGACCTCTTTGGTGTGTAAGGATCAGAGGCAATTCCAATGAAATTCCACCATCCAATCTCCACCGTTGTGAGATCTCTCATTCCAGAACAGCCAAAGTCTGCTGGTGAGGGGAATTAAGCTTTTATTTAAATTAATCTGAATATTTATCTCATTATTAAATATATAAATATGTAATTATATGACAGCAGAGTCTTCAGCAAAATCAAGGACCCTGCATGGAACCCACAGGAATCCCACACCTCCAGGAGCCCATCCCTGCTCCAGAAACTGAGGAGAAAAGTCATTCCTCATGGACAGAAGATAAAAATACCCACTACAGTCACACCTCACTGACAGGCTGCAGAGGCCTGACAATCCCAAGGAATTATTGCAGCCAAGGTCAAGGAGCAGAAAGGAGGTGTTGGAAGGATCTGCCCCCAGCCAATGTCACCTGAACACAGTTGTCTTCTTCTCAGTGCCTCTGTTTTCCCCTCTCTAAAATGGGACTAGTCCCAATTAAATGTGTTTATGGCAAGTGTCCCTGCAAGAAAACATTAAGTTGGAAGCATGATCCTGTCAGCCTCTGGGATTTCCCACATTCATCTTTATTTTTACCCTAATTAACTAATTAATGTCTCAGACCTGCCTTTGGCTGCCTGCTCTGTTCCCATTGAAAATCTCCTCGCGTTCAGCTCCTGTGTTCAGCATCCTCCTGTTGCCATGGGAAAAAAATGCCGTGATGCCACCTCCACAAATAAAGCTGCCAGACCCCAAAGTTCACATGTGGGGCTGGGGAGGGATCCTGACAGATTGAGGGACACGGGGCTACCACCTCCAAGCAGGAAACTGAATTACATGGAAAAGCATCAGATGATAATATTTGATAAGGACAGGGTTTAATTTTAAGAAAAAAAAAAATCCATGGTTGGTGTGAAGAGCAATAGTGAAGGGTCCAGCCCTGTCTGGGATAAGATTTCTCAGCACAGAAAGAAAAAACAGCTCAGATGGAAGTTTTAAGGCTGTGGGAACAAATAAAGTATCTTCATTGAAAGGGAGGGGGAATACTGAGTCAGGGAAATAATCCTTGGTTTGGGGACTTGTGGTTGATGCCTGAAGGCTTGGCCATTTTACTGTTTCTTCTACATGGAATAAAAACACAAATTCAGACTCTCCTTTTGAGAGCTGCTCTGTCAAACAAGGCTCAAGGAAGGGAACAGCAGCCCAGCGAGGAAATCCCACAGGCTCTTCCCACACTTCTTTCGTTTCTACTTTCCCTTTCACTTTATTCCAGGACCTTTAAAGAACAGGTTTGATACCATGTCTAAGCTGGCTCCTGCCCTACAGCAAGAGACAGGACAGAAATTACTCTTGCAGCTCCTGTCACTTCTACACCTCCATGACTCATCCTACTACCTTGTTTTCACCTCCATCCCCGTTCCATTGCCGTTCCGTCGCAAATGGCACAGTGTCTGTGTGATTTTCCCCCAGCCCTGGCTCCCAAAGGGACTCCATTCCATGGGAAACAGAAGCTCTAGCCTCACACCAGATGACACAGCAGGGTCTGACCCCCAGCCTCAAAACAAACAGGGGGCACAGCCCCACACAACATGGGGGACTGACCCCCAGGGATGGCCACATCACACAGGGGACTGAGCCCCACATCATGTGAGACACAGGCTGACCCCCGACCCACACATCACCCCAGGGTCCTGATCTCAGCCCCACAGCACTGAGGGCACCAGGCCCCTGACCACAGGGCCCCACAACATACAGGGGACCTGAGCGCCCTGCCCCACACTGCACAGAGCTTACAGCCCCACAGAGCACAGGGCTCACGGCCCCACAGAGCACAGGGCTCACGGCCCCACAGAGCACAGGGCTCACGGCCCCACAGAGCACAGGGCTCACGGCCCCACATTGCACAGGGCTCACGGCCCCACAGAGCACAGGGCTCACGGCCCCACAGAGCACAGGGCTCACGGCCCCACAGAGCACAGGGCTCACGGCCCCACAGAGCACAGGGCTCACGGCCCCACAGAGCACAGGGCTCACGGCCCCACACTGCACAGGGCTCACGGCCCCACAGAGCACAGGGCTCACGGCCCCACAGAGCACAGGGCTCACGGCCCCACAGAGCACAGAGCTCACGGCCCCACAGAGCACAGAGCTCACGGCCCCACAGAGCACAGAGCTCACGGCCCCACAGAGCACAGGGCTCACGGCCCCACAGAGCACAGAGCTCACGGCCCCACAGAGCACAGAGCTCACGGCCCCACAGAGCTCACGGCCCCACAGAACCCAGGGCTCACAGCCCCACAGTGCACAGAGCTCACGGCCCCACAGAGCTCATGACCCACAGAGCACAGAGCTCACGGCCCCACACTGCACAGGGCTCACGGCCCCACAGAGCACAGGGCTCACGGCCCCACAGAGCACAGGGCTCACGGCCCCACAGGGCTCACGGCCCCACAGAGCACAGAGCTCACGGCCCCACAGAGCACAGAGCTCACGGCCCCACAGAGCACAGGGCTCACGGCCCCACAGAGCACAGAGCTTACAGCCCCACAGAGCACAGGGCTCACGGCCCCACAGAGCTCACGGCCCCACAGAGCACAGGGCTCACGGCCCCACAGAGCTCACGGCCCCACAGAACCGAGGGCTCACAGCCCCACAGTGCACAGAGCTCACGGCCCCACAGAGCACAGGGCTCACGGCCCCACAGAGCACAGGGCTCACGGCCCCACAGAGCACAGGGCTCACGGCCCCACAGAGCACAGAGCTCACGGCCCCACAGAGCACAGGGCTCACGGCCCCTCAGTGTTCACGGCCCCACAGAGCTCACAGCGTACACAGCCTCACCCCACACAGGGCTCACAGCCCCACAGGGCTCACAGCCTCACCCCACTCCGTGCCCACCTCCCCCGCCCTCCCCATCCCCTCTCCGCCCCCCGGAACGCGCGGTGCCCGGAACGCCTGTGCGCGGCCGCGGTGCGCGGGGCGGGGCCGGGGCGGGGCCGCGGGCGCGCCTGCGCCTCTCCCGCCCGGCGCCATCGCGGCTGCTGCGGCCACCCCGGGCCGGCCATGGCCACCGACTCGTGGGCCCTGGCTGTGGACGAGCAGGAGGCGGCGGCAGAGTCGGTGAGTGCGCGCCGGGGCCCGCGGGGGCTGGGATGACCCGGCCCGGTCCAGAGGCGCGGGATCCCCAGAGCCGCGCGGCCCCCGCCGCCTGCTCACAGAAAACAGCGATCGCAGAAACCCTTTTTCGCCCCATTTCTTTTTGCCGTGGGGGCAGGGAGGGCCCGGGGTATCCAATTGTTCCTAGGCTTGGGTTCTTCCTTTGTAAGCAACCCCCCAATTTTTATTTCTTTATGTGTTTCTTTACTTACTTATCATTGTATTTTAAATTTCTTCGCCTTCATCCATTTTTTGCGTATCCAAAGGGCAAAGACGTCCCTGCGGTCCCCCTCACCCTCCATCCAGACACCGCGCCGCTTCAGGCACTCACCCAGCCTCAGCTCTGTATCCCAGCATTCAAAAAAATCCCTCTTCATTTTTTTAAAATGAAAAATGTAACTTCATACCTCAGAAAAATTGTTTTCTGTTTTTTCTGTGCTTGGGCACAGAGCACTCACTGAGCCCCTGGATGTGGGTAAGACCCTCGGGACTGCTCTCCCTGCACATCTCAGGTGATGAAACAAACTCATCCTGGGGCAGCTTGTGCTGGTCGGAACAGTGCATGGATCCTGTTTCCATCCTGGAATGCTGGTTTTCTTCCATTTTCCATCCACAGAGCTATTAGGGAGTGGAGGCTGCAGGACAGAAAACAACCACAGTGTAATGACACTGTGTTGGCATTACATCTTAGAAAAATGTGTATTTCTGTTAAAACTCCTGCTTAGAAATAGTTGTGTTAAAACTTTTGAATTCAAGTTCCCCTTGTATCCTCATCCCTTCCAGTTGAGCAGGGTTTCTGCAATACTTGTTAAATCCAAAGCTCGGGTTTTCCTCGCTGGGATATAGGGAGCTATGTTTGAATTTCTCTGATATTGTGTTTTTCCTTATTTCTAGCTGAGCACTTTACACCTGAAGGATGAAAAAACCAAACCAGATGCCAATGGTGAGTTCCAGCTGCTCAGGTGGGCTTGGAAAGGGTGGAATGTTTCCCTGTGGGGGTTCAGAGCGCTGCTGCCAAAGTAAATTCCTGATAAATCATGAGATTCCCAGAAGAGCTGAGATTAAGCAGCAGCACAGACTGAATGTTTTGGTGTCTCAGGGAGCTGTGTGAGCAAAATCCCTTGATGTGGTTGCTAAACTCCACTTGGAGCTGGAGCTTGGGTTTCTTCTGCGCAGCCATGAAGCAGGGCAGTTCTGCTCAGGAAAATGAGCTGTTCTGTGGCTTTTCCCAAAAGCTCTGGGGGTGTGGGCTGTCCATGAGGCCTGAGCTCACCTGTGCCCCCTGATCTGTTCCAATCCAGGTGCCGTTGTCAAGGCAGATGACAATGTGGAGAAGACGGAGGATGAGGAGAAGGGTAAGTGCCTTCCTGAAAAAAACAAAAGCTTTGGCAAGGAAATTAATTTAATTATAATTATATTGATTTAGCATATACTTAAAGTAAGTCTGCCTTATGTCTCAGGACTGCTGATCTTGTATCCTGCCCCAAGGACTTAACTGTAAGACATGTCCTTCCTCCATAACACTTTTAAAGGCATTGTGTCCTGTAATAACTTGGGAGACTCCTGGATTAGAGTGGAGAGAAATAAGGGGATAGCAGTATCCTCAAGGCAGAACTGGATATAGGAGCAGTTGGATAACCTGGAGCTGGAATCGCTGTAGCAGCCGACAAGTTGCTTTTATGCAGTGGCTGTTTAGAGGTGGGTAAATGCTCAAATTCTTTCAGAAGGTGGTTTTAGGAAACAGATTTAGTAGCAAAACCCCAAAGTGCAGCAGTTTAACCTTGTTTGGATCGCCCTTAATCTCAGCCCTTGTGTTTCAGCTCTGAAATATTTTAAAGTACCGTTTAGCCTCAAATTTTTCTTAAAAATAAAACCTGAGAAGTGTCTGCCCACATGCCAGAGTGAGGATTGAAGAGGCCTTACCCTGTCCCAGGCAGATGCTAAACTAAAATAATCTTAAATAAGCAGAGATTTGGATCTGTTCAAGTCCTCCTTAGAACACTGCTTGTTTGATTTGTTTTCCTGGGTATTAATTGGGGGAATTTTTGGGATCTTCTGATGTGTCATCCAGGAGGTTTGCGCTCTTCAAGCCATTATACTCTAATGAAGAATTTCAGTATTTGGAGGGATTTTGTCCCTTTTAACTGGCTCAGGAGTTCAGTGGGAGCAAGATCTGGAACAGGCTGTGACTGATGGATTTGTGTTTTCCGCCTCCTTTCCCAGAGGACAGAGCTGCCCAGTCCTTACTGAACAAGCTGATCCGCAGTAACCTGGTTGACACCACAAATCAGGTGGAGGTGCTGCAGAGGGACCCCACATCACCCCTCTACTCTGTCAAGTCTTTCGAGGAGCTGCGCCTGTAAGTGCCTGCTGGCATGAGCCAGAGCTTTCTCTGCATGGAGCTGTTAAATCCTGGGATCAGATATATTCATTAGGCTCCCTTACAACTGGATTTTTCAGTTTGTCATGGGGAGCCTTATTCTTAAACTCAGGGAGAGAGAGCAGTTTTGCTACTACAACTGCCAGAGCAGATGTGAGTTTGGAGCCCATCAGGTAGTTGGAATCTCTTCTCACATCCTGAAAAATTCTCTAGTTGCGTAAGAGATACCATTTAAAAGTACATGGGTTTGTGTTTCAGATTACTTCCAACCGGTCGTTAATAAGTGAGAATATCATTTGTATTATTTAAATGCAAGGAGAGTTGGTTTATCTGGGTGCCTGGTGGGGGTTTCCATCTGAAATAACAGCAGGGAACTGCACAAAGGGAAAAGCTTATCTTTTCCAGCAATACTGGATTTAGGTACTGGAGAGACCAGTATTTTCTGACTTCCTTCCCACTGAAAACCTCTACCAGTGCAGCTTTCAAGGGCTGATGACTGTATTTAAGGCACGATTGATGGATATGTGTATTAATATGCTGAAGAGAGTGTCCTGTTGGGATTGTTGTGCTTGCACTGATCCTCAGGTTTGTTGCTCTACAAGCTCTGCAGGAAAATGGGAGCTAAAGAGCCTTCTCCCTGTGAAATGCCAGGATGTTTTGCTTTGTTAGTGTTCGTGGTTGAATGTCTGCAAAGAGAAGTTGAGGTCCTGCAGTGCCTGTTAGACTAATTCATTCCTGTGTTTCAAAAGGCAAACAATCCCAGGGAGTTAATGACAGGGACAGCCAGCCTAATTGAGTCTTCATTTTGTTATGACTCTGGGTATCCTTGGCAACTGGTGCAGAGTTGGGCTTTGTCTGTCCTTGCTTGGAGCAGCACAAGGTTATGTTTTCAAAGAGCTTTTGTTCCGGCCATAGTTGGAAAGTAATACAGGATTTTTGCAAAAGCACGTTGTGCTGAAAGGGAAGTTACTGCAGTGGGAAGTGTAGGCAGGAGACCTGTAACCTGCTTTGAAAGGAGAGCTCTTCTGAGAGCACTCACAGCATCCAGGGAGCACTTGGGGGTCATCAGCTGAGAGTTTCCAGCACCGTAACCCGGATTTAGGTTCTTCTGGGGTCTTCTTGTCTCCACAAGTGTCTGCTGAGAGTAGAAAGCTCCCTCGAGAGAAAGCAGTAGGTGAGAGTTTGCTGGCCAGCAGTGTCACCTCGCAGTTCTGGGTGTGAGGGCTCTTTTGCAGCCACGGATCACAAGGTGTAGTCACAGCAAACTGAGCTAATTACTAGTCATTTACCTGAGCCAGCATCACTCAGCTATATTACAGAATCCACATGACTTCCTGAAGTCCTTGCAAGGATCTCAGGATCATCCTCATGCTTTGTCCTGCGTTTGAGTCATCGAGGAGTGATAATTTTGGCACGAAGATTAGGCATGGCTGAGGAAATGGGATTGGCCTGAAGGACGGGATTAACGCTTTCTGCTCTGGGATTCCTGGATTGCCTGAAAAGCTGCTTTGGAACAAGCAGTGCTGGCCTGAGACACAGCCTTTGCCTTCAAGCTGGGGCAGGCAGGCTGACTTACTAAATCCAGGGGTTTTTGCAAAGCTTGCTGTCCAGACTTCCTGCTGTCACTTGTAGCTTCCAGATGCTGACCATAGTTGTTTCACGAGTGGGACTATAGCAGGGACAGCTCTAGGATGTCTTCTCGAGGGTTTTTCTCACCTTCTTATACACAAATGAAAACTAAATAGACTTAAGCAGGTCATGATATAAAAATTTCTCTTTTCAGGAAACCACAGCTCCTGCAAGGAGTCTATGCCATGGGCTTCAACAGGCCATCTAAGATCCAAGAGAATGCCCTGCCCATGATGCTTGCTGAACCGTATGTACACATTCTTCCTATTCTCTACCAGAGCAGAGGGATTTGAAAGGTTCAGCGTTCTGCTCCTGAATTTTGGATGGGAGGAGGATGATAGATAAACTCTCAGGGTGTGGAGAAAGGGTTCCCATGCCACAGTGTTTCTGTGGTTATTCACTATGTGACAGCTGCCCTGGATTTGTCCTTTTCCTAGGGCTGGTACTGAGCGTGCAGTGCTGTGGGGTTTGGGAGGTCATTTTCCTCATTAGTTTGGGAAGAAATAATACAAAATAGTTCAAAAATCCTGGGTAGATAGGAGTAGCTGAGGTGCTGGTATTCCTCTCCACAACCCTGAGCTGGAATGTGTGAGGAGATGCTGGGGAAGATGTGTGAAATGGTAAATTACTGAAAGATAACCACAGTTCTCCTTCCAAATCTCCATAATTGAGAAACGCTGAAGCAGAGTGTTGGGCAGGAAGTAATTCCTGCCCCATGGAGCATAGCTGGTGAGGTTGGCCATGGGTCCAGAGCAGGGGTAGATGTGACAGGGTTCAAATGCCACCATGGTGCTTCACACTCTGAGCTGTGCTTGCTGTGCCCCCAGCCCACAGAACCTCATCGCACAGTCACAGTCTGGTACTGGCAAGACAGCTGCCTTCGTCCTGGCCATGCTCAGCAGGGTTGAGCCTGGAAACAAGTATCCACAGGTAAAGATTGTGGGATGTGGCTGTTTCAGGGCGTTCCCTGGTGGTGCAGTGCCATCTAGTGAAGAGCTGCTGGGAGGCCTTCAGATGTAAAATCATGGCTTGATGGAGCCATGGTGTTATTTCTTTAAACTGCTTAAAGAGGAGGAAGGTTTAGGGGTTTATCAAAATGCCTTCAGTGCAAAAGGTGTGAATTTTGCTCAAAATCGTTCCTGTTAGTCCTTCCTGTGCATCACACATGATGCCATTGCTCTGTGAGAAGGTAAATCTTACTGGAAGGACTTAAATCAGAGAAATAGTGCAGCCTGAAGGGGGTTGGATAAGTGGGTTTGGGATGGAAGAGAAGGTAACTGGCAACAGAGCAGACAGTGCCTGGAGAGGGACTTCTTAAATCAGATTTCCTCATGGGATGGTTGAAAAACTGTTCAGCCATTTGCATGTTCATCTTAAAGAAAACTTCCAACAAGGATTTTAAACAGCGAGTGTGATAGTGTTGCCCTGGATGTTGATCACCTCACTCACTGTCCTTCTGTTCCTCCAGTGTTTGTGCCTTTCCCCAACATACGAGCTGGCACTTCAAACAGGAAAAGTGATTGAACAGATGGGAAACTTTTACCCGGACCTGAAACTTGCGTACGCTGTCCGAGGCAACAAATGTGAGTAAGGGGAAACACCACAAACAGGAATGAGGGAATGATGCTCCTCAGGTGCACCAGAGCAGTCAGGTGATGAAATAGCTGGGTCAGAGAGGGCCAGAGCATTTCCCTGTCTGCCCAGCCACCCTAGAGCAGCCCTTCCTTCTGTCTCGGCAGTGGAGAGAGGGCAGAAGATCTCGGAGCAGATCGTCATCGGCACACCCGGCACCGTGCTGGACTGGTGTTCCAAACTGAAATTCATAGATCCCAAGAAGATCAAGGTGTTTGTGTTGGATGAGGCCGATGTGATGATCGCCACCCAGGGCCACCAGGACCAGAGCATCCGCATTCAGAGGTATGGGGCAGGCCACAGGGGCAGCAGGGCTGCAGGCTGGACCAGTGACCTCACCAATGGAGCAACAAGACTGAAATGATAGATCAGCTCTAGTCCAGGGGGTTCATAGAGGCACAGTGTCAGGCCAGGAAAAGCAGTTTCATTTCCTTACAGAATAAAAATCCTGTCCCTGGAGCAGGGTTTGCTCCTTTTTAAGAAGGTAAGTCTGGATGCCTGTGATTCATCAGGGAGCAATCATGGGTGGGTAACATTGGTTTTACTCCTTCCAGCCAGTGAAATGACTGGTTCCAGGGTGTCGCTGTAGGACACGAAAGAAAGACTCTCAAGTATTTCAGAAGGCAAAGAGCATAGAAAAAGAAGGTCTTATTTTCTAATTCTTACTATCTTTTATAAGGTGTTCCAGTATGGACTTAACATGATTGGTGAATAGGAACAACACCTCTCTGATCTTATTGGTTAACTAGAGAAACAGCAAAACACCACTTGCAGAAAGATTGTTTTGAGAAAGGATAGTTGTTTGCCAAGATTGTTTTGAGAAGAAACTTTCTTGAGAAATTTTTCCTTGGGGAAGAAGTTAGCAGCTGCTAGCAGGCTAAAATCTCTCAGGCCCACACCAGGGTTATGGTTTTCCTTTGCCTGTAGCATGAATTCCATCAGGATATCAGGAGATGACTGTGTTGCGTGGGAACCCTCCCTATTTCTCTCTCTCTTTCAGAATGCTCCCCAGGGACTGCCAGATGCTCCTGTTTTCAGCCACTTTTGAGGATTCTGTGTGGAAGTTTGCTCAAAAAGTTGTTCCTGACCCCAACATTATCAAACTGAAGCGTGAGGAGGAGACCCTGGACACCATCAAGCAGTATTATGTTCTGTGCAATAACAGAGATGAGAAGTTCAGGGCTCTCTGTAACATCTACGGCGCCATCACCATCGCCCAGGCCATGATCTTCTGCCATGTGAGTGCTTCCAGGGAATGCCAGTCCAGTAATCCGCTCAGAGTCTGCAAGTGCTAAAAGCCAGACGCCATTTCCAGAAAGGAACTGAGAACAGAATTGCTCTTTTTGGCTTCTCTGGCTCCGTCTTGGAGTGAAATCCTGAAAGTCACATTAGCCCTTGCTGGTTTGATTCTCTGGGTTTGTCCATCCAGGAGACAACATTGGACCTCTCCGTTTCTGAATGGTCATTGTTATCCCTGAAGTCCTCTGAAGCAGAGATCAGAGTGATGCACATTTTTCCAAAACTCAACTACTAAAAAAAAAAGTGGTTTTGGAAAATGAATGAAAGTAGGGCAGAATGAGGGATTGGGAAGTCTTTTGCTTCATTTCCCTTGGGTAATTGAGGATATGCCTCTGGGATCTCACTGTGAATCATACTAAGATTGGTTTTCTTTTTCTGGAAGCCACCATAATAATTTTTAGGGAAAAATCAGTGCTTACAGCACAGAACAGCCAGGCAAAGTGTGCTCAGACAGGATGAAAGTGTTTGGAGTCTGCTGCAGCAATTTGCTTTTACGCTGTCTTAAGACATAATTGGAGCTAAAAAAAACTGTTTAATTCAAGGCTGTGCAGAGCCTCTGTGGGATTTCACAACTCCATTCAGGTCTGACCCTGCCATTTTCTGAGTAGTTGTAGTTTTGTGACAATTTTCATGAGTTTTCAGTGTACACACGTAGTGTCACTCTCCTGCAGAGTGAGATCCAAAGAGCAGTACACAAAGAAAACATGTCCTTTTATTAATCAATGGCTCCTGTGGTGGCTGAGGTGTGTTGTCCTCCTTCTGATAGAGTTTGTAAGGGAGACAACAACTGAGCAGCCACAGAGCTTCCAGTGGGACCCCAGGGAGATTTATTGCTGCATTCCAGCATTAAACCCCCGTCCCAGATGTGGGTCTGGCTGTGTGTTGCAGACTCGGAAGACGGCGGGGTGGCTGGCGGCGGAGCTGTCCAGGGAGGGCCATCAGGTGGCCCTGCTCAGCGGGGAGATGATGGTGGAGCAGAGAGCTGCCGTCATCGAGCGCTTCCGAGAGGGCAAGGAGAAGGTGCTGGTGACCACCAATGTCTGTGCCAGAGGTAGGCACCAGGGAATGGGGCCAGGTGATGCCTTGGGATTTTAGCTTTCGTATTTTTCATCTGTTTGTAATCCTGCAGTTCTTTAGTGTATGACTCTAGACTCCACACACAGTGTGAGCTGCTGTTCTCCCGTTTTGGTCAGACACAACGATTCCTCTGGGAATTAAGGACACCCCACTGCCTCAGGCCCTGAGAAATGGAAACAAAAGTGAGCTGGGGGGAGCAAACTTGGGGTAAATGACTTCATTACCTGAAGCTGTAATTGGAGGATTAACCCCCAATATGCAAATGAACCAAACTTAGAAAAGTGTGAAACCCGTGACCCGTGGTCCATTTTTGGGTGTAGCCCCTGGAGGGCTTCGTCTGCCCCAAATGTACATGAGAGCCCTTCAGTAAATAAATCAAAAGCAGTTATGCTTTTTATTCCCTTAATTTTATCTGGCCTCTGTTTTTAGGTAGCCTCAAAAGGCATCACAAGGAGAGCTGGAAGCAGCACTTTCTAAGATAACACTTAGCCTTGGCCAGCTCGCAGGAAGATTTCACATCCTCAAGTGTTCCAGTTGGGAGAAAATGGTGTCCTTACACTGTATGCCTGTGGGCAAACACAGGATTGCTTGTTGGCTTCCTGCTGCTTGAGGTGGAAAAGTCCATCCTGTGAGAGTCTGGCACCAAGCCTGCTTTGTGCTGCTGACATTCAGGGTTTGCAGTGAACATGTGCCCAAGTATGGAAAAACTGAAAAATAGCAAAATCCAGTTCACTCTCCCAATAGGAACTTGTGGTGTAATTTGATGTCCTGGAACAGTTAAGACAAGATCATACTTGGAAAAAAGCAAGTGGTCTTTAAAGCTTTGCAGGGAAGGAGAGAGTTTCCGAAATATTTAAGTGCTGGTAGAATTTCCAAAATATTTAAGTGTTGTTTCAGTGGGACACTCTGCCCGAACAGCTCAATAGTTTTTACTTCCAAGTACCCCATGAGGATATTGCAGAAAAGCTCCATTTCAGAGTCTGAGGAGGCAGTTCCTGCTCTAAGAGATTGAAGTGAAATCGTGTAACCCGGTGCTTTCTTTTTGTCAGGGATTGACGTAGAGCAGGTGTCTGTTGTTATCAATTTTGACCTGCCTGTGGATAAGGATGGCAATCCAGACAACGAGACCTACCTGCACCGCATCGGCCGCACCGGCCGCTTCGGCAAGCGCGGGCTGGCCATTAACATGGTGGACAGCAAACACAGCATGAACATCCTCAACAGAATCCAGGAACATTTCAGTACGTACCCTCAGGCTTTCTCCTTTCCCTAAACTGAATCGCTGCAGGATTTGACTGGTTGGGGGCTGAGCAGGTCTAAGGGTGTTTGTTGAGCCTCAAACAGATGGCAGAGGAGCACAGCAGGAGTGTTTGGTGTAGCATCACTTGGGATTGTGACCTGCTGCCTTGGACAGGAGCAGAATAAATCAGGCTGTGTTTGCTGGCTGCCTGGATAGTCCTTGAAGGGGTTGTTCCAGGGTTGGGTAACATTGGAACAGATGGGCCTTTGATGAAAGAAAACAGTTTTAATTTGTGTTTTTAAAACCTGGCTGAACATTCCCTGATAAACCAGGACTCAAGTCCAGCTGAGGAGAGCAGCATTCCCTTCTCTGCTCAGTGTTACAAAATCTGACCTATTTGTCTTCTTTCCCAGACAAAAAGATAAACAAATTGGATACTGATGACTTGGATGAAATTGAGAAGATAAATAACTGAAATAGCTGCTGGAACTGGTGTGTGCCCTGCTGTGGAAGCTCTCCCACTACAATTGGATCAGCGTTTGGATTGGCACAGCCTCTTGGCTCGTCCCAAAAAGGACTCTTCAAGATATTAGTACACAAAAATTACCTCATTTTCAAAATTGCAGTTGGACTTCAAAATGTGCAACTGTGGGGAGGAAGAGGAAATGTTTACAGAAGCTTTTAACATTTCTTAGTTTAGCCTTAAAGTGGGATGATCTTTGGAATTCTGAGAAATACACTTGCCAAAAAAGAGGCAATAGAGAATTATCTAAAATTTTAAACGAAAAAGAAAAATTTATTGCCTGTAATTGGAATAATGTGCAGCATTAACCTGATCAGTTTAAATTCAACAGCTGAATATATAATGGACATAGGGAAAGGGAAAGAAAAAAGAAAAAAAAAAAAAAAAACAAAACACAAAACCTAAAAACCCCAAACAAGGCAGCTGATTTTTGGCTAAATACTCGACTTGTACAAACTAGGATGTCATTCTCTTTGGCGCTCCCCTGAGCTCTTTAAGACTCATTTCTGGCTTTCAGATGGATTTGCCCTGCTTTTCCTTACATAAATTGTCCTGAGGATGTCTCCAGTAGCTCCTACTCGCAAACACAGGTGCCGTGTCGCTTTGCTGGGCAGTTTTTCTTTTCCTTTGTCCTGGATTTGTTGGGATGGCCACTCTCTGTGACCTGGGTGGTGGTGACACTACACAAGTTCATGCCAAGTGTTTAACCTGGCTATGGTGTGGGTGGATGAGGTGGGAGGGGCAGTACATAGGGAACTGTACTCATGAATTGCCTGATTAAATTCACCTCTGTGAATGAAACCCGCCATGTGATTAAATGCACCATGCTCTGAAGCTCAGCATGGGTAATGTACAGAGCTGTTGGGCTTCACCCATCAGATACAGGAATAAAAAACAAAAAATTATGTTAGCCTGGATTGACCAAAAAAATTGACCCTTAGAACACCAAATTTACCTGTTGCAGTACGTTTTCAGTACCAGAGTTTTGAGTTAAATTGCTCAGCCAAATTGCAGGTGGGAAGTGCTCCACAGTGCAAAATAATAGGTCATTGGTCCCTGCCCTGGGGTGTTCCACGGAGAAGGAAAGATTCACAACTCCTGGAGAAGGAAGGATGATGTCTCCTGTGTGTTGGGACCACTCTTGTCACACAGCTGGACGCTGTGGGCTGTTCCCCCAGCCCAGTCTCCAGGAGAAGGAGGCTCCTGAACCAGAACTTAGGGTGCACAGCTGTTTGTTGGGGGGAAATGGGACATGCGTGAGCAGCCATGGGCCTGCTACTCAGTGTGGGAATCATGTCAAAACAAATGTATAAATTGTAAATTTAAACTGAATTGTTTTCTTTGCAATTTTGGCCATCATATTCTGTTCAAAGACAGGAATATGGATCCTTTTACCAAGTAAAAAAAGGCTCATTTAAAATGTACCTAAAATTTTAGGAAATTGTGCACCCTTTTATCAATTTGTATAAAGGCTATAGTGAAGAAAAAAAAAACAGCTTAAAATTAAACTTTTTGTATTCTGGGGTGTATCTATTTTTATTCTGTTGGAATCCTATTTAAATTGGCAGGTGAGTGAGTGCTTGCGTGTGGAGTGGAAGACTTTATTTAATCACCTACTTTCCTAGTACAGCCGGATGAACTGGTGACAGCAGAGTTTTGGGTTGAATTGTCATGGAAGCTGCTGCTGGTCCTGTGTGCTGTTTCTAATGTACTTTTAATTGGAATTAAAGAACACATACTGAACAATCCCTTTGCTGACTTTTGCTTGAGTTGGTGTTTAAGAGCCTCCGTAAGGACATTCTCAGACAAGTCCAGTAGGTTTTGTGACAGAAATGAGTATTAGTGGCAGAATGAATTTTAATGCTGAGATTCTTACAAGATTCCCACAAAGAAGTTTGTTAAATGATGCCACACTATAAATGAAGTCAGATAAATACTGTTCCTCCCCCTGTGCTTGTGCTGGACTCAGAGTTGCTGCTGAAATCTCCCCAGGACAGTTCTGAAGGGAAGAGAAAAGGAGAACAGAGAGAGAAAAGAGGTGCTTTCCCTGTGCTGTGCTGGCCTAGATCAAGACTTGATTTTTTTTTTTCCTATCTTTGGAGATGCTGTAGCCTGGGTGAGGTGATCAGAACCAAACTCATCCAGCTTTATCTTAGTTACCCAGAGGGAATATCCTCCAGCATGAGAGTCCACTGTGAGCCAAGTTACTGAATTGTGTGATTGTTCTGTTCGTGCTCAGAGCCCCTGTGCTCTCACAGCTGCCTGGTAGTCCCTGGCTCTGGTCACAGCTTGTCACTGATGCAAAGTGCTTCTTCCTTGGCTGCAGGTTTGTACTGAGCAAAGGACACAGATAGAAACTTCAGGAAGGTGGTGTGGAGGGCAACTGACCATCCAAAGGCTGATCTTGGCCCCTGAGATATTTGCCATCAAATTAAAGGTTTCTTAAGAGCAGGTGCGATGGACAAACCTCAGCTTATGTAAATAAAGTTCAAGTTTCAGCATAAAAGGTTTTATTTAACACGGGATGGAAACACTCTGAAATGTGACACAGTACACACAACAGGCAGAAATAAGGAATTACCTACCCAACACTGAAGGAAACATGGAAAATAGTCCCTTTTCCTGAAACCAAGTGAAATACTTTGTGGTTCTGTTGAAGGCATCCATGTTTCAATAGCCAGGATTGCTGCTGAGCGATTCCCATCACCAACAGCAGCAGGGACCATGTAAAACAAGTGTTCCATCACTGGTTTTACAAAGCTGCTGGACCCTGAACACTTGATTTAGCATTAGGTACCACACTGAGCCAGACCAGCAATTGGCTTTCTGCTCCTGTTGTGTTTGTGCTCCTGTGCTGAGTTGGTTTGGCAGTTACACTCAGCTTCAAAATAAATTGGGTTTGCCTCAAAGCATTTAAAGTCACTCATCTTTGTGGCAAGTGGTCCATTTTTAAAGGAGATTAAAAATTACTGCCTTTGAAATTCCATTACAAACCAGAAGATATTTCTCTTCTTTTAGCACAAGCATATTGTGTTTGCCTAAACCTGCCAAGTCACCAAACCAGCCTTTTAATGATGGTTTAGTAAAAGATGGCTTACTCCTTGAGCCAATTCCCAGTCAAATCCCATTAATACCTTCTTTAAAAATTCCCAAAGCAGCACTTGCTTCTTGGACTTACTCCAGTGTAGAAGTGTTAAATGGAATTATCTGTAACATCCCTTCTTAACTATCCATCTCTTCTCATCTGTGATCATATGAGCCGAATAAGAGAAGGGAAACTAAGGAGAAAATCCTGCTGCTCCCCAAGAGAGCCAAAATAATAATTATTTGTTCTTAAAAAGTTGATTTAGTCACAGTTCAGAGCTGGACTGACATTACCCAGAAAGACCCGAGCCCCCACAGGTATTTTATGATCAGTCTTGCATTTTAATACTTCACAATAACTCATTAATGTGTTATTACTGTTATTTCCAGATGGTTTGGGGTTTTGATCTCCTTTTCAGTCTCTTGAGAAGACGTTTAGGACAATGCTAGGATAGGATAGGGTAATAAGATCGGATAATGTTGGGAAAATAAGGTGATACAATCTTAGATGAGGCCAGGCTGTAATGTCCTCCAGGAAGATGTATCAAGTTCTGAGGGTGTCCAGCACTTCTCAGAATGGCTTAGAATAATTTGTGAGACAGCTCATTGGGTGTGTTTTGAAAAGCAAAAGGTTTTAATAAAAGCAGAAAATAACAAACAATACCAAAACAAACCAAAAGCTGGGCACAGTGCAGAGGAACCTCTAGCACCGGCTAGGACACCCCAAAAAGTTCTGAGCACCTCTGTGCTCCTTCAGTACTTAATGTTTGAGGATGGCTTTTGGCTTGCTGCCCCATAGAAACAGCCACATTTCTGAGGAGCAGCTACAGAGACCAAGAGGTGCCTCTGTGCTGGCACTGAGCCAATTACGATGAGAGAAACACAGAAGAGTCCAGTCCATTTTCCTTTGAAGTTCCAAGGTAAACCAAAACTCTTTTCCTCGTTTGCTTGGGTGTGGGAAATGCACTACAACAATAAGCTGCTGAAGGTCCTCCTGTAGCTAAATCGTTCTGTTTCTACCTTCCCAAACAGTGCTTCTGCATTCAGAGAAGTGGTCCCTTCCCAAAACATAGAAAAGGACAAGGGGAGAAGTCTTGGAATCCTGAATTTTCAAAGAACATCAGCAACTTCAACAAAACAGAAAGGCTGAAGGTTGGTGGTGATGAGGCAGAAATTTGTGATGGCACAGATGACACAAGCTGCTCTGTATGAATGAGGTTTATGCATCTGAAATATTCTTTTTCTGAAATACTATTTCAAATACTATTACATATCCAGAACTCTGCTTCATGGGGATTTTGTGGGAGATGGAAGATAAAGTAGGTGCAGGAAACATCAGACTCTGAGTTTCTTGGAAGAAGCAATGCAAGGACCCATGGCTTCTCCGTGTGCCTAAAGATCAGCAGCATTGTGCTGCTCGTTGTGTCGGATGCACAGCACGGACTTGGGGAGGATCCTGCACTCGTGAAGGGACTTGGTAAGGTCAGAGAAGCTCCTCCGGGGCACCTCCATGGTTTCAACGCTGCAGTGTTGGTAGTTGGCCAACAGTTTCTGTCCTGCCACGGCAAGGACTGTCTGGAGACTGTCAGAGGGCTTGAAGTGGTGCTCAAACCTCTGCCCAGAGGGAGATCGGACAGCGAGCAGCACCCGCGGCTCTTCCGGGCTCCCAGGGAACACCCAAGGGCTCTCCTGCCTCTCTTGCCTTCCCCACTGCTCAGGGGCACAGTGCATCTGTGAGCTCTCTTCAGTGGGATTGCCACTTCCTGACACTGTGCTGGCAGACCCCTGCTCTCCAGAAAAAGTCTTGATGGCTTTTGGAGCATCCTCCCGCCCCTCACTCACCTCCAGCCGGTTGGTCCGTTCAGCCAACGCTTCCACGGCGTCACTCCCTGCGCCCTTCCGGATGATGGAGGGGAGCACCCGGTACTTGTTCAGGGAGCAGGAGGAGGTCTTCAAAGGCACTTGCTGCAGGAGCTTTGGGATTTTCTCAGGAGACACCTGGGCAGGTGGGAACGCCGGTTTTGTGAGCGGTGCTCTCCGGCTGAGTTCCCCAGGAGAGGCTGCCGGTGGGGAAGGTGGCACGTGGCACAGACAGGCTTCCAGGTCCTGATGGTGGCTCAGGCTTGGCCTCTGTCCCTTGGCAGATTTGGGCCTGGTGACGTGCATGGTGACGGTGCTGGCCCACGGCAGAGGGGCTGTGCCTGAAGGGAAGCAGAGCTGAGCTGGAGTCCCGGAAAGCCGCTGTGGCCATCACACCTGTGGGCTGGGAGCAGAGGGAAAAGCTACAGGAACTGGCCCAGAGAGTTCACTCTCCCTGCGACTCCCACACTGTGCTGGGTGTCAGGTGACAACTGAATAAATCTGGGGTACCTCTGCATGGGCAGGCAGCAGCCCTGCAGTGCTGGGTTGAGTTACAGAGGGTGGGAGATGTGCAAAATTGTGTAAGTTTAATTATGTGGGAGTTGTGTAAAATTAACCCAGAGCTTTGGGGAGTTGTGCCCTTTGCCACTGAATGTAAGTTGTTGATGGAAAGAGCAATTTCTTTCTTCTGAAGCTGGAAACTCTGCAAATGGGAGATGAGTGAAGCTCAGAGTAAAGCTCTGGCCTTTTCACTGTTCCTGAAGTGGGAGATTCAGTTCTTATTGTGGATTTTGGGATAAGACTGACTACACTTCATAATTTAAAGGTATCTCAAGACCAATGAGACTGAAAAACCCTGATTCAATACACAGAAACCTGTTTTGACTCTCCAGTGACCAAAAGTTGCTTAACAGAGAATGATTTACCTGAGGGAATGGCTGGAGCTCTGTCAGGGAGGTTTAGGTTGGATATCAGGAAAAGGTTCATCCCCCAGAGGGTGCTGGGCACTGCCCAGGCTCCCCAGGGAATGGGCACGGCCCGAGGCTGCCAGAGCTCCAGGAGCCTTTGGACAACATTCCCAGGGTTACCCAAGGTGGGATTGTTGGGGTGTCTCTGCAGGGCCAGGAGTTGGACTGGATGATCCTTGTAGATTCCTCCCAGCTCAGGGTATTCCATGATTCTGTGATTTAACCTCCACTGAGGAGGAAGCCACATTATGCTGTGTGTTCCCCAAAGGAACTCTCAGAGAACCCTCAGAGCTCTCAGCTATGCCAGCCCCTGGGTCACAACCTCACAACAACATTTTGGAGAAGTGCCACAGGAAACCTCCTCTTCTCTTCCTGTGGGTTTCGTGGCAGAATTTAATAAGGAGGGGGGGAGGTCACTTTGGATTGCTTGGCATTCCCAGAAATGACACAGTCACATTCAGCTGCTGTTTGTCACCCCAGCAGCATGTGGGTGACAAACCTCATGGAGCTCAGCAAAGCCAAGGGCAAAACCTTACACCTGGGTTGGGGCAATCCCAGGCACACGTGGGTGGAGGGAGAACAACTCTGGGAGAAGAATGACCTGCAGAGCTGCCTCCAGCTCGGGGGTCCCCAGCAAGGGAAGGATGTGGAGCTGTTGGAGTGGGTCCAGAGGAGACACCACAGTGATCAGAGGGATGGGGCAGCTCTGCTGGGAGGAAAGGCTGAGAGAATTGGGATTGTTCAGCCTGGAGAGAGGAAGCCCCAGGGTGACCTAATTGTGCCCTTCCAGTCCCTGAAGGGAGCTGACAGGGAAGAGGGAGAGAGACTGTGGACAAGGGCCTGGAGTGCCAGGATAAGGGGGAATGGCTTCCCACTCTTCCCACTGCCAGAAGGCAGTGTTCGATGGGATACTGGGATGAAATTGTTCCCTGTGAGGCTGGGGAGGCCCTGGCACAGGGTGCCCAGAGAGGCTGTGCTGCTCCATCCCTGGAAGTGTCCAAGGGCAGACTGGAGGGGACTGGGAGCAGCCTGGGATAGTGGAAGGTGTCCGTGCCCATGGCACGGGTGGAACAAGATGCTCTTTAAGTCCCCTTCCAACCCAAACCCTTCTGGCATTCTATTCTAAACCAGAGAACAGTCCCTGTGGCGCTTCGCCAGCGATGTGTCTGTTATTTAACATTTCATTTCTCCTCCAACTCAGCACGGCCGAGGCAGAGTCCCAGCGCCAGACCTGTCCCTCCTGAGCCTCCAGCGAAGCGGGACAGTGACACCCGCCCAGGTGACACATCCCAGCTTCCCAGGAGCCTGCGGGAGGAGCAGAGGCTGCACCTTCCCCTTACTGTCGCTAACAAATAAACTCCAAGGCAAAACCGCACTGAGGCAGAACTCCCAAGCGCACGGGAGCAGTTACAAACATCCCCAGTGATGCTGCCACTTCCAAGAGTACCCCCCAATCAACCAACCCGGCAGAAGCCCTGGTGGGACCCTCCACGAGTGTCTGCAGTGCCCCGGCACTGGTGTGTTAGAGGGGACAGGCTGCAAACACGGGCTCTGCTGAGGGCTGGGATGGGGAACCCCAGCAGGGAGGGCTCTGACCACAGGTGCCACCAAAACGGTGACCCCAAAACGGTGACCCCAGGGCCTGGGAGGGTGGGCACTGCACAGCCCTGACCTACAGCACGGGACCACAGGCTGAGTCGGGCTGGAAGGGACGATGGCAGCTCATCTGCTGCCACCTCCCTGCTCCAGCAGGGCCGGCCCAGAGCACAGGGCACAGGACTGTGTGCGGATGGGTCTGGAATATCTGCGGTGAGGACACTGCACACCCTCTCTGGGCAATGTATTCCAGGCATTTAAAGAAGTCCTTCCCTGCGTTCAGGTGGAACTGCCCAGACATCAGTCCCTGCCCACCGCCCCTTGTCCTGGTGAGGGCTGGCACCGCCCCAGGCAGAGCCCTCAGCCTGGCCGGGCCCACAGCCGTGCCCCGGTTTGAGCCCAGGCCGGGCCCCGCGGCAGGAGCACAGCCTCGCTGGCAGAGGCCGGCCCTCTAGCGCGGCTCCACAGCCCAGAACCAGACCCCGACACTTCCCCGCTCCCGGTCCCGGTCCCGGTCCCGGTCCCGCCGTCCCTCACCTGCCCCGCGCCCGCCGCGCGACGCCGTTGCCCTGGAGACCGCGGCACTTCCGGGCGCGCGCCGAGCCAGGCCCCGCCCCGCCCACCGCCGCGGCTGGCCCCGCCCACCGCCGAGCATGGCCCCGCCCACCGCCGAGCCTGGCCCCGCCCACCGCCGAGCCTGGCTCCGCCCATCGCCGCGGCTGGCCCCCGCCCACCGCCGAGCCTGGCTCCGCCCACCGCCGCGGCTGGCCCCGCCCACCGCCGAGCCCGGCCCCGCCCCGCCCACCGCCGGGGACGGGAACGGGGAATGGGAACGGGAATGGGAATGGGAATGGGATTGGGAACGGGGAATGGGAATAGAGAACGGGGAACAGGGAATGCGAATGGGAATGGGGAATGGGAATGGAGAACGGGGAACAGGGAATGCGAATGAGATTGGGAACGGGGAATGGCAATGGCAATGGGGAACAGGGAATGCGAATGGGAACGGGGAATGCGAATGGGATTGGGAACGAGGAATAGGAACAGGAAATGGGAATGGGGAAGGGTAATAGGAACAGGGAATGGGAAATGGGGAATGGGGAATAGGGAAGGGGAATGGGGAATGGGAACAGGGGATGGGAATGGAAATGGGGAATGGGGACCGGGAATGGGAACAGAGAATGGGGGGGACAGAAATAGGAATGGGGAGTGGGAACATTAATGGGAATGGGGATGGATGGGAACAGAAATGGGAATGGGAACAAGGATAGGAATGTGAAAGGGAACAGGGATAGGAACAGGGATAGATGGGGATGAAGATGAAGGCAGGAGTAGGACAGCTGAGATGTTCCAGAGTGGACCCAGGGCTGGGAATAGCTGGGATGTCCCAGTGTGGTCCCGGGGGGTGTCCCCAGGCTCAGGGACAGCTGTGACCAGCTGTGGGCTCTGCACAGGGCGGTGACATGGCCTCAGCATGGCACAGGAGCAGCCCTGTGACAGCCTTGGGAAGATTCCAGAGGCTTTGTCCTGCTGGACACGAAGGAATGGGGGGAGCAGAGGGTGGCTCAGGAGCCTCTCACAAATTCCACCCATAGGTGACTGTGGTACCTGGGGTGTCCCAGCCCTCCCACAGGAATTCACATTCCTCCAACCCACCCAAAGGAAAACCACAATGGTGTCACACTACTTAAATACCCAAATCTTTGGGGTTTAGCCCTAACCAAGGCGTTACAGCCTGTCCTGAGCAAAGGCAGCAGGATGGGGGAACAAGACAGAGTTTAACTTCCCTGTGACATTATTCAGTGACCACTGAATCAAACCAGAGAAATAAACCCTAAACTCATGAATTGTAATGAAAGCACCTTTTTAAAATTACACTCTACACACAAGATCACATGGGGACCTAAACCAACTCTTTTGGGGAAGTTTCATTGTACTGAGGAAGCTGCAGCTGGGAGGGAGGGGGAGTTCCCCCAGCTACAAATGATCCCTGAGTCAGTTTTCCTTCTGGGAATACTCCACACAAACCCGACCTTGTCCACCTCTTCCCATTAATCCCTTTCTAAACCCACTCCTACTTAAGCAGCTGCTGCTCCCACTAACAGATGCCCAGTGAAGGCAGCAAGAAACAAGCAATAAATATCCACCATAAACTTGGGGTCTCCACCCTGCAGGGTGGGAGGATCAAGGCGAACCGGTGCACTAAAAATAAATAAAATAAGTAGGGAAATAGTTTCCTATCAGCTCACCCCAGCCCAGGATGTTTAGCAATGTTGCAGATCAAAGCACATGGGCTATTTACACTTCAGTAGGGCCCTGAGCAAACAGATGGGTGAGTGATACCTGCCTCTCCTTGCTCCATAGGAAGGCTGAAAAGTTCCACATTTCCAGTGAAATAATAATTTCCACAAGTGGTTT
The DNA here is from genome assembly GCF_009819655.1 of Sylvia atricapilla. Taxonomy (NCBI): domain Eukaryota; kingdom Metazoa; phylum Chordata; class Aves; order Passeriformes; family Sylviidae; genus Sylvia; species Sylvia atricapilla. Next base: position 5,967,402 of record NC_089161.1, read on the forward strand.
TTAAGCCCTCAAGTTTGTGGGTTAGTCAGAGAAAGGGTTTAGCTTCATCCCCTGAGTGGATCCTCCACAGAGAGGGAGGGCTTAAAATGAGGGGATTTGGTTAAAATCATGTCTGGATCCCAAATGCACATGATCCCAGCCCTCTGCTCTCCATTTATGTCTCTGGACAATGTTTTTCACACAGATTTATCCAAACTCTACAGCAAAACCCCAGATTTTCTTCCCAAATCCAAGGGATTTGCAATGCCAAAGCAGGAGTAGCACAGACAACAACTACCACAGTGGGGAAAACCTTCTGCAATGGAAGTATTTTGTGGAGGAGGTGGGAAAGGGATTGATTAATTCATTATTAGAGATGGCCTGGTTTTAAAAGTCAGGTGAGGAAAGTTGGGTCAGGTGAGGAAAGTAGGTCACTGTGTATTTTGGAGTGGTTTCTTGTGCAGATGGTGAGCGGAGAGGCAGGTGAGATGTCACTCCCCACCCTTAACAGGCTTGGTTTATTTCCAGTTGCAGCAGGAAATAAAAGGTTAGAGGGAAGGAGAACCCTGGGACAGACAGCTCTGCCACCTTGGAGGGCAGCCAGGAGGTGACATCCCTTCCAGTGTCAGCTTTGGCGGCTCTCAGCAATTTCAACAAAGGTTTCTCTTCTTGACTCCAGACCAGTCAGTCATTCCTTTACAACTCCCAACCCTGAATTCCCTTCCCCAGGAGCTTAATCCCTGAGGGTGGGGCTCTGCATATCACCTGATTACCTGCATTTGTGTCTGTGTTTGTTCTTGGCCCCACGGTTTCAAGGGAAAACAGCACCTTTTGTTCCTTATCTCCTCTGGTTTTCTGCCTCCCCCGTGTCTCTGTATCATGTTTGGGTTATGGTAATTAAATAAACTGTATTCCCAAAGCATTCCAAGTCGGGTTTTCACGGCTTTTCCAGCATTTGCTGCTGGTGGTTTAATTCACAGACCCCTTGCCCCTGGGCAGACAGGAAAGACTGAGGGCAGGACAGGAAAACTGCAGACCCAGGAACTGCATTCCTATTTGCTGTTGTCCCTTGCAATTTGGCACAGCTGGATTTGAATGCAGCCATGGATTTGGGGAGCAGTTACAAGGAAGGAACCAAGGAGAGCCATCTTTGAGGCTGCAGGGGGTGAGCTGGCAAAACTGAGGAAACACTGAGCATAAAGTGCTGCCCCTACGCCTGGAATAAGGATTCAGCAGCCTCTGAGGTGCCATCCTGGGTGTAAATCACTTTTATCCCATTTCTCCAGCCACCAAATCCCATGGATTTTAAAACCATGGTGATGGCCAAGGCCTTGACTGGCCTCACGTAGGGATGGAGACAGCCTCGTGCCCAGTGATGAGTGAGATGATGGAGGTGCTCACTGCTGCAGGAAAACTCGTAGTTTTTGGAGAAGAGAAGGATGGGAATCAGCTCCCTGTTCCAGGCAAGCCTGGCTTGGGATGACTGACACCATCAGCACAGATAAAGGAAGGGGTGGGTCTCCCAGGGATATAAACCCACCCCAGTGAGCCAGCAGTGTTGGAGCTGCAGGTCTGGGCAGGGTAAGGAGAGGGGATTTCACTGCCCTGGTGCTCATCAGGCAGCTCAGGGCAGGGGGGAGGCTGCAGGCCCTGAGCTGCTCCAGCAGCCCCAGGCAGGACAAGCCACTGCATCCCTGCCAAGCCCCACTGTATCCCAAACCTGGGATACAGAAACCTCGGGATTCCCTCGGTGATGCCTCAGAGCGCTGTGTATCCACAGTGACACAAATGTCCCCTGAGGCACTGCCCAGGTGACCCAGCTGGTGCCACCTCCCTGGTGTGGGCGCTGCAGAGGCTTCTGTGCTGCCCCTGGATCATCACCAATCCTTGCTGTTCCCTCTCCAGGGCAGTCCCAGGATGAGGAATCTCCTCCTTGCCGTGCTCCTGGCTTGTGGTAAGTGCCCTGCTGGCCCCGGCCAGGCTGGAACTCACTGACAAACCCTGAGTGTTTGTGCACAATTCAGGTTTTTGTTTAAATCTGGCCCTTTCTCTCCAGTGCTTTGTGTAGAACTGCTGCAGTCCTGGAGAGCTTGGTGATGGGGAGGCTTTGGGATGCTGAGATCCGTATTTATTTTGGGAGGCCCTGGAGCCTGTTGTCACCTTTCCTGCCTGTGCCAAGCCCCTGGCTGATCCTGGTGATGGGGGATTGCAGTTTGCAGCATGGCAGAGCCAGTCCAGAGGGCAAAAATACTTTGTGCCAGACCGAATCCAAAGGCTGTAAAAGCCAGACTGAAAAAGCCATCCTCCCTGAGAGAATGGCCCTGGCACAGGGTGCCCAGAGAAGCTGTGGCTGCCCCAATCCTAGAAGTATCCAAGGCCAAGTTGGATGGGTCTTGGAGCCACCTGGGATAGTGGAAGGTGTCCCTGCCCACGGCAGGAGGTGGAACAAGACAACCTTTGAGGTTCCTTCCAGCCCAAACCATTATTCTATGATTCCGCAATTCTGGAGGAGGGGATAAAGCTTCTCATGGCTCAAATCCTGAAAGTGCAACGCCAGGCCGAGCTAATGGCCGTGCCTGGTGCAAGGTGCGGGGCTGGCCCCGGGTCCCCGCTCGGCCCCAGCCCGTGCCGTGTCCCCACAGGGCTGCTCCCGGCCGGCAGCAGCGTGCTGGAGCTGGAGCGGATGATCAGGGCGGCCACGGGCAGGAGCGCCCTGCTCTCCTACAGCTGGTACGGCTGCTTCTGCGGCATCGGCGGCTCCGGGACCCCCGTGGATGCCACCGACCGGTGAGTACCCAGAGCGGTGTCCCCGCTGCCAGCCCCGGCGTCCTTCCAGCGCTGGGATGAGGGGATGTTTTACACCGTTCCCCAGCCGAGTCCTGCCGTTGCCTTGCCGCCTTCCTCTCCTTGGTGGCCTTAAATCTGCGGCAGGACCTTGCCGTGCCCTCCAGGTGTGGCGAGGGGAGGTTCGGGGGCCGTGGTTTGACCTGATGTCCCCGCAGGTGCTGCCAAGCCCACGACTGCTGCTACAGGAGGCTGAGGGAGGGCGAGTGCAGCCCCCTGGTCACCCCGTACAGCTTCACCTCCAGCGACGGGCACGTCTCCTGCCGTGAGTTCTGAGCGGCACTGCTCCCCCAGACACCCCAGGCCCGGAGCGCTGCACACAGCAGAGCATCTCCTGGCTGAATCCAGCCCCATTCCCGGCCGGCTGCCATGATTAAATTGGCCTTGGGGAGGTTGGGGAGGACAAGCACCGGGACACGCTGCTCTTTCCCTGTCCCCGCGGTGGCTCCGGCCAGGAAAGGCACCGCAGGGCTCCGTGTTTCCTCCCCTCTGCCGCAGGTGATGAGCAGAGCTGGTGTGAGAGAGAGACGTGTCTGTGCGACACTGCGGTGGCCTCGTGCTTCGCGAGCACCCTGCATTCCTACAACAACTCCTACCGCTTCTACTTCAAACTCAAATGCCAAGGAAGCAAGCTCCAGTGCTGACGAGGGGGAATCTGCACACAGAGTTCCAGATTTTGGCTGGTTTTCCCCAGCAAGAAAAGCCTGGGTTGGGGGCTGAGAAAAGGGAGAGCCCCTGAGGCTCCCCGTGAGGTGCTGCTCGGGGTGAGAAAGGCACACACACCGTGGACGGAGAGTCACCAGTTCCTGGAAAGACACACCAGCTTCCTCTTTCTTGTGCCTTCTTCCTCTTGATTTCATTTCCCAGCAAAGAGAATAAAGAGATACAATAAAAGGGATGCAAAACTGGTTCTCCGTGGTATTTTTCTGTAAGGGCTGCTGGGATCGAGGCACTGCAGTGGTGGCTGCTGAGTCTGGGGAGCATCTCTGCATCCCACACCTCAGCCACAGCATTTGCCTGACACCCCAACATTGCCATGGTCCTGACAGAGCTGGAATTCACCCGTCCATCCCAATGTGGGGCAATAGGTTTAGGGAACAAATTACCCAGAGAAACTGTGGCTGCCCCTGGATCCCTGGAATTGCCCAAGGCCAGGTTGAACGGGGCTGGGGGCAGTCTGGGATAGTGGAAGGTGTCCCCTGCCCATGGCAGAGGGGGCCCTAAGATCCTCTCCAGCCCAAACCAATCTGGGATTCTATGAAAGGCTAATTCCTAGCTCAGAAGGCACATCCAAACAGCTTTGGGAGGAATGCAAACAAAACAGTCCCGGGAATACAACAAGAGGCTTCACATCACAGCAAGTTTTAAGTTGTAAATGATTTTTCTGTTCCTCTTGTCCAGAGTCAGGACAACCTGAAGCACAGCTCAGCACAGGGAGAAGCTCACAGGAGTAGCCCCAGGATCTTCTGGGATGTTTGGCTTCTGACACATGACAATTTACTAGGAATGACACAACTGCTCTTCTGTATCTATTTCCTGCTATAAATGATTCCATACAAAGCATTCAGTATAAACATATTTTCTTATGCAAACACACTAAAAGCGGGAAAGCAGCATGAGTATATAAACTGATTGCAAATGATTAATGAGGCAGTAATTAGCCTCAGGAGTATTAATAGGCTATGAGCAATTCAGATAAGCACAAGTCCCATGCCAGCCAGGGAGCATCACTCATGACACAAAAGTGGAGCTGGAATCAGGGTTTGGCTGAAAACTTTGTCAGTGGAGGACAACAAAAAACTGTTTTTCCAGCATATAAGACAACAGACATAGACAGATGACCTTCCTTCCTTCCTTCACATCCCTCCCAAACCAAATCAGTCTGGTCATGACTCTTGGAAATAAGGGCTGGAGAATAATCATCCAAAGAGGAAGGAAGATTTCAAGGTTTTGACACTTACATTATTCAAATGCTAATGTAGGAGGGCAATCCATGTCTGAATGGTTTCTGCGGTAGGGCGTAATGAGGGGGTGGAAAAACCATAGGAAGAGAAATAAAGGGAAGTTGCACTTTCTCACCTCAGAATACTCGTTTTGCTTCTCTGTTTTCTCATGATGACTGAGGGTGTAATCGTCCAGTGTCTGCCCAGCCTCGTGTCTCTGGGAACTGAACCTTTAGAGATGCTTTCAGGGCTGCCCATAGACTTTTCCCAAAGAAGTGATAACTCTCCTTGAACCACCTTACACCCCCTTGAAAGCCCCAGACTTGCTGTGTCTATGCCCAGCCAGAACTAGAGCTGTTCTTTCTCCCCTGATGCAGCTCCTTGGTGCTGGGAAGGGCAGAGGAAAACTCTTGGGCATCTCTGACTGAGGCAGAGAATGTTTGCTTCCTCCTCAGGCTGGAAGTGATGCTGCTTTTCCACCTCATCCTACCCAGCACCCACCCCATGCGTGGGGCACAGAGCTGGGGTGTTAGGGGATTTTTGACATTCCTCAGAAGGGGAAGGATGGCACCTTCTCCTTTACAGAGAAACCCAGTCAGTGAGATTTGGGTCCAAGGAGCCCCAGGCAGATGGGACCAAACTATATAAAGCAAGCCCACTTGGCTGCAGGTCACTGCAAGCCAGCATGGCTTTCCCAAGGTAAGTGAGGGTGCAGGATTGATTCCCCTCTTTTCCTCCTTTCACCAAAAGCTGTGGTGCAAGTGAGGAGCGAGTGCCATGCTGGGGAAGTAGGATTGAAGGAGATGCTGCCTAAGACAGCAGCCCAGAAGAAGAGCAGTGGGTGCAGCCCTTGAGGGTCCAAACTCCAACATCCCTCCAATTTTTTCTTTCTCCTGATTTTGCTTTTTCCCACCCTCTCTCATCTGATTCCCATCCCTGGCACTTTGTGCTGAAACAACGGGCACATCCTTACCCCCCTCCTCACTCCTAGTCCCTGGAGAGAGGGAGAACCTCTGCTCCTGGATGATGAGGAGAGAAAGAAGAAGGTGGTTGATATAACAGATAGTGGTTTGGTTTTCTCCCCCAGAGCTGTCAGATGGATGAACGCTCTCCTCAGCCTCTCTGTGCTGTTTGTGTGGGGTAAGTGTCCTCTCTCAGTCCTCAGGCTCTCTGTGCACTTATATGCATTGAAATTAGGCTGGTGATTTCTTCACTTCTCCTCATCACCAGCTCTCCCAGACATGCAACAATGTTCCTGTGCCAAGCTGGGAACACATTTCCTCTCCATCGCATTATAACTTGTAAGCCACCACCACCCTGGTGCCAATTTGGGGGCTGGAGGGATGGATCTGCTGTTTGGGGGGCAGAGAATCAGCGTGCTCTCCCTGATTTCTCCCCCTCCAGACTTGTCCCTAGCCCACGGGAGCCTCGTGGAGCTGTACCACATGATCTCAGAGGCAACAGGGAAAAATGCTCTTCTGTATTACGGCTTCTATGGCTGCTACTGTGGCCTGGGGGGCAAGGGGCAGCCCAAGGATGCCACAGACAGGTGAAAATTCCCTTTAAAACCCCCTTTCCAGACACCTTCTTGAATATTTTTAAATTTCTGCGGTGCAGGGGAGAAAACGCCATCCTCTAAAGCTTTGATCTCCTGTGCAGATGCTGTCAGCTGCATGATACTTGCTACGAAAACCTCCTAAACTACCATTGTAATGCCAAGACACGGCGCTACCACTACAGCTGGCACCATGGCCGGCTCTCCTGCAGTGAGTAGAGCCCTGGAGAAGGGGATATCCCCCTGGCCCAACCAAAGCCGGGGCTGATCCTGGGCTGCCCGTGTCCCGCAGGTCCGGGCTCCCGGTGCGCCTTCTTGTCCTGTGAGTGCGACCGCAGCCTGGCGCTGTGCCTGAGGAGGAACGGCGCGAGCTACGGGAAACGCTTCCAGTTCTACCCCAACATACGGTGCCGATGATGGGAGCTGGATGCGCGGCCGGAGCCGGGATTGCTCCTTCATCCCTGGCCGTGCTGACCAGCCCAGAGCTGCTGTAAATTCAATCGTCGCGGAAATAAACAATGTTCTTGTTCAACCTCCCTAGTCCTCTGAGAGCTGCTGCTGGCCAGGGAGAGAAATCCCCGTAAATAATCAACAGCTTGCCAAAAACTTTCCAAGAAGTCGGGCTCGGCCCCTGCGTCACCGGAGGCTGCAGCCCGCGGGGAGAGGGGGGCTGGCCGCGGGGAAGGGGCGTAGCAGTCCGTGGGTTTGGGACAGACGAGTCATTTCGGAGCTCCCACTCGGAGCTGGAGGGCTGGACACGGAGGGCAGGCTCTCCCCGGGAGGACAGACTGACAGCGAGCAAGATCCTCAGTGAGTGACTCTTCTCCCCCCCGACCCCGCTGCTGTGGAAAGGAAAACACGGGGGGATGTGGGGGGAGGCAGCGGGAGCGGCCCGTGCCGGTAGGAAAAGTGTGCTCGCTTCCAAACGGGAGCAGAGCTGGGAGGCTGCACTGCGCGGGGAGAGGGCACTGGCGGCCCAAAGCGGTGGGACGGGAGGTGGGAAATGCTGGAGGGGTGGGACAGGAGCTGGGACAGCTTCAGAAACCACCTGCTCTCGGCCAAGAGGCAGCAACACTGCTGTGAGGAGGCACAGTCGCTTTCCTCCCTCCAGATTTTGGGGGTTGATCCGATTTCGGAGGAAGGTGCTCACGGCAGCTCCTGTCCAAGTGGCCGTGCTGCCTGGCTGAGCCTGCCCCCTGTTCCTCCTCCCAGGCCCAGGTGAGAGGATGATGAAGGTCCTGCTGGTGCTGACGATGCTGTTTGCCTGCAGTAAGTGCATCCCCGACCCACAGAGGGGAGCCAGGCTCATCCCCAAACTCCTGTGCACTCCTCAGGGAGACTCCCAGCAAAGCCTCCTTCCCTCTCCTGTTCCTCAGGCCTCATTTCTGCATATAACTTACCAAAACCAAAAAAAAAAAAAATCACATTTTACGGTCGCTCTAGGTGTGTTCACAGCCCACGGGAAGCACCCACGCACGTTCACACCGGGCCTCGAGGGAAGCACCGTAGGAAACCTGACTGCCCATGGATGCTACTCGGGATGGGGCACCTCGAGGACTTCAGTGGATCGGTACAGGCAACGCTGTCCCACAGGGCTAACGCTGGCCCCAGAGGGCTAACGCTGGCCCCAGGGTGCCCCCGGGGCTCTGCACAACCCCGGCAGCCCCCCGAAGCTTTGCAATATGCAGACCAGGTGCTTGGCAGCAGCAGGAAGGAATCAGCTTTTCGGGAAGGAAGGAAAGTGAGGCAACGCTCACCCCTAATTCCATCCCGGAGTCAGCAGGGTGGTGCCGGCCACTGGTCCGTGGGATGGCACCAGCGGAGAGGGACGCTCCTGAAGCCGGGATGTGGGGCAGGGCTTGCACGGGCAGGCAGAGGCTTGGCGTGGGAAGGGGCAGGACAGAGAACTGCTGGGTGATCCAGACAGGAGGACGCAGAGCCGCCGGCTCTTCCCGCCCGGCTCGCAGATCAGGAGGGGCAGAAGCAGCCGGTGCCACGTTCCCGGCCAGTGCAGGCTCTCCTCCTCCCGCAGGTGCTGCCTGCTCCGAGCCTGCTGCTATGCCAAGCTGGCAGCGCGGCGGTGCCGCGTGGGACCCGCGCAGCCCCTCTCCGCTCCCGGGCCGGGGATCCCCACCTGCAGTGAGTGCTCTCCCCGGGGGCTCGGCCTGCCCTTTCCAGACCATCCCCTTTCCCGGGGCCGCCCCCCGGCCTCTCGGGGCAGGGGGAAGTCTCAGGTGCGCTGTCGGTGCCCGCAGGGTCGGGGACGTGGTGCCAGCGAGGCGCCTGCCGCTGCGAGCGGGCGGCGCGCCTGTGCCGGGCTCAGCTCCGCCGCCGCGCCCGGTGCCGGGGACGAGGCGGCCGCTGCTGAAGCAAAAACTCCCTTTGCAAAACCATCTCCGGGCTGATCGGCGACGGGACGGCGCCGGCAGCGCTTCTCAGCCCTGGCGAGTCTCCTCCTCGGGGCTTTTTGGCTTCGAGGAGACGACAACAACCCCGCCGGTCAAGTCGCGTCACGAAGAGGGGCAGCAGCGCGGACGCGATGTTCCAGCACAGCAAAACAAGGGAGGAGCGGACACCTGCCCCGCGTCCCCCTTGGCAGCCTGTCCGCTCCCTCCGCTCCCTGCTTCACGGCAAATGCCCTCGTGTGATCCAAAATAAAACCTGAGAGCCCAAAGCAGCGGTTCCCAGCGTGCCGTGACTCAGCTGAGCCCAGCGACCACCCCTCAGCCTGCAGACAGGTTTTCTGTTGAAGTACTCAGCAAAAATGACACTTGAGAGGTGACACAACTCACCCCTGAACTGCCCCAACTTAGCTCTAAACCTTCAGGCTCTGAAACTTTCCAGTTTTTCCGAAGGGATGTGGAAGTGGAAGCTGGTGGAAGGGCTGGGGGCAGGCACGATGGTGTGGGAGGGCCGGGCTTGGACTTCGATGATCCTTGTGGGCCCCTTCCAGCTCGGGATATTGTGTGATCCCCCAGATCTCTGCTGTGACAGGACAGCCGGGAGCTTACCTCACACCCAGTGCTGAGCAAAACACAGTTCTCACCAGAAAAGAATGTTTTGGCCCAATTCTGCAACAACCCAGAGCACATCTCTTAGGAGAAGGCAGTTCAGGCAGTGACTGCTTCCCCCCCACTTCAGCATCCCCAGGTTTTGTGCCTTGCGATGCTGACCCCAGCAGGTCTCCGTGCTCCAAACCTCCTTACTGAGGGGCTCAGCAATGAAATAAAGCCACAGAAACAGCAATGAAACACTGTTTCCTCAGGGGCCGATGCCCACCCTGGATTGCCCCAGAGCTGAAATCAATGGCACCAGGAAACAGCCCTGAAATCGGCGATGCTGCTGCCAGCTGTCACCCGGGAATCCAGCCCTACCACCCTCCTCCAGCCGAGTGGAATCCTGCGGGAGGTGGGGAAGGAGCCCTTTGCCCAGCAGCTGATGACTGCAGTGCATAAATCAAGGATCAAATCCTCACTGAGAGGACGGATAACCCAGACAGATTGCAGGCTGGGAGAAACTGAATCACACTCTTCCTTTGTAAATTCTGGGTGTATTTTAACCGTCCATGAATCTTCCTGCCTGGACATCCAGCTGTACAAATCCATTCATACAAATCCTCCAAATGCTGATGTTTTGGCTCAGATACCGCACCCCCTTGGAGCATTGCAATAAACTGGGCTGTAATAGTTGTGGTTTTCATACTATGAAACAAAGCCCACAGCTTCCCAGGAGGCATTTAGCTTTGGGGGCCTTATTTCCCATCTGGAGAATGGATCCTGCAAATCTGCCACAGGTAGAGAGGCTGGGGGAGGTGGAGAGGCTTTCAGTGGAGCTCAGCCAGTTTGATGGACAAGAATATCCCTTATTCCCATAATAAAACTGGTTGTAGAAAATCCTCAATTATGGCAAATCCTGTTTTAGCCAATTCACTCAACACCATCCCAGGGGACTACTTAAATTAGCCCAGAGAGCTGATAAAGCTAAGGGCCCATGCAGAGGGGGAAGAAATTTTGGTGAGGTGAGATCCCTTTTCTCAGCATCTCTCTGAGATTCCCACATAAGTTGCATCCTTGTTCCCTGCCTCAGTTTCCCTACCACCCCTGGGGGGATTTCCTCCCCTGCCTCAGTGCCCACCCATGCTGGGGTTCCTCAAAAAGCAGCACAGAGCAGCTGCAATCTCTGCCAGAAGAGATCTGCCAAATGATTGTTTAGTACCACCAATTTAATCAGAGATTCTCCCTGAGCAAATGACACAAGCAGTCTCTTTTCCTCCCACCTTCCATCATACATCACTTGCATTTTTTTCTTCCTTGTCCCTTGCCTTATTTTGCCTCTAAATAAAGATGAATCACACACCTCATGCCCTGAGATATTTGGGAGCAAAACACAGTGCCCAGCACACATGGGGAGAGGGATGGAGCATGCAGGGGTCATTTGGGCACTGAGAAAGCCCCACTATCAAGAAAAGCAACAGTCATGGCCTCTGCTCAGCTCTCTCTCCAGCCACAGACATTCTGGAGACCACGGCATCTTCCTCCACTCCCAATGCTGCATCTCTTGGTACAGCTGGAAGGGGAGGATACTTTGCACTGCCCAGGTAAGTCAGGACGGAAACAGTAAGACTCAGAACAGTGTTTTCTAGCCAAGACATCATAAAACTGTCATCCAGGAAGAAAGTGAATCATGGAATCATAGACTCCTCAGACAACCTCATTCCATGCCCTGCCATGGGCAGGGACACCTAAGTGCTTCCTGCTCCCCCTCAAGTTCTCTCATTTTACTCAGGGAAGCACTGGGAATGCTTAGACACCCAGAGACATGTACAGAATCGACCCCAGGCCGCCCCACACATCCAAAACCTCCTGCCAAGAGCTCCACCATATAAGGCATCCCACAGCCAGGGCCTCCAGCAATGCCAGGAAACCTGCACAGCAGCAGGATCAGTATGGGGAGGATTGTCAATATTTGCCCTCCAGAGGAGGGGCCCTGCTGAGGGTGCACGGGCATAAAAGGTGAGACCAGCAGCATCTGGGGATCACCAAACCCCAGAGCTGCCACCACCAGAATGAAGCTCCTCTCGCTGCTCCTCTTCTGTGAGTACCCCCAGCAAAGCTCCCAGGTCCTGTCCACGGACAGATGGGGAGGGTGAAATGCTCTTTTTTGCTGTGGAAAGGTGGGATGGGAGGCTGCTTCTCCTGGTGCTCCTAATTCCACTTCTCCAGTCCTAGGACTGGCTCTTGCCAGCTGCAACTTGGTCCAGTTTGGACTGCTAATCCAGAAAAAGACCGGGAAGTCGCCGCTGGCTTACAATGGATACGGTTGCTACTGCGGCTGGGGCGGATCCAAGCAGCCCCTGGATGCCACTGACAGGTACGTTGGGATGGGGTGAAGGCAGAGCAGGTGCCCCCAGCCTTCCTCACCTCCCTGGGTACAGCATGTGAAATCTTGCTCCTGCTCCTGGGGGTGGAAATAGCAATGAGAAAATTGTTGCTTGTCCTTAAAGCCTCTTTAGAAGTGGTTCAGCAGCAGCAGCTGACAGCAAAGATGCACATTGTTGATGTTCTATAGTACTGTCCCAACTGTCCCCTGCCCTGACCTTGACTCTCATGCCTCCAGGTGCTGCCACGCCCACGACTGCTGCTACAAGAAATTGGTTTCCTCTCGCTGCAACCCCAAAACGGCCACCTACAAATACGCCTTCCGAGGAACCCAGATAACCTGTGGTGAGTGGGGCAGGGGCAGAGCTCTGAGCAGGGAGGCACAGCCACCCACACTCCTGGGGAGCTTGACTTCCAAGATCCCCTTTAGGCCATCCTGGCCTGGAAAGCAGTGAAGAGGGTGGAAATACAGGGGAAGTGCCAGGAATAAGGCAAATAACTATTTGCTGGATTATGGTGAAGTTTAGAGCTTGGAGACTTCCCTGAGTAGGGGCTTTGTCCTTCCCAAGAGGCCAAACACCAAGGGTTTGGTGGGAGATCAGCCTCCCATCCTGGATGGGGAACCGGAACAGCCACCCTGACTCCCCCAGACAAACTCATTGTTCCAGGGACCAAAGCAAAGCATGATCCAGGCAAATACCCACAAACACAGCAGAGAGAAAGTGAAGGAAATGTTCCCTCCAGGACCAGGCAGCTCCACACCCCAGACATGAGAGCACCTGAGCCATCCCAAACTCAACAGAGGGGCTGTGGGGATGGTCAAAAAACACCTCCTGACCTTCACACCCTTCACCTGCCTCCATTCCCCCCAATCTTCTTCCAGGAACCGGGAGCTGGTGTGAAAGACAGACCTGTGCGTGTGACAAGAGGGCGGTGGAGTGCTTCCAGAGGACAGCCAGGTCCTACAACAAATCCTACGCCAACTACCCCAACAAGAAGTGCAAGGGCAGAACACCCTCCTGCTGAGCACATCTGCCTGCCTGGGGCTCCAAACCTGACAGAAACCAGCAGAACTGGGAGGGTTCTGCCTTCCCTGTGGCCAGGCAGGACATGGCACAGCCCTGCGGCACTGAAAAGGTGCCCAGCACCTTTCCCCAGAGCCCATGGAGAAAACTTCCTTCCCGTGGTTAAATGACTCATAAAAATCAGCTAAAGCCTGTAAATAAAAATATGTTTTTAAATTGTGACCAGTGTTGTGTTTTGGGAATCAGTGGTGGAAGGGGCAAGTAACAGTACAGAGCTTGAAGGCTGACTTTTTGAAGAAAATGTTCCTTCCTGCACGCATTTTTTCTTAAAAAATGACCAGAATTGACATTTTAGCGGCCAACCAGTAAATCTTAAGAGCTCCAGGAAAAAAAAAAATAGCCCACAGAACCAGCAAGTGGCTGCTGCGTCCCAACCCCAAAGCAGGCTCCACAGCTTCTCTCCAGGAGCTCAGCCTCAATCCACAGTCCAGCCCCATCCCACTTCTAATGACTGTTTAAGCAATTACTACTCACTGAAGGCACAGGGGAGCCCAGTGGTGAGGTCTCAGAGGTTTGGGTGACTCTTTCTTGCAGGCAGACGTCTCCTCAGGCTGCAGCTCCATGCAGCCACCTGTCCCACACCACAGCCACACATAAACCCAAATTAGCCTTAATTACCTCTAACAAGCCAGGGCTGGCTGTACCCCGAGCCTTGATGGAGGCCCCTCCATCTGTAATGCTGCCTATGGAGATGTGATCTGCCTAAAATAAAGGAGTTTTAAGGGTAATTTATTTGATTTCCACCTCAGTGCTGAGGGCTCCTGCCTGACTTGGTGTTAAGTGTTTCATTACAAGCAATATCATCCCTACCTCGTGTTCCTACAACAAATTGGTATCTTTATAACTCCAAACCACTCATTTCTTCTCATTTACTACAGCCAGTAACGATTCTAGAAGCTGAGACAGAGCCAATGCTGCCTTCTAAGGCTGGTGCCTGCACCCAGGAAGCTCCAACACCAGCACAAACCAGCACTTCCTTTCATCCAACACTGGATTATAACTTGTTCTTCATGCCTAATTTCACTCCCTTTCTGCAGTTCCCAAAGCTCTGCAGATATGGAGACCATGTGGCAAAGCTGTGAGATAAACCAGAAGGCAGCTCCTAAGCAGGAACATGGGACAGGAGACACAGAGCAGCACAGGCAGAAAACCCTTCCCATAAACAGACATCCTTATGGATGCCAGAACATGCCTAAATGCCTAAAACTTCCAGTTCAACTGAATTCCTGACCTGCAGGGGCAGGATTTGGGAAAATAAGTCCAGGGAAGATGATGGTGGGAAACAGGTTGCAGAGAAAGTGGTTTTCTGCATCTTCCTGCTGCGTATTCAGCCTTGAGAGGCTCACAGTGACCCTGCTGCAGAAACAGCCAAAACACCCTCAGATTTGTCAGCCAGCAGCTAAGAACAAACAGTCATGTTCCCCAAAGCCCAAGGGAATATCCAGTGCCCATTGTCCATCCTTGGCCCGTGGATTACGGAGCACTCAGCTCCACCAAGGAGTAAACACACTCTATGTATGAATCATGGTGTTGTTCTCTTGTTTTTTGCCTCCCTTCCTCCTCCCAGGAAAATCCACAGCCTGTTTATAAAGCAAATTCACTTCGTAAACTCAGTTCTGTGAAGAATGCTGCACAAGGATTCCCTAGGAAAAAAATATATATACATTGGGAAGGTGGAAATTTCAAGGGGGAAAACGTGAAACAGACAAAATCAGTTTTAACATCATTGGACATGGAATGGCTGTGCAGGCACAAAGCCACCCTGGCAAGATAAAGGGAATTTGACTGATTTGTCAAGATCTATGAACCCAGCACATTGTTTATTTAAATCCTATTACACTCGGAAATGAAAGCATTTTCAGCCCTAGATTTTGTTCCATGCATCAGAGGCCACAAGCTGAGGGCCAGTCTCTCCCTCTGCTGTTTGTGCTGCTGTTGCAGAGCCCCTCCTTCCATCCTGCACACGATGAGATGAAGTTTGAGTTCCCACCTCAGCCTCCAGGACAACTCCATTCACAGCTCTCAGGCTCCAGCCAACAACAAATCTCTTATCAGCTTTGGCTCCAGAGGACAAAAATCCAATTCATTAAGAACAAACCTTTTATTCACAGTGCACAACTGCAAATTCTTATCTTTTCAAACCTGCAGAACACATCTGCCTTTCACACCAAAATACAGGACAGGGCAGGACACAGGCTGTGGAGACCCTCAAGCCATTAAAGGAATTTCCAACTGCCCTTCCCTGGAAAAGTGAAGATTAAAGATAACTCAGATTGTAAAAAAAGGCTTCTTCCCCATGGATCCTTGCAGACATTGTGCAATCTTCTCCCTGGGTTTCGTAGGTCCATCACCCACCCCATGGCATCCCCTTTCCCTGTTTCCCCTTGGCCATGGGGCTTGGTGTTGTGTTCCTCTCTTTCCTATCGTCACTTGCCCCCTGCCCTGCCCCTTGTTCCACCCACGAACCTGAGGGTCTATATAACTAAAGAAAACCCCATGTTCACTCTCTTGGCCTCCAGATTCACCTTCAGCTCACTGGAATAAACGTTTGCTGGGAATTGCTCTGGGGCTGGGAGCCTTCTGCCCCTCTGCTGAACCAGCCTGGTAACGTGTAGTTGTGTGAGCTGGATTGCTGCCTGAATTCTTCTTAAGCAGTTTCTCTGTGGAGAGGCTGACTGGGATTTAGAAAGGCTGCAGCTGCACTGCAAAAAGACACACTGTTACAACAGGTGACACAGCTACACCTACACTGCCTTGTCAATCTGCTGTCACAACTCCTCACGCCCTGAAGAAACTTGCACTCTCTCCCCACTAAGCTGTGACTCACCTCTTTTTCCACTACTGTAAAAATGACTGTATTGGAGAAAAAGGAATTCCTACATCACCAGTTCTTCCAGGAGAGCTCCTGGAAGAACCCAGAGCAGAGCACACCAAGTACCAGCCCAATTCTTCACAGTTCAGTAAAAAAACCCACCTATTTATATTTCCATGCTGATTTAAAAACTTTAAAGCACAGATAAATTTTTCAAATGCAACACTCCTTACTTTTAAAAAATTCCTTTCACCTCTGCCCTGGCTGATGAGGTGTCTCCTGTGTATATAAGTGTATATATATATGAGGTGTCTCCTGTGTGTATAAGCGCACATGTACTTTCTTCAAGTAGTGCTTGTTAGAAGCCCAAAAACCTGAGTGGAGCTGAAACACTGTGAGCCATAAATCAAAGGTTGAATCCCACAGTCCCTTCAGCTCGATCCAAATTCTCAGTCCTACAGTGGAAAATATCACAGGAGTCAAGCTGTACATCCTACTTGGTGACCTCACCAAAACGGAATTTAAAACGGAAAAAATCCTGCCCTGAAAAAAGCTTGATTTATGAAGTGAAATAGGCAGGTATTCCAGGGATCACTGCTGCTTGGAAGCTTCCTCCCAGGACTCTTGGTCTTTTGGCTACACTAGTTTCATTTGGAGACTAACACCTATCCAGCTCCTGGCTTGGACTAAAGCCCTGGAGTAGCCCAGGAACTCTGAACATGGCAAATGGGATGAGATTCCAGGTGTCCAAGTAACAACACTCGCCAGAAACTACAAGCCTGTTACTGTCACATTTTATCAGATGGGAAGAATCAGCTCTGCATTCTCATGAGTCCACTGGGATTATTGTTTTTCCCCCTGCACATTAAAGGAGCTGACCCCAAAGCTCAGCAAGCATGGATACAGCAATCCCCATCTCCCTCCATGTACTCATCACTTCTGAACCAGCCCAGTGCAATGCCAGCAGTTCTAGTGAGATTAAAACTTGTCACTGCATTCCTGCCTGGCAAACAAAAGAGGAATGTCATGTTTGAGACAGTGCTGGCTGACACACTTTGCATTGAAAATGATTCTGTTCCTCTACTTTATTTGAATTTAAATAGAAAAATATTTACCACCAGAGATATTCCTGAGTTGAGATTTGTTAAGCTTTCCCTGACAGCAAGGTAAAATAAAGCTCCTCCAGCCATAAACAAATAAAAAAAAAAAAAAAAAAAGGACCAGGCACATCAAGATATGTCAAAACAAATCTGACACCGTTGTATGTAGAAAGGATTCTCACCTTCATCTAACTCCAAGATTACAGACCCAAGTCTCTATTTCCTGTTAAGTTTAAACAACTCTTCTCACCACAGGTTGATGCAGAATCAATGAGCAATTGTCATCCTCACAAGCAAAGGAAGAGGAAGTTCTCTCGTGCTTGGAAATCCCAGCAGAGATGGATTTCAGGATAACCACGGGTGCCTGGAAATTCTCCTGGGGGAATTTTGCCTCCATCAGTTTTATTTGCTTTTCTCATCAGAGCACTGAGTCATATGTTCAGGGCTGCCATGGCCTTCACCAGGGTGACATGGTTGGCTGGGTCTGCCTCTGTCCTGCTGTCTGCATTGTCCCTCTTGGTGGCCAGGACCTTCTGCCTGTGCCTCTCCTCCTGCCGCTTCTTCTTCTCCAGCCGCTGCTGCTCCTTCCTTTGTTTCTTGGCTACCTGAAAGGGAAGGATGAAAACACAAAGGTCAAACTACACGTGCTCTGCTCAGCTGGGGAAGAGTAATGAAGGAGACAAGCAGATACCAAGGCAGCTGCCAGAGGACATTCCTAACTATTTAGCAGGACTTTATTCCGAGTTGTTTTGGGAAGAGTGCTGCATGTCACCAGAAAATGTCACAGCTGCAGCAGTGACAAAATGCAGTGAGCAGAAGCTCATTTTAAGGAGAAGAGAGAAGGAGAAAGGAGAAGAGATTTGCTGAGTAAGCAATGCTAAGGCATCCCCCAATCACTGAAGGGTGCTCACATTGCTGCCAAACCCCTCACATACCTTTGGGTTTCTGCTGGCTCGGTTCTCTTCTCTGGATCCAGCTTTTCCCTTGTCATTTTCTGCTTCACCTTGATGCAAGCTTTGATTTCCAAAGATTCTTGAACCAGTTCCATTCTCTTCCCATAGTGTCCCGCTGCAGGATTTCTGCTCCCTGCCTGGGGGCTCCTGCTGCTCCTCAGGACCTGCCAACAGCAGTGGTTTTCCTCAGACACACTTTGCCCAGGAGCTGTCACACTGTCAGCCAATTCCCTTTCCCAGAAGTCCTGGGGTTTTTTGGAAGCTGGATTGAAGCTGCCCTCACTAACAACCTTCCTGAGCACAGAAGGCTGAGGTGGCAGCACACAAACCATACCTGTCCTGCTGCTGCCCCCAGTACCAACATCACGGTCACCCAAATCCCCAGGTGACAAACTGTGCACTCACCTACTCCTTCTCCTTCCTTCATCTGCAAGATGGTAAGTATAGCAGATTCCACGTTGTAGTCCTCCACTTCCAGAACATGGTTTACCAAATCAATGTCCTGTCCACAAGAGGGGAAGGAGAACACTGAAGAAGTTCAAATCTCTGACCTACATTCACGTAACAATACCTGCACCACTGAGAGGGGGTTACTGCTTTTATGATCATTGGTCTGTGCTTCATTTCTGAAAGGGTGAGGGGGAAAACCCTAAATTCCTAAAGATATCAGAAAAAACATATACACTGTTTTCAGTGCAAGTTTCCCTCTTGGCCCTTTCTACTCTAGGCACCTGCACAGTGCCAACAGCCAAGAGTCACAGATTACCCAGTTATCTGGGATCTTCAATGCCCCCAAAGGATTTCAGAACTCACAGGTTTTGTTTCCAAGTGAATTTTAGGAGAGCTGCAAAACAAACCTTCCAAAATTATGAGGCATCCACAAAAAAGTTGGTATTTCACCTGTATTTAAGGGTTGATTCTAGGATGAGATGCACCCTGATTGATGCCTGTGGTACTCAAGTTTGTACAAGATGAGTGTTCTTTACAATTTTTCCCAAGACTACTTCCATGTATCAAAGAGGTTTGAACATGAAGCACAGAAAGGCTCCTTGACACTTACTGAACACCCAGTTGCGTTGCAGACTTTTTGTACAGCATCTTCCATCTCCACTTCAGTCTCATCTTCAGAGTTGCTCTTCTGTGGCTTCACTTCCTCTGCTTTATTCAAATCGTTCTTGCTAAGCATCTGAAGAAGAGCAAAGCCCAGCAGATCATACAATCATGCAATCCAAAGAAGTCAGACATCCAAATAAAAGTAGTTGTTGTGCCACACTTTTCTCGGGAATATCCTGTGTCAAACCATCTTGGAAACTGTGTAACTTCCACCATCACCGAGTTTCCCACATCTCCTGCACTGCTGAACAAACTCCAGTGTACTGCAACATCATGAATAACAATAAACAGGTTTTGAAATGCATTATTTTTAATAAAATACCACACCTCAGCTGTGTGCAGAGAACCTCAAGCAACAGCACAATTACTCCTCAACAGCAAAATGGGAGATATGAAGAGGACAACTACATCCAACTGTTGCATTACCAGCTCTTTCCTCCCTTCTCTTTGTTTTTCCATTTAAGGTGCATGACTACAACATTTAGATGACATTGCTTCCAGACAGCTCACATCACAGCATCAGCTTTGGATTCATTTCCAGCCCAGAGACTGACATCCTCCTTCACAGCCCCTCCTGGGACAGCCAGCAGCATGAGCTACAACAACCTCAGCGCTTTGCTCTCCCAGCACAACACAGAGACACAGCTCTTCCCTCCACCCCAAACCAGAGTGGAAATCAACTGGCAGCATTCCCCAGCTCTGTTTGTCACCCCCAGCTGGCTCATTCCATCACAACCCACCTCCATCCGAAGGTAGGCTGGAGCCTCCGAGTCGTCGCTGATGGTGCGGACGCTGTCGTAGTGCTCCCCGTACCTGTAGGCGATGTGCAGCTCCCTGGCATCGCTCCTGTCCGTGCCCCGGATCTCAACAAAACAAACAAACTGCACATCAGGATTTGGAACCGACTCCAGCATCGGATTTTTCACAGGATTCGTGTTTTGCAGCCACAGCAAACACCGTGAAGGAAGCAAGGAGGTGGTTGCTGGAGCATTTGAAACAGGAAGAGAAGAAGGTTTGAAAGCCAGATGTGAAATGTTGGGCAGTTACATCAAAACAAACAAAACGTGGAATGAAAATATTTTTGTGGAAAGCTCAGAACTATTTCCTGAACTTTCCAAAGGAACTATCAGTTTTCCGATCATCTTCCCAGAACCAACTTCAGCAAGAGCTCCCAGGGAATGTACCATGTCATTTTACCCTCAAATATGAGGGAAGAGAGGTCATTCAAGTGACAGCAACAGTGGAAACAGTCACTCAGAGTAAATTTTGATCTGCAGCTGGGACAAGATGCTGTTTTAACAGCATTCCAAGCAGCTGTGTTTTGTTTTTTAAAGAAAGTTATTAACTCCATTCAGGAGCACTGTTAACAACCAAATGTCACTTTGATTTATCAGCACCAAGTTACAGCAGTTTCCACAGAAAACTCCTGCTCTGAGTATTATCTGTACTGATGTGAGAATAGTTCCTACCCTGATTATCAGTGTCTCAAACTGTTAGATAAGAGCTACACAGCATTCCAGCTCCTGCCTGGAATGCAGAAAATCCCCCTGCACTTGCAGACCAGTTTGGCTTGACCTGCCAGCCCAAGTTCAAAGATGTAGGCTGGAGCAGACGTCAGCAAGCAAAGGACTAGAACTCCTTGCTTTAGGGCTCCAGAGTTTCCCAACCCTTTTACGTCTGTGAATTGCCTTATCTCAGCTCCCAGAACACACACCAAGTCACCTTTCAGCCCTGGCTGCAGACTGTGCTGCACTAATGACTTCAGGTTTTCCAACAAATAATTCTCCATTCCAACTCAACACTTGGTTATATTTAACTCCTGCTTTCTATCCTATTCAGTTATTCAAAACTGAAACTTGGTTGAGATTTATTTTAAGAATTTCTCTGTCAGACTTGAATAGGTATCTAACAAATCCCAAAGCTCTTGAAAGATTTGAAAATTAGTCTATCTAGCTCTCATTAGAGAAGCCTCTTTCCACTCTGGAGTGCGCCCAGAGGAGGCCACCAAATTTATTTAGAGGAATGGAGCAGCTCTCTGTGAGGAAAGGCTGGGAGAATTGGGATTGTTCAGCTTGGAGAAGAGAAGGCTTCAGAATTGTGACCTTACAGTACCTGAAGGAGCTGACAGGAAAGATGGAGAGAGACTATTTACAAGGGCCTGGAGTGCCAGGACAAGAGGGAATGGCTTCCCACTGACAGAGGGCAGAGATAGATGGGATACTGGGAAGGAATTCTTCCCTGTGAAGGTGGGGAGGACCCAGCACAGGGTGCCCAGAGAAGCTGTGGCTGCCCCTGAATCCCTGGAATTGTCCAAGGCCAGTCTGCACGGGACTTGGAGCCATATGGGATAGTTGAAGGTGTCCCTGCCCATGGGAGAGGCTGCACCAGATGAGCTTTAAGGTCCCTCCCAATCCCAACCAACCTGGGATTCTCTGATTTTATGAACACACTGAAACTGGTAAGTAAATGAGAGCTGCAGATTTAAAACAGAGGGGAAAAAAGTGCCAGCTTGTTATCCAAAAAGCCAATAAAATAACCTACAAATCTCAGCTAACTTGAGTCTACAGTAGGACTCCATGATTGTAAAGGTCTTTTCCAACTTTAACAATTCTATAATTTACAGTCATTATCAAAAAAAATTAAGGGGTGGTCAAAGACCAAAAAAACTCCATGCAGAGGTGTCCACCTGCAAAGAGCTTTTCATCATGTTACAACTACTCACAGTTCTCTTAACTCACACCATTCTCAAGGGCCTGAGACAACCCTTCACTAACACTGCTCAGGCAAGCCAGAACCTCATCACAAACTCTGTACTGATACCCTAACACCATCAATGAGAGGAGATTAAAGAACCAAGGTTTTCAAAAGGACATCAAAATCCCAGTAAATTATAACCCTGAGGAACAATACATGAAAACCACCCCTGTGACCTCCCCTGCAGGGTCACTGCCTCTGCACAGGTACTTCACCCACATGTCCCACTGCCCATGGCTGCCTATAAATGAGAGTTTAAATTTGAGTTCAGGAATCCACGTGACGCTGTTTTAAATGTATTTAAGACGTCACTTACAGCTTTCATCTGGTTTTTTATCTTTATTGCCCTGTTTAATCTACATACTTCATTGGTTCTGTCTGTAAAGAGAGGCCAGAGACAACCCTGACTTTAATACAGGTTCTCACTTGCTCAGTGACCAGGCAGACTGACCATGGACCCATTCCAGTGTGGACCTGCCATGGAAAAATAACAATAAAGGGAAAACAGGGGACTTGATGGATTACTTGTTTCAGTGCCCCTCTGTCAGTGAAACCACACCACATAGTCCTTTCCAGGAGCTGATTAAGCACCACTTTAAGCTTCCCATCCCATGAAGAACTGGTGAAGCTTTACACCAACACAGTGCATGCCCTGCTATACCTTCATCTTCATCTTCCTGAATCTTACTGTACAGATTTCCTTAAGCCTAGCTCAAATTCCAGGGGGTTGTGGAGCCCTTCAGAAGGACTCACCAGGCTGGAGAGATCGGCAGGGAAGAACTGCCTGAAGTTCAACAAAGGAAATGCAGGTCCTGCCCCTGGGGAGGAACAACCCCAGTACCAGCACAGGCAGGGGTGACCTGCTGGAGCATCTCTGCAGGAAGGACCTGAGGGTCCCAGTGTCAGTGAGTGTCCTGGGGGCCAAGAGGCCGATGAGGGCCTGGGGTGCACTGGGAGGAGCACTGGCAGCAGGTCAGGGAGTGACCCTGCCCCTCTGCCCAGCCCTGGGACACACCTGGAGTGCTGTGTCCAGCCCTGGGCTCCTCAGGACAGGGAGCTCCTGGAGCAGGGCCAGTGAAGGCTGCAGAGATGAGGAAGGGCCTGGAGCATCTCTCTGCCCAGTAAAGGCTGAGGGAGCTGGGGCTGGGCAGCCTCAAGAGCAGGACCAGATGATCCAGTGTGGTCCCCTCCAAACTGACCCATTCTGGGATTCCTGTCGGAAAACTCAGCTCAAATGCAGTCTGATCTTCAGGAAACAGAGGATGGCACTGAAGCTCATAGCTTAAAGCCCAAGTAAAACACGCTGCTCTGCCCCCACATACCCACCTCTCATGCACTCACTGTTTTCTTTCCTTCCCTCTCCTCCTAGCCAAAGTCTCAAGTGTTTCCCCTCTTCAAAACCCAAGCACAGCTCTGCACCATGTCCAGATAATTTCAGCTACTGTTCTTTTTTAATAAATCAGGAATTTCCCACACTGTTTATATCCCTCAGGTAAAAATTAGGCCAAAATGTAGAAGCTTTGTTTCTCACCTGCCACAGTGGAGCATTGAGCTGATGAATAACCACATTCATCTGATTGTTCCTTGCAAAGGCCACGATAGCATCATTGCCAGCAAAAGTACCAGGCTTGGCCAAATTGGCAACTAAAGGAAAAAACATTCACAAGAGTTGAAACCTAATTTCTGATACTTCCAAAAGCAGTGGAGGGATAACGAAGGGTGAGATTTCAACACAAGCCCAAGAAATTCTGGAAGGGAAATCCCACCTGTGAAACAGTGAGTGCTGAGGCAAGAATTTGGCTGCAACATGAGTTAATGCATTTAGAGGACCACAGAAATCTCTAAAAAAGGCACTACACCCTTAGACTAAGCAAGGCCACTTGTCTCTGTTAGCTCAGAAGGAGGAATGCCACATACTGAGTGATCAAACCACTTTCATGCAGTGTCTGCATGGTACCTGGCACATCACAGGCTGTATTTGCCTCTGGTTTGGATCTCCCCCTCGGTTCCCAGGAGGAAATACTGAATGCAAGGAGGAAGAAACCCAAAGAAATCAGCCACTCACCAAAACAGCCAAATCCCCACCAGTATTCAAGGAGAAGTGGACACTTTTTCTTAAGTTCCTTTTGAAAACACCTAATTTTTACTCCCTGTCTTTCTGGTCTCTCTTTCCTTCTCCAAATTTCCCCTACATTTAAATAATTTCCAGGACAAACTCAATGCGGAACAACAGCTCACCTTCCCACAGCACTACAACAGCCATAACTGTAAATGAGCCTTCTCCCTGTTTCTAAAAACTAGAGAGGAGCCCTAAGGTAGTTCTGGGATGAGGAACTGGTTAGTTAGGAGCTGCTCTGAGGAGATCCAAGCCCAAGGCACAGCAGTGCCTCCCAGGACACCCCACGGAGGCCGTACCGTGTCTGTCAAAGGGCACATCATCCTCCACGAAGGGCTCGAAGTCCCCGCGCTGCCTCACCATGAACTCCACCGTCTCCTGGCGGTGCCGCAGGTGGTTCCGCGAGTGCCCCTCCAGCTGGTCCCCCAGGGCCCGGAACAGGCAGTTGCTGCCGAGAGGGAAATGAGGGGTTAGTGTGTCTGAGGCAGCAGAAGGAATACAGAGTCACAGGGAGAGGGGCTGTGCTCATTCTGCCCGGTTTAGGGTATGAATGCCAAGGAGAGTTCACTCCCTGTGCTTGGAATGGCTGCTGCTGCTAGAACGGGTTTGAGTGATCGTGTCACGGTAAATCTGCTGGGCCGGTCACACTGACACCACAGGAGGGACATAAAGCGACAAAGGACAAACCAATGCCCTACGGACCAGCTTCTCAGCAGAAACGTTTACGACCCTTTCACCTTACAGAAAACAAAGAGGTGAAAGTGTTCCATAAGAACATTCATGGACCTTCCTATGCTCAGTTCCACTGGACAGCGGAGCCCTCGGGCCGCTGGGGACTGACCGAGCCGTCAGGCCCCACAGAACCGCAGAGAACAGCAGACATCCCTGAGGGGTACAGCGGGGAAATCCTCACCCCTGCGGAGCACAGGGCCCACTTCAACCGGGAGGGGAAAACCCTCGGCCCCGGGGGACACGGGCTCCCCACCCCCGGGAGCGATATAGCCCTCAGCCGCGGGGACGGGCTCCCATCACCCGGGGAGGAGGAAACCCTCAGCCTTCAGGGCTGGATGTCCGGGGAATCGCCGGCCCCCGGTTTGCTGGGGACACCCGTCGCGGCGCTCACCCATCTCCCGGCACCTCCCGCAGCTTGAGGCCGAGAGCCCGCAGCTGCCCGGCGAGGCCGCCGCTGTGGCCCGCAGCGGGGCCCGCGGCCGCTCCGGCGGGGGAATGCCGGGGCCGGCGGCCCTTCCTGGCGCTGGCGGCGGGCCGGGCCTTGGCCGCCTGTTTGCGAGACATCCCCGGCGGCCCGGACACCGGGCGGGGTCACGTGACCGCGGCACCGGCGGACCTCACGTGACCGCGGCACCGGGCGGGCCTCACGTGACCGCGGCACCGGGCGGGGTCACGTGACCGCGGCACCGGGGCGGGGTCACGTGAGCGCCCGCCGGCCTGGGGGTCCCGGAGGAGGAGGAGGAGGGGGGGAAGGGGAGGAAGGGGAGAGGGCACGGAGGGGTCCGGGGGGAAAACTGAGGCTGGAAAAGCGGGAGCGGACGACGCAGCCAAGCGCCGGGAGCGGCGTGTCCACGGGAAAAGGCTGGGGAGGCTGCGGAAAGCAGCGCCACAAATCGCCGATGTTGTGCCAAAAGCTGCCGGATTCCGGCTAATTGGCCTCTAATTGCACTCCCCCCGCCCAGGAGCGTTTCTCCGCTGCCCAGCACGGCTCCCGGCGCTCACAGTGATGTCCCGCCCTGGCCTCACGGGTGGGCGCTTTCTGCGGCCGCTCTGCAGCACGACCGGGCGGGTCCGGGACACACACACACCGGCCCGGAGCGTGTGTGCTGAACCCCAAACCACCGCTGCTGCAGGAACCCGCGGCAATTCCGGGAGGGGAGCAGATGGACTACCCGCGAGGTGGCACCAGGAGAACAGGGCTGAGAGTAGCAGGAGCGGAGCTGAGACAGCAACGATCAATTAAATGTGATAAGTGCAATAAACGGAACCTCCACGTCTTGCTTCCTCTAGCACTGAGGGAGGCTCCTCACAGGATGCTGGAAAAGGGGCACAGCAAGATGGGTGATTTGTGTGGAGCAGGGCTCTTGGGGAGGATTTCCTGCCCTTTAGCTCTTCCATTTGTCCCACAGCACCCAGTTAAAGGAATCACTCAGCAGCAGCACCAACCAGGGCGTCGCTGTGCCCGTGGCTCTGGTTTTCTCTGCTGGTATTATCGTGACAGAAACTGCCCAATCCTGTCAGAACTGCTGCACATCGGCCAAGTCCAGAGGAGGCCAAGATGAGCAGAGGGATGGAGCACCTCGCCCAGGAGGGAAGGCTGGGGGAATTAGGATTGTTCAATTTGGGGAAAAGAAGGGTCCAGGGTGACCTAATTGCAGCTTTTCAGTACCTTTCTTGTCAGGGAGCTGACAGGAAAGATGGAGAGAGACTATTTACAAGAGCCTGGAGTGCCAGGACACAGGGAATGGCTTCCCACTGGCAGAGGGCAGAGATAGATGAGATATTGGGAAGAAATTTCTCCCTGTGAGGAGGGGAAGCCCTGGCACAGGGTGCCCAGAGAAGCTGTGGCTGCTCCTGAATCTCTGGAATTGCCCAAGGCCAGGTTGGACAGGGCTGGGGGCAGTCTGGGATAGTGGAAGGTGTCCCCTGCCCATGGCAGAGGGGGCCCTAAGATCCTCTCCAGCCCAAACCAATCTGGGATTCTATGAACGGCTAATTCCTAGCTCAGAAGGCACATCCAAACAGCTTTGGGAGGAATGCAAACAAAACAGTCCCGGGAATACAACAAGAGGCTTCACATCACAGCAAGTTTTAAGTTGTAAATGATTTTTCTGCTCCTCTTGTCCAGAGTCAGGACAACCTGAAGCACAGCTCAGCACAGGGAGAAGCTCACAGGAGTAGCCCCAGGATCTTCTGGGATGTTTGGCTTCTGACACATGACGATTTACCAGGAATGACACAACTGCTCTTCTGTATCTATTTCCTGCTATAAATGATTCCATACAAAGCATTCAGTATAAACATATTTTCTTTTGCAAACACACTAAAAGCGGGAAAACAGCATGAGTATATAAACTGATTGCAAATGATTAATGAGGCAGTAATTAGGCTGAGGAGCTTTAATGGGCTATGAGCAATTCAGATAAATACAAGGCACATGCCAGCCAGGGAGCATCACTCGTGACACCAGAGACAAAGCAGAACTGGATCAGGGCTTGGCTGAAAACTTTGTCAATGGAGGACAACAAAAAACTCTTTTTTTCACCACATAAGACAAAAGACACAGACAAGTCACCCCCACTCAGTGGTAGAACACTGAGCAGATAGACATGGAGCGTAGATTCATCCCAACTAGTTTTAAACTTTTTACTTTAGGAGTGTAGTTGTCCTTCTTGGTGTCTGTTCCAACTTCAAACATCTGCAAGGTGTTTTTACATTGTTCTAATAATTAGGAATTAAGAAATTTAACACATTTCCATTTTGGACATGGAAACTGACTGAGCAAATCTGAAGCTTCTAAACTATTGCCATAGTGGCACGTCTGTTTTCTACTTTGCCCAATCTTTTTAACAGTATGAACTTGCTGACAAGAGTGAAATGCAAAAGAAAATTCTCTTTTTAAAGATAAACGAGTCTTGCAGTGGACTTCCAAACATTTCTGCACTTTGATATCAACTTCTGCAACTGAGAGATACTCAGGGTCTAAAATTTGGGGTCATCCAAAAGTCCATCAAGCATCAACACATGCCATGTCAGCAGAAACAGTGCTCAGGCACTTTGATGAAGTTTGCTTATGACAAACCTTCTTTTTCTCAGCAAATAAGTTCTTCTCACCTCACCCCCCCCCCCTCCAGCAAGTTCATGAGATTAGAGCCTTCCTGAACTCCTTGCCCTCCTCAGCTGCAGTTGTTTCATTTCTTTCTGCTGCTCCTCTCTGGGAGGGAGAGGCTGGGACATGGGGGCACAGGCAGTGTGAGCATTCAGGTGCACTTGAGGCTACCAGTGTGGTACTGTGTGTCTTGTGTTGGTAACATTGACCTCATCTAGCTCTTTGGGATTAGTGATCCTTCCTTCCTTCTTTCATTCCTTCCTTCTATGGGATTCTTGCTGAGAAACCATCTGTATTTTACTCCTCAAATAAAAAGGCAGAAAGAAATCAGAGACTGAGGGATTTTGTCCAGGCATTTTTTTTCAGATGAGATGAATATTCACAAAACCACTCAGCAAGGGGTTGTTTGGTGACCACCACAGGAAAGAAGATGGTCACACCTAGATGGTCACATCTAGGACACTGGTCTTTCTTTTAGTTTCCAGATCTCTCTCATGGACTCTGAGATACCCTGTGTGGGCCTCAATCATGCTTCAGTTTGTACTGGAAACCTTCTGATGACTAAAACAAACAGGATAAAAGAGTTATCCTAGGATGAAAAAAGAGATACCATAGGATAAAAGAGCTAATAACAACTGGACATTCAACACTCATATTAATAATTTCAATCTCTTTCTTCACTTGGTGCTGTCAGGTAGCAAGTATTTCTAAACCAACAGCAAACTTCCTACCCAGAGAACTCAAAACTGGTGATATTTATGCTCTAATCAAAGCACTGCATTCAGCATCAATGTTAGAAACAGTTAATTCCCCCAAGCCTGTCACTGTCCACCAAAGCACTGTTTAGAGAACAATGAAATTGCTTTCAAGTAAGAGAGTTCTAATTTAATAATAATGGTAGTGTCTGGCTGTCAGAGTGGTCTGCTAATGCCATGGAGTCTGCTTCCAGACAGGAATTGCCCAGTGATATTATCAGTCGTTGTAAACTGTCTTGGCTGGGAAGTCAATCATTAACTCTGGTCCCCATGTCATAAAAACATCGTATTGTAAGAGCACGGATTCGCTTAAGGCTCTCATTAATCAATCAGGAATACAGCAACACATAAAAGGAGCCAGAGACTCAGGAAATCCTTCAGCTAAGGAGAGACAAGCTGCACCGAGGTTTATCTCCATGGAGAAATCCACTGACAAGCCAAACAAGGAAAACAGATCGTCAGCTCCTGGAGTACTGCAGGCTGAGGCAGACAGTCCCGTGCCTGTGGCGGGAGGTGCTGCAGAAATGAGCAGAGCAGGATCCATAACACAGAACTCAAAACACAACGAGAGAGTGGCGTTCACTGAAGAGTGTACTGAAGAAATGGAGAGACCTTCAGGAACAGAAAGAGACAGTCCTGCTGCCTTTACACCAGCAGTTTTGGAACAAGACTCGCCAAACCCCGGACCACTTGCTGTACTAACGAACACAAACTCTCCCGAAATGAGCACAGTGGAACTGAACCACCAGTGCCCAGACACAGCCACGCTGGATATGGACTGCATGATCTGCTTCAACAAGTACAGCATCTACAGAGTCCCAAAGCTCCTGGACTGCCAGCACGCCTTCTGTGCCGTCTGCCTCAAGCTGATCCTCAGGAAAGAGGAGAACACCTGGATAATCACCTGCCCTCTCTGCAGAAAACCCACCTTCGTATCAGGAGGGCTCATCCGCACGCTCCAGAATAAAGAAGACATCCTGGAGCGCTTGGAGAAGCTTGATTCAAACCCTGAGGTGTATGTCTATGCCGTGGGGCTGGACGGCAATAGCTGGACTCCGAGCAGCCAAGACATTTTAAACACAGAGGAAAACAGCCCAGCACACACCAGCCTGGTTGTGCAGAGACTCTTGCTGCTCCTGCTGCTTGGGGTGATCCTCACCATCCTCATCCTCCCCTTTATGTACTCAGGGAGGGTGAAATGGGTAATTTGTCTCCTGCTTACTTTGGGGTTGCTCATGTCTATGCTGCTTTGCTGCACTCCTAAACTCCACTGCAGGTGCAAGAAGGACTCTCCCACCTCCTGTGACAAAGAGATCCACGTTGTTACTGTTGCTTGAAACAATTAACCTGTGAGACCCAGCGATCAGGGACTGGGCCAACGTGCACGCTGGGCACACCAGTGAGTTATGGACTTAAAAACGATCTGTCAGAGAATAAATTTAACAGTTGGCTGAGCTGGCTCAATGCCAATGCACAGTGTTGTTAAATCTCATTACTGAAAACAAAATGAACTATTTATATGTTGATATTTATGTGTTTTCCACAAAATTTTTATCCCAGACTAGTAATTGTGTTGGTTTCTTTTGCCGTTTTGTTCATGCCTGTGTCCCCTCCTGATCAGCCCTGCAGGATGTTTTCTGGAACACCCGGGAGGTGATGTCCTGCAAAACCTGGCTGTGGCTATTCCTGCTCTCTGAACTCACAGACACTTCCCTGGGACAGTGCAGGAAATAAGGCTGCTAAATCAGGGAGTGGATGTTTGGAAGAGAGTCATTTTAGCCCAGATTGTCACCTTAATCCCTGGCAGGGATAAGAAAAGGACTGGGAAAAGAGATGTCAGTTGATGCCATTTAAAGTTGCACACAAAATTGGAGAGAAGAAACAAAACCAACACTCCAAATCTTGAGTCTGTGGCTCACAAAGGGCAAGGCTTGAAAACCTCATGACCCTCCAAATTCCCCACATAATTTAGCACAGAAATAGTTCCTCTCACCTACATTCCTTTATCTGGCAACCTGCAGGACCTCTCTTCTTGCCCCCTTTGCATTGCCCTCAGAGATGCTCACAGAAGTAAACAGAAATCCATTCACTGCTGCGCCACACCATGTGTGATATTTTTAAATGGAATGTTTCCATTAAATTCAAAATAATATTAATTGCTCATTGACTTCTTTGTTTCAATTCCTCATGGACAATTCAGGTCAAAACAATTCCTAGTTTCCTTATTGACAGGAATTGCAGCTGAGAAAGCCTATTAGGGAGTCTGCAGAGCTGAGTTGGTGAGTAATGCAAAGCAGTAATGCGTTGGAGTGCTCCTTCATTTAAAAAAAAAATACTCAGTTGCTAAGAAAATGCCCTGAAACCAAACTAAAATTAAACTGAGGAAAAAATAGATTTCTCTAGTTAAACTGCATGTTTAAGAGTGTCAAGGATCTCAGGAGACCTTGGATCAGGTAAATATTTGTGTTTGATAAGACTGGAAACTGATGTCCTGTAGTTGCTCAGTATATAAATATACAGAGTGTCTCACAGCAGATAAAGCAGATTAGAGTAAGAGGGTAAGGGCTCTTGTACTCCTAAAGTCTTGGAAAACACAGGTTTGTTTTCAGTCAGGAATGGGAGCTTTCAGTGGAACTAAATCCTTTAGGTTTTCTCATCTCTTTGGACAGCAACAGGCTTCCTGCAGAATACATAGGACACTTGCCAATAGCCAACCAGAAAAAAGCTTTCCAGATGGGAAAAAGGCAGGTAGTGTTAAACCCAAATACTATATTATATCAAATATAAAGACTGGACCAGATATTTAGCTGCACTGAAAATGATTTTGGAAACACTAGGCAAGTCTTTCAGCTCACAGACAATATTCTTGTTGAGTTGCCTTCACCAACACCAATGGGTGACTGGTACTGTAAAGGTCTCTAACAAATGTATTAATATTGGCCTGAACAGATCACTCACAAGGGATCCTGCCAGCCCATGTATGCTTTCAGCACATGGGTGTGAAGAAAACTGAATGAATATGGTTAGTACAATCTTTTATTATGCTTCACCCTGCCCTTCCAGAAGAATTGTTTTATTACACTATTTTCTACAGAGACACACACAAAAAAAAAAAAAAAAAAAAACCACAAAACTGTCAACAGAAAAGGGCAGCATACAGAAGTGTGATTTCCAGGGAGAGACTGGCCCTCTGAAAGAACCCCTATGGATCCACAGAGTTACGGAGCAGAATCTTCCAAGTTTTCCTTCAGCAGTTCCACTGAAATGTTTTTCTGCCTGAGAGCCACTAACACGCAGGTGATTCATAGTTCACAGATGCTGGTGGCAGTCATGAGGCTCTGGAGCCTGGTATCTTTTGAACACATTCCCATCTGACAAGAGAAGGCTCAATAACCATGCAAGAAGCGGCAATTAAGTTTACAGAGGGAAAGGCTAATGGGATTATATTCCCATTCCAAAATGTAAAGGATTTGCTTGTACTCAAGTTTAATTCATGCTGGTCATTTTGTTAAGCAAGTTTGAGCTCTGAAGTCCCATGCCTTGCTTACCTTACCCGGCTAGCTCCTGATTTTGGATAGTGACTGGGTAATACACTGTGGCTTAGAGAGAGGGGATTATAATGAGAAATGGGGATTATAATGACAAATGCGGATTATAATGAGAAATGGGGCTAGGCAGCGCCACCTCGGCCCCGCCATCCCCTCACTCCTCACCATCTCCTCAGATGATCCCGGGGTCAGCTCGGTTGGCTGGAGCACGGTGCTGACCACACCAGCATCGTGGCTTTGATCCCTTCCGTGGGCCATTCACTTAAGGAGTTGGACTTCACGAGCCCTGTGGGTCCCATCCAATCCAGAATACTCCCCTCAGTGCCCTCCATGCCCTCAGCCCAGCAGCCCGCGCCGTCCCGCCGCACTCTGCCCGCCGATGGCGCAGGCCGGGCCGGGCAGGAAGGGGCGGGCGCCGGCGGCGGTAGTTGGTGCTCGGTTCCCGGTTCCCGCTGTTCGCTTCCCGGTGCTCGGGGCCGGCGGCAGGTCGGGGCCGGTGGGAGCGGCGCTGGGCGGCGGGTGAACCCTCCCCTCAGGCCGCCGCCGTGCTGCGGCCGCTGCTTCCCTGCCCTCAGCGGGGCCCGGAGCGCCGCTTCCCGTATTTCCGGCAATAAGCGCCTGTGTTGGATCAACAGAGACTTCAGACGGGAAGGATTTGTGGTAAAAGTGAACACGGGCAGTTGTGGCGGTGTCTGCCCTCACAGCTTCCCCAGCTGCGGTGGTGCCTTCGCGCTTCTCAGTTTGTGCTGTTCCCTGTCCGCAGCTTTGCTCGCTTCTCTGTGAGGACATCTCTTCTCAGCCGCTGCTGTGCAAGCCTTAGGATTAACTGCATTAAACACGCTCACTTTTACAACTACTTAAGCTTTGGGCTTCCCCATGTCCCTGTCCCCTCCTGTTCTGATCCCTGTGGCCTATCCATATCGCATTTATGTGTTCTTACATTGAGACTGAACCGAATTAATAGCATTCCGTGTTCATATCTACGGATTAAAAGCAGAGGCCGTGGTGCTCCCAGCACCTCTGGAGCCATGTGCAGGTCCCCCCAAAATCTCTTTTGTCCAAATGTTTCCACAGTCACAGCGCTGTGTGCAGCTGGAACCACACTCGGGCTGCGCTGTCCCCTCTGGGCCTTACACGGAACCCTTTGGCCAGCCCCGTTTTGCACGAAATTAATTGACAATAATTACCTACAACCGCTTCTCTGAAGTTAATGAGATGCCTCATTAACTTTGGGGAGGTGTAGAGATGATGGTTTGGTCGCTTTTGTCCACAGTTTAGGACAAACGCGATGCCACTCTCTTTCTGTTTCTGTTTCTGTTTCATCTTTTGGCTGCAAGGAGCAAATGTATCGTACAGCTTTAGATCCCCAAGGGAATTATCTTTCTGCTTTCCAAGCAGGATTGTATGAGCTGCTCTATAAAATACACTATCTCTCAAGAAAACAAAGGGCTTTGTGTGAAAAATGAGAGCTGGAAGTGATAAAAAATTCTCTTTCAAGTGACAGTTTAGATTATGGCAGTGCTGTTGATTGTTGAACCGCATTGTTAAGTAAGGCAGGGATGGGAATTCCAGTGCCATGAAACTTAAAAACTTTTGGAATAAATAACCTTTGGAATATGTTTCTAACTCTCACTCCTCTTATCCTGGATTTGTGGCAAAACTTCTTGGCCCAAATTTTATTTATTAAATCACATATTGCCCTTTTTTACACTGTGTATCTGAAAATCCCAAGCCCAGTTTTTCCTATGTGTTTGTAAGGAGAAGGATACCTGTGTAGAGGGAAGTATATGGATCTGAGCATCTTCAGAGCAAAGTCTTCCAGAAACTTTCTCTGAGTATTTTAGCTGCTCAGCACTTTGAATTATTTGTTGCATGCCAGGAGCCACCATGGTGTTGCTCCATTATTGCTCCATATGTCATATTATTAGGAAATTAGGTTAAACAGTTGTACTGCTCATGGTTCTTTTTTTAGCTGCTTCACTTTTCATATGAGCCCAAGTTAAGAAATCAATAAATCTGTCAGGGAAGGGGGATTTATTTTCAGTGCTGTCTCCCATAATGTGTCCAGAGGTGAGCAGGCATGGCAAACAATTGTAAAATTATTGAAACTTTAGTGTTAGATTATTCCTGGGAAAATTGGTCTGGAAGTTTGGATGTTTAGGGTTTCTGAATGGGAAGGCAGGACAGACACCTTTCCTAAAGGACCATGACAGGTGGCATGCAGATAATAAAATTTCTTTTAAAAGATCAGCTCCTGTTGCAGTTCTTTCTTTTAGGGCCCTAAAACAATCCATAAATGGTGTCTGCATCCCCTGGGAATCACTTATAGTGTCATGGGCTTCTGATTCCTATTTAGCCAGGGTATGGAAGAAAGGAAACATTTTAATTTGAACTATAAAATGAAATGAGTATTTGAACTATAAAATTCTGTTTTAACAGAAACTGATTGGATCTTAAGGAAATAAGTAGAAATTCCAGGTGATGGCAGTGAGCCCTGGAGCAGGTTGTTACCCAGGCTGAATTTGAAATGAGCTGTTGTCACCTCTGCCTGAGGCCTCAGTTTGCTGCTGGCACCATCAGGGGAGCAGCTGGAAACCCTTCACTTGGAAGTGTGCATAGCTACACTCTAAAAAATAATATCTTAGCCCAGCTCAAGGTCTGTGTGGTGCAGGGATCTTGTTTTTAGGGAAAGGGCAGTGGCAGGTTGTATAGAGGAGGAATATTACAAGCAAGCACAGCAATGACCATGGGGACACATCAAAGTCCTCAGAGGTTGCAGCTGGACTCAACTTTCCTACTGCTGTCAGCAAAACAAGCAGGAGCAATTTGGGCTGAGGATGAGAGAGGGAAATAATTTCCTAGGCAGCTGTACTGGTCCCTGTACCTGGTGCAGAGCTTTTATTTTCATGTTATTTTTGCAGTAAATGCGAGACTCATAGGCCTGAATGGAGGCCAGTCCTTTTGCAGGTTGAAATATTTCTTGTCAGCTAATTTCGTGCAAAACGTTTGAGAATCAGTGAACTGTTCATCTGTGTCCTTTGGTCACAGCAGTGTGTTGGGGGCAATAGACAAGCTGGAGCTGGTCAGACTTGACTTAATTCCAGTAGCAAGTGTGGCAGTAAAAACAAAGGCAACTTTATCTCCTCACTTCCTGGTTTCCAACTATTTACTGTTGTTGGTTTTTTGGGTTTTTTTTTTTTTTTTCCTGCTGCTTTTTCCTCCTTGAACTTGCAGGTGAAAATGGCTGCGGAGGAGAAGTGGAAAGGCTGGGCTGCGAAACAGCCAAAAGAGGCCGAGCGTGGTGGGGAGAGGGAGCCGTGTGTGCTCCTGGGCCGGCAGCTGGGAGAGCCCGGCAGATTCGCGTACGCGGCGCTTTGTGGGATTTCCCTCGCCTGGCTGTTCCCTGAAAACGAGCAAAGGTACAAATGGAGCGAGGGCTGGGCAGGGCAGGTGGGGTTTGAGTGGTGGCTCGGCCAGAGCTGGTATCAGACTCTGTGCGGGGTCTTTTGAAGCTGAGGGAGTGGAAAATACTTTCTCTCTTGCACCTGTAAGAGTTTTAATATTCAGCACAAAACACATCCATTAACACTGCAGACATCAAAGCATGTTCTGAAGTAAGGTCTAGCCCCACTCAGATTGTTTCCTTGTTTATTTAGCCAGTTTGTTTAGCAATTCACCTTCTGCTAACTCCTGATACTTTGATTTTTGTCTGAACCAATGTTTGAATCCAAGGACTGCTCAAGGCTCCAAAAATACTCAGTTGTGGAGCCTTGAAATCCCATGTGTAAAGCCTTAACTGCTTCTGTTGCCTTACAGCTCCTTCAGGACAGAATTCATCCAGGGCTTTGTGAAGTGGCTGGACCTGCCTGATGCTGTCTTACCTGCCATGACAGCCTTTGCTGATGGCTTAGGAGGTGAGGGCACAGAAACTTTCACCGAAATTTTGCTGAAGGATCCCATCTTGAAAGAAAATCCACTTCTCATTATCCAGGTAAGTCCATGTGCTCCTCTCGCCCTTGTTTGCTTTGCAAAAGTGGTTTGTCCTATCTGTCTGTTTGCAGCTGAAGTGCTGTTTGTGCAGCCAGGGAAATAAAGTCAAGGTTTCTGACATGCTTTTATTTATAAGCAGCTGTGGGGGGACTGGTAGTTTATCCATAAAAAGCTCATGGAAATCCTGAACATGTAGCATGATCACTGTCTTCGATGGTTTCACTCTACAGAACACAGAACTGACAGAGTTTCTACTTTGATTGTGTTACTGCAGTGGTCTCCATTCATACACATGTTGTACAGATTTTAGTGACACCCTGAATACAGTAGACCTGATTTTCACTTGTCTAAAAGCCTCTTCACTATATATGTATCACAAACCACCTCCACATACATGCTCCAAGGAGCCCAGTTTCCAAAGTCTTTTTCCCAGAGTACATTTTGACCAGAAGGAAATTATTGGACTTTATTTTTTTTCACTGAGGAAGTGAAACTGGGACTGCTCCATAATGTTCTCCTGTAAAAGCTTAAGATAAAAGAGGTGAAGCATTTGGCAGCATTTGCTTTTGCTGGGGAAGATCTCATCCAACCTCATGTTATGCCATGCAGGGGTGAAGAGAGCATTAGGCTGCTGCTGGTGCCACACAGAACGTGGGCACTGTCACCCTGTGCCAGACAGCCTGTGTGCAGCCAGTGCTCTGGTATTGATTGATTAAGGGCTATCACACACTCACCTTGGCCAATGGCCTGGCAGAACAGCAGATGTGAGAACTCGTCTGTGTTAGGGGAGATAAGAGAGCAGACCAGAAAAGTGAACTTCTCTGGTCATCATGACCAGCTCCCATTTCCTCAGCCACCTTTTTCTATCTCCTGTCAGTCCATGAAATGCATCAGAGGATTTGCTCCTAGTCCAAATCTTCCAGTGCCCAAAGTCCTACAACAGTACAAGGACAGCAACAGAGATCTTAATTAATAATTTAGAGCAGATCTTCTAAAATAAAAGTGCATCTTTGGATGGTGTTTCCTCAAATTCTATACATCCACACTCATTCTTTCTGCCCTGATGTGCTTCCTGTGTCATTTCCCTCGTTCTCTCTGCCTCAGGATGTATTCTCTGCTTTGAGGCAGGTTTTCCTACATTGCTGCTGAATTTATTAAGGCTGAATTTTGACTTGTGCTTGCTCCAAGTTTATGCTGCATGAGGTCTCCATGTGCTTGTACAAAAGTGGCTCTGCATCAGCAGAAGCACATGGGATATTGCTCTGATCCAGGAAACTGAGGATATCCCCTGGATTTGGGTGGAATACAAAAACCAGAGACAAATTTGATCAGTTGAAAGCAAAGATGAGGAATAACTATCAGTCTAATGCCACAGCAGCAATCCCTTACACAGTCATCTGCATGTGGACAAGGTGACTGATTTTGTCTGAGAAGAGACAGAAGGAAAGGCTTCAGTAGAGCAAGGCAGCAGAGGTGTGTCTGGAAAAACACACTGGTGTGTGGGAAACATCAGCAATAAGCTGAGATCAGCTTTTTCCTTCTTACCTGGAAATAAACAAGCTACGGACAAAGCTTTATGAATTATTGATCTTTTGCTTTATGGTGCTTGTGCTCCTTTGTATGCAGCTGCTGACACGTTATTTACTGTTTATTAAATACCTGCTTTAATTGCTTGGCGTGTTCAGTGGCAGGTCCTTGCTGCCACTGATGCTGCAGTTTTGAAGGGCCTTCATCTCAAAGGAGCTGAAGGGATGATCCATGAAGTCAGGAGATTAGATGTGAGCTCACCATTGATTCAATGAACATCTGAGGATTATGGATTGTTATCTTTGTTTTCATTGCAGATGACTAATACAGGCAGATGGTGGTAACTGAATCCTTTAAAGACAGTAGTCATAGCAGGCTGTGGGTGTGGTATGGGAAGGCAATGCAATAAAAGAGGTGTAGAAGTGGTGATAAAATGTTGAAAATTTTTATTATGAATATATTTTTTTCTCTCAACATACTTAAAATGCCCATTTTCCAGTGGTTTTCTACCCACATTCGCTGCAATGTGGCTTTGGGGCTCTCTGTTGTTAAGAAAATGGGTTTTGAACTTGCATCAACTCAGAAAAAGCTGGCAAAGACTGAATAAAGATTCCCTTCTTTTGTAAGGCTTCTCAGTCATATGGGTGGTTGTCTTGTCATAGAGTTTTCATGGAGATTCAAAACACTGACTTCAAAATAAGGCTGCAATATAACAACTGCTGCCTAGGGAGGAAAACAAACCAGTTGTGAACTAATTTAATCACCGCTGGTTGGATTCCAGCTGCCTGCAGTATGTGCACAGCCTAAACTGCAGCCTAAATTTGAGAGTGCTAACTGGCACAGATGCCATAAAAACAGTTGTTCCAGTTTATCACCTGATTACCTACGTGTATCCCTGACCTTTTAAAAGGCACGTGTATATGTGCTCAGGCCAGCTTTATTTGGGCTGGTTTGATACGAGGTGCCACAGGTGATAGAGGGCAGACAGGACGGGACCTGAGTCACAGCCCCGGCTCCCTGAGCCTCACTCAGGGGGAGTTTATTGCCCATAAACCATCACCCTCTGCAGAGGCTGCTTACATCAATCTGTGAAAATCGTGGCAAGGAGGTCATGAGCTTCACCTTAGTCTAGACTCAAGGCCCTTTGCCTGGTCAGCTTTTTGCTCAAGGCTCCCAGCCCTACACCTTCTGCTGGGCTTTGACACCTCTGTGCCAGAAATGTACAGAGGAGGTGATGGTGCCCACATAGCTGATCCCTGGGCACTCCCAGTGCTCAGGCTTTGGGAAACCAGTTCCACCCCTCCTTCTGTACTGGTGTCTCCAATTCCCACATCCCACCAGCCTGGGC
Organism: Sylvia atricapilla; assembly: GCF_009819655.1. NCBI lineage: Eukaryota > Metazoa > Chordata > Aves > Passeriformes > Sylviidae > Sylvia > Sylvia atricapilla. The sequence continues at coordinate 6,006,043 of NC_089161.1, forward strand.
AGCAGTCTGCAGTTTCTCCCTCTTCTGGTTGGTTCAGGGTGGTTTGTTCTGCATTCTGCACTTCTCGTGTGTAGGACGCTCAGATTAGAGAAGTTTTTACGATACAAACTGTGCTTGGGAGCTTACAGGACTAATAATCATAAACTCTTTGGCAGCCTCCTACATCTTTGGCTGCATTTTTTGTGTTCCCAGAGGGCTGAAAGGATTCCCTGTAAAATTCAGCTGTGCTGTATTTGTGTGTAGGAGAGGGAAGCAGCTCAACTGACCTGGTGCCTAATATAGTCACATAAAGAGCTTAGAATTTGTCCAGTGGCAATAAAAGAGGAGACCACAGTTGTAAAAACACTGACCTCTTTTTCATGGATTTATCCATAGAAACCATCAATTGAATTGATTTGTTTTTCCGTTTTTTTATGGTAAAGAGCCAACACAGAAGTCAAGTCGCTCAATCATGACAGGCCATAAATTCTGAGTTTTTTAACTCACTTAATCCAAAAGAACTTCATGCCAGTTCAGCCTTACTGCCTAGAGCTGTGAATTCCCAGAACACCAAAGAAAATAGGGGTCATTAGAGGAACGTTCAGACCTGTTAGTGATGTTGCATATGTAAGTACATATGACTGTAGGGAGCAAAAGGCATTAGCGTGGGAGGATTAGAGCCCTGTTCCTCCAAACCTTGAAGTCTGGTGTAAGATCAGGATCATAACAAAATAACAAAAAAAAAAAAAGTAGGATGCCTCAGCGTATACCAAGCATTATCTGCTTCTGTCCAGCCGTTTGTAGTGGCCTTTGGAGAATTTTGGACTGGTTTTGCTCTGTGCTGCCTTACTGAATTTTTACTTTCTGCTTCCCACTTATGAACTGAGCTGCTGCAGTAATTAGTCTGATGGGTTTTATGTCTCCATTTTGATCCCTCCAGACCTACTTCATCAGTTTTAAATTGAATTTTTCTCTCTTTTTAGGACCTTTTATCCTTCTCTCTTCAGGATGGTAAGTTTACTTAGCGTTTGTTCTTTGTAAAAATAATATAGCTGAGTTTACATCTGATACTTTAAAGTGCTCAAAAAGGCACTATCCTATTTCATCTCAGTTTCCTCTCTGGCAAAAGCTGCACACTCCTTCCCTGCATCCCTTTCGGGAAAAACAACTCTTTATTAGGAATGGTTAATAATACCCACTGAAAACTGAACAGCTCTTCACCTCCTTACCTTCACACACCATGCATCAGCAAGCAGATGTAAATGCTGGTGTGTTTCCAGGGAAGCAGGTGACCTCTTCCTTTAGGAGGGCAGTAAAGCTGTTATGAAAATCTCAGCCTAAAATATTTTCTGCTGGTTGCCTAAAAGAAGAAAAAAAATCAGGGTATAAATTCCAGAGTGTCCTGTGAAGCCCATTATAAATAAAGGTGATTTTTCTCATATATTATATTATGTTACACATAAAACAATTCTCTGGCTTGCAATCCATTACATGGATTAATCTGATAAAATTAATGAAATAAAGACTGTCTGCTGAACAGAATGTTCATTTCTAAAAGAAGCCTGGATTCTATCACTACTTACATTTTTTAAATCTCTGTGTTTTAACATGTTCTCACAGGAAAGGACTCACTGGTTGCTGATTAGCCTGTTGCACTGCAGAACAAAACACCTTTTGTTCTTGCTTTATTTTTAATGGAAAATTGACAAGTCAGTTATTGCAAAACTGCTTGTTCTGTGAAGCTGGGATTTAGGAGAAATATCTTTCCAAGCCTTGCTGCCTTCCCACCAGGCTGGTGAGGACAGAGCCCAGCAGTGCCAGCAGACAGAAAAAAGAAGGGGACTCGTTACACCTGCCTGGACTTGCAGGATGTGCCACATTTCAGGAAGGAGTGAAGATAAATCCTGTCCTCATTTCTCAGCTAAGCAGAAACCTGATCAAGAGTGTCATTAAAGGCCACAGAATTGGTTTGGTATCTTGGTGATGATGGTCATAAATAAACAATCTTAATAGATTGCCCAATGCCGTATTCGATCTACGTGCAGAGGGTATCAAACATTCTTTGTAATTGGGTCTTGCTGGTATCTTCATCCACCCTGAGAAAAGCAATTGTGTTTTTCATCCCAGAGTGCACCAAGAACCCTTTATAAAAGCCAAACATCAGGGAGAAGTAGGTGCTGCTGAAAGAAACACATTTAAAAAAAGACATTAAAAAGCAAGAGTTGGCACAAATAATTTGAAATCTATTACATTTAAGATGTCTTTTCTTCTAAGATGTCTTTTCTTCAAGAACACCGGCTTACAAAACTAGGAGCAATCAGTTCTGTTGTCTGATGTTGTCTGAGTGCACTGTTCACTCCTGCATCTCCAGCAGGGAGTGTAAAAGCCAACATTTGTCTGTGGTGCTGCTGGGGGAGCTGGTGTGTAGGTTTATATTCCTGAGTGTCTCTTGTTGCCATCAAAGAAGAAGATAAAACTTCTGCATTTTTACAAAATGCCACCTTCCTGCACTGGTGCAGTCGAGGTGGGCAGTGCCCAGTTACCCACACAGACATGTTTGATACTTCCAGTTAGCAGTGATCCTGCTGCAGCATTTCTCTGTTGAAAAGTTGCCAGCAGGCCTCTGCCACAGCAGATGGAGACCAAAGATCTGAGATCCTTTTCCTGCCACAGAGGCATTACCTGGTGTGGTGGCTCTGTTTGCAGGGAAGAAGAATTTTCCATTTATGTCTCTTCTCATGTTCCTGGAAGAAAAAGAGGGCCTAGGGGAAGGAGCTGCTCTGTGACACATTGCTTCAGTACTCTGCTTCTTAACTAAACTGTGTGGTCAGACTGATCAGACTGATGTCCTGGGCCTTCCTCTCTTCAAGGATCCTATGATGCTCGAGTCAGAGTGTTGATCTGCCGTGTCAGTTGGCTGCTGAGAATTTCCTTGGAAGATCTGGAGCTCCTGGAGGAATCTCTGCTTGAGAGCCTGAAGGAACAAAAAGAGGAAGAGTCAGAGTAAGAACATTTGGGTTGACATGGGATCAAAAAACACTGCCAGTGCTCAAAAACTTAGCAGTAATTACTTGTGCCTAAGTCCAGTCTCTGATTATTCCCCACATGGCTCTTACTGTAATCATTTATGGCTTGATTAGGGTTGCAGAGCCCTCATAGCACTGACAAGCAGAAAAGCTCAGCATTCTTAAAATCAGAGCTGAGATCTGGCCTTGCCCACTGGTAAAGGCTGTTCTGCACTGAGGTGCCCCCTTTCCTCTTTCCAGTTGCCTCTCAGAGACTATAGATTTTGCATAAATACATCACAAAGGTCTTGTTGTCTCTTTGCCCAATATCCTTCAGATAGAGCTGCCTCTTGCAGAAGGATGCTCCTGCAGACATTTAGGATTAGATCCTCAGCTGTTTGTTGTGTCTGGATCTGTCTTTAAGCATCTTGAAGAGACTGCTGGATAACTCCTATTGAAGGGAGATTTCTGAGGGCAATAGGCTGAACCTTCAGATATGTACAGACCTGGATCATAAATCTGTTATTAACATAGGATTAATTCTTGGTATCTATAAGAAATATAGTATCTTTATATTCCTCTCATCAGGCAGGAATTTTGTGACAGTTTAGCAATATTTAAGGCAGTAAATCTGTCCGTACTGGACTTTCAAGGGAAATACTTTCATCTGTCAACTCAGCAAATAGGTCATGAGATTACTCTGAATGCTAATAAAGGCTTTAATAGATACCCTTGCCGTGGTTCAGCTCAGGTATTACCATGGGGTCCAGCATGTGATAGGTATCTTCCAGTAATAGTTGTATTTAAATAATGCTTAACTTTATAACACACTGTAAAAAGGGAAAGTCAGAATAATCTCAAAGATCGTGGACTGCTAAATGTTTGTTGTGCAGGAGCAAGGGTTGGTATTAACGGGGACTGTGTTGCTGTAGTTTGTGGAAACAAACTCAGTGCTGAGCCTTTAAACTGTATCTGATAATGGTGAAAGAACAGTGTGGATTTCAAACCCTGCTGCCAGCCCAGTGGGGTTACTGTGTGTCTGCTGTGGGGAGAGCCAGGGATTCCTATCTCGTACTTTGCCCAAATTGCAGCCATGGGGGTAAATGTCTGTTGGATAAAAAGAAAAATCCTTATGGTGAGAGGAGCCCAAGACTGCAGTGCAAACTCATTGTTATTGCTGTGTCAAAACAAGGCTGAGATTTGTGGGGAATCCATGACCCTTTATTTGGTTTGAAGTCAGGAGTCAATGGGGAATGGAAGCAAAATATAAACCTGTCACCACCTTGACCTCACAGATTTTGGGGCTGGGAACACCATCATGTGCTTGAGATGCTGCCAGTTTTGACCAGCAAGATGTTTTGGAGCAGAAATAACCAACCAAGGGTTTGGCAGCTCCTGCCACAGGTGTTTTTAGTGATATTTGTTAACAGGAGGGTTTGCTCCTCCCTTTGCTGCTGTGGATATGTTGGACTGACACCCAGAACCTACAAGATTAAATGTACAGTCCTCTAAAGAATAATGCTCCAACCACTTAAATCCATGTTAGTTGCACCAAATGTGCTCTGACCTGCAGGTGAGAACCTTTCTTTTGTACACAGTTCTGTAAGCAACTGGAAAACATCACAACATTTGCTTCCTAATGTGTGCTCCTGCCACTTTTCCATATTGGAAAATGACCTGAAAAATTCCCCAGAACAATCTCTCTGAACATAATTTGTGGTTCAGGCAAGAAGCTACACATCTGAGCTCAGTGAGGGTAGAGAAATACCAGAGGCAGCAGTTAATTACCACAGTGGATAAAAGCAGTCTGGTAATCCAGTGATAATGGTAATGGAGGAGCCATTAGGAAGCAGCTGCTGGCAGCTCCAGAAGGGAAGCAGTGACAGGCAAAACTTCTCCTTTTATTTACTGCATCAGCAGGCAGGATTTAGCTGCCACTCTCTTTCTCCCCACATAACTCAAATGGCTCATTATTCCAGCTGACTCCAGGTTAGACATGTTCCGGTTCTCTTGTCATTATTCTCAGCCTGAGACACGGTGCAGTGACTGTAAAAGCTGATGAACCTCATGTAGAACAGAAATTGCTGGGTATTGCCAGCTTAGGTATGAACAGCCTGGCTGCAATACTCATGTAAAGAGCTCCAGGAGCAGTTTTATCCAAAGCCAAGCATTCAGACTGGTGACTAAGGCAGTCATGAGAGGAAACAGCCTCAAGCTGTGCCAGAGGGAGGTTCAGGTTAAATCAGGAGGAATTTCTTCATGGAAAGGGCTGTCAGGCATTGGAAGGAGCTTCCCATGGAGGTGGTGGAGCCCCTATCCCTGCAGGTGTCCAAGGAACAACTGGATGTAGCACTCAGTGCCCTGGGCTGTGTGACAAGGTAGGGATTGGGCACAGCTTGGACTTGATGGCCCTGGAGGTCTTTTCCAACCTCAGTGGTTCCATGGTTTTCTGATAGCCAAACCCTGCTTTGTCCACGGGGCTGTAGAAGTGGCTGTGCTTGTGCAGAAATTGGAGGGGTGTTGCTCTCTGCAGACACCACGTTTGCAGCTGCATAAGGTAACGAGCAATGGTTTTTTTTGGAGGGTCTCTGTGGAGACAAAGTCTCTGTGACGTGCAGGTCCGTGGGAGTTCTGCCAGTGAGTGCAGTGACTCAGGGATTTCACCCATTGAGCTCCATTCTCCTCCTGCTGTGCCTCACAAAGCTGCATATTGTTTGGGACTCGTGTAAAAATGTCTTAATCAAAATTACAGTGTGCTCAGGGGGTTCCAGGAAGGATTAAGCAATTATATGGATAACAAAAATCCAAAATTAGGCTAGGATTAACAGGGAAAATATCCAAGTTTGGAAGCAAGATAAATTGTCACGTTTCAAGGCCTGGATTAACTGCTGTATAAACAGGTCAAAAGGAACCTTCCTCTGGAAACAACTTATTCCAGTATCCTCTGTTTCTCCCACTTCTGTCTGAAACTGAAGCACTTCTTGTAAGAGAGAAAGCAAAGACACTGGAGAGAAGTCAAAAGTAGTGGCTAATAAGTGGTATTTGTTCCTTTTAGGTTTATTTACCTTTTTCTGGTAAGCTTGTTAAAATACAGCTTAAATGCACACTGATGACTCTGTTTAATTCCCATTATATTATTATATTGTGATGTGCAATTAGCAGCTCAAAGTAAACACTGCTGTTGGAAAACAGTTTAATTGTATCTCTGTTAGCACAAATTACCCCTATTCACTTTTATTTCAAACACTTTTCTCTATTTCTTCTTAGCTTTTTTGTGGTTTTTTTTAGGACACTTAGGCAGCATATAGTTAATGAAATGCCTTTGACTTTTTGTTTCTTTCTTTCTTTTTTTTTTTTACAAGCTTCAGCCCTATTAGGAAGGGTTTTCTGAGTAAGTAATATCTGTTGGCTTTTATCAGCAATTAAATCTGTTTCAATTCAAATTTGTTTCAGTTTAAATCTGTGGTCCATTTAATCCATTCAATTTAAATCTCTAAATCCATGCCCATAAATCTCAGTGTGCTGTCACAGTCCACACCTGCATGTTCCTTTTTACTGTTCCTGGGAGGGAAGTTACACAGAGGAGAATAAAAGCAGATCGTGATGCAACATTGTTATCCATTGGGCTTTTCCCTTAGTTTTTGTACTTTTAATCCCCCCACAGAACTGCAGAAGTCTCAAGAAAAAAGAAGGAAAGAAGGAAAAAGCTGAAAAGATACCTGCTGATCGGTCTGGCAACTGTTGGGGGTGGAACAGTGATTGGTGAGGCTGCTCTTGGCATTTTGGGGACACAGCACCAGGGACAGAGAGAGGTCTGACTTCGAGAAAAGGATTTCCAGCCCCACAAAAATAGACATGAAAGAGTTAACTGGAAAAGTTATTCCAGTGTAGCTTCACTAGCTGGGGGAAGTATTAAACTAGGGTTGTCACCCTTAAAAATGTTTTCTCCTTCTTTGCTCTCATGTTAGGAGAGGATCAGATCTTCAACTCTGAAATCAAAAGTGTGAGATTAGATTAATGTTTCTGGAGTAAACAGAGCCCAGCTCACCCTGGATCACTACATAGTCTTGCTTTGACTTTGAAATTATTCTTCATTTTCCTGGAGTCAGTCAAAGAATTTGGGTGAGATTCAGGGCCCGGAGAGGGTCTCAGGAAGCCCCTTTATTGTTCCAGCAGCAGTAGCAGCACTCTCCAGCACAGAGGAATACCTGCCTGGGGTTTTTAAGGGATAATAGTTTGGTGATATCTCTTGCTGCATCCTCAGGTCTGACAGGAGGCCTGGCTGCCCCTCTGGTTGCTGCTGGAGCTGCCACAATCATTGGGAGTGCCGGAGCAGCTGCTTTAGGATCCACGGCTGGGATTGCTGTCATGGCATCCCTTTTTGGAGCAGCAGGAGCTGGTCTTACTGGTAAGAGAGTGACCACATCATTCTCAGCCACTGGGGCACAGGATCATGTCTGCAAACAGAGTTAATGACCCCATTAAGCTCTCTGAAAAGTGAGGGAAGTGATTTGAAGTGTAATCTGGGAGATTTTTGTCTCAGTGCTGATGAAGACACTCTGTAGCCCCTGGTGACCAAATAGGGAAAGAATATTTGGTGTGTGGTTAATGAAGGAAATGAAAACTTGCTGCCTTGGGTTAGAAGGATGCTGCCATGGAGAAAAGCAGCTGTTACAGCAAAAAAATCCCTTCTGCTGGATTCCCTCAGATCACACAAGCTCAGAAAGATCATGTTGGCTCCTTACCAAGCTATAAGTAATGCATGGGCTGACTGGGGGTTTCAGAAAGGAAAAAAACCCCTCTCCAGATTGTCCAATTATTTTCTTAACAAACTCCTACTCTTAGCAGAGGGTGTCCTTTCTGTGCCATCTCTGAGCCATGTGTTTCTTTCTGGCTGTGTGTAGGATACAAAATGAAGAAACGTGTGGGAGCCATAGAAGAGTTTGAATTCCTCCCACTTACTGAAGGGAGGCAGCTCCACATCACCATAGCAATCACTGGATGGCTGTGCACTGGCAAATATGGTAAGAATATGGTGAAGAAGCTGAGAGGAGCTCCAAGAGCTGTGGCTGTGTCCCACTCCAGGGTTGTTTGTGCCTGCCCCACATTTCCATGGCATGGTAACTGAACCATGTCAGTGCAAGACTTTGCAACTCAATCTGCAATCCCAGGCAAACAGAGAAATAAAAAAGAGGGTGTTAAGTTGGTGGTGATAGTAGGTCTGGCAGCAGCCATAGCACGATTGTTGCTGTTAGGAACTGTTGCATGGTTTTGCCAGAAAAGGTCTGTTTGGGAGATGACTGCCAGCACTAGTATGAAGTGTCTCTGAGACCTTATGTTTACCCTCCAGGAATTAACAGAAAATAATGTGGTTTTGCTCTCTCTGTATCTGCCAGCTAATGAGGTTTATTGGCAAGAAAGTTCTGTCAAGTAAATCCTGTTAAGCACAGCACTCCGGAGGTGACTTACAGGGTAAACCTTGAAAGGTCTGTAGTGCTTTGTTTTCCAGTGTGGCTTGTCATATAAAATATGTCACCTGTCTGCTAATGTGTTCAGCAACCTGACTGAACAGCTGCCAGTTTATTGAGAAGCACTATAATTAACTGTGGATATCATGAATGCAGAAGGATGTCTCGCCCTGTCACTCGCTAGGCTGCAGTTTGCTGTCACTGGGAAGTTCTCACTTTGCAGTGCAATGCTTAGGCTTCTTTCTTGTCTGCTTGCCAGAGGTCCAAATTTTCAGGGCTGAAGGGCTCCTAGGCACAGTTAGAGAGGCAAGTGTGTCCCTTCAGGAACCTTTTTGTGTCTGTTTGCCCTTAAAAGGGAGTTACAGATGACACACATTCTTCTTCCATAACTAGCAATCTGCTAGAATGTTTTGAAGAGCAAAATGAGGGTTGTCATCCATTTTTCTCCTTACAGCAGTGTCTGTCTGTGTACACACTCCTTCAAACAGAGGGACTGGGGTCAGGAGTTTTATGGAATTTGCCAGCTTGTGATTTTGGAGGTGCCAATAGTTGCCAATCCACGTGTCCCCAAATAAGACAGACCAGTGTAGGCATCTTGTGTCACTTTGATCAGCAGCTGCCTCAACCTGACCTACATTGTTTGGGGAAAGAACAGTGTGGGAAGGCTCTTAATTAACTAAGATGACAGTTCTGCTCTGCCCTTCAGTGTTGATCTGTCATTAATAGCATTGCTAGAATATTCCAGTGTCCTGCAGGTTCTGTTCTGATCCTTTGTTGGGCTCCTCTTGCCAAGAATCAGCCATTGTGTTCGCTCCAAGCATGAATTCCATCTTTGCAATTCCAGGGAGCTTCACAGCCCCATGGAGCAGCATGTTGCACTCCAGTGAGCAGTACTGCCTGGCCTGGGAATCCAAGTACCTGATGGAGCTTGGCAATGCCTTGGATTCCCTGCTGAATGGTTTTGTGAACATGATGGCTCAAGAAGCCCTAAAATTCACTGTCTTGTCAGGTAAGAAACTAAATCCTAAATCCTGTCGGATCTGCTTGAGTGGCTCTTGTGCAGTTTCAGTGTTAAAGGAACTTTCCTAAAGGAGGAATGTTTTGGAGGAGGCACTGCTGGCATTGCCCAGCAGAAGTGACCTGAGAACCTCCCCTACCACACCTGTAATTAGCTGTGCTTTCCTGGACTGCTGAGCCACTGTGTCATTGCATCATTCTGTTAAAGTTACAGCTGGAAACACCTTCCCTTCAAGTGTGACTGTTCATTTCCTCATGTTACTACACATTTACTGCTGTACAGAAATGTCTCAATATACAGGTTACAGTCACCCCCCCCTGTGCCAGAACATCTTTCTTATCTGTAGTCCAGCAAAGCATTTCTCAGCACAGTTATTGGGAAAGAAGAGCTGGAAATTACATAAGCTCCAAGGCTTAGTCTTTAACTTCAGTGAACTCTCTTGATTTTGATGTCTTCTGAGGAACCTCTATATGTTACAGGGATTGTGACAGCCTTGACTTGGCCAGCATCTCTCCTGACTGTTGCTAGTGTCATTGACAACCCCTGGGGAGTGTGTCTGCATCGCTCTGCTGAAGTGGGCAAACACCTTGCACACATCCTGCTCAGCCGACAGCAGGTAACTGGCTACAATTATCCAGGAATAACCCAGGGAATTGCCCCAGGGAGGTGAAGTTTTGTAGTCATGCTGGTTAAATGGTATCTTTCTAGGGAGACAAAAATTAACTGAACAAAACCTCAGAGAGTGCTGCATGTGACCAGCAGATATCAAAAGGAGGAGGTCCCAAGTGGATCACAGAAATCCTGCTGAGATTTGTTGCATTTAACCTAAAGCTTTTTTTCCTAAAGTGAGGAAGAAGAGATCCAGGTCACAAATGATCCGTGGCTTACCCATGTCACAGCACAGCCAGGCCCACTCACCTAGTGCAAGTCAGAGAGCAGGAGGTGAGGATGGGTAAAACGGAAAGGAGAATACAAAGTATTAAAAATATTTATTGATCATTAAGAGGCACCAGCAAAACAACCTGAGAGAAAAGTGGGTGGCAGCCAATGCCCAGTGAGCCGTGCTTTGCCTACAGGGAAGGGGAACTGACAGAACTCTCTCTGAAAAGGCTTGAAAAAAGACATTTCTGCCTCCCAAGACCCTGCCATCATTTGCTGGGCCAGAGCTGGGTTTTGCTGGCCATGTGTTTGTCTCATATCAGTCACTGCTGATTATAGAGGAGCCCGAGGCCCCAGGGCTGTGTGTCCCAGCAAGATGGAAGAGCAGAGGAGGAACAAACTTGATTTCTCATAAAATCCAATCCTAGAAAACTCAATAAACTTTATTTCATACAAGCCTTTTCTTTTGCTATGGAGCATTTGTTCCTGGCTGTTAAGCATTTGCTGTTGTGAAAACACACATTCCAGTGTGCTGCAGAGTCTAAAACTAGTTAATAAGATGTCTGGGGTGTCCATCACACACCTGCTCCCTGGATATTACAAAGATCATTTTTCATTGATGTTGAGATTAGGCTCCCTTTAATCTTACAGAAAATCTTATTAGGCTGTTCAAAATAAAAGCTTAAAGCTTAAAAGCCACATCATTTTTTATAACCATCTCATGCTGCTGCTGTCACTCAGCCTGAAATCTGGAAGTGGTCAGTATTTTTGTATTCTGGCTTCTTCTTCCGTGTATTGAAACATTTCTAGGAAAATTTTGTTCCTTGGATAAGGTTTTCATTTGGAAATTTCAAACCAACTACAGCATCTGTTTTGGTTCTGTTTGAAACATCCACTTTGTTGTAACTTCTGATCATTAGATTGTTTTCAGTTGATTTTCTGAAGATCATAACATACAAAATACTCAGAATATGCAGAATTCTCCATATTGAACTAGGCATAACTTTGAGGAGACCTGATCCCTTTGAAACTGGCCAAATTGCTGCAGTATTTCAAAGGTGCACAAGCAGGTGCTCTGTGTCTCAGGCTCTTGGGGATCCCAAGCCCAGTCTCCCTTTCCAGAAAAAATCTCCCTTTCCATTTGGTGGCACTTTTTCCTCTCCTTCTTTCTCAGGGCCGGAGACCTGTCACACTGATTGGCTTCAGCCTGGGTGCCAGAGTCATTTACTTCTGCCTGCAGGAAATGGCTCAGGAAAAAGGTAACATTCACCTTCTAACCATTTTTTCTTTTCTTTTCCTTACTCCTGGTGGAGAAATTTTTCTTCCAAGAGGAAGAACACAGCTTGGCTCTTTTAGGATGGGATGAAAACAAAAAAACCCCGAGGTTTAAATGCCTTTAGAGCCAAATTCTGCTGTCATCTCCCTCAGTCCAGCAGAAAAGATCCACTGTCTTCACTTGAGGAGTTTCAGTGGGTCATTTTGGTCTGTAAACAACAATGTGACATTTGTGATCAGTCTGGAGTTGCCTGATCCCAGCAGAGGATGCTTTGCCTTTCTTGGGAGCTTTCTGCAGCTCTTGTGTCTGATTCCCTGAGTCTTGCCTTCCCTTTAAGTCACTGAAATGCCACTGTCATCTGCTATTTTCATGGTAATTTTCCCTCAAAGTCAAGTATAAACCATCTGCCAATTTATTACCCATTGTGGTTCTGTTTATTAATAGATTTCTATTTTTAATTTAGGGGGGGAAAAAAAGAGTAAAATCATTATGATCAGTTGATGGAAATTGTATCTTGGAGTTGAGTCAGCATTGAGTGTGTGCAGCCTGCCTTCCCCCCACGCAGCAATTTAACTCATTAACCATTTAGCTTCACAATAAATCATAAATAAGCAATTTTATAAAGGAAAATGTCCAATAAAATCCAAGAAGGTGGGAACAGAGTCAAGTGAGGATGGAGAAGGTCAGGATTGACAGCTGTGTGCCAGAACTTCATTTCTGATTTAAGATAGAAGTCCTCAAATACAGGAATTCTGTTCTCAAAATAAATCTAATCAAATCCAGAATAATCCTTATGGATTTACACTGGAGGCAGAACCCAGATCCTAATCTGGCCCTAGATCTATGCTTTTTGTGTCCTGAGAATGTCAAGGGCTGAGGTATTTCCAGGTTTTTATTTCAGTCTATTTCAGGCTCTGGAATTATATGAGCCCATAGCTTAGGGAGGAAATCCTTAGGGGTCTGGAAGGTTGGCTGCCACTCCAAAGAAATCCAAATACTGTGGTGATGTATCAGAACAGCTCCCACCATACACTAATTTTTCAGTTCCTTAATTGAATTCTGAAAGCTGAGCTGTTTGTGAGATGAAAAGCAGCATGTTTAGCACAGATTGCCAAGGCGTTCTCACAGGCACATTCCAGAGCAGGCCACAGAAGGAACAGAGCTGGGACCTGGGACAGCTGAGACTGATTTGGGTTTGGCCTTGGATGTCTCACACGAAAGGAACACACGGCCTTGTCATGCAGGGCTCTGTATCCAGATGGCAGTGGCATTTCTGAGGACAAATACCTAATGATGGATTGGTCAGTGAAACACCCTGGCAGGAACTCAGACTCTGTTCAAATGCTTCTCTGCAAAGCAATGGAGTAACCTTTGGCTGCTTCATCACGGATCACTTCAGGAGCCAGAGCTCAGTAGATTTCCAGAAAATTATATTATGACAGGAGCTGGAATCAGTGAGGCAGCAGAGACACGTTACTGCGTGGGAAGATCATTGCTCTGATTTCTTCATCATGATTCCCGTGCATTTTAGTAAATGATTAGCAAACTGATGAAAATTGATAATGGCTGTTACTACCAGAGATGGAACCTTGAAACCCAGCTGTGTGTGACAGGAGTGAGGTGTCACACACTGGGTGTTTGGTACTGATCACAGCTCATGTGACCAGTATCCCGCTGGGCTGTGATCCCTGCTGTGCTCAGTGGTGAGAACACTGCTGCCAGCTCTGCCCTGGAGCATCTGTCCACAACCAGAGCTGAATTCCAGCCCTGTTCCCCCTCCAGTCAGGACTGATGTGCTGAGGTGCTTTCCCTTTTCCAGTGGGTTGCATCCCAAGGGCACAGCAAAGCCCAGCTCCCAGGGTTGGTTATGGTCTCTGGGATAGCTTCTTTCTTCCACACCTTTTCTAGAGAAATCAACTTAATCAGGTTTGACTTGTGGGCTCTCATTCTCACTCTCTTCTCACCTGCTTGGACTTGATTGGAAATTTTCCTTTATGAAAGTCTTTATTCATTATCCATTCTCTAGGAGGCTAAAAGGTTAATTAATTATTTTTTTTCACTGCTTTTGCAGGCTTTATTATTCTTCATCATCTAAAAAATTTGCAAACTGTGAAATACATTTCTTTTATCTTGAGCCTCAGCTGCTCTGCAAGCCAGTGATCTGTTCAAAGGTTTCTATCCTGTCAATACTGAAAGAAAATGAGCATTTTTCAGCCAAGGCTAAACATTTTTTTTTGTTCTGAGCAAGGAATAAGCTAGACAAAGGACTGGAGAAACAAAAGCTTCCAGCACCTTGCCCAAATATTCAGGACCCTGATGAATTAGCTGTTTGTTTATTCAGTTGGCTCTCACCATGGGCATGGAATTTAGAACCTTGGTTGGAATGAGCTTCCCGTTAGCAAGGCTCTGGATTTCCTTTTGATTGTCCATGATTATGGGAACAGAGCTTTATTGCTCACAGATTACACTTGCAAAATTGAATTGCTCTTTGCTCTTTTTGATTAGTGCAAAATTTGCTCTGCAATAAGAAATAACTCCAGGAGAGTTCATTTGGATTTTTCAGGCACTGGGATTTACATAGTGGAGAAGGATGCAGGCACTGCAGGCAGCTCCAATCCTTTACTGCTATCAGGAAACTAAAGTGATTTACATTTGAAAAGTACTCAGGCAGCACCTCTCCCTCAAATGTTAGGTTTAGCTCAGGTCTGTGGAGCCTGGTCTCCCACAGGTGCAGCATATGGATTTGAAGTGTTCTGCTCATGAGTCTTCCATTTAACTGCTGTGGCAGATCAGGCTTCACCTCTCTTTACAAAGATTTATGGAAGATACTGATATATCATTCAAGAGTTTAGGAAAGTAGCAGAGCTGCCCAATATTTCTCATTCCATTATTATTCCTCCTGAAATTGCCCAGCTGCAGCTCTCTGATAAGTGAGGAAGATTTATTTGGCTTTAAAGTCAACATTGCTGTTCAGCAAATCAGGCCCTGGGCATTCAGGTTACAGTAGAAGGAAATCAAACCAGTTGATAGATCTTCACTGGGTATTGGCAAGTGCCTCCGTTGTTGCTATTTCCAAATCAATATTAACAATTTGAGATTTCCTCTTGCATGTTCAGGTCGTTTGTCATAGAATCAGCTTTGGGAAGGGTTCCTTAGGCTTCATGTATGACAATATTTGCTCACTCTGTGGGATCTCAGACCCTTTAATCTGTTTCAAAGCTCTGTGCAAACCCACATCAATGAGCCTGCAGAAAGATCTTTCCAGGGGTTTCCAAATCTTTCCAGAGGTTTGCTGCTTGAACAGCATCTTTCTGGGCAGAGGCCAGGCCACTTCTCCCTCCTGCCATCAGCTTGGTCCTTTGCACTGTCTGAGCATCTCAATTTTTCACGTTTACTGATTTCCAGGTGAATTGTGGACACTCAGGATGTATGCACAGTTTTATTTATGATCCTCCTTTCCATTGTTTCTGTCATTCTAATTGAAGCCACCTAAATGATGATTTTTCTGTAGTGCACATCTGAACACACTTCATAGAAGAATATTTTCTGATCCATCTAAATCTGAACTGTTCTGCTTTCACCTTGACAGACTCAGAAGGAATCATTGAAGATGTTGTCTTACTGGGAGCTCCAGTGGAAGGAGAAGCCAAGCACTGGAAAGCTCTCACCAGAGTGGTGTCAGGCAGGATCATAAATGGCTTCTGCAGGTCAGTGTGTGCTCAGTGCCCAGCCTTGTTATCCTGGAAATGGTTTGGGGTATTTATTCCTTTCAAGCACTGTAAGTTCTGGTGAGCATTGATTCAGCAGTGCCAGAGCCTTGTCCCTCCAGGCCTCTCCCTCAGATCCATTGGAGGTGGCAGCTCCAGGAGGCACTTGGAGGCTGTTTGAGCCAGCCCTTGGCTCTTTGTGCCACTGGAAGCCCCTGTAGGTGCTGTTCATGGAGGGACAGTGTTCTACCCCTCACAGCCTGAAGCTGGGTCACTGTGTGCATAATCTGATATATCCAGAAGCCCCTTTAAATCTCACCTTTGTGTGAAGGACTGTAAATACAGCAGTTAAGTTCACTGACTTAAAGGATGGGAATTCGAATCTATAAAATTGTTTATAGATTGTTTCTATCACTTGTGGCTGCTTATGGGGAAAAAGATGTGAAAATCACAATGGAAGGGAAGGAGCTCAAGCAAACAGAAGGGTTTTATATCTGGAGTGGGTTTCTGGCCAAGATGGTCCAAAGAACAAGATATTTAACTTTCAAAGGAAGAATAGCTGGAAAAGCTGCAGCAAATTTAGTAAGGATATGAAAGAATACAAAGATTGCCTTCAAAACAAATAACAGCCTTATAAAACCACATTTAAAAACATCTTAGAAATAAAAGCAGACAACTGTTGTGCAGAGTTATGGGAGCTGCTGGGTGAGAAGAGGGAGGTTCAGAGGCCCAAAACAGCTGAAGCAATCTCAGAAAAGCTATTAAGTATTCAAGTGACAGCTTCAAACCTAATGACTGTGTCTTGGAAGATAATTGTGGCAGGAACACTGCTTACCAGCACAATTAGATAAGGGGAAATTAAAACCAAGGAATGAAACAGAGAAGACTAAGAGCATGGGGAAATAAACTGAGAAATAACCAGGCAAGAAAATTAGCAAAGAACCTGCAAGTCAGGACAGATTATAAAGCTGTGAGCCCTCAGGTCAAGGATAGGTGAAAATGCTGCTGGAGTTTTCCATGCACATATCCATATGGATGCCTACACAAGTATGTGGAAGGTGGGGAAGTATTATGTTACTGTGATTCTAACAGAGTGTTTTAACTTAGAAAGAATAAATAAGTTAATTAAAAGTATTAAAGGCTAAAACAACAAATTATCAACCCTATCTCTCAGCTAGGCTGAAAATTGTTGCTTTTTGTCCTCTTGCATCCCGGGATTTTCAGGGATGCTGGATGTAAACATCACTTGCAGTGTTTCTTCCTGTGCCATAAGGAGAAGCTGCCTCCCTGGCAGTGCTCTGAGTTCCTCCAAGAAGCCATAAATTATAGAAATCATTGCATATAACTGAGTTTACCCAGAAAATATTGTTCCTCTCTGCATTCTACAAAAAGAAATTTCACTGTAAAAAGCTCTGTGTATCCATTTCCTATAATACACACACACAAATTAAAAAAAAAAGATCTTGTTATGGTTTCTAAGCCTGCTTGTGCTGTTGGAATAAAATACAGTGTGTGTGCATGTGTCTAGAGGATTATTCTGGTAACATGAGGGGCAGCTAGAGGAGGGAATTGAGAGATTTGGGGAATTTCTGTGAGGATTGAGGTAAAGAGAAAGATTATATAATCATTTTGTGGTAAGGCATCACCTGACTCTGATTTCTCTGGTCTCTTGCTTGTACAAAGAGTGGCCTCGTTCTGTCACTTCAGGAGTAACTCTGTTAAGATCAGATGAATTACACTGAATAGAATTCCTGTGAGATCAGATTTGAGCCCAATTGTTGAGCTTCAGTCCTTGTTCTCCTTTGGCTTTGGAATATGAGGGGACAGGGTGAGTGAGAGCCCTGTCAGCTGTTGGAGCTGTCCCCTCCCACTTAACAGCAGGGTTGCAAATTCCCAGGGGGAAACCTCACCCAAACCGGTTGGACTGGCTCAGCTTTTGAAAGACCCCCACACCTGAGCAGTGTGAATATGTTTAAAGGTTTTGCAGGGCTCTGTGTAGATTTAGAACTCCTTGTGTGGATTATTTGGGAGTGGCCAGTAATAGGCACCTGTGCCAGGAGCATTTCACCTGCTGCCATCACAGAGCAAAAATCCCACTCATGTCCCACTTAAATCTGCTCTGTAGAGTACAGTGACATTTCAGTGCCCAGATTTCATGCTGCTGCTCAGCTCAGAAGAGTTTTATATTTCCTTCTCGCCTCATGCCACAGTCTACCCTGAAACTGTCACAGTGACTTATGGCGATGCTTTAGAGTAGGAACAAACTCTTCCTAGTTTTGTCACTGAATCCATGTATTTCTACATAAATCAGGAGCACTCCCAGGAGTTTCACAGTCAATATTTATGTCACAACATCAGTGTTGTAGGTCTCATCACCTTTACAGCTTTATGGACTGGAGAACCTGTCAGTACGTGAAACAGATTAAATGCGTCAATGTGCAATCCCTAAACAAACACAGAAATAAACAGAAGGGTCAGGTTTTTAAACTCACTGCAGGTAAAGAGACGACAGCCATGAATAAGAATTCAATTCAGACTTACACCCCTGTGTCCCAGGAACCTGCCCTGAATCCAACAAGTGGTTCCTCATGTGATTGCTACATCACACAGACCTGCAGCAGGTCTTGGTTCAGACGTCACTGTGCTTCCAGCACTTCCACTCTTCTTGTGGTCTGAGTAGTAACACATTGGAAGTGTCCCAAGTCAAGCTGGACAGGGCTTGGAGCAGCCTGGTCTAGTGGAAGGCATCCCTGCCCATGAGAGGGGTGGAACAGGATAAGCTTTAAGGTCCCTTCTGACCCAAAGTGTTCTGGAAGTCTTTGATTCCACGTGGCATTGGTTGGGCAATAGGATTTATTCCCACTCTTCTCTGCTTCCAGGGGGGACTGGCTGCTGAGCTTTGTTTATAGAACCTCTTCTGTCCAGCTCAACGTTGCAGGCCTCCAGCCAGTTGACCTGGATGACAGGAGGATGGTGAACGTGGACCTTTCCTCTGTGGTAAGTTCTCATATTCTCATTTTTTCTCCGTCATTCTTTGCCTCCAGCACTGTAACCCCACACTCACTGTTCTGGGGAAGCTGGGGACTGAAGAGAGCCCAGCCAGGGCTCCAGATACATTGTCCCTCTTTCCTGTCTTTGAGAGAACTCTTATCTACACTTCCCTCTGCGTTTTGTTGGCCCAGTTAGTGCTCAACACTGAGCAAAACAATGAGAATCTACCTCTCCTGTTGGATATTTTTTGGGTTTTTTGGTTCGGACACATCCCATAGTGGAGATAAAAAGTGCTATTACTCCTCAAGAAGTAATTACTCCTCAAGAAAATGCTATTACTCCTCTTGCTGTCACAGAACCATGGAATGGTTTGGGTTGGAAAGAGCCTAGTGTCAAGCCCTGTGAGTGTGGATTCTGGGGAGCTGGGCTCAGCAGCTGGAAAACGTGGATCTCAAACACGCGCCCGCACAGCAGGCGCAACCCACTATCTTATCTTGGTGGAGCCTTCCACACTGCTCAGGTTCAGCCAGGGCCAGGCTCCTGGCCCTTGTACCTTGGTCCCCAGGGCTGCAGGAGGCGGAAATGGTTTGGAATTACAGAAGTTCTGTGATAGCAATGGTTGGTTTGCCAGGTCCTGCTGCCTTTTTGGAGTGTGTGTCTCCAGGAAACAGAGGGAGACTGACTGGTATATCTGGGAAAAATCTAGCTTCCTCAAAGCTATCTGGTGTCATTAGTAATAAGCCACTGTTAGAACAGCTGGCAATATATCTAGCAATATTCAACTCAGTTATCTTAAACTCATCACTACGTTGCTGTCTCTTCCATAGAAAACCATGCAGAACTTATCTTGTATATCCATATCCACAGAAACCTTGGACATGCCATTGTGTTTTGTCCATATCTTAATGTTTTAATTTATTGTTTACTCTCTGCAAACTGGAAGATGCCCAGCACAAAGCTCAGGATATTTTCATGGTCAGCGTTCCTGCTATGACTCTTCTTCCCAAGTGTCCCCACAAGCTGGCAGGGAATGTCAGTGTTGCTCTGGAGCTAAAGGCCCTTTGAAGAGCTTTTAGAATTTTTGGAGCACCAGCTTGCTGAGCCTATAAATACCCAACTGTTCTCAGCTCATTTCATTCATGATAACTGAGCTCTGCACAGCCCTTGGCAGCACACACAGGGCTTGGTGCTGAGCAGAGAACAGACGCTTGGAGGAACAAAACAGGGTCTTCCCAGGAGGAATGATTTTAGTGGAGGCTTTTAAACATGGTCCCTGCATCTTTGCATGTCTTTGGGTTGTCAGCATTTCCACCCACTCCCACATCCATTTTCTCACCATTCCTGAGCTGCCAGTACTCACTTGCTCTCTGACATCTGTTGCTGGCATGAAAATGGCCCAAGGTGCCAAGTGGTGGCACTGGGGTGACATTTCCTGTCAGTCAGTCCGTGTCACCCCTCTCTTTCTGTGTTCCCTTCAGAGACCCTCTTTTTCATGACCCTCTGCTTCCTGAAGCATGAAACTCCCCAGAGCCCTGCACACTCCATCCTGCCTGGATCACAGCAGCTTCCCCACTCCCCTCAGAGGAGCAGGATTTACATTTCAGCTGAATGAATAACATTTGCAGAGCTTCTCTCTGCTTATCTCCCAGAGCTGTGTGTCTGCAACCTGGTTGCCTGGTGCCAGAGTCAGCCCCAGTGCTGCTCTGCTTCAGAAGGAATTGACACTTCCTTCATCTTACTGCAAAGCTTTGGGGAGGAAAAATGTATGTTAAGTAGGTGTCATTGCCTTGATCCATTTTCCAGACCACAGGAAGAAATACAGTGCATCCTGGTGAACATTTTAGAAGTAAAAGGAGCAAGAATGGGGAAGGAAAATCCAGGGACAATATTTTTTAAAGTAGGAAGAAATCAGAAATGGATTTTGCTGCAAGTACACTGAAGAAGCATAGCAGAAAAACACATAGTGATATTTAGAGATATATAGGGATACAGGTATTTTCTTTATGCACACCAGCTCCACCCCTGCAGATGCCCTTGTTGGAGGTTCTTGTGAGTGTCCTGCCAGGAGAAGGACAAGCTGTAACAGAAGAATAAAGTATATCTGATGCAAAGGTGCTCAGCATGAAAATATTACAAAGGCACTGTCAGTATTTTTGGCATCTCCTGGTCCATCCATAATGAGAACTAGTCTGGATCCAAACAGTTTGGTTCTTCTTACTGTGGTAGCACCAGAATCCTCAAATGAGTGGAGGATTAGGAGCTCTCAGTATAAACAGGAATTCACCTCCGAGGTGAATTTCTTGATTAGCATGTTTTTTATATGACTGTCAATAAAAAAAGCAGAGAGAAAAATGTCCTCCCACTCAGCAAATGCAGTTATAAAATCCTTCCTCATGGTTACAAAGGGGCTGATTTATTCTGTGGATTTATTTGACAGCACCTGTTAGAGACCGAGGAAGTCGTGGAGCTGCAGGGGATTATCCTGATTGCTGTTTGTTCTCAGGGGAGTTTGTTCAGTACAGTTTGAATTAGTATTTGAGTATTGCAGAACTGCTCAAGGAGCACCTTCAGGGAGGCTCAGGAGTCAGCAACAGGTCAGGAATGGGTATTTTCACAGCAGCAGAACTCAGGGATGAAATTGCAGGTTTAGAGGCAGTGAGAATGCGTGGCTGGAAGTCCAGTGGAGAGCAAGGATGGATCTTAGAATTGTGGAATTGGTGAGGGGGGGAAAAAGCTCTCAAGAGACCATTGAGACCAGTCATTCCCCCAGCACTGCCATTACTAACCCATGTCCCCAAGTGCCTCATCCACAGAGCTTTTAAATCCCTCCAAGGAGGGGAATTCCATCATTGCCCTGTGCCAGGGCTGAACAGCCTTTTCCATGGAGAAATTTTCCCTAATAGCCAATCTAAATGTCCTCTAACACAGACTGAGGCTGTTTCCTTTTGTCCTCTCACTTGTCACCTGGGAGAAGAGAGCAACCCCCCACCAGGATCCATCCTCCTGTCAGCTCTCAGAAAAGGGACCAAAATTCCCATTTTGAGGGAAGGCAGATTCAAGGCAGTCAGGTACATCAATGCCATAAGCAGATGGAAAGTCTGAATTTTGTGAAACCAAATTATTTTGGCACTTCTGTGAGTCAGGGTTTTTTTTCTCCGAACACATTAAATTGTGGGTTTTCCCACTGTGTTCCCAAGGCTTGCAGCAAAGAATTAATTGTGGTTACAAAATGTGGATTAACTAAGAGCCCTGGGGAGTTGGAAAGGCACAGAAAGGTTGCCAGTATGTCATTGCTCCTTTGTTTCACTTGTTCCCAGTGAGCAGTGCCACCTCCCCAAGGGCAGGATTAGAGGAACAAGTGCTTGGAGCAGAACTCCAAGGCAGCTGCCTGGAGGAGCTGGGAGAGCCCCTCTCCCCTCAGGGCAATAAGCAAGGCTTTGTGGAAACAATTCCATCTCTCTGTTAGGCTGTGAGGTCACAGATATGACTTCCACACCTCTGGAATCATCAGTGGCTTCATCTTCTGTGCTCCTCTTTGCTGTTGATTTGGGAGCTCCAAGAATGCCACATTAAATACATAGTCAAAATGTTTTTCCCTTTGGGACACAAGCAGAGGGTGAGGGCTCTGTCACTGTGTTAGAACAGAGGAAGAAAATGAAAAAGGTTTCCCAAAAAAAAGTGCAAACGAGGCCATGAATAACTTGCAGTTTGTTTTTGCTTTGTGGCTGACAAACCTCAAAGGCTGACATCTCTCCTCGCTCCAGCACACACGGACTGCTCGGGCTGGATGTGCTTTGTGGGAGCCTGGGGATGCTCAGCTGCCTCTAAAGGCAGAGAGAACCATTTTACAGGACTCATATTTCATCAGGCTGGTGCCCAAATTCCCACAACTGGGAACCAGCAGAGTTGCCACAGTTTTCTGCAGATCTACGGGAGGGATTTTCCCATTCCCCCATGGTGCCTGTAACCTGTGTATCCTTCCACAGAGGATTCCCACATTATCTGGGGAGTGTTCACAGCCCCCAGCTTCCCTGGGCAGGGCTGAATTCCTGGGACTGCAGCTTCTCCGTCACAAGAGCAGAGGGAACCAATGCCACATTTGAGTGACTCACAGGTGGCCTATATTTCCATCAAACACAGCCCAGCAGAGGAAATTCACTGTTCCTTTGCAGAGACAGCCAAGTTGTGATGCCAGCACATCTTTCTCCTGTGGAACATGACAAATCACCTGGCATCACAAATCATCTTTGATAGATTTTCTATTCCCACTTGGAGCGCTTTGCATGTGGCAGTGGGACAGTTCCTGCAGGCATCCCCTGTTCTCTCCTGGTTTGCAGTGGGCAGGTCTGTAGCTGTTGGCTTTGCAGGCAGCTTTCCCCATCCCAGCCATTCCTGGAGCAATGCAGTGAGAGTTTTCCCAAAGTACTCTTCAGCTGGATTCTGCAGGATTGGCCACACAGAGCCCAGGCTGATGAATTAAGGATAGAAAATTCAGCTTTTAATTTCCTGTCTTCTACTGGAACATGAATGCTGATTCTGTATTATTTTTCTGCTCCCTTTGAGCTCCCTTTGAGGTCAGAACCTCCTCAGCTAACATGGAAACAAAATCCCAGTGCTATAGCCAATTAAAAGTGTTAATCAAGGGGAAGGCTGACTTTGCTGACACCTTGTGCACATCATGTGTTTGAGATGCTGCAATTAGAGCAGCTGAATTATTGATAGGAGCTGAATGTCACTGAAATACCACAAAGGTGTCACTGCCCCGGTGACACTGGGGAAGGGGGAGAGCTTAAACCATCTGCAAATCCCTGTGAGGTGGATTTATAGGATATCACATTGCTGAGGAGAGATGTGGCACTACTGCACAGCTCTTGGAAATTCCCAAGACTTCTTGTCCAGACACATTACTGCCATCAGCTCATGAGGGATGAGTCAGAACAGGTTGTTGTCCTCAAAACCAGCAAAAATTCCTTTTGTCAATCTCAGGTGACCTTGTTTTGTGGGTTTGAAAACATCAGAGATGGTAATGTTTGAGCTGCCAAATCTCATGTGTTCCTGGAGCAAGATGGGAGAGTAAGGGTGACAATCCCTTTGGGTGTTACAGGAGTCACCCTCTGCTTCAGGCTGGTCCTGATGCATCCTTCTGGTTATGGACACCAAACCTCATCTCAATGTTCTTGTATGGCTTCCTGAAAAACTTTCCATAGTCCTGGTGTGATCAATATATCCAGTATTTTGGCTCACCAGTGGCCTGCTGTGGTTTCTAGTGGCAGACACCTGGGTCCCCTAAGCTCTTTCTATAATTCAGTATATCAATCCAGTCTTTATTTTTCAGATCTCTTGTCCTCCATGGCCCAATGTTCAAATTATTCCTCAGTGATAATTATATGCACAGTTTATGCTGGACCTTTTAAAACACTTTTTAAACCATTGAATGTAAATAATTTCCACTTGGATTAGTACCAAAAACTGAGTATTTAATTGTAGCTACCTTGTAAACAAGTGGTGGTTGTTGGGGAGAGCATCAACAAAAAATAGTCAACAGCAGCTCCACAAACAGTTGAAAAATCAAGGGAAGAGCTGTTTCCTTCAGTGGGATGGCTTGGAGTGCATTACTGGCAACAGAGGGACATTTGTGAAGACACGTTCCCTTCCTTTCAATTCCTAGTCTTTCAAGGACTAATTCAGAATATTAATTCCCAGTTTTGTGCTGCCTGTTGTCACCAGTGTACAGCTGTTCTCCATTTGTCCCTTAGACCTCCAGAAACCTGATTCCTCCATTTGCTTCCTGGGTTTTCTTGTTATACTCTCTATTTTATTCCTCTCCATCTTCTCTTGGAACTGCTGAAGGTAAATTGAGAGTAAAGCTGGCAGAGATTTTCAGCAGTAGATGAATCCAGCAAAAGCCAGTGATTACTCAGAATTTTTAACATTGATCACAAAACATATCAAAGTTTGATGGGAAAAACTCTTGGAAAAAGCTCTTGCCTTGGTGTGGAACTGCTTGAGGGTGTCTGAGGGGAACATCCCTCCATTACCACCCCAGAGGTGACAATGACTGGATCAATCTGTTGTGGCTGAAAGATGATTGCAGAAAAAAATTACAGTCTAGCTCAAAAAATATCACTGCAATGAAAGGAGAACTTTTACCACTCAAGTGAGTTTTGAAATGAGAAGAAAAATAAGAATTGAGTGCCTCATTCTGTCCGCAAAGACTGTGATTGTGCAAAGGGATGATGTGAAAGCAAAGCCTCTGAGCCTCAGCAGTATAAATCTTTATTCTCTCAATTTGTCAGAGCAGAAAGAGAAACAAAGAGGAATAATGCAAATGGCATTGTCAGGATTTCCAATAAATAAATTCAGCTCTATCAGTTTTTTCTCAAATATATTTTTATTGGTTTCTGAAGGACTGCTGGTGCCCAGGATGCACCATTGCTGCAGGTGCCAAATTCAATTGGTGAATTGAATCAATTTTTTAATAAATCCATATAATTTGCAGTTTCTGTATTAGTGGATGTATTCACTGTCCTCCCTTTGAGAAAACATTGTTTCCTGAGAATCCAAACAGAAGAATTTTATTCCTATTCTAACTTCATTCAGCACAGCCTGTGTCAAGGTATGTTGAATGTTTTCTGTTTCCTGCTGTGCAATCTGCTCTGTCTCTGGATTTTTCCAGCTCCTCTGCCCAGGCAGCATCAGGGCTCTGCCACGAGCTGTCAGAAAACTGTGAGAAAACCCAGGACGTTTTCTGCCAGGCTAAGAGTTGAGATTATTCATCTTGGAGAAGAGAAGGCCCCAGGGAGACCTCAGAGCCCTTTCCAGGGCCTAAAGGAGCTCCAAGAGAGCTGCAGAGAAACTTGGGACAAGGGGTGGAGGACACAGGCAATGGCTTCCCACTGCCAGAGGGCAGGGAGAGATGGGATATTGGGAAGAAATTCTTCCTATGAGGGTGCTGAGACCCTGGCACAGGGTGCCCAGAGAAGCTGTGGGTCCTGGAAGTGTCCAAGGGCAGGTTGGACATTGGGACTTGGAGGAGTCTGGGACAGTGGAAGGTGTCCCTGCCATGGCAGGGGTGGAATTGGAGGACCTTCAAGATCCCTTCCAGTCCAAACCATTCTGGGATTCTGTGGATGCCCTCTGTCATGCAGGATATAGCCAGACTCAGAATTAAGGCTTTCACTGACATGTGGGAATATCTGTGACCAGAGAAGCCTGCCAGCCTGGCAGACCTGACTGGATTTTGAGGGATAGCCTGGCAGAGCTTGGGAGCCCTGCAATCCATCAGCCTGTGCCACCATTTGGGCTGTGTGGGCTTGGAGGCAGCATCCAGAATGAGGAGTTTTTGGAAAGCAGCAGGGACCTTTGAGCTGCTTCTCTTCTGCACCAACAGCTCCCAGAGCTGGCAGTTCAGTTCAGAGCAGAGCTGGACTCCAATGCTTGTCTTGGACACCACATTCCCTGTAGCTTTGGGAAAAGGAGAGCAAACAATAACAATACCCAGAGGGGCTGAGCTGGCTCTGCCGTTTGGTTTCACTCTGTGTGACACCCGGGGCAGCTGAGGGCTCCTGGGAGGTGAGCTGGGATTATCCACTGAGCTCCAGAACCTTCAGCTCACTCCAGGAACTCCTTCATCCCCTATAAAATACCATTTGCTATGAGAACAGACAGTATTAACCAAAAGGGAATCCTGAAGGATCCCCTCTGAGGTGGTTGCTGCTCCTGCTGAAATAACCAAGCTCTGCAGAGATGGTTGAACTTGAGGGGATCTTTTGCTGAGGAATAAAGTTGCTGTTTGGACTTGATTGACTTAAAAGACATCAAAGCAGTGAAATTCTCAGGTGTATGAGTGACCTGTGCATTCCCCACCACACTGCTTGCCTCCACAGTGATTCCCTGTGAATCCCTCAGGGGGTTGATGCTGTGGGGAGCAGGAGGAAGGCACAGCTGGGCTGTCCTGTCCTTCTCCTGCCCGCAGGGAGAACAGGGACACTCAGCTGAGCTCTGGCAGTTCCATAGCCCTGCAGAGCATTTGGAGCCATGTGTACTCCTGTGTTGGCTGGGTGGGATGGGTGGAGGAGCTTTTATTGAAGGACACTGGACAGGATCTGGAGTGAGCAATCCAGTGTTATCTTGCTGTGTCGAGCTTGGCCCTGTGATGTCATTGTTGTGACATCAGTGTTGTGACTGAGTCGCCCCTGGGCACGTGTCTGCAGCAGAGCCAGGATTCTGGGGAAAGTTTCCTTTCTGCCAGCCCTTCCCCTGCCCTCCCCTTGGCACACTCTGCTCCTGGGGGTCAAACTGGAAAGAAGCCAGGATTCTTAATCCTCTCCATCCAACAGAAACACTGCCCTGGCAGTTTAATTGTCACAACTGATTGTGCTCAGGGACATTTTTGATACTTTTGGGTGAATTTGGACTTGAAAACCTTTCCAAACGTGGTGGAGTGACTGGCTGATGGATCCCCCAGGGCAAAGCCATCAGCTTTGTCCTCTACAGATTCCCCCTGGAATCACGGCAGTCAGTACCAGAGGCGGCTGGCTCGTGGGTTCCAGTGAGTCAAAGCAACCATAAAGTCAAATATGGCTGGGAGAAGTCATCTAAACAATCCCAATAAACCCACCCCACTGCTTTCTTTACCACAAACAGAAATGTATTTACTGTAGTGCCAAGCACAGTCTTCCTTTTGTCCTAAATTCTCCCTGCACTTTGTTCTGACAAATACTAAAATATTTCTTTATTTGCCTTTAAAGTTTTTATTGACAATGTTGTAGATGTTCCCCTCCCATCTCCAGCACCATCTGCCCAGCAGAGGAAGTCAGGCTTTCAGACTGAAGATAAAAACAAGCTTTAGAGTGCTGGAATTGCTGGGTTTTCCCAACAGGATGGCTTTAAAGTGGCAAGGCAGTTTGTTTGCTGTTCTTTTGCTGGTGGCTCAGTGCAGCAGACAAGAGTCCTCCCTCCTCGTGCATGTCTCAGGGGTTGCTCTGGTCCAGCTTTATGGAATCCTCTCCTATGCTATCCTAGAGACAGGGGTGGGTTTCTTTGGAAGAAACTGAGCAGAGCTGCAGGAAGAACAAACTCTCACAAGGTCTCAGCTTCTCTTTCAGTTTCATGAGCTCCTCAGAATGGCTCATACCCAGCATCTCTCAGGGATCGTGGTGCTCAGGGAAGAGGAATTCCCTGTGTTGTTTTAGTGGAAGCTGCTGGATGCTGAGGAGTAATGAAAATCAGTCCTTAGGGTGGCAAAGGAAATCTGTTCTTTCTGCCTAATGACTCAGTAACAACAGGCTGAGAATTCCCAAGGCAGGGCAGGCAGATGGTGTGACTGGAGAGGTTCTGAATGCAGCAAACCAAGAGCCTTCTGCCCCTGCTCCCAGTAACTCCAGTTCCTTCGTGTCTCTGCCCCCCTTGGCCATTCCTTGCTCCATTCCTTCCTCCAGCCCCTCCCCCCCCCCCCCCAACAGTAAAAAGGTTGTTCTTTTCCATCATTACTTCCATTAACTAACCTGTTCAAAACACCCAGAACCCACTGAGCCATCTGGACGGATTCAAGTCACATATTTGTATTCTTGATGTGCTGATTAAATCCTTCCATTTGCTGCAAGCCCTCAGTGCAGCCAAATGTGCTCCCCCTCCAAAGCTGCTTCACACAAACAGCTCTGAGGGTTGGATTTGTGGAGAAAAGGTTGTCTTTAGCTTTGGGAGAATTGTGCTGAGAACCCTGGTTTGGGTTAGGAGGTACCTTAAAGCTCATCCAGTGCCATCCCCTGCCATGGGCAGGGACACCTTCCACTATTCCAGGCTGCTCCAAGCCCCATCCAGCCTGGCCTTGGACACTGCCAGGGATGGGGCAGCTGAAGGATTGCTATGGCACCAGGCAGGAACAAGCAGAAGATGAGCAGAGGGTCCAGGGCTGGGGTCTTTACAGAGCTCTGTGAAGACCTCTTACCATCATCAGCCCTTCCTGGGGGAGTCATCCCTGTGTGTGAGAAGCAGGAATCCTGCAACTGAGGTTATGGCTATTCCCTGCCACAGAAATTCCCTAATTACTAGCAAGGTTTGGGAAAATAAAAGGCCAAGGCAGTTCTCTGGCTGGGTGAGGAAAATTTAAACTGCTAAAAATTAGATTTACCAGAGATGCTGAAGTATCTGGGGATGTTGTTGGTACATCAATAAGTGCTCGGGACACCTGGAATGGGGAACAAATTTCAGCCTTTCCAGCCACGTGGCCTTTAGCATCAAGAACCATCACCTGCAGAGATTTCCGTTCCTCCTGTGCCCTGATTGGAAGGGAGCTTTACAACATCCAACTCAGCAGGGGTTATCTTGTCATGGAATTAATCTTACAATAAAACTGTCTGGGTTTTTACACCTACTGATGACCTTTATTTGTTTTATGAACTCGTAACTCCTGGGCTCCTGCTTTTACACAGGGCAGGATGGATCAGTGCAGCTTCCAGCTGAGAACCTCGGCTTGGGAGCTCTGTGAGGTTTAATGACTCTGTCCTAATTTAAATAGATAGTCTTGGCTTTTATAAGGGAGCTGAGGCACCTGGAGGACACCTTTAGCAAGAGCAGGCAACTGAACTAAGAGAACTCTCCTGTCTGGGCATCTCTCCCCACTGCAGGGGGGCTTTACCCTCCTTTACCCTCCCAGGATTTGAGGGGTGGAGCTCAGCCAGGCCCAGGCTTTCAAACATCTCAGAGGAAAAGTCATCCAGCACCAGAGTGTGCCCCAAACGCTGCAGCCACTTCAGGCTGCTTGATGGACACCTGCACTTACCCAGTGTTGGAACCATCACTCCTGGAAGTGTTCAAAACACATATGAATGTGGCACTTGGGGCCAGGGGTTAGTGTTGGCCTCGGCATGATGGACTTGATGATCGTAAAGATCTTTCCAACCTTAACAATTCCATGATTCTGTGATTTTGTCCAACCTCATTCTTTCCATCTGTCAGAGCCAAACCCAAGGCAGTGTGGCTGTTGGGATGAAGGATTTGGCTGAGCTGGATCCCTGTGGGTTCCCCACTCACAGAACTCTTGTTCCCTGCAGGTAAACGGCCACCTGGACTACATGAAGCAGATGGACACGATCCTAAAAGCCGTGGGCATTAAAACCAAGGAATGCCAGCCTGAAGAGAAGGGCAGTGGCAGTCTTTTTTCCCCTCAAACCAAGAAATCCCAGCAGGCAGCTGGCAGCGAGGCTCGGGGAGAGGAAAATACGAAGAAAGAGGAGGATGAGGCTGGGGGTGAGGCTCTCCCAGCCAGCTGCTCTCACCAACAGAATTCCTCCAGCTCTGCCCTGGAACAACCCTCCCCTCCCTGCCCAGACTGCTCACACAGCACGGACAGCAAGGACCAGGCAGTGGGGAAAGGAGCAGATTAGGGCAGAGCTGCTCAGCCGGCACAAAACCCGCTGTCAGCACATCCGTGGCGCTGGGATTCCCAGAGGACGGAGCTGGTGGAGCTGCAGCTGCAGTTTCCAGCCCCTCCGGAGAAAAGTGTGGCACTGGCGTGAAATTGGATCAAAGCGCTTGGAGCAGCCGCTCACGGCACCTCCCCGAGGCGAGAGAGGGCTGATTCCTGCCGGAGTCTGCACTGCTCCTCAGGAATCCGGGACAGATCCCATCCAAAGCCTTGCAGGAAGCAGCTGCCCCCCTCGGCACCATATCCCTGCTGTGACTGGGGAAAGCAGGTGGCTCTGAGGGGATTTAAAGCATTTCACAGAGAGGGGTTCATTCCTAGGAAATGAAAAACGTTTTTCCACTGGAGATGAGTTTGGTTTGAGGATCTCAGGTGTGTTCCAGGCTCTACCTGCCCCACTCTAGACAGATCCACATCCACTCCCTGGCTCTGCTCACCAGGAGGGGAAAGGCTCAGGCTGCCAGGCTTCCTTCCCCCACCTGCTGCAGGTTTGCTGCCAGGGCTTGGGCACTTCCCATCTCCAAGACTGTCTCCAGGCTGGGGTTGGTGGGTGTTGGAAGCCCTATTCCTGTTAGAAACATGTTTGGGACCCTGAGTGAAAGCAGCAGGAAAACCGAGGGGATTTTGGATGGTTTATTAAAATTCCTCCCAGGCTCTCCAAGCCAGCAATCCACTGAGACTTTCCTTTTGTATCCCACAGACATCTCCAGCCTTAAAAGCATCATCCAGACACATTTTTAATTGACCTAGAATAAACCAATACTTGGCATAGGATAAACACGGTTCTGTTTGATTTCTACCTCCTTCCATAGAAGAAAATTGGCTCCACTCTCTTCATCCCCAGTCTCAGAGCAGAGGGAAGGACCCAGCTCTGCATCTCCTGCCAGCACAGCTCCAGAACTTCGTGAGAATGAGCCACATCTTCCATAAAAGACCCTTTTCTGGCCTGTTTTGCTAGTGAGCCCAGGCAAGTGCATCTGGCAAGAGTGTGGCAGGCAGGTAACCCCCCTCTGGGGCACCTCTGGGGTTTTATGCTTTGCCACAAGGGAGGGTTCAAACTCTCCCACCCCCATCTGAGGGTCCTGTTGACTCATGAGAGGGGACACATTGGGATTGCACCTTCCAGTTTTGGTTCACACAGGGTTCTCCCCCTCCTCCTGCCCACTGACCCAGCAGCCACGTTAATCCCTCCTCTCCTTCCATTCCCACTTCCTGCAAACCTTACCTGCAGGTCATTCCTCATGGAGTCAGACATGGCTGTGTTTGGGGGTGATGCTGTGACCCAGCAAACCTCCATGGTTTGGATACAGTGCCTGGCAAAATCCAGCATCCCAGGGGGCTCAGACCGGCCCAGCTCTGATCTGGAGTGGTGCCTCGCTGTGGAGATGGGAGGGATCCACAGGGATGGGGCTGTTTGGCCAGCTGGTGTTGGTGCCATTGGCTGCAGGGGTGGGATGAGATTTCTCTGCTCATCTCAGGGTTTGTCCACAAGTCAACACCTAATTACACAGAGCTGCCTGGATGAGACAGTAAGGAATGACAGCTTTTGAACATTTGGCTTGAAGAGGTGACTCTCCCTCTCTCTCTGTCCATCTCCCGAGGCTGATTTGGTACCTAACAAACTTCCAGACTCCACAGTGCCTTTTTCTGCTCCTTTTTACCTCAGGTTGTAGTCCAAGCTGGTATTCATATAAAGCCATTGTGGGATGATGCACATCTTGATCTGGGTGCTCAACACCAGCCCCAAGCTCCATCTGTGGCAAAATGCTTTGAACAGTTTGAGGTTTGAGCCTGTGCTCAGCCCTCAGCATGTCCCAGTCACTCATCCCTGGCTCCCAAGGGATTTGTGACAAAGAAATGCTGGGTTGGTCATACAAACTCCTGCTCAGTTCTGGAACATCCATGGGCAACATGGAAAGAAAACTGAAAGTGTCCTGGCATGTGGCTGCTTATTCCAGCATCCTGTATCCAGGGGATGCTCTGTGTCCATTTGGGTATGGGGAGTTCCAGGAGAACAGTCTTGGAATTAGGCAGAAGGCTTGGAGTGAAGGGTCCAGGAAGGGCACAGCAGTCAACTGCCAGCCCAAAGGCACTTGAGGAAGAATTTACTAAAATAATTTGTTTTACTGATATTTTTTTTAAGTGCCCGCTTGTCACATTTATTCAGTTCCATTTACTCTGCTTATGGCTCTGGGAAGGGGGCTGGCATTTTCATTTAAAATACAATATTCCTTCAGGTTCTTATTTGAAGCGGGGGGAAAGTGTATTTTCTAATTGCCTCATGGAGGACATGAAGGATTGTCTGAGGGAAGTGAGATGGTCCTGTGCCAGGAGTGGGAAGCTGTGGGCTGGAGCCTGTGGGAGGAGCTGATCCCATTACTACTGTGAGACACCCACGGAGCCACCTTGAGTCACACCCCACACCCCCACTGAACATCCAAAAATCGGTGTCGAACATCCTGCACCAAACTCAGCCCCTGCAGGGCAGCTCTGTGTGACAAGACGTGGCAATGCCGCTGAACTGGAGCACACTGTGTGACAGGAACCTGAGACAGACACAACTCCAGTGAGGAGATCCAGCTCCAGCTCCGGGAAGATGGGATATTCCATGGGCTGAAGGAGCCCCAAAGCTCAGTGTTCCTGCTGAAGCAGCCCCTGGCCTCTTGTCCATGAGCCACAGGAGGTTTTTCCACCACCTGATGCACTTGGAAGAGATCTGCTGAGCTCCGTGTGTGCAAAACCAAGCCTTGGTTCGAGGTTAGGGAGACAGAGAGTCTGGAATCTGAGGTTCAGACTCACCAGAGATGGAAAGGCCACGGGAGGGGTTAGGGGATGGTGATGGTGAGCACAGGAGGGACGAAAGAGAGAGAGACAAGGCAGGTTAATTCAGCAGCAGCACCTGGCTTTGGATGGTTTGATCCATCTTGTGATAGTGCCTGGGGCCACCGTCCCCTCCATGAGCTGCACCGTGTGCTGGAACAGGGAATTCGGGAGATGGCTAGTGACAAACCAGCTGGCAGAGGTTTGGGCTCCCGGGGATCCTGCCAGCACACGGAGCCGTGTGTGCCCCGCTCAGGCCGTGGGCCTGCCCAGCTGCAGCGCTGTGTCCGCGGGCTCCGCGTCCCAAAGGCTGAAGTGGCGAGCGCCGGGGCGCGCCGGGGCTGGGGGCAGCCGGGACTCGCTCCCCGGTGCCCCGGACTCCACAGAGTCGGTCTCGGCCTGCAGGGTGAGCACGTTCTTGAGGGATGTGGGGGCGCGGGGCCCGCTGTGGGAATTCCTCATGGACAGGGTGATGGCGCTGGGCCGCGGCTCCGCCGGGCGCCGGCAGCAGGGCAGGAATTTGCCCATGGCTCTCTTGAAGTCCCTCATGAAGAGCGGGTAGATGATGGGGTTCATGGTGCTGTTGCAGTAGCCCAGCCAGGTGAGCACATCGAAGAATCCGGCCGGGACACAGCCACAAACTGCCTGGGGAGAACACAGCAGCGATCAGCAGCCTCCCAGCTCAGCCCCAGCCCACGGGGATCTCCCAGGCACACCGACATGCCCCTCTCAAAGGAAACCTTCAAAGCCCTTTGGAAGGGGGTTTTTTCCTTGCTGTTGCTCCCTGGGGAATTGCGTCCTTGGTCTCACTGGTCCAGCAAGACCTTCAGGTGCCTCCAGTTGAACCCAGCTGGATTCCAAAGGGAAAACTTCTGGAAACCCAACATAAAGCCCCCGCAGGCTCTTACCTGTGCCACATTGGTGACGAAGAAGGGCAGCCAGGCCACGAAGAACATGCCCAGGAGGATGCCCAGGGTCAGGCTGGCCTTCAGAGCCTTCTTGCTGTGCTTGTTGGTGAGTCTCCTGTTCTCATTGCTGGCCAGGGGTTGGCTTGGGGCGTGTGGGACCTGCAGCCAGAGACAGAGAGTGGTGGGCAGCTCTCCCTGGCACCAGCATTGGCCTCTGCCCAAGAAAAGTGGCATTTGCTGCTCCAGATCCTGCAAAAACCCTGCTAGTAATTCCCTTCTCCAAGGGGCAGGAGCTGGGCACGCACCACAGGCCCTGAAGCACAAATCAGGAAGGGGAAGTAATAGAAGCCCTCAGCACTGAGAGTATGACATTATTTACTGTAAAATAAGGTGTTTGTCATTAGGCTACTCTTTAAAGAAAAACCCAGCTCAGTCCATGTGAGGATAAAGCCTGCACTAGACAGGCAGTTCCAGCTACTGATTACAGCAGCAAACTAATTAAGGTTTTAAAAGCAGGACATGAAGCACTTCAGTCTCCAAACACCATAACCCAGCCCTCTCTCCCCTCCTGCAATCTAAAATTAAGTGATTATCTCAGCCCTCCCCTGTAATTAAATGATGCCCTGTTGCAACTCAGCTTCTGGCCCAAAAAGAGAACAAAAATCTCTAAACTGAGATGAAGAATGAAAAAGGTTCAAAGATGAAATTTGAGGGTTCCGTGGCTGACACCTTGTTCCTCAGCCAGTTTGGTGCTTCAAGGAGCCTTTTGGTCCTCAGCTGAATGACAAGGGGATGGATGCTGCTCTTCCATGGCACAGCAAAGCCCCTGAACGTCCCCTGACTCTGTTTGTGGAGTCCAAAAAACCTGGCATACAGCAAGAAAATAAACCCTTTATGATATTGTCTGTTTATTCTTTAATTCTCCTTTTCCTTTTGCCTGTCTGGTGCAGCTTATCACGTGTGGGGGAGCTGGCCGGAGTCCTGGCTCTGCTCTTGGAGAGAACAAACTAAATCAAGGTATTTAAAGGCAATTAAGTTTGCCTTTTCCCTGTAGGATATGAGGTCAATAAAGCCTATTACAGGGAATTAAAACTGTTAGATTTAGTGGCAATTACGTTCTCCTGGAGAAATACAAACAAGTGCAGCCACGTTTTTGTTATAAAACCCACACACTCCGGTTCCACCGGCGAGCGCACGAGGAGGGCTTTGGCAGCTCCTGTTATAGAGCAGGTAACAAAAATAGAAGCTTCTGTTCAAAATAAGGTGCTCTCGGAAATCTGGCATTTGCTATTAGTTAAAATCCTTCTCCCCCGTATGTCTCACACCCACCACGGCCAAGATTTATGAGTGGAAAGTCAGATAAGATTGAACCCCTCGGGGATGACGCCAGCCAAGCAAGGGGCGAAACTGCGTTTATTTTGCACTGCTGAGCATTTTTGCCTGAGTCTTACTTATTTCTCTGCTTCTGCTCATGCTATTTCTGTGCTCAGCTTCATAGCTCCCTATTGCTGGGACAATGGGGCACCTCAGAGGACGTCAGGGAGGCGGACGTTGCCCAAAATCTCCCTCCCTTGGGTTGTCAAAGCTGGCTCCAACCCCAAGACCTTCCAGGAGGCAGAGACAACCCAGGCATCCAAATTGTGCTTGCTGCCAGAGCAACGTCCTTGTGGGCACCTTACCTGTGGCGTGGCCTCGTCGGTGGTGGCCACGTTGGAGGCGAGGGAAGCCACCTGCACGGCCTGCCTGCGCGCCGCCAGCAGGATGCGGCAGTAGGTGAAGGAGATGGCGGCGGAGGGCAGGAAGAAGGTGAGGCAGGAGGCCACCAGGGCGTAGGGCAGGCTGACCAGCAGCCGGCACTGCTCCTCGTCCCCCCGGCCGGTGACGTTCAGGGGACGAACCTCCAACTCCAGCTCGTGCCACCCCATCTTGATGGGCAGGAAGGAGGCCAGAGCAGCCAAGGTCCAGGTGGCCAGGATGAGAGCCAGGGCCCTGCAGGACGTCATGCGCAGCTTGTACCGCAGCGGGGACGTGATCAGCAGGTACCGGTCCAGGCTGATGACACAGAGGTTGAGGATGGAGGCGCTGCAGCACATGACATCAAAGGAGGCCCAGAGGGAGCAGAAGTCCCCCCGCAGCACCCAGCGGCCGTAGAGCTGGTTGAGCATGGCCGGGGGCATCACCACCAGCCCCACCATCAGGTCCGACATGAACAGGGACACCAGGAAGTAGTTGGAGGTGTTGCGGAGGGAGCGCTGGGTGACGATGAGGAGGATGAGGAGGAAGTTGCCGGCCGCGGTCAGCAGGATGATGAAGCAGAGGAAGGCGGCCACCCAGCTGCTGCCCACGAGCAGGGAGTGCTCCCCCAGCACGCTGGCATTGGGGGCCCCCAGGTCCCCCTCCATGAGGAGCCGGGGGCAGGGCTGGCTCTGGGGCTGGGGACAGCGTGGCCTGTGCTACGTGATCATCGCCGCAACCAGGGAAGGAGGATCATCTCTCTGTGTCTGTCCTCCCTTGTCTTCTCCTCCTCCTCTCCCTCTCTTCCCCCACTCTCTCTCTTCACTGGCACTCAGGGCAGAGTGACATTCCCAGGAGCCGATCAGCAGGACCAAGGTTCCCTCCCCATTACTCACAGCAGCAACTCGTGCCTGTAAATCCCCCCGCTCTGGGATGTCCCTGGATGCTGCTTCTGGATGCTGGGGACGAGCTGGATGGCAGAGTTCTCAAGATGCCAGGGGTGGCAGGATGCTCTGGATACTCTGATGCTCTGGATGCACTGGACCAGGGAATAATACAGCACCGACATGTTCTGGATGCTCTGCACTCAGGATACTCCAGATGCTGGGGAGGCTCTGCATCCCGGGATATTCCAGATGCCAGGGCTGCTCTGTACCCAGGATACCCTGGGCTCTGGGGATGCTCTGGACTCCAGGATGCTGCAGATGCTGGGGATGCTCCGGCCCCCCGAGGCTCAGCTGAGCTGGGCTCCCTGCAGAGCTCTGTCCCCGGAGTCCCGGAGCTTCTCCTTGCCCCGCGCTGCTGCAGCTGGAGCCGTCAGGAGCGGCAGAGCAGCCTCAGGCGACGACCGGGATGCTCCCAGCCAAGCCCGCCCGGGAGGAGGAAGATCCGGAGTGTGGAAGGGATCTGTGCGGCGGCAGAGGAGCGTCCAGCCCGCGGGGAGGTGTGAGAGTGGGTGTGTGCAGGTGCCAGCCCGACTTTCACCTGCTGCTGTGGATGCACACAAAGGATGCAGAAATGCCGATCGAGGAGGTGGGGCCGGGGGGGAAAGGAGGAGATGAAATGAAGCGCTAATGAAAACAGGGATCTGGGCTAAACTCCACAAAGTGGCAGCCTGAGAGTTCCCGTTTCTGCCTTAAAGAGACAGCTCCGTGCTCTGCCGTCCCTGCCATCCGTGCCGTTTGTGCCAGTGCTGGAGCCCTGGCTGGAGACTCCTGGCAGCCGGGCCAGCGGGTCAGTGGCCAAGCCTGGCCGGCAGCTCCGAGTTCCAGGCTCCATCCTCCACACTGGGCGATAAAAAGCAGAATTTTGCAAAGTCAAATAAAAAAACCAACAAACCACTGCACGCAAGAGCCCTCAGGAAGCAGCCAGGGGACTCGGTGGCAAATATTCCAGCAGCCAGGGATGGAGGAGCAGAAGACAAGGGAGAACCTGGCCTCTCTGCTCCTGGGTTACTTGGCCTGGCCTCGGGGCAGCCCAGCTCCCTGCCTGAGGGGCAGTCCTGGATGGACCACAGCAGCCTGTCCTTCAGCAAGTTGGAGGAACATGGAGAGGAGCCGGCTCAGAAAACCCTCCTGAGTCTCTCTCTGTGCACACTGCCACCTCCACACTCAGGGCAAACTCCTCATGGTGCTGGGCAGGGACTGCTTGGGGGTTTTTAATCACCCAGCTGCCCAAAGGTGGGATTTTCCCAACAAATGGCTGTGATTTCTCTTGGGGGAGACAAGGATGGAGGGCAGTGGCTTCAGCACAGACCAGAACTGAGGGTGTGCCCCTGGCATCCACTCTGTGCTCCCGGGGCCAGGCACTGCCAGCTGCTGCCCATTCCTCCCCAAGTGCCCACCAAAGCTTTCCTTGGAAAGCCTTCCTGGGAAGCTGTGCTGCAGATGTGTGGGTGAGAGCCAGCTGTGCATGCTGCAACCCCAGCGCTGCGCAGCCACCCACCCCGGGACAGAAATCAGCCTTTTCACCAAGTCCTGCTTTTCCAACCACCTTTCCAACAAATTTGTTGTGCTTTTCCCGGTGCCCAAATGGGCATTCCAGGCCTGGAAACCATCTCTGAGCAAGGGAAGGGGAGGTGGAAGGCAGGGACCCAGCCCAAACACACACAGTTATCCCCCCAGGATCTCCATGCCAGGCTGCCACTGGGAAACAGCTGCTGCCACTTGTGCCAGGGCAGGCTCTGCCCTCCCTCTGCTTCCCTGGCTCTCCTTGGATGCTCCCAGCCAAACCTCCCCAGCCACCTCAGTGTCACGGTGTGCTGCCAGCAGTCCCAGGGCAGGGCACGCACACACAAGGGCTCTGATTGCAGCAGGAGGTTTCCTTGGAAAAGCCTTTGCCCCAGGAAACCCTCCCTTCCCCAGCCCATCTGTGCTGGGAGCAGAGAAACCCCACCCTGAGCCCACCCTGAGCAGCCTCCCCAGGCAGGGTAAGGGAAGGCAGCAGCCCAGATTTATTCCAGCTGGATCCACAGCGAGGAAGGGATGCTGCAGTGCAAAGCCAGCCTTCCTTCCCAGCCCTGCTGCATCCCAGCATTGAGGAACATCCCAGTTTGTCTCCAGAGTTTTGCTTCTGAGGAGATTGGATTGGAATCGTGGAGTCGTGGAATGGTTTGTATGTGGAGGGACATTAAAGCTCATCCCATTCCCAACTCCTGCCATGGGCAGGGACACCTTCCACTGCCCCAGGTTGCTCCAAGCCTCATCCAGCCTGGCCTTGGACACTGCCAGAGATCCAGGGGCAGCTTCTCTAGGCAGCCTCTTCCCAACATCCACAGCATTCCCCATGCTTGGGAAGTTTTGTACACTTGGTCAGGATGTGTTTGCTGGGGAAATTAATCTGAACTGACTGAAGCAAAATATGTTTTAAAAAACCTGCCTTAAAATTAAGACCAAATCCTACCACTGCAAAAGCTTGTCCCTGCTGGCAGCTGTCCTGCCCTGTCTGTGCAGTCTCCCTGCACTGCATCTCTGGACACATCTGCAGGGATCATGGACTCCACCAGCTCTGCTCTCCAGTACCACTAGCAGGAAAAGCAAAACCAGGTTGTCAACAGCCACCCAAGTGTTGACATGGGGGGAAAAAAAAAAAAAAGGAGAGTCAAACTGGGAGGTGAGAGACTTTGATGAGAGAATCCAGGCAGTCCAGGGCTTAACACAGCCATGTCCAATAGTGCAATGCACTCTTGGGGTGTCCTTCCAGGCTTTTAACTGGGATGGCTCCTTGGCTTTGAATTTGGGCAGAGCCTGCCTTAACTACTTCAATTTATGGTTTCATCTGCACAAAGCCCTCCACTGCCTGCCTCTGCTGGAGTCATCTCGTGTGGAACAGAGGTGGAGACATCCTGCTCCAAACAACTTGAATTGCAGCTCCTGGAGTTTACAGGAACTCCAGCATCTTTCCACTGTATACCAGTACAAGGGCCCTGTGATGGTGCTCAGTAACCACCACGGGTTTCTCCATCTTTCCCTGGCTCTCGGGTAAAGCTCCCTTCCTTGGGAAGACACTTCACAGCCTAAAAACATGACAATAACAACACAGAGCACCTCTAGCTCTGCCAGGCCCTCCCTGTTCAGCCCATCCCCTCTGCTGTGGCAACTCCTGCCTTAATGCAAACCCCCTTCCACCTGCCCGAGCACGGACCTGCTCTCCCAACCTGTGCAGAGTCCCCAGAGCCTCAGGGAGGGGGCAGTGGGAGCTGGTCTCAATAAGGGGGCAGTGGGAGCTGGTCTCAATAAGGGGGCAGTGGGAGCTGACCTCAATAAGGGGGCAGTGGGAGCTGTCTGCTGGCCCAGGAGCTCCTCCAGGAGCTGATGGCCCTTCCCCAGGGTCAGGCTCAGACCAAGGTGCCTCACTGGTGATTTCTGAGGGCACCCCCACGCTGCCCTGGCATCAGTGGGAGCAGAGGTTTGCAAGGGCACTGCCCTGCCCAGGGAACGCCTGATCCAAACTCCCTTGGGAAGAGCCCGCTGGCTCCAGCCAAGGTGCTCAGCCCCTTCTCCCCGCTGGAGGGATGGCCGGTCCTGTCCGAGCTCTACTTCCAGCGCGTTCCCGGGGGCCGTGAGCATCTGTATGCCAAGGAAGACGCCGGACCAAGACTGTCACCTAGTGGCAACAGCGCCGGAGGAGGTGGCGTGATCCCAACGATCCCACAGGAATCCCACACAAGTGGGACCCACCGCGCCCGCCTCAGCTGCCGTGCAGGCTCTCCGTGCAGCCTCCCGGGGCCACATGCAGCCCATACGCTCAGTATTTGGGCTCTGTTTTCCTTCCAGCAGCTCTCTGTCCTCCTTCTCCCAGCTGGAATGCAGCAGAAAGCTGCGGGAAGCACGGGCTGTCCCCTGCCCTGGACCCTGCAGCACTGCTGCCTGTCCTGGCTGGTGTCCTGGTGTCAGCACTGCCAAAAACCAGACAGGCATCAGAGCACTGAGCAGTGGAAGTCAGAACTAATTTATTTAAGAAAAAAAAAAAAAAAACCACAACAAACCAACAAACCCAAAACTTGCCAAAAGGAGGGGGAGGCATCTATTACAAGCTCGGGAAGCTCTTGTCAGGACAACGCCAAGGAATCAGCTTTATACAACAGAGAGAGAGGGGCAGCAGAGGCCGTGCCCACCTCCAGCCCTGCCCGAGCACTCCCTGCACAGGGCATGTTCCAGCCCTCAGCCCCCTTCTCCCACCACCATGAAAGTGGAAGGAAGAGGGGGGCCAGCGGTGGAACCTCCCCAGACCCCCCCAGTTCTTGGCCTTCCCCTGCAGCCCCAAAACGTGAAGCCCCAGCGCTCCCTAGGGAGCAATGTGGTGGCCCTGGGGAC
Source organism: Sylvia atricapilla (assembly GCF_009819655.1). NCBI lineage: Eukaryota > Metazoa > Chordata > Aves > Passeriformes > Sylviidae > Sylvia > Sylvia atricapilla. Next base: position 6,046,568 of record NC_089161.1, read on the forward strand.
AGCAAGGTAAGAGTTGTCACCACCACGGTCCCCAATCCCCTCACACACAGCCTCAGAGGCAAATCCTGGGGCAAAACCCTCCCCAAGAGCCTCCTGGTACAAAGGGTTGGGGTGGGACTAAGATCCAGTGGGTGCCAGGAGCACGTCCATGCTGAGCCCTTGTGGGCAGGCAGGGAGAGAGGAGGCAGAAGGGGAGCTGCTGATCCCACCACCCCAGGAGAGATGTGGATCCCTCGTGGGACTCTGGAGAGGCTGCTTCCCTTCTTCCTCCACGCTGGGCATAGGGAAAACCCAGCAGGACTCAGAGGGCTCCCCTCAGGGCTGGGAGCCTGCAGACAGCCTCGGGAGCCCGGCCCAGCCCCTGCTCTCAGCCACAGCCCCTCGTGCCTCTCCTCTCAATATATTATCATTATTATGTGCAAGTAGTTTTGCATCAGGAAAGGCCGAGCCCTGGTGTCTCAGCCTGCAGCTCCAGCCTCAGCCCTGCCTGCGCCTCGGAACGTCCGAGGGCAGCGAATGGACAGGAAAGACTCCAGCACCCCCCTCCCTCCCCAAAGCCCGGCCCCGGCCCTCGCACAGCCCTGCCAGGACACTCTGGGTCACTCCTCGCCCTCCTCCTCGTGCTGGTGGTGGCTGGAGGCCGGCGGCTCCTCCAGCTCCTGCTGGTGGTGGGGGTAGTGGTGGGGCGCGGGCCCCTCGTGGGGCATGTTCTCCTCGGCGTTCAGGTACACGTTGAACAGGGCTCCCTCGTGGCTTGGCTCCTTGCCACAGGCCTGGCAGCTGCAGTGCAGGATCTTCTCCACCAGCTTGTCCACCCTGGGGATCTCCTCGTTGCCTGGGCAGTCCAGTGTCACCTGGGCGGAGGGACAAGGACACAGCGGGGTCAGTGCTCAGGCTCCCGTGGTGGGAGGTGTAACCTGCCCCAGACCCTGCAGATTTGGGGTGTTTTAGGTCAGATGTGATGGGTTTCTATCCACAGAAACAAACCTCCCATCAGTCTGCAAGGTGGGAGTTCTCTGAGAATGTCTTGTTCCAGACATTCAGGGAAAATCATAGAAACATCAAGGCTGGAAGAGACCTTCAAGCTCATTGAGTCAAACCAACAACCCAGCACCACCATAGTCACCTCTAAACCATGGCATCAAGATTGGAAAAAACCTGCAAAACCATCAAATCCAACCCATGACCCATCCCCACCTTGTCAGCCAGCCCAGAACACTAAATGCCACTGCCAGTCATTCCTTGGACACCTCCAAGGGACAGGGACTCCTCCACCTCCTTGAGGAACTTTTTCCAAAGCCTGACCACCCTTTCAGTGAAATGTTTTTTCTTACATGTAATCTGAACCTCCCTTGGTGCAACTTGAGGCCATTTCCTCTCCTCCTTTCAGTTGAGACACAGCAGAAGAGACTGACCCCCACCTCCTCCCACCTCCTTTCAGCACCAGCTCCAGCAGGACACAGCTCCCAGGAAATGATGTCACTGGAATATCACTGTGACAGCAAAGGCCACCCACAAGAGGTGATGCTGGGTAGTCTGGACTAAACCCTCTCATTGAATGTGAGCTGAAAGTGAGGCAGAGAGAAGAGCCAATTCCCTGGGCTCTGGGCTTCTCCTGGACCTAGGTTTATGCCTCTGCCAGGATCAGAGGTGACACGGAACTGTGAGGTCTAAGGATGACTGGCTGTGGGAGGAAGTTCTGGGTATCAAACACAGCCAAATCTCCCAAGGGGGAGCAGGTGACAAAGGGAGCAGTGGAGAGAGCAGGCATGTGGATAAGCACAGGGATAAATACTGCAGGGAATAACAGAGGATGTTTCTGCAAATAGAGGGATAACAGATCATTCACAGAGCTTCCAGCAACTCCTTTGACCCAGGCATCTCAAGACATGGTGCAGTCACCTGAGAGATGCCCTGGAAGGAAACTGTGAGTGGGAAAAGCCCAGAGAAGGAGAAGGACAGGCCCTGCAGTGGTGTCAGGGCAGACCTGAGGCCCCATGGAGCAGAGCAGGATACTCACAATTTCCCACATGGACTGGGCTGGCATGCAGGAGTCGCAATGAACCAGGGACTCTGTGGACTGGGGGAAGGTGTTGGGGACACTGTAGCTGAAACACTGTCCCAGACAGGCCCTGCAAAGACAGCAGGAGGGGTGAGGACTCAGGGAAGGTGCTGCTCTTCCCAGCAAAGGCAGAGATTTGACCTTCCCCTGAGACAGAGGCAGGACACTGTGTGAACCACAGTCCCCAGAGCTGCTCCAGGGCCACCAGCTGCCCCCAGCCCTGGGCTGAGGGTGGATCTGTACCTGTTCTGGATGGATTTGGACTCGCAGCCGCTGTGCCCCACGATCTGGGTGATGTTCTTGGCCTCGCACCAAGCGCTCTTGTCCGGGAAGAGGGCGAGCTTGTTTATGGGTGGAGGAGCAGCCAGGAGCAGCGCTGGGAACAGGGCTCCCACCACAAACCATAACATCATGGCCAGCTCTGCCAAGGTCCTACACCTGCACACAGAGAGCAAAATGTTAGCAGCAAAGAAAACTGTCAAAGCAGCCCATTTCTCCTGCCCTGTGGGAGTTCTTGGTTGCTAAAGCACAGGTCCATCCCCACATCCCCCTCCACAGCCCCTGCCAAGGCCAGGACAGCACCCAGAGCACTGCCTGCAGAGTGGGATGTGCTCCTCCACCTCTCTCCTCTTCCACACAACCTCTGGACCAGTCAGACACCTGTGTTACCTCTCCCAAGCTCTGTGCCTGGAACAATAGAAGGCTTTTCCTCTTTTTGCACCCAAAGCTGGGCTGAGAGAAGTTTGCAAACCAAAAATGTCACCGTCACGAATCGAGCCAGGCTGGAGAAGTCGCACAGCACAGAAATGTTTTTATTTGAGTGCAGGAACAAGCTTTCCAATTCCTTTTCTCCCACCTTGAGCCAAAGCTGGTCTTGCTGCCAGCCTTGCCGGGGTCCCCTCTCCTCCAGGGAGCGCGCAGCAGGTGTCGCTGCAAGGCAGCAGCACGCAGGGACACGTGGAAACCTCAGCCCAGAGGCTGGAAACCCGCAGGAAAGAACAATACAGCGTTTATTTATACAGAGCCACTCCAAGTCTGCAAAGGGTTATTCCGAGGATGGGAACTGGGGCTGCAGACAAGGCGGGGGGGTCTTGTCACAAGGATAAACCTCGCTCGCAGAGGTGGTCAGTCTAGAGGACGCTCCCCACCCCCAGAGGAATCCCCACGAGGTTTCCTTGCTCTGCTCTCCAGCCAAGGTGCCTGAATTAACACTCCCAAGTCGCCGGGGAAAGGCAGATGGAAAAGCAGCACAGAAACAGGGAAACTTTTTCCTGTGTGGGGTTTGGATGGAGTTATGGTGAAAGGCATTTATACTTCCGAAAATATTTGTTAGAACCATGTTATTTGTTATTTCCTTCTATTTATTTAACCAGACAGCGATCCACAGCCCACACTGGAAAGACTCCTGTTGATTCCTATGGCTCCTGGGCCCAGCCCTCTAACACTTTCTGAGAAGGAGAGGAAAAATGCCCTGCTTCCTCCAGGGTCCTCACCCCCATCCCCTGGGCTGCAGGACCATCAGATTTATCTAAATGATTGAAACGCCCCCCTAAGCACTCAAGGATTTAAGGTCGTTATGGGATTTTGCCCTGTTATCCCTCCACTGAGCTCAACCTCCTGGATCTGAATCAAGAGACAGATGAGAAAGATTCTTCCATCCCAAGGCACACAGAAAAGAGCATCCTCATTCACGGGATCTCTGGAGGAATCTTGGGGGGTGTCTGCTAAATTTCCTCATTTTCTGGTGATACAGAACCACAGTAATATAATGCAGCAACACCTGCAACGCCCTGGCTTCATAATCCTCCCAAACACTTGTGGGATGTGAATCCCAAGGGTACCTGGTGGGACAAAATACCCGCACAAAGGAGATTTTGCAGGTGTTGGCTGGAGATAAGCAGAGGATCTTAACTCCTGAGCTTGCACTGCCACTAATGAGAGTTGTGGGGTTAAAATACATCTATGCCTGAAGTTGTTTTTTTTTTCCATTTCAGTGGAGGAATTCTGCAATTTCTGAAGGAGGAACATGGTTAAGTTGTACACACAGACTCACACACACTTGGTTTTCTTTCCAAAACAAGCATCACTCATTCCTCACATGCCAGCAGCTCTGTCCTGAGGAATCCTGCTCCCAAAGGCAAGTCCGAGATCAGAGCTGGGATGTGACCCAAAGAGCAATCACAACCCCCTCGGGAACAGCCCAAATTCCTCTGGAGTCAGCACACAAGTTCACTTCCACATGCCCGATTAGAGAGCAATTTCCTTCTTTCCTAAGAAAAGTGGGGTTTTTCCAGGTTTCTGTGCACCTCTGCCCAGCTGCGAAGAGGCAAACCTTCCTGTCTGTGCTGACAAGTCCTGTTTGCCAGGATCGGGGTTCCTGGAGGGAGGTGTTCCACGGAGGTGTTTCTGCTGCTCAGAGCAGACCCACTGCCAGAGGCGTGAGGGATCCTCTCCCAGCATCCCGCGAGGAAGATGAGTGAGGATGTGCTCTGCTAAAGCACAGCACCTGGCCTGCGTTCAGGAAAGCACTTAAACATGTGCTGAAGCCTTCTCCTTTCCTGAGCAGGGGTGTGTTTGTAACCAGGGCCCCCACGGGCCCCTTTGCAAGGGGCGGTGGAGGAGTGGGGAATCGGGTACCCCCAGCAGGGGAACCAGGCACCTCTTTTGAGCTGGAGCAATTCCAAGTGTCCCCAATTCCTCAGGACACCCTGGTGCCCAGCACTGCTATCCCCCACTGCCCTGCAGCCCTGAACACAACACATCCCCAGCACATGGTGTTTTCCTTCTCCCAGGAATGTCCTGGAACCCGCAGGGCTACTTTTCTAATAAGTAACAAGGTTTATGCCAGTGCCTAGGAAAACATCTGATGCAGCTGAGTTTGGGAGGGAGCCGGGGCTGGGAGCAGCGTGTCCGTAGCTCAAACCAGTCATGCGAACAGAGCTGCCACCAACACCATTCATCTGACAACAGCCACAGCGACCGAGACAAAAGCACCGTGTTCCTTCTCCCCCCCGGCTGGGAAGGGAAGGGAAGGGAAAAAGGAAGACGAGGCATCCGAGCAGGTTTGCAAACTCCCGATTAAATAAAGGCATTGAGCACATTCCTCCGTGACAAGCTAAATTACACGTTGCAGCCCGAAAGGAACAAGTGTGTTCCCCGGCTGACCCGGCGGGAGCAGCCACTTCCCGGCACACAGGGGCTTCTTTCTCTTCCCCGCACCGAGGCACATTTTTTTTCCCCGCTAGTCAAAGCTCTTCAAGCAGAAAGTTCAGCTCAGTTCCGGCAGAGCCACCGGCCCGTGAGGGTCTCCCCCCGCTGCCTCTGCAGGGAGCCGCATGGCAGCTTCCTCGCCATCCCTCCGGCAGCTTTTGGGAAATAAATGACTCAGCCGCTGAACCTGGCACATCCCAGCTCCCGACACAAACAACTGCTCGGCGCAGGCACAGCTGCAGCCTCGTGGTGAGCAGCTCCGCAGCCCTTTTCCAGCCCGTGCCCCAGGAGCTGAGGGGCAGGTGGGTCTCAGGGCACGGCCCCAGCACCCCCGGGAGAACGGGACAGCTCAGCTTCCCGGTGTGGAGATCTTCTGGTACCACCTCAGATGTTCTGTGTCACCCAGAGGAGCTCCTTCCTCCCGTCCCAGCAGTCCCAGCACTCTCAGGAGTCCCTCCAGCAGGATAACACCGACACCTGGGAGCAGCTGGGAAAATCTCCATCATTACATGGGCCGCAGGACAATCACTGGAATTACCTCGGAGGCCACGTTCCCACCATCCAGCCCACAGCTGTTCCCAGACATTTGGAAACCAAACACTTCTGGAGGAAAATAAAACAGATCTAATCAGTTTTACCCTCTTTTTCCAGTGGGAAGTTTACACCATAACACAAGACAAGCTTGCAGGTGGACATGGGGAACGTTTCACGAGTTGTTTAATGTGCTTATAGATACTTTTCTTATCCAAGATCTTGCAATTCTGCCAAGTACAGAGAACCACAAACACAGGTAGATTGTGCTCACGGCCACACATGAGGCACCACAGGCTCTGAGAGACAAGAATCCCCAAAGCTTTACAAACATCACTCGGCCGAGGCTCCCAGCCTGGGAACACAAAACAGGGCCCACTCCATGCTGCTGCTCAGTGCCTGGCTCAGGGATCCAGGCCCTTTTGAGACACACGAGACCTCAGCAGAGATGGACAAGGTGAAGGTTTTGGCTGCTGGTCGGGGATCCCCTCCCCTGTGCTGCCTCCCTGGACACAGGGTTGTCCTTCCCGATGGATCCAGCCGCCCACCCAGCCAGGCTCTGCCTTCACTGGGCCGAGCTGCCAGGAGTGACCCCGGGCTGGTGTCACACAGGAGGCTCAGCACTTTGTGTGTTATTTGTGCTGTTTGGCTGACAAGAACTGCCACACGGAGCAGAGGAGGGCCCCAAGATTCTCTGTGCCTCAGTTTCCCTGGTTGCAAGAGCAGAGACAGGGCAGCACTGAGTGAGTTGATGGGTGCAGGGCGTGTGGAAAGCACAGGGAAGTGTCTGGAGCCCCAGACTCCCTCGGAGAGAAGCGGCTGCCAGGGCAGGAGGGAGGGCTGGCTGCCAGCAGCCCTTGCCCCACATTCCTGGGTGGAAGGCACAGGGCAGGTGGGAGCCAGGTGGGGACAGCGTGTGGGGGAGTCACACCAGGACACGGCGCTGCAGGGGAGAGGAGGGAGCTCTGCAGGGACTCGCTCTTGTGGGATCACTGCTGTGTGTGCAGGTGGCCAGGAGAGACCTCACTGCAGGAAATGCTGAAAGGAAAATTATTATTTAGGCACCTAAAAGGATGCAAAGCATCTGCTTGGTGGCAACTGGAAAGAAACATCCCAGAAAGATCCAGGGCATGGCTCCCCTCAGGCGCGGGATTAGGTCTGTCACTTCTGAGCACCACTGGGGATTGGCTCTTAGGAAACTCAACTCAAATAATATTTGCTTACATGGAACAAAACAACTTATAAGCCAGCATTATTAAACGGGAAAGCTTAAATCTCAGCTGCAAAAAATTGAAAAGTGACTGTGTATTGAAAAACATCTATCAAAACAACAGATGTTTTTTAATACCTGTTCTTATTAAATACTTCCCTCTTTTAGAAATTTGCATTTAGCTAAAACTTTACAATTTTGGGGACCCTTACTGTAGTGGCTGTAACAGCCCGAAAGAATCTGATTGATATGGGCAGGAGAGAGGGAAGAGGACTCTGCGCTGAGAATGTCTGGAGGTAATTCTTCAGGACAGCAGGACACAAGAGTGCTTAACTGAGCACAGAAATCTCTCCCTAGCTCACAGCTCCAGTCTTGCTTCGCTGAGCTGCAAAATCTGGGGAGAAATTACAAAAAAATAAACAGGGAACTACCACAGGAAGACATTTGATATTTAACAACCACAAGAATCATCCCAAGAACCTTTTGATAATGGAGCAAAAGCTGTGTCGTTTCTCACTGTGGACCTGGCTGTGTCTGCTCCTTTCAGAAGCAGATGTTAGAGCTTCCCTTTCTGTAACATATTAATTTCCACTCAAGCATGGTTGGGCAAGTCACACAAATAAAGCAGAAATAAAAAAAAGCAGTGCAGCATTTTTAAAGCCCTCTGCCCTCCCCACATTGGCCAGAATGTCAAAAGATGTTGATACACCGAGAGTTTTAATCTGGCTTCTCGACTATGCACTGAGCACTGGGGAAACTCATTTTCTGCAGCTGGGAAAAAAAAAAAAAAAAATCCAAGCTGCTTTACCTACAAAAGTCATTGAAAAGCTCCCTCTGGATTTAGGCTTAGCATGGGGTCCTGGAGGAGCTCTGTTGGAAAAGGGACACTAATGGCCTGTAGAAGAAGCAAGAGTCATATAAACAATTTCTGGTAATTTATTTCAATTGCTCGATTTCTTCAGCATTGAGAACAATCACAGCCGGGAAAATGCATCAACCTAAAGCTCAGGAGCATATCCTGGCCCCACACCTCCACTCCTCCTTGTCTTGCATCACTTGGGGCTCTGCAGCCCCCAAAACCAGCAGGACAAGTGGGATGGAAGCAAGGATCAGCTTTGTGGGGGGCTGGAAAACGAGCCTGGGACCAGATCAGCTTTGTGGGGATCTGGAAAACGAGCCTGGGAGCAGATCAGCTTTGTGAGGATCTGGAAAACAAGCCTGGGACCAGATCAGCTTTGTGAGGATCTGGAAAACGAGCCTGGGAGCAGATCAGCTCTGTGAGGAGCTGAAGACAGACCTGGGGTGAGGCCGGAGCAGCGGCGGCTCCGGGCAGCAGCGGCCCGGGGAGCCTCAGCTGGGTACAGAGAGGGGTCCGGCTGTGCCCAGGCCCTGCACAGGGCAGGATCCGCCTGGAGCTGTGGCTGGAGCCTTCCCAGCGCTGGGTCGGAGCCGGTGCAGCTGATCGGAGCACCAGGCCCTTCCCAACACAGCTGGGAGCAGCGTTTCAGCCCGAGGCCTCCCTCACTCACATGCCCGGGCCTGAGCGGGGCCCGGCCGCCTCCGCTCCCCCCGGAGCCGCTGCTCCCCACAGAGCCTCTGCTCCCCACAGAGCCGCTGCTCCCCACACAGCCTCTGCTCCCCACAGAGCCGCTTTTCTCCCCACACAGCCTCTGCTCCCCACACAGCCTCTGCTCCCCACACAGCTGCTGTTCTCCCCACAGAGCCGCTGTCCTCCCCACAGAGCCTCTGCTCCCCACACAGCCTCTGCTCCCCACACAGCCTCTGCTCCCCACAGAGCCGCTTTTCTCCCCACACAGCCTCTGCTCCCCACACAGCCGCTGCTCCCCACAGAGCCGCTTTTCTCCCCACACAGCCTCTGCTCCCCACAGAGCCGCTGTTCTCCCCACAGAGCCGCTGTCCTCCCCACAGACCCGCTGTTCCCCACACAGCCGCTGTTCTCCCCACACAGCCTCTGCTCCCCACACAGCCGCTGTTCTCCCCACACAGCCGCTGTTCTCCCCACACAGCCTCTGCTCCCCACACAGCCGCTGTTCTCCCCACAGAGCCGCTGCTCCCCACACAGCCGCTGTTCTCCCCACACAGCCGCTGTTCTCCCCACACAGCCGCTGTTCCCCACACAGCCGCTGTTCCCCACACAGCCGCTCTTCCCCACACAGCCGCTGTTCCCCACAGAGCCGCGCCACGGCCAGCCCGGGCTGAGGGCATCTGGCCGTGCAGGAGGGTGTCCACAGCCCCTTTGAAAATCCCGCGGATAACAGGGATTCTGCTGCTCTCTCCAACGCTGTCCCTGAGCCCTGCGAGCAGCAGTTTCCCACCTGGCGAGGGGAAGGAGTTCTCCTCCAGCACGGCGGCCCTGTGGCGGCCTGACCATCACCCACGGCACGGCCCCGGAGCCCCGGGCTCTGCTCGGTCACTGCGGTCCCCCGAGCGGCCAAAGACACAACCTGTCCCCTCCGTGTTGAAGCACGAGTGGGCAGTAACAGGGCCCGCCGGCTTTTCCCCGGGTCAGGCCGGCAGGCAGCGGGCACGGCCCCGGGGAGCGCTGCTCCCGCAGGCCCCGCGCTGCTTCCACTTAGAGTGAGGTAAACTGGGACCGGCTCCTCCGAATGACTCCACTGGTGCAAATGAGATCAGAATCTGGCACCGCTTGTCTTACTCAAAACAAGCCTAACTGGAACCAGATAAAACCAGTTCCAGCGCAGAGTGGCCACCAGGATGATGATTTTTTTAATTCCTGCAGGCAGCGAGGGGAGCTGTCTTGGATGCCAACCACGCTGGCTTTCGCCTGGCTCGGTCATTCATTACCAAACTTGCATAAAAACCCAACGCAGCGGGGTTGCGCCTGCAGGATCAGGTTCCCAGCTGCTGGAGCAAGAAGGGGAAAGAGGAAAGGAGAAAAGGGCTTGTGGATGGAGCTGTGGATGTTTCAGGAGCCTCCCTGCCGTCTCCCTCTCCCTTCATGCCCATTCGGGCCATATCTTGGTCATAGCAGCAGAAATTCAGTGACCTGATGTGGTTTTGAAGAGGTTTACCCTCTTTTAGTCTCTGCTTTACAGCACACCAGCCTCCTCAGTTCTGATAGCAAAAAACCAGTGTCTGTGTTATTTACCCATGGCACTGACCAAACCTAGAAAAACACAGGGAATTGCAAGGCCAGAGGAGTTTGGAGGTAGTGTAACAGCTCACAGCCCAGATGGGATTTTCAGTTGCTACCAGGGCTGACCTCACACTTGACTTTTAGACGGTTTCTCCTGAAACTTCAGGATTGGGCCCAGAAAGAAATCACACTGTGACCCGAACAGCACTCTCTTCCCCCTCTGGACAGGCAGCCTGATCTTTGTGTCAGAGAAGGCTTAAACCACATCTAAGAGCGACTCGATCACGGGCTCCATCCTGATGCCATTTCCAAAGCTCAGCTTCACAGGGCCGTGATCTTGGCTGGAATGGGGGCAGCAGCCCAGCCCAGCCCAGCCCAGCCCAGCTCCACAACTTCTGGGATGAGTGCTGGGCTGTTCTGTTCCCACCCTCGGTGCTAATTTATGTCCAGGAAAGCCCTGGCCCCCACGGCCCTCCCTCCCTAACCAGCAGTGCATGAGAAACAAAGGTCTGGGGAACAGCAAGCACAGCCCTGCCAGGGCTAACAGAGGACAGACCACCCCTCACTCCCACTCCAGAACTCCCCCAGAAGGACAATTTTATCAGCTGTTCAGGTTTTTAAGAGTCTGATTTGAGTGGGTGCAAAGTTTCTTTGCCCTCAGCTGTGCTGGACCCCTGTTACTCTGCTCCTTGCTTTGTCACAGGAGATCTCCAAGCCTGGGTGTTTTTCTCCAGCAGACTTCAAAACAAAAAGAGCAGGAGCAAGGCCCAAGGACAGAGCAAGAACCTGGCTTTGCCTGCCCCGTGGTCGGATATGGGATCTGGCAGAAGAACTGCGAAAGCTTTAATGGGAACAGCACAGAATTTGGGCAGGAATAACTGCCCAGGAGTTTCCTCTGCTCCTCGGGCAGGTTTCCCATGGCTGCACCAGCTCAATCCGCCCTCGGCAATGCCAGCGCACGGAACAAGCAAAGTCACTCCAACACAGGCAGGTCTTCAAGGCTCCTCGAAAAGCACCTTGGCTCAGGGCCCGATCCTGCACCTCCAGAGCACCCAAACTCCCTCCAGCTCAACTGTTTTCCTTGCTCCGGAAAGAAGGCCGGGCACTGGGGAAGACTTTGCTCATTTGCCCTTTTTGTGAGACCGCAAACTCCCCGAGCTGGAATTCAGCGCAGAGAGGTCACGCCAAGAGCCCGGATTCTTCTCAGGGCTGTTTGCAAACACTTGGGATTTTTATACTGAAGGCAAATTCCATTTCCCATCCTGCGGTTTGCAAATTTGAGGCGAGCAGCCTTTTACGAGATGGGAGACCGCCTTCAAAAGGCAGAAGTGCCCGATGTATGGAGCTGATTTTTGGACATAGCAAAGAAGGCACCGAGTTCTTCAGCTAAAAATACAAGGGAAAATCTGTGTCTCTTCATATCGCTAGGATCTTTCCCACTTGTTTCAGCAGGGTGCAGATCTTTCCAAAAAAAAAAGCTTGCATGGAAAAGCTACAGTGTCCTAAATCCACAAACAATTCACACAGGCTGAATTTTTCATTTGAAGGGGTTAATCCTATATGTAAAAGAACTAGCTGGTGCCCTCGTAAGAGAAATGTTAGTAGGCAATAAGGGATTGTCCAGATCAACTTTAATGCAGCCTGAAAGCGAGCTAAAACATATTCTGTTCCCAAAATACCTACTCGAGAAAAAGAGAAATCCCTACTGATCTTAAAACGCAGAGGCTGTTGTATAGAACAAATAAAAATTGCTGCAAATACTGAGACAAACTGAAATGCTCTGTTGGGGTTCAAAAAATAGGTAGGGATATATTGGATATAAGCTTTACAGTAAGTGCCTAAAGTATTTCCATGAAACAAGGATGTAAATTAATCCCCGGGATGAACTTTTCAAGGAACAAAAGTTTACTGCCTTGCCATCGGGAAAACTTCTTTCTTTTATGATCGTTGAACTACCCCGCGTCCGCTGGTGGTGTGGTCAATCGATACTGAACGTTCCCGTTCTTCCCTCGGCACTTTTTGTTTCAATCCCCGACAGGGATGGGAAGGAGGGGAGGACTCTGTACCACAGATGTGCGACCGACACAGCGCGGCTCCCCGGCTCCCAGGCTTTTATTCTATTTGAGCTAAAGCGGCGGTGGAAATAGTTTAACGATCGCAGAGCAGATCTCCCCCACCAAAGCCTGCCTCATCTGCAACCGATTTCTGCCCGTGGCAACATCCTCATCCTCCCGGCCATCCATCACCGGCGGGCGGGGGGAGAAGAGAAGCCAGAGAGTAAAAGAGACGGAAAATCTGGTGCGGGGGAAAAAGCAGCAGGTTCGGGGCGGGGGTGCGGGGGGGGCACACAAAGCCAGGGCTACTCACCAGCCAGGCGACGGCGGGCGCATCCCATGGGGTCCGGGGCCCAGCGGTGCCCGGCGGCTGCCGCATCCCCGGCGCGGCGGGGCGGCCACGGAGGGAGGCGCGGGGCGGGCGGGAGCGGCCGCCTCCCTCCCCTCGGTGCCGGCTCCGGGCGGTGCCGCCGGCCCCGCCGCTCGCGATTGCACAATCGGGCTGCGAAGGGAGAGGAGGGGAAAGGAAGGAGGGACGGCCGGCGGGAGGAGGGAGCGGCGGCCGCAGCGCCCGCCCGCCCCGCCGGGCTCCGGGCGCACCGAGAGCCCCGCGCAGCCCCGAGGAGAGGAGAGGAGAGCCGGAGCCCCAACAACCCCGGGCACGGAGCTCACCCAGCGGCCTGGGCCGTGGAACCCCCGGCAAGTGTTCGAGCTAACGGGGAGAGCCCGCTGGAAACGCCCGGGCACAAAACGAGGGGCTTCGGCCGGGAGAGCCTAAAGGGAATGTCCCAGCACTTGCTCCTGCAGTGTATAAACAGTCTGGATTGGGCTCGCTGAACGCCAACAACTCTTGTTTAAATATAATTCGTGATAGTCCGCGGGGCAGAGTCCTGGCTGCAGAAAAGACTTTGGGAAAGTTCTCCAGCACTAGAGATCTAGAGATCACAGTTTTCTCTTTTGGTTTGGTTTTCCTTTCTTTTCTCTCTCTCTCTCTCTCTTTTTTTTTTTTTTCTTTTTTTTTTTTTTTTTTTTTTTTTTTTTTTTTTTTTTCCCATTAAAAAATCTTATAATTTTCCCATTAAAAAAGCCAAACCCGACCCCAGTGAAGCCCCATTCAGGCTATCTTTCAGATAGGATAATTGCTGGAGACCGAAGGGCTCTCTTTCTGTTAAGGCACAATTAATCTAAAGAGGCCCCCACATTAAACACTATCCAAATCAAAAGATACCTGCCAGGCTTGGCTGGGTTTTGCTGGCTGCTGTTGGTGTGAGGATTTGCATAGAGATCAGAGAAGCAGGAAGGGGAGATGGCAAGAAGCACAGCTGTGCTGGGAGCAGTGCTGGTAGTGCCCTGGCAGCAGCTGTGGGGAGAGGCTTTGGGGCTGGGTGTTTGCTGGGGGAGGCTGCAGGCTACCAGTGAAGGAATGGTTTCCTGCTGCCCAGCTCCTTCCAGCTCCAGGATAACAGGATTTGTAAACAGGGTGGCAAAAAAGCTGCTTCCAGCATCACTTTCTTATCCTGCTAAATGCAACTTACCCAGCCCTGAACTGTACTGCACTGCTCAACTCCCAAAGGGCCAACAAGAGGAACAGCCTCTAGCCATGACCACACACCCCAACAGGAGCCCAAAATCTGGTTTCCCAGCATTTTCACCCATTGCTGAAGCCAGGTCTTTGATCAATACCTGGGCAGCATGACCAGTCTCCTCCTGCCCAGGAGACTACTTTATTCTTAATAATATGACTGAAATAAGAGACATCTGAGACTCTGAAGCAAGTTCTCACAAGGAAAAAATAAGATGTAGATGCAACCAGCTATGAAGCAACAGACCATGGGCATTACAGTGAAATTCAGCCGAGTGTTTGAGGTCCGTGGTTCAGTTTTTGGATGGGATTTGTGGGATCCTCAGCACTGGGGTGTGATTGCTCTGCAAAGGGCTGTGAGCCAGTATGCAATTCATTCACTGCTTCCTACTATTCATCCCTGTTCCAGTTCTGTAAACAGCATGAAAGGGAAACAGCAATCTGTGGATCTGGGGGTGGGGAGGCAGGAGGGGCAGGGTTCAGGTTTTCTGGTGTCAGGAGGAACAGGCAGAGGTGCTGTAGGACAGAGCGGCTTGGCTGGGGGATGAAAGAAGCTGCTGAAAGGCTGTCAAAGCCCTGGGCCAAGACTTTTCCCCTTCTCCTTGGCAATGTGATATCACAGCCAGAAGAAGGAGTGATGACCTGATGCCTGCAGATGTCATTTGGACAGACTCAGGCACAGAGCAGCCGCTCAGCAGGGAAGGGAGGGCAGGGAGGCAGCGCCGGCCGGAAAGGAGCCGAGCTCAGCAGCCAGCCCCTCTTCCCTGGCCAGGGGCTCTGGCTGCAGCAGCAGCTTCAGGCTCTTGCTCTACACATCATCCCGTTGTTTAGCAGCTCCCACTCCCCACAGGCTCGGGGGAGTTTGCTGCCTGCCCCTAAAGGGCCGTGCCAAAGCACAGTGGTGTTTTCCCACAGCGTGGTGCGACACAATTCCTCACTCTCACCTCGGCAACAGCCCATTCCATTCTGTTTTTCCATCAGGTACACACAGCCTTGCCCAAAACATCCACACACCCCCTGCCTTCCCCCTCAGCCCTTCCCCTGTTGCTGGATCACCAAGGCTCTGTGCTCTGGGACACAGCAGAATCCCAGGATCTCCCTCCCCTCGCCTGCTGTTGCTGTTTTGGGCTGCTGACAAACGCCCACAGTGCCAGGGGCTCCCCACTTGTCAGGACAGGACCTGGCACTGTGGGTGTGAGAATTAGAAGGGTGTATTTGTAAGTTAAAAATAAAACTGTTTCTTTTATTTGTGTCAGTGCAGAGTCCAAGGCTCCCTGCCTGCCCACAGTGGGATGCCAGAGAACACACAGGGGAAAGGTGGGTGGGAAATGAGTAGGGAAAGTGTGTGTGTGTCCATGAAGGGCTGCAGAGAGCAGCGTGGGGAGAATGGCCCTGCACATATCCCACAGCTGGGCCTGAATTCCATCTCTTCCCCTACTGGTGTTCTGTTCACCATCCCTGAGATAAACCACACAGGGTGCAAAGAAGAGCTCTCAGGGACAAGGGACATGGGTCCCTTGCATGACCCAGGAGGGACTTGGCCTGATGTCTGGGTGTGCCATGGTCCACCCTGCCCACGTCAGACCATCTCCCTTCACCTCTGCATATGGCCTGCTGATGGGTGCAGAATTGCACTGCTGGTCCCTGAAACAAAGACAGCTCTTTATCAGCTCCCTTCTGAGGGAGGTTGGGTCAAAGTTGATCAAGGCCAGGTTAAACGGGGCTTGGAGCAACCTGATTTAGTGTGAGTGGTGTCCCTGTGCTTCCAGAGGCTGGAAAAAGATGATCTCTAAAGTCTGTGTCAACCCAAATCATTCTGTGATTCCATTCTATGATTCTCTCACCAGACCATCACCTGCTGGGGTTAAACTCCAATTTTTTGGTTCCTAAACAAGCCCAAAGACATCTCCAAGATACCACGACCCCAAACTGCTGTGTGTAAGGGTGAATGGAGCAGCACTTGTGCCAGGAGAGAGAGACAAAGATTTAACAACGAAAAAAGCTGAGGGATGATTTCCCATCTCCACCTCAGGTAGGTGGAGGGAGGCAACAGCAGAGGCAGGAGGGTGTGAGGACCAGCTCCTCTCACTGCTGCTTGCACAAACTCTCACACCTGTGCCGCTCCAGCACCCCGAGCAAGGGTGAATCTGACCTTACAACAGCATTCTTGCTTCCTAAGCTTCCCCCAAAGCACGTGGGTACAACAGCCCCTCACTGCTCCTTCAGGCTCAATTCCCCCGGAGCACTCACTGAGCTTCACAACAGGCAGGGAGGCAAGGAGAGGCTGCAGGGAAGATTCAGCCACAGGAAGAATTTGGAGCAACAGCCTCCATCAGGTTTAGGACGCCGGATTTGAGCTCTCTGCTGAATCCCTCCGTGCAGGCAGAGAGGAAAGGCACGAGTCCTGGTGGGAATAGGGCTGCCTTGAACTGCAAAGGCAAGATCTGGGGGCAGACCTGGCTGGCAGGGACTGCTCAGGCCCGAAGGGAAAGGATTTATCATAGAGCCCATTAGAAAACATCTGGGCTCAGCAAATGACCTGGAATGCGACTCGGCAGCGGGGTGCTCCTCTCCTCGCCGGCCCCGGGAATGCGAGCTCCTGCAGGGTACGACTCCAGCCAGCTGTTTCCTCTAATCCCATCAGCCTTGCCTTCCTCGGGGGGCTGCAGGAGAAAGTCCCGTTCCTTTCCCTTGGTCACTGGGATTAGTGGTTTCTCTGTAGTGCCGTGCCAATTTTGCATTTTGGGGCCCCGGGGCAGCAGTGAAAACGTTCCCCTCCCATCCCTGAGCAAGTCCAAGTGTGTTTAACCACTGCATTTTCCACCTTGCCCAATCACTCCCTGCTCCCAGGCACTCCAGGCCCCTCCATTCCTCCCTCCCTCGCTTCCCCAGCAACTCAGGTCATGCAAAATCTTTCTCCCATTCAGTTCATGTCTGCAGGGGCAGTTCTGAGCAGGGAGGGCTGGAATAAGCTGTTGGGCTTCATTTGCAGGTGCCCTCATCCCTTCGAGTTCAAACAGCTTTTTTTTTTTCTTTCTACTTCAAAAATAACCAGTTTCCTCCAACTCCATTACAATCAGTTAAATCCCCTCTGATAACAATCTTATTCTCTGCCGCACAACTTCCCCCTGCTGCAATCACTCAGAACCTCTTATTATATTAATTATTTTTCTTGCAGCACTGCCTGAAGGCCCCAGCCAAGCTCAGGCCTCGTCACAATAGGTGCTTGTGTGTGTTCAGAAACAGTTCTGGCACCGAAGCTCCTCCAAACTGTCAACCAGCAGGACAAACTTAGAACATCCACATGTGTGCAGGGAACATTTTGCACATTACTGAAAGGAAACCAGCACCCGCCTGAAACGGGGTGACTCACAGAGCAATACTGCACTGCTCTTGCATGGGAAGAGCCTCATGCACAAATTCTCTGGCCTTGAAGAAAAGCACCCAAAATCAGACACCTGAAAGTGCCAGTTTTTCAAAGTCCTGCTACAGCAAGTGTCAGCGTTGTTTAGAATTAGGATGACTGAGAAAAAAAAGGAAAAAGAATATATATGCATTTCTTAGTAGATTAAAGCCCTCAGCTCACAGTCCTCCCACCTTCAAAAATACAAATGCAAATACTGTTCTTAAAGTGATAATGTGATTTTCATAGTTTAAAGGGTCTGGTTCATAACATCAGAAATGTGAGATCCTGAGAAATCTGCTTATTGCCTCCCTCTCCTCCTGCCCTGGAGCAGGATTGGGATTTTTGAGACTATTACTGCAGCTGATGAGGAATAAAATGAAAGTGGCCATGAGTTCTCAGCTTATCACAGCTTTCCTGAATAGGCTGAGACATCTGTGTTAGACCAGCTTTGCATCATTCAGGTTTTAAATTTTGGCAGCAGTGGCTGCTGCAGTGCACGACAAGAGTTAAATCTGTGAAATAATCGTAGGCTCATCCGGTGCTTGGAGGAGTCACAGTGACCTTGCCTCTATCTGCCAGCCTACCTCTATTTATACCTAATATGGATATAAAATCCATGACTTTGCAGATAGTAAACTAGAGCCTCCCACAAGCATGTCGCCTGCTAGGATGCTCCCAAAGATTTAAAGGAATTATTTCTCAGGCCTTAAAAGAACCCAGTGCTCTCACTGTCCCTGTCCTGCCTGTGGGGCAAACAGCAGGGCCATGTGGGCTTTCCCTGCTGCCATTCCAGTGCTCCTCCACTCCTATCCCACTAACCCTCCTGCAGCTCCAGCCCCAGGCTTCCATCCATCATCCAAAGATGTATTTATTGACATATGAAATCCCCCATCTCTCGACAGATTATCTATGGAACCATGTCATCTTCAGAGAGAACTAAACAAAAAATTGGGCCCTGTGCCTGGAAAAAGGAGCGGGGGAAGCGCACACCATCAGCCATTCCCTCAAACAAACCCAAGGAAAACAGTCCAAAGGGGAGGAGCTGAGGAACAAAGCAGCAAGGAACAGCACAGAAATAGGTTGTCTTCCCTCCGAGGTCCACACCAGGGACATCTTCAGGGAGTGCCTAATGAGCAGGGTCCTCGAGCTAAAAACGCTCTGCCTTTAGTTCAGACCGGATTAAGCACCAGGACAGAGACCAGGAATTCTGCAGGCAACCTTTGTGGCCTTGCAAGTTTCGGTGAATTTGCAGCCAACAAACACAGTTGGATCATCTGATCTGAATCCATGTGTGTTACAGGTCATTTGATTTCACCCAGTCACTCCCAGGTGGAGCTCAGTAACTTCCATTTAAGACGTCAGGAGTTGGAAAATGCTCCCATGGCTCTCCCAGCTCATCCCAGTCTGTAATCCAGTGTCTCACTGCTCATCTGCAAGGGTCAAGCCTCAGCCTCTAGCCCTTGCTTCTCACAGTGCCTCTCTCTGTTTGCGGCAATCCCTTCAGTTCCTGGGGTTCCATAACCCCCGAGGCTGTGTCATCTCCAGGTATTATCAGTGTTTGTTACACCTGGATGCTGAACTTCACATTTGACTGGGCCAAAATCTACGTTGCTCCACTTTCTTTTTTACTTACACAGCATCCCACCTAACAGCAGTTATTTGTCGGCCACCCTTTTATATTTACTTCCAGATAATTCATTAAAATTACAAATCCAACCTGTGCCACAGCCTCACCACCCTCACAGGATAGAAATCCTTTCCAAAATCCCATCCAGCCCTGCCCTCTTGTCCTGGCACTCCAGGCCCTGGTCCACAGTCTCTCTCCATCTTTCCTGTGGCTCCTTCAGGTACTCAAAGGCCACACTTAGTTCACCCCAGAGCCTTCTTTTCTCCAGGCTGAACAATCCCAATTCTCCCAGCCTTTTCCTCCCAGCAGAGCTGCTCCCTCCCTCTGATCACCTTGGTGCCTCCTCTGGACTCTCTGCAGCAGCTCCACATCCTTCAGTCCAAATCCCCAGGGAATGCATGGCTCAGGGGAGCTGTAATGGGTTTGGTTTAGCTGTTTATCACTGCTAACAACTTCAAATGCAGCACTGAGAGGAAGGAAGAATATCCTCTAAAACCTCTAAAAAGAAACACACTCCTTCGCATGATTTATGAACTGAATTTGAACTGATCAGGGCATGACCTTTTCCAGGAAGGGGCATCCACTCCTAACGCAGAGCTGGAGGCTTTACAAGCACCACCAATAAAGACTAGAGATGAAGAGTGATTTATTAGTCACCAGCAACTTTCTAAGCATCTTTATACGCTCCAGGAGGTGGGTATCCAGCACCATGAGGAAAATCCAGCTCCAGCAGCCTGCGATGCTGTACAGCAAAGTGCTGACAGCCAGAAGGCACGAGAGAACGGCCATCCACAGCTGAATTTCCATAAACTGTGTTCCCATTTAGTTTCAATCTGAGTTAAGCATTTCTCGGTGGGTGGGCTATAGGCCGGACTCTGGGAGCACTACAGACACAGTGCACATTGCATCCAGCTGCCTACAGAGCTGGCACGCCAGAATTTGCACCAGTCCTACTTCTAAAGGCAGGAATGGAGTGGGAGATGAGGAGAAACTTTATTTCTTGCTGTGGGGTGTGTGTGGTGTGGGGTAAGTACCAAACCCTGCCGGCTCAGGGCAAAAGAAGGGTCAGCAGTGCCTGGCTGGCTCAGAACCTGCTGAAAAATGGGGTTTTCCCAGCAGGTCACTCACAGATCGGTGGTTCTCCAGCTCCACAAGCCTCTCCCTTTGAGCTGCAGCATCCTCTGTACCTCGTGGCACTACCACAACTACCTGTCACCTTTAGTCTGCTTGTGCACCCAGTTTGCATTTGCAAACCAGCACCTTTGTGATTTCTTTTGCATTGCTCCCAAACTCAGAGGGAACCCAAGAAAAACAGCTGGGAAAGTAATTCCTCCTCCTTTGGAGAATCATCCATGTGAACTCTCTGGAAGAGTTGAGTTACACCATCACTGCTGTGTTTCCACTCCTGGAGAGGGACTTTGGACACCGGCCTGGAGTGACAGGAGAAGGGGAATGGCTTCAAACTGGAAAAGAATAGATTTAAATTGGATACTGGGAAAAAGTTCTTCCCTGTGAGGGTGGGGAGGCCCTGGCACAGGGTGCCAGAGCAGCTGTGGCTGCCCCTGGATCCCTGGAAATGTCCAAGGCCAGGTTGGATGGGGCTTGGAGCAGCCTAGGACAGTGGCAGGTGTCCCTGCCCATGGCAGGGGGTGGCACTGGATGAGCTTTAAGGTATCTCCCAGCCCAAACCATTCCATGATTCCATGGTACTGAAATGCTGCTGTCTCCTTGATCCTCCCTCGTTCTCAATCTGTTCCCGAAATTAATATTTAAGGTAGATTTACTAAGGCGTTGACTTTCTCCTGGTATTATGTTTATGTTCTGCCTAACACAGGAGTGTCCTTGTCCATGAGGCACAAAGAACTGGGAATACATTTCAGTATTTTCTCTCCTTATCAGATTCAGATTATCACTGAAGTCAATACTGAGGATCACAGTGGTTTGCACCTACTAGTGATTCCATAAGTTAAACAGTACAGTAAAACTGGACAGTAAAACATCATTCCTGACTTCTTAGGGATTTGCCAGGAAGAATTTGGCACAATTTGAAAATAGCAAAGGGTGGCACAAACACATTTGGAGTCTCCCAGTCTATGAAGGGCAGCCTTCCCCTGAGACTCCACCACCATGTGAAAAACCAGTCGGGAAGGATGGGCTGCTGGACTCCAACCAGAGCCCTGGCTGCACACCACATTCCCTGCACAACTTATCCCTGACCCTACCTACAGCTTCTCCCATCTTTAAAATGGCAATTACAAAGCCTCCTGCCTCCCTGCAGCCCATCTGTTTAGTTTGTACATTCTCCAGGGCAGAGGCTGGTTTTTATTTGTGTGTACAGCACCACATACAGCCAGGTCCTGCTCTTGGCCACGGCTCCAGGCAGGACTGGAACACAAAGCAATGACGGTATCTTGATCAAACATGAACAACTCAGATAAACAATAGAAAAGCAGCTTGATATTTTTTTCCCCACTGTCTCTGCTTTTCCGTGACTTGTTTATTCATCTCAAAGCCTCAGCAGACATCTAATCAAGCTGTTAAAGAGGCAGATTTGTGGTCAGTTGAGCACTTGGGGAGTTGTTAAACGTTCAAAACCAGTTCCAGTCAGCAAACACTTCTTTTTTCCCCCCCCTCTTCTGGGTAGTGATATTGTTTCCTTACTCACTGTGTACTCCTATTACACTTGGGATACAAGTTCTCTCCTAAAAGGTCTCATTAAGTTTGGGTACAGACACCTGCCTTTGTCAGCCCTATCTTGTTTGCACTCTTTGGTCCCGATCCAAATCACGCCACAGACGGAGCAATGATTTCAGCAGGCTTAAGAAAGAAGGAAAAATGTGATAGTTTCCAGATGAGTGTATTATACTAAATTTAACATGCCTTTTGGTACTTAGAATTTCCACTTTTCCCCCTTCCATTTATGCAATTAGAAATCAAGTGGCAGGAAACCATTCCTATTCCAGCCTCATTGGGAAGGGTACAGGCTCCTTCCCACAGAGGGAAAAAGGAGACCTGTCCTCATAAGAAGGTATTTTGCACAACTTACACGGACAGGTCCAGAAATAGGTTTGGGAGAATACATCTTTAATTAAATAAAGCAAAACAAATACAGAACCTTCACGTGGTAGTTATATGTGCATACACATATATATACATCAACACAGACAACAAGAAGCAAGGCAGCTGTGAAGAAAACCAAAAAGTTAAGCTTTTACCCCATTTAAAGAGCAATGACAAATTTAAATTCCACTTTTAGAATTGTGCATTTTTCCCACACTCATCCATGTTGACTTGAACACCTTTGTTCTGATTATTCCCCCTCCAGCAGTAAAGGACACACTGAGAATTGGTATCTACAATCGATATCTGAGTTCCAGGGCCAGAAGAACCACTTGATCACAGGCCACAGCAGCCCAAGGTAAGAATTAACTCTGGGAAGTCTTATTTGAGCTGAAGCAGAGCATGTAAGGGCAGGATGACTCGTTTCCAGGGACACTAAATAAAAATTGAACTCATCATTGGCCCAAGTGACAGAGCAGGAGCTAGAACTTTCTCTGCATGCTGACAGTCGCTATGTGCAGTGTTGCCACCGCTTTTGGTTCTCCTGGGTCTTGCCCAGGCTGGTGTTCCTTTCTCCAGCAGATCCCACTGGCTCCCTGGACTGCAGCACATACACAGAGAACTCAATAAAACCCTTTTCCAAACCACAGAGGAGCTAGGGCTCCAAAGTACATAGTTCAAATTAAAAATTGGGGCCAGATAAAATGATTCAAAATTGGGAAGAAAGATATCCTATTTTCAATAAGCTGTTTTGACCTGACTGACGAATGCAGTCCGGCGAGGGAGGAGGTGGAAAAACAAGGACATGCTGGAGCAACAGTCCTGGATGGTATCATGCTCTGACAGTCTTAAAGCTGCTCTGGCACCGGAGCTATTTTATTTCACAAGTCCTTTGCTCCGGGCGAGCTCCTCAGCGTCTGTTGACTCTGGGCACAGCTCAACATGTTCCTCCAGTGCAGGAGCCACAGAGCAGTGCCCAGGAGAGGTGGGGATGCAGGGCTGCAGCAGCACCCACACCTCAGGCCGGGAAGATAAGGAGTTTCTCAAGCCCTCTGAACTCCAGCCTACCCCTCAGTCCATCCCCTTCCTTTCCTGACGTGGTTTAAAAAACAACTATCGCACAACTTGTTTTCCTTTCTCCTGTTTGCTGTGTGAAATAGGAGGAGTTGTTCTGTCACTTTTCCATCTATCAGCACTCACCATGCAGCACAACAGGCTTTCAGTAAAGGGAAATTCTGCATCAACCTACGCCATTCCCTTTCCCTCCTGAGACATGCACTCACTCCTTGTGCTACACGGACAACACACAAGTGTGAGACAAAGGAAAGATCCTTCAGAGTCATCTCCACAGCTAGAAAATTGTGCTGACTAAAGCAGCAGTGAAGACAGGCTCGTGAGCCAGGGGAAGAGCAGCAGACAACGTGCCAACAAGGCAGCACAAGGACTGGGGTGGATGTAAAGAAGGGAACACTTAGAGCAGTGTCTTGGCAAGGCAATGAAGAGCTTTAAGTAGTTGTGACCCATTCCCAGACAGGGAAACCTCTCTGTTCTCCCACAGAAGAGGGGTGCAAAAACAATCAGCCTGAAGGGTAAGCTGAGAGCCAGATGGCACGAGGATGTGTTTAACTCACCCACGATCCTGGGAAGTTTCAAACAGGGGTCACTCCATGACCCAAAGCAACAAGAGGCAGCAGGGCCTTGCTGCATCTGTCACAGTTTGGATTTATCCATTTGGATTCTGCCTCTTCTGAGAGGACAAAATTCCCATTTTAAAGGGCAACTGTACAAACAGGACATAGGAGTATTTATATTCCTCTCCAAACACCAGCACAAGCAGCAGGGGTCTAGTGGGTGATTTATGAGGTGGGAATGCTTCTTTGAACTGGATGGTGGATGGGGGTTGCTCTCAGGAGTGGGGAGGAACAGACGATGGCTGGCTTTGCTGAGGAGCTCTCCCAGTGGCCCAGGTGGTCCCAGCTGCTGGCTACTCCAAATGAAGTTCTCTCCTTCCATTCTCCCTCTCTCACTCACATACAAAGTCAACACACCAGAGAAAGACGTTTTTCTTTTATTTATTTCCCAGAAGAGCTCTTCCTTGCACTTTTCAGACACGATACAAAACAAGCAACAGAACTTTGTTTCATAGACAGAAACAGTTTGTTGGAGTATAAAGAGTTACTGGTGATCGTTACTGAAGAATCTTGGCTTATTCCAGGGGCACTTCAGTATTCCTGAGGAATAATCATTGATTTCTCCTTCCTTCCCACTGGGATAGTCTTAGCCATTAGTCACTGTTCCTGTAAAGCAAGAAGGCTTATATTATTAAAAAGCCATTTGGGTTCCTTACATGGAAGGTGCTGCAGGATGTAAAGCAAGTCATGGAGCTCTGTAACATTTCCAGAGGGTAGGGAACGTTTTCATCCTTTGCTGAAGTAGGAGGTTGTATATGGAGGAATTAAGCACGGCCAGAAGCATGCCATGATTTCATGCATAACCCTCCATTCTGATAAACTGGGTACTTTAAAAAACCCCACATGATTGGTCAAGTTAACTTATCCGTGGGCTGAAGAGAAATCAGACTGAAATCAAAGCCACAAAGAACAAGAGGAAAGGCTGCAGTTGCCTTCTTGTGATCTTGCACATCAGTATAAATCCATGCTCCTATCAAAGTACAGGATTGTGAGGTTTGGGTGATAATACAGGCTAAATGACCTAAAAATAAGCTATTTTCCATTTTTCAAGGAAATCCAGGCTGTAATTCGCAGCCATAGCATTTTAAGCCTTGAAATAATTGTTGATTTTAAATTCTGCTTAAGTCACAGTGAAAACCACTTGATCAAATTACTTAAAAAGCCCTCAGAATATTTTGACCACAAATTAGAACTCTCCTGCACTTTAAGTATTCTTTCAGTCTAGATGAACGGCTCCTGCACTGGTGTTGGAGTTTCCTGATGGAATTTCTAACCCAAAGGATGGGCAGTGTGATGACGCAAGTTACAGCCACAACACTCTGACATCTTCTGATTATTCAGTATCTTCAAGGTCCTCTGTCCTCCCTCATTTGGACTCAGAATTAAGAACTTTATGCTGAAGAATCCACAACCCCAACTGGGTAAAGGCCTGAGTAACCTGGTCTGACCCCACAGCTGACCCCCACGACCTCCTTGAAGTCCTTTTCAACTCCAGTTCTCCTGTGATCCTGTGAACTTGACAGGCTCAGAAAACTAGAAACAATTTCAATCAAGTTAATCCATGTTACATTTCCCTCTAATAAAACTGATTTTCTTGAAGATTCGATAATTTTGGCAATTCAGCATTTGAACAAAACTCAGTTTTGTAAAGGAAATCCTACAAAGTTTAGTTACAACAAATTTTTCAAGAAAAAAAACCAGATGAGTGATAATGCAACAATATTTTCCATGTTCCTAACCAAGAGAACTGAAATAATTTTGTTGTAATAACCCTGGAGCCATTATCCATGACATGACATTTCAGAGGGAATTAATGACATTAACCATTAGATGGCTTCATCCATGTTTTCCCTCTCTCAGCCTCTTTGTGTCACAGAAAGCCATGGAGACACTGCACTGGAAACTATTTGTCTGGTGCCATTCAGGCATCTGAAGTGTCCTTCCAGTTACCTCATGCTTCCAAGGACCACCCTGCTCCAGATTAGTCCTTAATCCAAATAAAATCCTTTCCTAGGGTGACCAGACACTTTATTTTCTGTTACCCAACATCCCTAGGAACAAGCATCCTTGAATGAATAATGCTGCCCCAGAACATGTGAGCAGTGCATTTATCACTCACATGAAGTCACACATATGCCAGTCCAGCTTTTTTTTCTCTGAGACATAAACTGCAGGAACAGCCTCAGGATGATTTGGAGTACTAACACATTTTAATGTTAACAAATCCAGCCAGAAGAGCCACACAGAATATTAATTTGATTCTGGGCAGTGGCTGGCAATGCTGATCAGCTGCATCCAAGTCAGTTTCTCTAGACTGCCCTCCAAAGATTTTTTTTTTGTTGGAGAATCTTCTTATTATTTCCCTTTAACAAACAGCTAGAGAGAATATCTGTAAGCAGGTATGTCTGGGAGGGCTGCAGGAGGCTGGCAAATGCTCATCTGTCAGTAAATCAGAGGAGAACTGGGCTCAACTTGCAGCTCTACAAGCACCAGGAAAAGCCTGGAAACCCCTGGAGGCCTCCTGCACCAGGCAGAGGAGGGATACAGGAGGGATTTCTGCACTCTGTCCTGCAGGAGAAGCTCCTGGCAAACTATTTTACCTCAGTACTTTCTGAAGTGCTAAAGTAACTGTAAATATGTCCTAGTGGATGCCTCTCCACCAGTGTCACTGAAATTATTTAACCAGGCCATGGCTCTGTGTGTGGATCCAAAACACACACACACATTCCTTGTGTTTCCAGATGCCACAGTGATAAATGACCATGAGAACAGCCCCAACTCTGATACATGAAGAAATTAAGAAAATACTAATGGAGTCAGTTTGTGGACTGGCACACTGCAGCCAGTTTGTGACTGCACAAATGGTTCCTGCTATTTAATCCATTCTTAATTCAGCATGGCAAATTTTTAAATATTTTACTTCAGTATAAATACTGAACTCATTGAAATTATCCTCTTCAAAACTGCTTTACAGGGTACATTTTTTTCCAGACTAACTACATTACTATGCAGACAAACAAGCCACAAAACTTACAAGTGATCAGTGTTTTCATATTTAAAAAAAACAACCCAAAACCCAATGGAAGAGCAAAGATCCACTTGCACAGGCAGATCTACCTGACATGCCTGATGTGACTTTCAGCTTCTTCCCAGCTCATCTCTTTTAAATCTGAAGAACCTTAATACTAGTTTAGTTTTTCTGCTTTTCTGACATGCATTTTTATTGTGTTTTTAGGCTGTGGGAAAAGCTACCTGCAGGATCTGGTAAACTAATTTCATGTATTCAGTCTAGTAAATTTACTGTTAAACACACCAGATATTAAAGAGCAGGGGAACATTCCAGCTCTGGCAACACAAGTTTCTTCCTCCCAGCACTCCTTTGGGAAAGGCACAGGAATATCCATGTAAATGGATAATCTGACTTATAAACAGTTACCAACCAATGGTAGGTAGCTGTGTGTTGGTTTTGCAGTTTGGTTTTTGGTAGCAGTGGGGCCAGAGAGGTGGCTGCTGTGAGAAGCTGCTGGAAGCTTCCACCATGTCCAGCAGAGCCAGTCCCTGAGGCTCTGAGGATGGACCTGCTGCTGGCCAAGGCTGGGCCAGTTAGAGATGGTGGGGATGCCTCTGTGATTACATATTTAAAAAGAAAATCAAGACAAAGGTACACAGCTTTTTATCTAGCCAGAGAAGAGTAGGTGTAACTTACTAACTAGTCAGAGGAGTAGGTGAGAACATGTGAGGGAAACAACATGGAGACACCAGGGTCAGTGGGAAGGAGGGGCAGGAGTGCCAGAGCTGAGATTCCTCTGCAGCCTGTGGTGAGACCATGGTGAAGCAGCTGTGCCCCTGCAGCCCCTGGGGATCCACAGATCCACCCACAGCCCGTGGGGATCCACAGGGGATCCACAGATCCACCCCCAGCCCGTGGGGGAGTTGCCCAGGCTGGAGCAGGTGGATGCCTGGGGCAGGCTGTGATGCAGCAGAGAAAGGGCTCCTGTTTCCAGGCTGGAGCAGCCTGTCCTTGCAGGAGTGCACCCTGTGGAAGAGTGACCCACACTGCAGCAGTTTTTGGAGGCCTGCTGTTCATGAGATTGGACCCACACTGGAGTCCACAGAGAACTGTCTCCTGTGGGAGGGACCCCACAGTCTCAGACGGGAAGGACCCAGAGCAGGAGAAGAAAACCTCAGGTGATGAACTGACCCAGATCCCCACCATCCTGTGCCCCCCATGCTGTTGGTGGGAAAGGGAGTGTGAGGGGACAGGATGGTGGGGATCTGGGTCAGTTCATCACCTGAGGTTAGAGGTGGGGGGGAAATGTGTTTCAAGGGCTTATTTTACTTCTAATTATGTTCCTATGATTTTGTTAGGAATAAATTCACTTTGCAACTTCAAGTTGAACTTGTTTTGCCCTTCAAGTGTTTTCTCTCGGTCCTTATCTCAACTCATGAACCCTTCATTCATGTCTTTCTCTCTCCTCTGGCTTTCCTGGGTGCCTGGCATTGGGCCACTGTCAAACCACAAGACTCACTGATACTTACTTTTACAAATTTACCATGGAGAAGATATGGAGATTGGAAGTCGTGTTGACAATTGGAATAAGCCATTCCTAACCCCATCCCTGACCCAAATGCAATAGGCCATGTCCTTCCTGTGAAAGAGGCAAGCAGAGAGGAAAAGTTAAGGAAAACAGTTTGTCATATATTGTTCTAAAAGCACCAAGAAAGAACAAATTACTAGAAGATGCATTCTAGGCATTTTCAAGTTCTAAAATCCTCCAAACCAGTCCACTACAGAAGAAGACTAAGAGTTACACGTGTTTAGAATTTAACAAAGAGCAAAGTCTGGATTCAAGGTATTACTGACAATTATTCTGTTTTAAAGCACAGCTGAAGAACCAGGATCAGTTTTAAAGCCCTGGTAAGGCTGGCACAAACTGATGTCTAGACACACAGCTCCAGAGATTTGGCTCAGGGTCTCCTGCCATTCCAGGATTTGAGCTGAGCACAGGAGGAGCTCAGGGAGGTGCCATGGATAACAACCTCGTTACACAACAGCTAAAAGTTTTGGGAACTCCATTTTAATGGAAAAGACAGGACAAACAAGGGAAGAATTGGTCTAACAAGCTGATTAACTTTCACATGCCTCGAAAACTTCTGACTGTACCTACAATAGATGGAAAGTGGGAAGCCAGGCAGTAAGATTAGTGCAGTGTACTTACTTTTGAAGAAGATGACTGAGAAAACAATTCCTAATCCAAATCCAGCACCTGTAAGAAGAAATGCAGCAGGTGAGGACAAAGATAAAGCAAAGTAATGGAAAATTATTTAGTTCTTTACAGCAATTCTTTATTCCAACTCAGGAATATCAGACTATGACTATCCAACTACATGTGATTTCAGCACACCAAACCAGAGAGTTCTTACACAACAAACCTGAGAAAAACAATTCTTGTTTTCTTAAGTAACTGTAAGCAGCTAATTCAGAATAGAATCCCAACGTATGTAATAAGTACATTTCAGAAATATCTGGGAAATAAACCAGACTCTCATCCCAGGATTAGTTCCTGAATTTCTGTCACCATCTACAATGTGGAATTAAAATTTATTTGGCTCATTGTCAGCAAATGAGAAACACTTAAATGAAAACTCATTGTGTCCTTGAGCTTCAGATTCTGCAGATGAATATCTCATTGTATTTCATTTATCTTACTACTTTAACTGCTTCAATGTGTGTCCTGAGGGCAGCAGAACTTTGAAGCTTTGTGTTACCCTATACCTTACAAAGAAAGCTCCAGGCTGCTTATCTTTCACATCCACAACATTCATTACGGAGCATATTTAAACACATTAGGAGCGAGTGATTTTTCACATTTTCTTATACCAGACACAGAAATAACTGCAGCAGTTGAAACAAAATTGCTCAGCATCACTAAAAAACTCGGCATATTTTAAAATAATTTTTTGTTTTCCTTGGAATGTCAGCTTATGATTTTGTGCAAGATGTCAGGGAAGTCTGCAAAACTCCTCTCAGGACCCAAAAAATACCACAGTGGAAACTTGCAACTGACTGGGCAAATTCTTTAATTATGTCCACTGTAGAGAAGAATTTTAGATAAGGCACAGAAGTACAAAAGTTTGAAAAAAGAAAAAAAAAAATCAATCATGCATTTGTTCATTAAAAAAACCCAAATCAACAGCTTTGGGTTTATTTTGCAGCAAACACATCCTGTTACGAGTTTCAACTTTCTCCTTTCAATACAAGAAATTAAAATTATGAGTTTGTTAACAAAAAAATGCATTTTTTTATATTCCTAAAAGCACATGATCCTGTTGAATGCATTAGTAAGGGGGTTGAGTCCAGAACAGTGCCAAGGAATCCTGAACCCACGTGGCATAGAGGATGATGTTTCTTTTTTTAAAGTTTTCTTGTGCTCTTCAAAATTTTTCCTTGTAAAAGGTACATTGGTAGTTTCAACTGAAGAACAGATGACTCAAAAAATACTTGACATCCTCAGTACATTAGGATGCACTACCTTGTACCTTAACTAAGCATCCCACATTTTCTGTTCATTATAAATCCCTGAATATTAGTACAGAGGTGAGCAAACACGATCTGAGCAACACCCCTCACGTTCAGTCTCTGTATCTGAGAGCTGGAAACGGGAGTTGGTTTGAAAACCCTTCTCATTTTACTATGGATTTTCAGTTGTGCCAGAGGTAACTACTTCACCAGGTCATTACAACTTTGGAGCTGGCTTAAAAACCGTGCAGGAGGAGCTCTGAGCACCCGCCAAGCCACCCTGACATAACTCCCCCAGACATTTCAGAGCGCTGTGTGAAAGCCAGGGCTTCACTCTGATCATCTGCACAGTGAAGGGAAAGTCCCGGATCCTCAGATGTCTGCTCGGAGTGTCAGGGTTCCTGTGCCTTTCAGACACTCCTTGGAGCAGCTCCTTCAGACCTGGGGCACTGAGCAGTGTTCACCCACAGCCTGGAAGAGACACCAGAGCTCAGCCCCCTCCCAAGAGCCTTCCTGCTGTACCTTTGCTATAGTGCAGCTGCTGCTGGCTCTCCCACAGTGTTTATGCCATTAAAGATAATTACTATCTTCCAGAATCCATCCCGTTTGGCACCTGGCCTGGCTCCTCTGCCAGCCTATTCCAACATCCCGTGGCTGAGAGGGTTTGGTTTGGGCTGCTGCATTTTGGGGCTGACCAGGACCTGGTGGGAGGATTCTTTCTGTTCAGACAGCCCCAGGACTGTTTGAAGTGCCCAGTTCTGCAGCCCTGCCATGAGGGAGTGATCCCAGTCCTACGCTTCCCTGGGAAGATCCCCTCTGCCAATCCAAACAGCTTAGCTAATCAATGAGAAACGATTTACAGGATGACAAATTCTGCATCATCTCGATGCATAGCCTGGGCAGTTTCTAATGTCACCACACTTTCTGTGTTACCAGTCAAACCCACATTATTCTCACCAGCCTGGCGGTGAACTGCTTCCTGTCTTGTCTTAACACAACCCTGCACTAAGGAAGTAGCTCTAATTAATACAGTTTCTTTGCATTTACTTCCAGAAATTATCGTTATCTCATTCTCTCTTCACCTCCTTCAGATCTTCTCTCACATTACAGCCCCTCTGTAAGGGCTGCACTTAAAAGGTGAAAAATTTATTATTTATGTCAACTGCAATTTAGCCTAAGCCTAAAACACAAACAAAGCCTTCCCCCACAACACCACCACTGTTAAACAGATGTGGTCCAGCACGGCTGACTTAGGAAAAACTACACTCTCTTAAGAAGGCTTTTTCTGAAGCAGTTCATTTGAAGGGATTGTTCTTCATGCAAGTGCATTTTTGGTGCAATTTTAAAGGCTATCATTGCACTTTATTCCAGCCGTGAGGAGTCTACAGTGACAATGAGTACAAAAAAATCATGAAAGACAGCTAAGACCTTGCTTTAAGTAATGAAAACGCTACAGAGAAGTGAAAGAGGAGATCTGACAGCTAATGGGTTCTGTACAAGAAGGCAGCTCGAGAAACAAAGACAAGAAAGTTCCTTAGCTTTCCTCATCTCACAGGCAGCTTGGGTCACTCCTCTCCTGACTGAGGCACAGACTACAGCCTGTGCTCAACACCACTGTGATCACAAGGCCCTGTCCCCTAGAAACACCAGCTCTGCCCCTCACATCAGCCCCTGCACGTACAGCATTTGCTCTTTTCTACTTGCTTTGAACAGCTAGAAATTGACTTGAACTTAAAGCCAGAGCCTTCAGCTACATTTAATTCCTCAGCCCGTCTGGTTAAGAGCCTCTTTCTGCGGGAAGTTTGTCACTCATCTTCATTCCACTAGAAAGTATTTGTGGTTATGTGGTCATTTCCTGTGTCTCCAAGACCAAGGGGGAGCAAAACCATCTTGCCTCGGGAGCACAGTAATGCATTTCACTTTAATTCTATATAAAGTTACAGCAGAGATAAACAATGGCAGAGCTGATGATGAGTTTTACAGGTTTCAGTTCTCACATGCTCCATTTCCTCTTAAAGAGGCAACATGTCGCTTCAAAGAGCCGCCCACCTGACCAGGGGACACCCCAGCTGTTCCTCCTGAAGATCAGCACCTCTAGGCCAGCCTTTAACTTCATAACAATAAAACATGAAAGGTTTATCTTACAAGAAAAACAAACGAACATGGAAAAGCAAAGGGCTTGATCCACGCCAGGCACATTTTCCCTCCCTTTCTTGCATGACTGACTCGTTGGAGGAAAAGGCCACAGGAAAGAGTACAACCCATTTTTCACCTTCTCTGACAGTTTAAAATGTTTAACTAGAAAAACAGCCTCTTCCACCCCACATTCATCACTTCAGCCTAAACTCATTTGCAGTGTCAACAGGGGACAGGACACTTGTGTGGACACCTCAGCCCTGATCCCCACTCCACATCCCAGCCACACAGAGCGGCACAGCCACACGGAATTGGCATTAAGCAGCAAGCCCAGGCGCCAACATTTTTCCTTTCGACTTTTTTGGCTTTTACACCTTCCAAGAAAAACGTCCCAGTGCCTCCAATCAATCTAACACACAGGAGAACACGCGCTGTACACTCAACAGGACATCATAAAAGTGTCTCGGAGAGAAACACAAATCTTCAGGATGGGCTCCTGCCCCGTAAGAACATCTGGGAAAAGCTTTTTCTATAAATTTAATCAACAGTTGCTCCAACACTGATACTGCACGGTTCTCTCCTAGGCTACCCAAGTAGCTACAGGCTGAGGCAGCTACTAACACAGCCACACCTAGATGTACTTTGCTTCAATAGCTTGAAACTTAAAATAGAAGGATTAAAATATGCTCACTGACATCTGGCAGATGTGTTGCTGTTACTATAGCAGCTGGAAGGTTTTCAATTACTTAATCCCAAAATGAAAACGATTATTTTCCTTTGCCATTCCACACACACTAAGACAAAACGGAGAGCTTCAGCTTCCAATCTCACTCTGACAAGATACATAAAGAATTGCTTTGCAAAAATGTGGAGGGAAGTTGCCTTCACACACCGGGGCCTTCACAGGGCAGCACTTAGCACCAGTTAGAAATCTGAGACCATGAAATCACTTATTTACGGAGAGAATTAATTTTAAGCAGACTCTCTGCAAGGTCTTAGTGGCAGGAATCAGATTTTCTTCAAACACCAACTCTGAAGCTTTCATTCCCATCTCCCCTGTGGTGTGGATTGTTTGCAGAGCAGACAGAAAAATGAGCACAGACACTAGAAGAAAACACAGTGAAATTATATACCAAGTACTCAAGAAAGAAGCAGAAAAAAGAGAGTTTTGTTTTATACTAGTATCTGACTGTAGTAACAGAGAAAAACTGGAATAACAAAATATTAATACCCAAAAGTCATTATAATCCAAAATCCAACATGCTTTCAGGGGCTGTTTTCACGCTTAAGCACTCAGAGTCAGGTCAAGTGGTGGCCAAAGGCAAACCCTGGGTAACCACCAGCACTGCTGCAGAGGCACAGGCAGCAGCACAAAGGGCCCGTGATGTCCCAAGAACCACAGTGACACTGGACCAGAAACTTCACCCTCACTCCAGAGACTGGGCAATGAACTGTGAGACCTGAAGGGACATTTTCTCTCTCCTTTAAAAGGGGGAGAGGAGTGGAAGCTGTTCCATGATGAGACAGTGCAACTTCTCTGGGAAGGTGGGCAGGCCCTGGCACAGATTTCCCAGAGAAGCTGTGGCTGCCCCATCCCTGGAAGTACCCAAGGTCAGGTTAGATGGGGCTGGGAGCACCCTGGGGTGGTGGGAGGTGTCTCTGCCCACAGCAGGGGTGGCACTGGATGAGCTTTAAGGTGCCTCCCACCCCACACCATTCTGGGAATCTATGATCAGTGTTGCATCAAGCTTTTAGACAAATCAGGGCTGTGCTTGCTTTAGAAGCTCCTGTAAAAGGAATCAGCAATATTCTCATAACACCCCTCTGACAGGAAATAATTACATGTTCTGCTAATAAAAACAGTAACATTGCTGAAAAGAAAGATTTAGCAGGAGTAAACACAGCACACTGAGGGCTTTTGCAGCCCAGCTATTGAGGGTTGGCAATGCTGCTGCTTCACACCCACCCAAGCACAGGCTGGCCAGTACTGACGTCTGCTGGCCCAGCTCAGGAACAGAGGCAACTGAGAGCAAGAAGAGTTTCAGGGGCATCTCACTGGCAGGAATGAAGAGAAAAGGAGCCTGATCCTTCTCAAACCTCTCACTATTCATTTATTATCATCAAGGATGTGCCAGCAGCCCTGAAAGGATTTTCTCAGAAAACTGTTTCTGATATAAAAAAACAACCAAGTCTTGTTCCCACCTACTGCTGTAACTTCCCAAGGACCAAACTTCAGGATGTCACTTGGCTCCATTCCCCTTCCCCTGGGCACTGCCACTGCACACCACCTCCAAAAAAGGCAGAGCTGGCATCTTATCAATGCACTAACACAGGGGTTCAGGATGTCAGGGCACTTTGGGCTCATTTCCCGTGGAGCAGAGCTCAGGAGGCCTGGGGTTTGTGAGGGCTGCAGATGGATTGTCACAGCTCTTCTCTCAGGTTCTCTGGCTCCAAAGGCCACCAGGAGCAGGCTGGCACAGCTGCAGGGGCACACCCCAGCAGGGCACAGCTCCCTGACTCACCCAGAGCGCCAGCCAAGGGAACTGCACAATGCAGTTAGCAGAGACCTGGATTCCTAAAGAGTTTCCTGTCTTTTTCTTCCAACAGAAGATCACAGCCCCTTTAATTTGTAAATGGACATTGTATTCAGAGCTCTGCTAACATCATAGCTAAATACTGCTGTCAGATTTTGGACTGAAAGCCTATTCTCAGAACAGCATTTGCCCACCTCTTCCAAGGAAAACATTTTTTGTTGTCTGTGCTGCCTCCCTGCTCAGCCTGAGCCATGAGCAGTTCATATTTACACTACTTGGGCTGCTGCAAGACACAGCTAGCAGAGCTGGATCCTCTGTACAACCAGGAAAAATAACTTGCTGGGGCTCTAACAAAGCTCACACAACAATGCAGCTGTGTGCTCACATAATATCCATGTTCTCCAGCACTAAAAACAGAACCTCAAAGGAGTTTGGAACAAGCCTTCTGACCTGGTAGCTAACACTGGATGGCCACGATACAACTGCCAAGCAAAAAAACACTTCAAAACAGGAATTTCAGGATTTTTGTATATTTAGACAAAGTTTAATCCAGTTTTCAGAAAGTGTAATCAAGTTTTATCATTATATAGACTGACTTTATCCTATTCATAACCATGTGAAGGATTATTTAAAAATACTGACACTGCAATCCATACAGTGATTCTTTCTGAAATATCCAATCTGTGGAATGACACAAACAATACAATTTCAACCTTGCCATTAACAGAACAGCTATTCAAGCAGGCCAGATGATGAAAGGCAGAAAAAATCATGTTAACAGTTGCAGGAGAATTCAAAGTGCCCTTTTCTCTTAAAAAAATTCCTATTAAATGGAAATTAGAAGCATTTTATTTTCAAATGTCAAAACAGAGGATTAGAGGAAAATGAAATCACTGCACTGGGTTATTTACAAGCTTCCAGGCTGAATTTTGGTCAGTCACAGTCATATATCAAAACATTCTCTCCTGAAAAAAAAAAATTAACTTCAACACATCAACTTCACACACACAAGTTGAGAAGCAAACAGCTTCCTCAGATTACCTTCAGTATCAGGGAAATTACAGCGTCCAGCTCATTTAAAACAACAACAGCTTCAAAACAAACCAAGACACGTGGGCACATAAACCTCCCTCTCTTCCACACCTCCTCTTTATTGCCTCTCTGTCCCCTGCAAACAGCACATCATAATAATTTGTCCAAAATTACAGCCTTTCAGCAAAAAAAAAAAAAAAAAAAAAAAAAAAACAAACCAACAAAACCCACCTCTATCAATCTTTTGTGAGTAATTGTCTTTCCAAATAAACAGCCATGAACGAGCCATCAGTTAAACAAACAAACCAGCCCTTTGAACAGGGTTTGGAGCCTGCAGGATGGAGGAAGACCACAACAGTGTTTACTTCATCACCACTCCTCTGCAGAGCTCCACTGATGAAAAGGAAGAAATGGCTGGGGAGGACACAGG
The DNA here is from genome assembly GCF_009819655.1 of Sylvia atricapilla. Taxonomy (NCBI): domain Eukaryota; kingdom Metazoa; phylum Chordata; class Aves; order Passeriformes; family Sylviidae; genus Sylvia; species Sylvia atricapilla. The sequence goes on from NC_089161.1 coordinate 6,082,771, forward strand.
AGCTGAGGAAGGTTTGTAAGCTGGGAAGGAAAAGAAAGCCACGCTGGTTCAAGCCTCTGTTCCCACACTCCAGACAAACAAGTTTCCTGTAAGAAAGTAACAAGTAGCTTTTCTGCAAGAAAATCAGTATCAGAATGAAAAAAAAAAGGAACAGGAAGTTATAAATGACTGCCTGGGTGAAAAGCCCCGAGGACGGTGCAAAGCCAGAGGCAGCAGGACCTGCACTGTCCCTCAGAAACAACAACCCAGTCCCCTGCACACAAACACTGTGCTCACAACTACATCTGCGATGGAACAGGAACAAAACCACCTGGATACAACCTCATAATTAGCAAAACAAAGAACTATCATCCTAATAAAGATGAGGTGACCACAAGCTCCATTTAACAACGGCACAATGTTCTGCGCAGGCATGAAAAGATTCACTCACTCTTTGAAATTAAATACTGCCCTGACAACGCCTGACAACATCCTCTGTTTGGAGCTAACAGGAAAAAGTTAATACTAAATTACAAGATCCACACAGGTAGTGACCAAGAGCTCGAAAACATAATACAGCATTTCAAAAGATGCAACACAAGATAAATATTTATTTTGGAAGTTTTAGTGGCAGGAGATCAAGTTTTTTTCAGGAGCCTGGTCTCCAACTAAAACAGTCTTGCACAATTACAAACAGAGAGCTAAGGACAAACCCCGACTTACACAGCGTAGTGGGAATCCTAATGGGCTAAGGCCAGGCTGCACAGCTGGAATTTAAACCACATTTTTGTTAATAAAGCCAGCCTCAGAGCTCTGCCTCCTTCTCCCGTTTTTGTTTCCCATGTCCCACCAGCCCCCAAACTAATCCACAGGAGTTATCTGCCCACAGTTCTGACAGACACTGGGAAATGTTGCACATGCAAAGCTCCAGAAATTCAGCGCTTTCCTTTATTTAGAGAGTCTGGGATGGGAAAACACTGGGCTAATGACAATGTTTGTTTTTCCCTGGCTGTAGCACTCGGGAAGGATGTAAAGGAGCATTTGGGAAGGAAATTGTGGCCACCAAAGGGAAAAATCTGACAAAAAATACATTTACCAAATTCTGTATCCCATGTAACAACTAAATTCTCAAGTAAAAATGTTTATTTTCTTTCCTTCTCTCTTTCCAGTACCACAACCACCCTTGATAATTTATTGGAAACTCCAGGAAACTTTGCAGTAACGCTACAAAACAAATCAACACAACCACTCATGATTTTAATGTCCCTGCAGAGAAAACAATCATTCCCACTGGGATAGCACAGAAAAATTTGTGTTGTCAGCACACAGTTCATGCAGGAGGTTGCCAGTACAAATGCCTCAGTTACTGATCAATTGTGAAAGCACATAAACCAGAAAAGTGCCCTCACACATGAAGAGAAACACGTCTGAGCCCATCCCACAGGGTTTGATAAAGAGACACAGCACCTGTGATCTTTTTGGGCAGTCTGATAAAACCCTGAGTTTAACAGAGATCTCTGCTCAGATCCTCGTGAAGCCAACACTGGAATTGCTCAGACTGGAGCACCAGTGCACAAAGCAGGTTCTCTTGCTTCTGCTGCCACTTTAGGATGGAAGAAAACACCGAATCAAAACCAAAGGCCCACTGCAGTGAGGAGGGCAGGTGACAGACACCAAGCTAAGTGGTGCAGACACACCTGAAGGACAGAGCTGTCCACAGGGACCTGGGCAAGCTCCAGGAGTGGCCCACGGGAATTCCACGAGGTTTAACAAGAGCAGGTGCTGGTGCTGCACACGGGGCAGGAAAACCCCCAGGATCAATCCAGACTGGGGGCATGAGGAGCTCGGGGGCAGCCCCAGGGACAAGGACCTGGGGGTGCTGGTGGGTGAGAGCTGGACAGGACCCAGCCCAGAAACTCCCCGTGCCCTGGGCTGAGCCCTCAGCATGGGCAGCACAACAGGGGATTCTGTCCCTCTGCCCCACTCAGGTGGGAGCCCACCTGCCCCAGCCCTGGGCCCAGCACAGGGAGGACCTGGAGCTGCTGCAGAGTCCACAGGAGGCACCAGCATGATCAGAGGGATGGAGCAGCTCTGCTGGGAGGAAAGGCTGAGAGAATTGGGATTGTTCAGCCTGGAAAAAAAGAAGGTTTTGGGGTGACCTCATTGCAGCCTTCCAGTACCTGAAGGGAGCTGACAGGGAAGAGGGAAAGAAACTGTCTGCAAGGGCCTGGAGAGACGGGACAAGGGGAATGGCTTCCCACTGACAGAGGTAGGATATGGTTGGATAATGGGAAGAAGTTATTCCCCGTGAGGGTGGTGAGGCCCTGCACAGATTTCCCAGAGCAGCCCTTCAGCTGCCCCATCCCTGGCAGTGTCCAAGGCCAGGCTGGACGGGGCCTGGAGTGCCCTGGGATACTGGAAATCGTCCCTGTCCATGGCAGGGGGTGGGACAAGATAAGTTTTAGGGTCCCTTCCAGCACAAACAAGCCTGAGGTCCTGTGAAATCAACCCTGTATCCACTTCTTCCAGCCTCCAGGGCAGAGGATGTACAGGATGCTGACATGTACAGCTGCAGTGTGGAACAAGCTCTTGTTTATAATTTGGCATACTTAATATTTTATGATAAAGCAACCAATGCTATGGAAACATAAACATGTCCAGATATGTTTGTCAGACAAACCTGAATAGAATTTCTTAAGGAAAAACACTGCTCTGGAGCACTTGACACTTTTCAAAGGTCTGTTATAAACAATGGAAGTTTCAGTTTACTTAAAATTATTAAACATCTTTTCTAATGGAAAAGTATTAGGCAACTAAAACCCCCAAGTTCCTCATCAGCTTTCAAGCACAAGACCACTGCAGCAACAAGAAATAAACATCCACGTTTCCCAGATATTACTTATGGTTCTAAAAGAGACATCTGCACCAATGTGGAAGGAGTAATTTTTGTGTCTGACACTGCATTTCTTGCTCTGTCTGTTGCATTTGAAGATTTGGGTCTATAAACACATTCTGTGAAGCCACAAGCTCTGCCCCGTGTCACATGGCAAGCAAAGCACAGCCACCACCACCCCTAAAACTCCCAGTACTCAGTGAAACCTCGTGAATGAACCTCAGAAAGCTGAGGCATGTGCATAACTCTCACTTTAAGGGCAAATAAATACGAGAAAAAACTCAACAGAACTGTTCCCCTGCTTGACGAAAAGGCAGAACTACAGGGCTGGGACACGGACGGCGCTTCTCAATGTCACACTCCACACGCTGTACTGAGTGACACGTGCCAAAGCCCTCAGCGTGTCACGCTGCCTATTGCTTTTAATAAACGCAGCCCCCCTCGCACACGGAGCGATGTGAACAGCTCTGCACAGGCTCTTCAAACCCACCGCTGCTGCAAAGCCGAAGGCGAGCGAGGTCGCGGCACGCCAGGAGCCGGTCGTGTCTGCCCGCCGCTCATTCATTCCGGCCGGGAGGCCTTCCAGATTTCCTACGGAACCCCGATTTCCCATGGAAACCTCTTACCTTCACCACAGGGAGTAAGCAGAGGTCAAACACGGCCGGACCGCGGTAAGCCGGGGCCGGGCCGGGGCGCAGCGCTGGGAGCGGGCCCGGCGGGGGTCCGAGCCCGCGGCCAAGGTCACCTTGCCAGGCCCGGGGCTGCCGGCTCTACACGACGCCGGGGGCAGCGATGAGGCCGGATCCTCCGGACACCCTGAGCCCCCTCCCGGGCTCACGACCGCTTTGAGGCGAACCTGGGGCGGCAGGGGACACTGGGCCCCGCGCCGCGGGGACACGCCGGCGGCCGCTCTCCCAGGTTCGGGGAGCCCAGGAGACTACCACCGCTCTTCCCCGGGCCCTCCCGCTCCGCCGTGCCCGTGCCGCCCTTACCCAGCTTGACGGCAGAGTCCGCCAAACACCGGTCCCACTTCCTACCCAGGTCGCCCTCCGAAGCCATGTTGCCCGTCCCCTCACCTCCTCCCCCGCGCAACTCTCGCGAGACCTCGTGCTCCACCTATCGCCCGCGCCGGAAGATCTCGCGATATTTCACTGTCGTTGTTATGGTAACCGACGGGAGGGCGTCATGGCCGCCGCGCCCGACCTTGGGCCGGGCCCAAAATCCCCTTTTTCCCCGTAGGATCCGGCCCAAAACGCTGTTTCGCCCCGTAAGACCGGGCTCGCCACGTCCCCAGCCCGTCCCGGGCTCCATCTCTCCGTCTAGAGCTCCCGCTGTGTCCTTGTTAGCCCTCGTCTCCCTCAGCCTATGGCAGCATCCCTACCTCCTCGCAGGCGCCTGTGTTGGGCCCGCGCCCGCCGCCCCCCTGCCCGCAGGGTTCTCTCCTCACCCATGGTAAGAGCCGAGCTGTGCTGCAGCGCCAAGTTTCTCACTGCAGCGTTGGGCACCTCACTGGACACACGCTCCCGTGTAGGTTTTCCTTGGCAGTGGTGCTACATCCTACACAGCTCCTGCATCACCTCAGCAGGAGGAAGAACACTCCATGAGGGTGGCAGAGCACTAGAACAGGTGCCCAGGAAGGGCGTGAAGTCTCCCTCGCTGGAGACATTCCAAACCCACCTGGACGCATTCCTGTGTCACCTGCTGCAGGTGCGCCTGCCTTGGCAGGGAGGTTGAAATGAATGATCTCCAGAAATCCCTTCCAACCCTAATAATTCTGTCATTTCTGCTGTCTGGCCTCAGCTGCTCTTCAGGGCCTGAAATGAGATACAGCTGTGTGACAGCTGTTGTCAATCCCTATCAATATAATATCCCAGGAATCACCTCATTTTAAGGGCAACCTTGGCCCCCCACGTTCTTGTTTATTTGAGAAAAGAAGCCGAATAATGTCAGTAAGATCGTTCTGTCACAGTCAAAAAGTTATTCTCCACAATAGGTTGATAATGAGAACCACAGAATTGCAGAATGGTTTGGGTTGGGAGGAATATTAAAGTTTATTCACCATGGGCAGGGACACCTTCCACTGTCCCAGGCTGCTCCAAGCCCTGTCTAACCTGCTCTTGGGCACTGCCAGGGATCCAGGGGCAGCCACAGCTGCTCTGGGCACCCTGTGCCAGGACTCACCACCGTCACAGGGAAGAATTTCACCCTTGTATATATACATATATATTTCCTAATTTTAGAGGAAGATGTTGTGGGAAGGGTTCCCTCTGACTCCTGGGGCTGAAGCCCATCCTGCAGTGGCTTTGTGGAGCCAGCAACGTAACTGTGAATGTCTTCAAACCCACTATAATGAATTTTGTGTTGCAAATGGTGTGTAGGCTGCCTGGAAGGCATTCTCTGGAAGCCTTGTGAAAAAAAAACCCAGGGTGTTTGTCAAGTACTAATGTCCCCATTCATACTGTGAGGCAATTTTTAGCTGTGATTACTTGTTTTGATTTCTTCAAGTTCTGGCAGTTTTCTTTATCGAGGTGGAGGAGGCTCTGCTGCTTCATAAAATTAGAAGTTCTTTTGCAAGTCAGTTACAGATTAAAGCCACAAACAGAAGTGAAAAATTCTTGATGCTGACAAAAATTTCATTAAGCTATTGTTGGTTTAGGTCTTTAATTAATCTTAAAAATACAGCTGGTTTTGATCTAGAGTCACGATCAAGATTTTTACTTTTAATTGGTTTGGTTCAACTCCTTCACATATCACAGAACAATCACAATTAACCATTATTTTCTGTTCCTTATAAAATCTAAATGGCTTTTGAAAACTTATCTTAAAAGGCACATGGTTCAACTGAGCCCCTGCAGGTTCAAGAGGCTTCCCTGGAGAAGGCAGCCCTTGTTCTGTAAAGGGATCTTCCTTTTCTCTTCCCCCCCTGCAATTTGCTCAAATCAGTCTGCATTGCTGCATAGTTGGTATCCAAAATAGAACCACGCATCGGGTTACTTATAAAAATACCAACATGATCCAGCAGTTTTTTCCCCTGAATAGCTGCAGAAGTGCTTTCTGAAACCACTGCCCCAGCGGTGCCAGCTCCACCCTCCTGTTTCCAAACAGCTCTGGAAAATATCAAGAGGGGAAAGATAACTTGAAGCCTCCAAAATAATTCTTTAATTTTCATCCCGAAAATTAAATTCCAGAAGGCAGTGTTTAAAACCAACCCAGAAATGTGGTCTTCTGCTGGCAAAAACAAATGCTCACTGCAGGCCAGTGTAGTCTCACTTCACACTTACTCATTTTCAGGCTGTTGGGCTCCCTGGAAAATGCTGTTTTTCGGGATGGAGGAAGCAGTGGTGTGCAGCTGGATTGTGAGGCACTTCATAAAGGGTTGTGTTGCTGTGTCTCAATGTATCCTGACAGCCTCACCTCAGGGCCTGGTGCATTAAACCCTTTCCAAGGGGATGGAATAGTTCAGGGTAATTGTTTTGAATGTTCAGCTTCCTTTGGAGAAATCACTCTGCTGCTTTTAAATCCCAGAGTCACTGAGTGATCAGAGGGGGCTCTGGAAAACGTTATCCATTAAGGATCTAGAGCACATTCTCTGTACCCCTTCCCCACCCAAGGGAAAAATTAGAGCAGGAGGGAATGTGTCCAAAGACAGGCTTTCCTCTCCATTGCTATAGTTACTTGGCACTTAGACCCTCACAGTGCAGTATCAACTATTTATTATTGTGGGACTCCAAGGTGATGTTTAGAACATGCGGTTTTGAAAAACCTTTTTTTGCACTTTACAGCCCAGCATGTGCTGTCCCAGGATTCCTTCCCTGCCTTCTTCCCTCGTGCTCTCCTCTCCTTTCTTTCCAGTAAACAAGTGTATGAATAAATGGAGGAAATGAAGCCAGAAAGCTTCAAAATGAGCCCCATATTTCTCTGGTGGAAGTCAGCTTCTAGTCAAAGTTCCAACACAAGTTCAGACCTTGTGTCCCCACATTTGTTAGCACTATACCTGACTGAGTTGTGTATGGTGTTAAGTACTGCTCACTTGGAGTTAGGCACTGGATAGGTTTTCAGCAGAAGGCCATCAGATGAGGCAGAGGCAGGACTAGGGATCTCAGATGAATAAATACTATTATTGTTCTTCTTCAAAATTGCTGCTTCTCTGGTGTCCAGTGGAAGGTCCATGCAGAGGGCATGTCCAGGGCTGTGTCCAGTTCTGGGACCCTCACCACAAGAAGGACATGGGGGGCCTGGAGCGTGTCCAGGGAAGGGAATGGAGCTGGGAAGGGGCTGGAGCACCAGGAGAGGCTGAGGGAGCTGGGAAAGGGCTGAGCCTGGAGAAAAGGAGCTCAGGGGGGACCTTGTGGCTCTGCACAACTCCCTGACAGGAGAGGACAGCCAGGTGGGGACTGGGCTCTGCTCCCAGGGAACAGGGACAGGAGGAGAGGGAACAGCTTCAGGCTGGGCCAGGGGAGGCTCAGGATGGACAGCAGGAGGAATTTCTGCATGGAAAGGGTGCTCAGGCCTTGGCAGGGGCTGCCCAGGGAGGTTTGGAGACCCCATCCCTGGAGATGTCCAAGGAAGGCCTGGAGGTGGCACTCAGTGCTCTGGGCTGGGGACAAGGTGAGGATTTGTCAGAGATTGGACTGGATGGTCTTTTTTGGATGGGAGAGCTTTTCCAACAAGAAGGATTCTGTGGTTCCATAGCTGTATTTGGAGGTGAGGAGCTGCTCTGGAACTGCACCAGCCAGAATTCAAACCCTTTTCAGCAGAACAGACTTCTTTCAACTGTTACCTCTGGCTTGTCCATAGAGCAATATAAGGGGTTTTTTTTCAGAAGTTCCCAGCAAGTTTATTTTAAATCTTAAACCTTCCCCAGCATGAGAATATATCCTATTTTTTCAAAGAATCCTAAAGCATCCCTTGTGTCATTTCCCCACTGGATACTAATACGTTCCTGCTCTCCTCTTCTCCAAAGAATACACATGCAGCTTCCCCCATAGATTTAAATAACATGAATCACCTCCCACACATATATTTTTTATTTATTTTTCTGCCAAGATCTGCACAGGAAGGCAGCAGTGTAGGAGTTATCTGCTTGTCATGGTTGACATAGCCTCGGTGTGGGCCCCCACTCCCTGTTTCCTGTATTTCCAGAACAATTCTTTCATGTTACAGAGAGCTCAGAGCTGGGTGGGAACCTCCAGCTCTCAATCTCCACTCCGGTGTGTTGGCTTTTTCCTCCAAACATAAGCCACATTCACCAGACACTGATGCTTCTTTCTCTCTTTGAAAACCTTTTAGCTATCCAAGCAACAACAACAACAATAACAACAAAAAATCTGAGGAGAAAGAAACCCCTCCTCAGCAGGACTTTGCCCTGAAATGGGAAAGGTGCCAGCGACTCCATTAAGTCTCCTGTGCTGTCCTTATCGATTTTATGTGGACGGCAGTCGGATGCTGTGGGGTGAACAATCCTCTGAGGCTGAGCTGACTTGCATTAGGAGGGACAGCTTGTGCTGCAGTGAGACATCCTGCAGGCTTTCCATGGGGAGCACATCCACGTTAATTAGCACGTCCTGTGCCTGTGGTGATGGATTTCCACGCCACTTTGGTTGGATTCAGTGTGTGGTGCTGCTGGTTCCAGCTGTCAGGTATGGCTGGTTGAAGCACAACTTGGAAAAATGGGACAAGATGTGTCACAACTCGCTGTGCTAATTCTGCTCTAAGCTGCTTTTGCCATGAACATGAAGTTTGCCCCAAAAATCTCAGCAGGAAAGCACTTGCATGGAAACACTGACCTGAGGTTTTTGCCAACTCTGAAGTTCCAGGCAAAAGCAATGCTCTGACATTTCAGGCCTTTATTTTCTGTGGACTATTTTGTGATCACTTTTTAGACTAGTAGAAAGAGAAAAACTCCTTGTGCTGTATTGATGAGTTTTTCTAACGAATAAGCCCATTTAAAAAGTGCTATTTTTCAGCCTTTTAGTATTTTTTTCCATTCGTCCATGTCTCTGGCTAATTCTATACAGATTCTAACTACTGAACCGTGACCATTGTATTAAGAAAGAATCCAGGCAGGCCCTTACAATTCTTTTGGCTGGTATATTAGCAGGCTTCAAATGAAGTGCAACGTGTCAAGGAAAAAGTAAGGGAATGGAAAGTTTTGTTTCTTTCTGCTGTATTTAATCAGTTTCTCCTTGATTCCTTTTTAATGACAAGCCACAGACATTATTGCTAGTTAATGAGCAAGTTTGACAAGAATGTCCTCAATACTCTCTTAGCTCAGGCTAAAGACAGCTCCTGTCTCTCAAGTTTTCTGAGCTGAAAATACAAAGTTAAAGGAGCAGCTGCAAGCAGAGGAATAAACAGTGTCCCAGGCTGTGCAGCTAAGCAGGATGTGCTGGAACAGGAGGGATCCTGCCAGTCCTGCAGTCTATGGCCAGCTTGGGCTGCTGCTGGCTTTATCCTTTCCATTAACCAAAGGGGCAGATCTGCTTGGGTGCTGATGGAGTGGAAAAAAGTCTGCTTCAACATTCTTAGTGCAGGGAGGGGAATGCCTCAAACCTCACACTAAATGGGCGAGATGTTGTTTTTCATTAAATGTGGTATTTGGAGTTACTCATCAGTTCCTGCAGGAAATGGGGAAACTCTAAAAGCTTTTAAATTCCAAGAGTACACTCAGCAAAGCTGTTTTGGGTTCAGGAATGGGGACTTTTTTATTGTTTGTGTGCTATTTTGACACTGTGTACAAAGATCTCCATAGTGAGAACTATCTGTGGCTTGAACATAGAATTTCAAGACATTGGGTAGTGTTGTAGGTACCTTTTTCCTATATTAGTTTCCAAGAAACACTTGGTTTTGAGCCTCAAACCAAGTGATGCTGCTGTTTTACTGACTCTGACTAATAAAACCCAGCAAGCTAAACTTTACCATTGCTGGAAGACTCTTGCAGCAATAAATTCAATTTATGAGAACTCCTAATAAAAGCTTACATATCTTTCAAGTGCCATGAAAGAAAATGAGCAATCTGACCCACCTCCCCCCACCCCCCAAAAAAAAAAAAAAAAAAGAGAGAGAGAGAGAGAGAAGAGCTCAAAATGTTTCTTTCTTTATTAAAAAAATGACTATTCAGTGAAGCATGAAGGTTTTCTCTCAGACCCTGTTCCTCAGCATGTTCTCACAGTCACCCTTGGTCCTGGATAAATGCTGGAATAAACAAAATAAATAGCGTTTCACCACGCATGCAGGAGGATAAAATAAAAACCACATCGTGCTGGACCACAAATGCTTCAGGAAGTTCTGGCTGAACGTGAAAAGTACTTTGTAATGCTAATAAGTGTTTATCCTTTTGCTTCCTCGAATGTAATCAAATGTACAGGGAAAGCACATGGATTGTAGAGCTGCTGATTGCAGGATCAAAAGCCTTGTTATTAATTGCACATGAATCTGATGTTGTTGGGCCATTAAGATGTCAACTGACATCATTGTTTGCTTCCTTTGTTTATAGACCCTGGTTTCAGAGAGGGGTAATGCAGCCACAAACCCTTTGGGGTGCTCTTTCCATGGCAGCAGGTTTGGGAAATGCCTGAGGCACAGGTAACGCTCTTGGATTCATGGAATATCCCTGAATTTGCTGTCAACTCCTCCGCAAATCCCAGCAGAAGGTGGGCCAGTGGTGACATTCACTCCCCACCCTAAACTGCAGCCTGCCTGCCAGAGTCTGGTCCTACATCTTAATAAATAAACAACAAAAAAATCCCTGAAACATGCCTGCTATAAACAAGCAAAGCAAACAGCTGGTCCTCATTTGAAAAAAAAAAAAGATGTGACATCAATTTCAAAACGAATCTGCAGATCTCCTTAATGCAAATATTTTTAGGAAAAAAACAAAAAGCAGCTGTTTATTCTTCCTTATACCTATTAGTGGGAAAACAAAATCCAGGATGCTTGTATTTCTTCCACTAAGAAAAACATCCTCGTGGCCTCGACATTCATTTGGAGCTCAAATTGTTTGAAATATACTGAGCTGCCTAATTCTGCTATTGCTGTGCTGCTCCAGCAAGCAGCTAGGAGCTGTTCCTGCTCAAAACTAAAAGCTACTACAAGTAGAGTTGTCATTGAATGCTTTGCATGAATTTTGCGACAGAAAGAGGGAATTTTAGAACGGGCATTTTCAAGTTTATCAGTTTTGACCTCCCAGCCCTGAGGAGTACACATGCAGTAGATGTGTGGATCCCTGGAAAATGAGCGAATAATTTGGCCTGTGTAATGAACAGGTTTGCTTTTCTTAATTACTGCTGGGAGGCAGCTCTGAGGGAAATCAAGGACTGGAGGAGGATCTGGGGACTGCAAAATAGGAGCCGTTTGGGATTTCTGCATCTTACAAAGCAGGTTGGAGGAGGTTAGGCTGAGGAGCAGTGGCAAAGAACGGCATTTGGAGTCTCTTGAGCCTTCTGAGGTCATGTGGCTGCTCTCCCAGATGTGGAAGGATAATTTCCCACCTTTGGGTTTGTTTGGTACTGGCTGTTGATGGAGTTTTATGTGGTTTTGCGTTTCTGTAAAGTAACACAGCTCCTGTTTTTCCTGAGATCGTTCTACTGTTTTCTGTCCTCCCTTCCCGGGTTCATTTTGTTCCTGCGCTGAAAACATCACCGAGAGCCGTTCCGTCTGCACGGGCTCCATTGTGGTGCAAATTCATGAGCTGCAGTCCTGTCTCTGGCTGTTGTAACCCGATCCATGGCCAAGCTGTGCGCTTCCCTGGAAATCGGGCTTGTCCTTCGCAGACTGAATATTTGGCTGCTTTGCCCCGTTAAGTTAAAGAGCGGTCAGAGCTGTTACCTCCTGCCAGGTGCTGCTTGGCATGTGATAGAGGAACGTTCAGTGTGCGGCCACAAACACCGGCCATCATGTGTGAGTGACACGTCACAGCCTGGCCTGGGGCATCTTCCCCCGGGGAGGATGTGCCACACTGCTGCATCCAAGGGAAAAGCCGCCTGTGAGTCCCCGTGTCTGTGACATCCAAAGGAAAAGCTGTCTGTGACTCCCCAATGTCTGTGACATCCGAGGGAAAAGCCTCCTGTGGGTGAGTCCCCGTGTCTGTGATATCTGAGGGAAAAGCTGTTTGTGACTCCCCAATGTCTGTGACACCCGAGGGAAGAGCCTCCTGTGGGTGAGTCCTCGTGTCTGTGACATCCAAGGGAAAAGCCCTGTGTGATTGCCCTGTCTGTGACATCCAGGGGAAAAGCTGAGTGTGATTCCCGTGTCTGTGACATCCAAGGGAAAAGCCCTGTGTAACTCCCAGTGTCTGTGACATCCATGGGAGAAGCTGTGTGTGATTCCCGTGTCTGTGACATCCAAGGGAAAGGCCCTGTGTGACTCCAATGTCTGTGACATCCAAGGGAAAAGCTGTGTGTGATTCCCATGTCTGTGACATCCAAGGGAAAGGCCCTGTCTGACCCTGTGCTGGCGTTTCCAGCTCCTACAGCAAACTGAGGGAAGGGCTTTGGCTGCTCAGGGTCAAGTCTTCAGCACAGAGAGTCCCAGTGGAGGTTTTTTTGGATCCTGGCAACAAAACTGAGGTGAAACAAGGCCTGAAGTGTTCCACAAAAAGCTGCAGAGGAAGGTGTTGCTGGTTAATGAATCCTGATGTTTTCCTGGGATAATTGTCTTTTGTAGCTCTGAGATTCCCATACTGAGAACAAGTCAGGAGTCTGGAATTGGGACATCTTACCTGAAATCACTGCAATGGGAGTTACTCCAGTAGAAGGGAAAAATGCTTTATTTTTGGACAGCCTGAGAAAATAGAAATGCTTTATTAGTCATATACCCTGATTTTAGACATCCTGCTTTAGGTCACTTCCAGGGGACTGTCTTGGTGGAGGATTGGATTAGATGTGTCCTGAGGTCCCTTCCAACCCTAACAAATCTGTGATCCATCCTGTTATCCCTGTCACAACTGCCTGAGCCCTGAAGGCACCCAACTGTGTCAGCATCTGCCCGGCTTCCAGCAGGTACCTCCCAGACAATACCGAACACTTCCTTTTAAAAATAATTAATAATTAGCCCTGGCCTTAAGCAGCTGGAGGCTGCTTGTTTTTCCACATCACTTCAGACCTGGCAGATGCATTAACAGGCATGTGTAAAGTGCAGTTTACCTCTGTAAAAGCCAGCTTTAGGGTGTCGAGTTTACTACTCGCTACCTCTTCTGGGTGGCGTTTGCCATGCCACCCACCTGCCTGGTGCTGCCTTTCCTTTAAGCTCAAACCAGTGCGTTTAAAGTGTTTTAAGGAAGTGATGTTGTCACGCAGAGGCTCCAGAACCGACTGAGGGCCGGACCCGAGCAGCCGGCGCGGCCCCCTCAGGCCCCGCCCCCGGCCCCGCCCCCGGCCTCTGATTGGCCTCTTCCCTCACCCCGCGCCGCAGTTGGTGCCGCCGTCCGCTTCGTCCCCCCCGCGCCGATGGCGTGGTTCGCTCCGCCCCGCCCTCCCGCCCCGCCGCCGCGCATCCATACTTGGCGATGGCTGGCGAGCCGCGCGCTGATTGGCGGGGAGCGGCGCGGGGGCGGGGCCGACGGCGCTGACCCGGATGTTCACTGCCGGGCGGCGGCGGAAGCGGACGGGCCGCGGCGTCGAAGCGACAGGGACGGACCGGGAGGCGCCGCCGTTCTACCGCCCCGCGCACCCGCCCAGCCGACATGGTGAGAGCGGGCCGGCCCCGCGCCCTCAGCCTCGGCCCCCGCCCTTCCGCACAGCCCCCCCGCGCCACCCCCCGCGCCGACACCGCCCCCTCGCACCGGGGGGCCTCGCCCGGCCTCCCCCGGGCGGCGGGGACGGAAGGAGGGAGAGCCCGGGCGGTGCTGCCGGGATGCAGGGAGGGGTGGCCCGGCCTAAGGGCGCCGGCAGGGGGGCTATGGCTGGTGGAGGCTCAGCCCGGCGCCCCGCAGGGGCCCAGGCACGGGGGGCTCACCCGGGGCTCCTCTGCCCGGTTACTGCGAGCCCTCTGGTCCCGGTACCGGGCGGTGTTTCCAGAGGAAACGCTGTAGAATCCCACAGGGAGCGGTTCCGCTTAGGCGGAGAACGGTACCGCCCGGGGTATTGCGAAGGGCGCGGGTGCAGCGGCGTCTGGGAGCGCCGGGCCCAGCCGCTGCCGCTGCTGTGCATCAATCCAAGTTGTCTCCCACCGGTTGGAAGCTGGGCTCGGTGCTGAGTGTGCTGAGATCTCACGGACCCTGCGAAACACAGGAAAATCAAGCGCCGCCCGAGCCGGGGGTGCTACAGCCGGGGGTGCTGCTGCTTCACAGGGCTGAGAACTTTTCTTTTCCTCAGGGAACCTCCAGTTCCCTCAGCCGTGTGGAATAATCTCCATTCGCTGTGTTTCCCGAGTGGATTAGCCCGGGGCACAAAGCCTTTCGATTTAGCCTTGGTGCTGTGTCAAGGGAGCAGCCTCCATCAGCTCCTGCCCGGGGCGCTGAGGAGAGGAGCTGGCCCAGGCCCTGCTCTGCTCCCTGCCTTCACGGGCTGGGGCTTCTCCCGAGCCTCCTCAGGGATGGAGTCACTGCTGGGGAATCACATCACTTCGTGCTGTTGGGGATTTGAGATTCAGGTTTTCCAGCAAGGCAATTCAGCAATTTTCAAATGTGTTTAGTTCATAAAACAACAACCCAGACTCAGACTCTACAGCAATTTAAAGGCTGTTTAACCACACAAGTGTAATTCTTTACTTCTTGCCTCCATCTGTAGGAATTTCAGAGGCAATACCTTACGTTTTTTCTCTGGAGCTGGAGCCACCTGAATAATGCAGGATAAAGGATTAATGTCAGGTGAAAGGAAAGGAACAGTTATGATCAAAGTTCTGTTCCTTGATGGTTCAAACAAGAGCAGGTGCTGTACCTGAGTCCTGGCAGGACAGAGCATCTTATTCCAGCTGTGGACCTTATCTTAACACAATGAAATCTGTATGTGTGAGACCTGACTCTGGAATCTCAAACTGGGATTCCACCAAACTGTCCTAACTTCTGCCACTGCAAAAATCCTCACAGGAAAAGGGTTCAAAGAAAACAAGGAGGCCTCATGTAGAATAACAACAGTGGTACCAACTTCTTTGAAGGGGATGTAAAGATGTGCTGTTAGGAGAATCCAGTCAGGGTTTAAACGTAACTGTCAGTCATTTGGAGGAGGTAGAGCACAAATCCTTTGGAGATTTCCTGAGTGTTTTGTTGCCTTCTGTTTTCTTCATGTTTAGTCATGGAGACCGCTGGGCACAGGAGAAATTTGGTCAGAACTTCCAGCACTATGTGGTGGTTTTCAGTGTTGAGTGGACTTCAGGGATGAACCTGCAGCCTCCAGTTTCAGCTCATGTGTAAACCCAGTGTTTAGGGCTCTTCCAGGATCTTTACTTTTAGTGGTCTGAGACTTGAATACACAAGTGGAGCATTGAAAGGATGGCATGGCCCTTTCACTGAGGAGAGCAGTTGGTGTGGTGCAGGATGTTGGGTCAGACACCTTCCTGGTAGCACAGGGTGACCAGTGTCTGAGTGGAGCAGAGATGGGAACCTTGGTCTCCTTGGAGAACTCGGAGCTGTGCCCACATTTCAGTCAGGTGCTCGGGGAAACAGGGCAGGGCAACACATGAAGCTTGAGAACTGCCTGGATGGATGGTGTCTCCTGTGCTGAAAACAAATGGAATGCACCTTTCAGGGCAAAGCAGGACTTGGGAGAGTGGGTCTGCTGAGATTTCGGGGACTGTGGGTTATGGAGGGATGGAATCCGGTTACTCTTTGTAAAAATAAACCCCTTCCTTTCCAGGTTATGTAAACTGGCCTGGGCATGTTAGCAAGGATTTCTTCTGCTATGCAGCTCTGGAGGAAAAGGAGGACAATTTTAGTAAAAGTTATGGTTTAATCATCCATAAATTCAGACTGTCTAGTGTAGTGCTGGCTGTGCATGATCCACCTAGGATTTGTGAGACAGATAAGGAGCAGTGAAGCACAGCCCAGGGTGTGTGATGTGACAGTGACACCAACACAAACCTCGTGTGCTGCTCAGGGTCACTAATATTTTCAGGATAGGAGTTGTTTGTCTGGAATCAGAGCCCATCTCTAACCTGGTTGTGTCCCTTTTGGACCTCCACCATGTGTTATGGGGATGTGGAGACGTTTTCAGTATCCACAGCAAGTCCTTTGCACCCTGTGCCTTCCAGGAAACACCAACTTCAGCTCTTTTGTAGAGTCTTTGTTTTATTAGGCAAGCCAAGTGTGTGAGCTTAGCTAAATGTTATCTTAAGCAGCAAATTCCCAAAATTATCAAGTCAGAGGCTATCACTGGGATAGGGAATACTGCCATTGCAGTGATGCTTAATCTTGTGGTTTAGTAGGGAGGGAAGAGCATTCACAAGCTGAAGTTGTTCAAACAGGATTTCCTCATATGGTAAATATATATGCTGATATGGGACTAGTTGACATCTGGGAGTGAAACAGAATGAAAGTGCAGCTCAGCTCTTTTGGGTGACTATTTTTAGTCCTTATTACTGGAGTTGAGTTGAGCAATTACTTTCTTTGGGAAAATGACAATGCTGCCCTTCTCAATTTCTACTTCCACAGCTGCCAGCTTTGTATCCATCCCTTGACTTCCCTGGGTGAAGGATGGCTGGGGAACATGGGTGGCCCATCATCATCCAGCACTTCCCAGTGCTCTGTGCTGGTCCAGTTTGCTGGTGGTGCATCAGAGAATCATGGAATGACTTGATGTGGAAGGGACCTTGAAGCCCATCCCATTCCATCCCTGCAGGGACACCTTCCACTGTCCCAGGATGCTCCAAGCCCCATCCAGCCTGGCCTTGGACACATCCAGGGCAGCCACAGCTTCTCTGGGCACCCTGTGCCAGAGCCTGCCCACCCTCAGGGGGAACAATTCCTTCCTGAGATCCCACCCATCCCTGCCCTCTGGCAGTGGGAAGCCATTGCCTGTGTCCTGTCCCTCCATCCCCTGTCCACAGTCTGTCACCATGCCTCCTGTCAGCTCCCTTCAGGCACTGGAAGGTCCCAGTTAGGTCACTCCAAAGCCTTAAAATTCCAATTTAGACTTGGGATACTTCTGCAGACTCGATGGGCAGTGCCAGTGCCCGTGTTTGTCTTTCTGCCCACCCTTTGTGAGGATGTTTGGTCAAATCCAAGGAGCTCTTCACATCCAAAGTAAACTTGTGGAGAAGTATTTTTGCTGCCATTTGTCCCCTTTGAGCTGGTTCACACTGTGATAGATGCTCCTCAAGGTAAAATAAAACTATTTTCAGTGCCTGCTGAAGGGAGCAGTTTTCCTGGAGAAATGTGAGGTTCTGAAAGGTGCCTGTACACAGTTTAGGGCTATGGAATCCCAGGAGAGTTTGGGTTGGAAAGACCTTTAAAGGCCATCTAGTCCAGCCCCCTCTGTGGGCAGGGACTCCTTCACTAGAGCAGGTTGCTCAGAGCCCTCTCCATGCTCAGCCCTGTTTTTTTACCCTACTTTAATCCAATATGCTTTAATAACTTTTTTTTTCCAGGTGAAGGAGATGTTTACAGAAGATACTCAAAAGAGATGCTGATCTTCTGTTTTTGTCAATGTGTTTTAGACAATCACTTTATAAAGTGATTGATAAACGGATTTTTAAAGTGCATTATAAAAATTCCTCCTTTCCCACTGATTGATGCTGGGAGTCCTGAAGAATTTAAAAAGCCTCAACCAAATAAATCTTTGTGTCTCTCCTTAATGCAAGGAGAAGGTTCCAAAGCTTGTGTATGCTTTAGTTCTTCCTAAGCCTTTTCCATTTCCATGAATAAAGGCAAAAAAATCTCACTTAAAAACGTGGGATTCCAAATTTGAGTTTCTTTGCACCACAGAGGCTTCATCCCTGAAGGAGTAATTAATGACCAATACAAGCTTTTCCCAGGCTTCCTGCTCTCTCTAGTTGGGCTTTAGCCCAAATTTTGTTTGCTGATAGGTTGTGCTAATTAAAAAGCTTCTCTAGCTTGAAGATCAAGAGCTCAGGCCATTCCACTGGGGGTGTGGCCACTTCAAACTGGAGTATAAACTGATCTTTTTCTTCATCTTTGGTGTGATGCCCTCTTAAATATTTAATAGTCCATGACTGAGGGGTTCCTGTGTGAAGTGACCAAGTACTGCAGTGGAAACCTGGTTAAAGTGTGACTGAAACACTGGGAGAGTGTGAAACTCTTGAGCTGAATAATTCAGGGTTCCTGGACCTGATCCAGTGGCCCAAATTCACTTATTAGTCCTATGTCCTAAAGCAGGATGGGAACAGATGCTTCCTTACAGGTTGTCCTGGGAAGTTGGAGCTCCTGGCAGTGTGCTAGATCAGACATTTGCTTTTGAAACTTCCTTGGTGGGGCACGAGGGGGAATGTGTTATTGAGGAAGTTTTGAAGGCATTTCCCTGTTGGTTGAGCTGAGATGATTTATTATGGGAGGGTGGATTTGAGAAGGGCCTTTGCTTGTTTCTGAGCTAAATTATTGTCATTCTCCTCTGTAATGTCAGATGCAGTGGAACCCTGTCCTCCTGCATTTTTGATACAGTGGAGTTTTGAGTGAGGAATTGAAAGCAGGATCTATTCTGTTGTTCTATGCCCAAGATAACCTTCTATTTAGAATGACTTTAGTTGCATTAGGTAATACCTGGTGCTGTGTTTCCTGGAGTGGTGGTCTGAGCCTTGGCACCAACCAGTAGATTAATTTCCTTGTATTATCTGGTGCTGCTGTTTTGCCCTCGCTCGCTCTTGTAAGCTTTAGGAGGAAATACACAACTTGCTTTGAGCTCCTGCTCTTTGTGCCACACCTTCCAAGCTGGGCTGAAGAATTAGGAAATGGATTTGCAGGCACTTGACTTATCTGGCTGCCCTGCTCATAAGTTGCCTACTTTATTCCTGCTCTGTGCATATTAAAACCTCCCTAGTTTATATATTTCATCAGTGCACCTGCATTATTTTCAGTGCAGGGTTGGTTTGGGAGCCCTGGCTCTGGGTTTAGCCCCTTGGGACTTGCCTCCAGGTGTTGCAGCCGTGCTGCAGAGAGTGTCCTTCCCTGAGTCTGAAGAGGATGTCCTCCACAGAAAGTGGAGCCGAGCCCTTTCCTGGTGCATTGACTTGGAATTTCAGTCACGTCCTTGTGGCAAAGTGGGAGTGTTACGAGCCTGGGTGAAAGCAGAACTCAGGATCTCACCATTTTAGCAGCATCAGCTGAAACAGGACTGAAAACAGCACTTAA
Source organism: Sylvia atricapilla (assembly GCF_009819655.1). Lineage (NCBI taxonomy): Eukaryota > Metazoa > Chordata > Aves > Passeriformes > Sylviidae > Sylvia > Sylvia atricapilla. The sequence goes on from NC_089161.1 coordinate 6,101,880, forward strand.
GTAAGGGGATTTTGTGTGGAAGGAAACATGTTTGAGACTGCACTGAAGACAGAAGCTTAGTGGTTGCCTGAAGCCACCATAAATAAAATACTCTTTATTCTCTCAGGGAATTTTGTTTGCGTTTCTTCAGGTGATATTTTCTCTCTTTTCCATTAGTCAAACTGCTGAGTTTGAAAGTGATGTCCTGTTACCTGCCTTCCCTGGACATTTTTGCCTCTGTAAATACCAGGAATCAAAAAGCTTCTGCCAGCCCAGGCACTGGGGGCCTGGCTGCCAGCCTGGGCTTGCAACCTGAGACAGGCTCAGGAAACAAGAGATGGGGCTTTTTGGTGTGTTAATTCAAGGGAGGAGAGAGCCTTGAAATGGAGGAATGAGGTAAAATATCAGCTGCATTGTGCTGACTTCAGCTGTATTTACCCACCAGATCCTGTCACCCTGTAGATCCAGGGGTCACCCAGAGAGCTTTGGGTGTAATCTTGGCTCGGTATTGATGATGCTCCACTGGGTGGTCAAAACCAGCTTCACGTAGCCCTGAGTCCAGGCAGGACTAACCCAGGGCTTGGTGAGGTGCAGACTGGGCAGTGGAATAACTGCTGACTTCATGTGAGAGTGAAGGAGAAAGGTGACAGGGCTGGAAGCTGGCAGTGCCAGGTGAGCCCTGCTCCCACAGAACATGTCCCACTGCTTGGGTTGATGATTGCAGAGCCTGTGTGGGGCTGGGGCTGCCTCCAGGTGGGATTTTGGGGTAGGGCAGGCAGGTTCCAAAGTGGCAAGGAAGGCATGGAAAAACTGCAGGGGTAGGCAGGTCTGGGAATTACAGCAAAGGAAGGGATGCTGGGAGGTGTGGATATGTCGTTAGGTGTGATATTCCTGTGGCCTATAGGTATAGAAACCCAGGAGCTTCCTGGTTTAAAACTTGAATTCCTGGGACAGAACTGGACTGTTGGGAGCTCTGCAGGGCAGTCACTGAGGTGTGTAGTGCAAGACCCAGCAGAAGGCATATTAACCTACTTTTTGACCTTTGAGGAATGGGAGAACTTTCAGGGAAGAGGGCTAATGAGAGATCCTCTCTGCTCTCTGCCTTGCCAGGAATCCAGTTACTTGCCAGAGTTATCTCCTGAATTTACAACCCTGGCTGCAGCCTCCGGGAGCTGGAAAGTGCTGAGTTTGCATCTGAAGTGGGGCAGCTGTAGGCTCCAAGGAGAGCTGGGATAGAGCAAATCTGAATTTGGGATGTTGACACTTAGTTCTGCTGTGAGTAAGCACAGGATGTTTGCTGTCACCTTCAGATACAGTGCATGTTCCCTGCTGCTCTGCAGTGTGGATTTTCTCAAATGCTTTTGATGTGATTTCTCACAAAACAGAATTTAAGTTGCAGTTGACTGGAAGGAGAACCTGGATCTGTCAGACCACGACCAACTTGCCCAACTTAGCTGTTTCTGCAGGAAAAAAACTTCTCCATTTCAATTGAGCAGTTCCAAACCTTTTGTGACCAGGCTGATTGGAACGTGAAGCAAACAGTGCATAGAAGAGAAGAGCATTTGTAAAGGTCATGGAGCATTAGCAGGATTAAAAGAAAGCATCAGAAATGACATGTTTGTAGATGGTCAGGATGGCAAATGGCAGCGTTGCATCTCAAGAGCTGCTGTGTTTGTAGTAATTATGGTTTCAATCTAAAAAATAAAAGAAGTGACCCCTGTAAAAATTAGGCAGCCCTTCTCTGGGGATGGATTTGGGCTCTTCCTCAGAAGATTTGAGTGGAAGGCAGGAAGACTGTGAAAAACAGGTCACCAGACTTGTGAACCTGCTGCAGTGGGTGAATTCAAAACCTTTTGGGGCACAAAGACTTGTGTTCATCTCCCCTGGTAGTGAACCAGGTGTTGCAGCTGCCTCATGAAGAGGTTGCAAAATCAGGCCGAGTTTGTGTCACTCAGTGCTGTGCTGTAACAGGTTATTTACATTTTGTTTAGCTAAGATTTCCTGTCTGTAGTTAGAGCTAACAAAGAAAAGGTTATTTTGTGTGAAATTGAAACTTAAAATGGGGAAACCCCCCCACTGTGCAGTAATATTAGTTGTAAAACCTACTGGCAAAGTTGGTCAGGTCTACAGGCAACTTCAATGTCTTTAATCCATTTATTAAAAGTTAGACATGTTTTTTATCAATCTGTGCAACTTTTATCTGTAGCCCCCACTTTCCTCTTTCATGTGGGGCTAACAGATTGCATAGTCACTCACTGCCACGATTTATTGGGAAGTGACTTTTTGCAAACTTTATGCTTCACAGGAATTCTTGGCACCAGATGAAAGCCAGTAAATTGCATTGTCATGTTCAATGACAAGTTTAATAAATAAAACATTGTTTCTGTTACCCAGAAGACAAATGCTGGTGCAGAAATCATTAGTGATCCTGGCAAAAGGTCAGGATGAATAGCTCTTCCCAGAAAGCCTTGGTGCTGCTCCATCCTGCTCTAATGGTGCTGTGTGATGGCTCTTTTCCTTGGACACATGGTGGAGACTTGCACTGGATTTTTATAAACTAAAGTGGTAAGTTAGTTTTGAGAGTAGACACAAGTATGTGCCATCTGGAAATACATCCTTGCTGGGAAGGAGGTGCCAAGGAAATGTTAATTTTCCCTGTGTGCTGTGCACCTCTGTAGATGTGCTACCAGGGGCTGCATCTGGTCAGAAAACACCTGCAGGGCTGGAAACCACCTGCAGAATGTGCTCCTGGAGATGCTGCATCCTTACTTGTAAGCAGTTAGGGAATTACAGGCAAGTGCCCTGCTCCAGACACTATCAGGGGTTGTAGTTGCTTCTCCCTGGATGTAAAATGTTTTGACAGCTGGTTGGTCCATGAGATTAGGCTGCAGGCAGCTCTGGATTATTTAGAAGCTCACAGATGGGAGTGCCTTCAATATATTATAACTCATTTGATCATTGTTTTAGAGTTGAGCTGGCGTGTTGGGACTTGTCCTGTGGACAGAGAACTGGTTTGGAGGTGGGAAGGAGGAAGGGAAATCAGGTAGAGCTGATGGATTGCAAGGATGCTTGGAAGAGCTGCTGGAGGCTAAAGTGATAAAGATTTGGCAAAACACTGATCCTTGAGCTTGTCTGGAGGAGAAGATCTCTTTGGTAGCTGCCCCTAGAAGCCCGTTGCTGCTCCTTTAATCTGTGCAGGATTTGCCATGGCTCTGTTGGCAGCCCGAAATGGTGAGAAGTATCTGATATCAGCAGCACTCTGGTGCCAGGGCAAGTGAAGCTGCCTCACTTCTCTCCTACCCATGGATTATTTTAGCTCCCCTGCATGAGGCTTCAGGGCAGATGTAGGAGTTACTTATTCCTAGAGAATCTCAAAAGAGGTCCTTCTTGTCCCTCTGAATTTCACGTGTGTTCCATTCCTGGAGCAATGGAGGACAAAAGCTGCTCAGGGTTTCTGGGGATATTTGCAGTGTGTACAGCACTGAGACCTGAATTCAGAAAACAAGTTGTGAGAGCATGTTCAGTCATTAATTGGAGCTAGAACTGCTATGTGCTCACTTGTACTTAAAAGTTAGAGCACAGCAGAATAAAATAAATAATGTGCAGGAGGATGTCTCCAGGGAGGATTCGCTGACTCAAAGGCTGTGACGTGACTTGTACAATTGCTCTGTAAATAAATACAGATTACAGGGGACCTGGGGGAGACAGTACAGCAGCTTCTGCTAAAGCCTTCCGATCCATCACTTCTTGCTTTTATTTTAATCTCTAATCCTTCTCACTCAGTCTTCGTGGAACCAGTGGTGTCAGCACTTGGGCTGTTTGGTCGTGACCGCAGCAAACGGGGCTGAGCTCGTTGCTCAGAGTATGACGTGGTCAGAAGTGTTTGAGATAATAAAAGCCACTGGATCTGTCCCAACCAAAACCAGACAAAGGTAAAAGCAGCTGAAGAGAAGGAGAACGAGGTCTGCACCAATATCTTGGTTTTTAATAATCTTTGACCTTTTATGACTGTCCATAGCAGAGCCTGCACTCAGGTTTTATTACCTTTGATTGTTTCCTAAGTGTGCTGTTGCTGTTTCTCCCCTAGCACACCTTGCTGTCACGGAGCTGTGATTTATGAATCCATTACAAATAGTTTTAGATAGGATCTGCCAGAGGAGGGTTAATAGTCAAGGGAAAAATAATGTGGAAAAACAGATTGTGAGGAATGTGTGCAGCTGATGGAAACGTCATGAGTGCGGAACTTCTCTGGGCTTTCCCAGGTCAGACAGTTATTCCCCTTCCCATCTAATATCCTAAAAAGTGAATGCTGACAGCTGAGAAGGGAACCCTGCAACTTAACATACTACTGTACTTTTTATTACCCATGGGTTACAATAATTCAACCCTTGCTGCAGCTTCTAGCAGTAATATTATCCTATTGTGTAATTGGAAAAGGGAGTCTTCTGCCCTTGGAGCTCTGGAAGTTGGCAGGGATTAAAATGACAAGCAGGAGGGGAAGCTGGGTATCTGTTTCAATTAAAAAAACTTAGTGTTGTAGTACCACAAAGCTGAAACATTAGTCAGACATTCCTGTTGGGAGAACTGACAGGAAATAATGTGATTTACAATCTTGGGTATGTCTGCAGCTTGAAAGGGAGGAAAAAGTCGTTTGCTGGTTGTGTACTTCAGGCCCTGGATTAATTTACAGAGATATTTGCCTGCAGACTGACCAGTGATCAGAGTGATCTGATATGTGGTTGCTTTGAATTGCATGGCACTGAGCAGATGTTCTGGCTGCACTGTGTCTCGGGGTATTTACCTTAGATTTTTGCTGTTTGAACATTGAGATGCTCCTTGTACTTTCAATTTGGGTAACCTTTCAGATGCCAATCCTGAGTAAAACTTGCATGTGAAGTGTCTCCAAGGTGTTTATCTGTTATATCAGGTGTGTGGCTTTTTTGTCTGCAGTAATTTCGAGGTCCCCAGTTGTTCTCAGCTGGATCACTGGGGTTGCTGGTGAAAAGATTTGGTGGCCCAACTGAATTATTTCCCAGAAAAGGCTAAACTGGGTGAAGCTCCCAGTGCTGTAGCACTGAGCTGTCTCAGCTCTTGGCTCAGGAACTTGCAAGTGAGGTTAATACAGAAATAGAGCACAGAAGTGAAACCAGCCTGGGTTTCTGTTTGAAGGCACTGCCCAGCTCTGTTTATGCTCAGCAGTAACAGGGTCAGATGAGCAGGAGTTCCCCAACAGAGGTGTGAAGGGAGATTCAGTCCACAGGGCTGTGGATATATGGGAGCAAATTCCTGCTGACTGAAAGGCCAGGAGCTTTAAATCAGGTCTTTTACCTCCTTTCAGGTGGAGTGGCCTTGGGATGGGAGAGCTGCAGGTTTGTGTAAGGCCTCCTGGAAGATGGGGTATGGGTTAATTCTCAGGTAACTGGCAGTGGAGAACTGTCCATTGCCAAACTTGGGAATAAAGCCCGTGGATTTCTCTAAGTGTGTGTAGTCAAAAGCACATGTAAAGATATTTTAAAAAAGCAGAATAGCAGTGGTAAGTCATCGGGGTGCTGGTGTCTGTTGAAAAGAGTAAACAGGTGCCACTTCACCGAAGTGTTCCTGTGTCTGCTAGAGCTGGAGAGGCTCTGGCTGTGTCTCCTGCAGCAGAAGAGCTCAGTGATCAGGTGCTGTGCTGTGCTGGGGTGCTGCAGCCTGCTGTGGGTCACTGCCAGGGCTGCAGCTCGGGTTTGGTGCCGGGGGCTGGGCAGGGGCAGCTCCTGGCTCCCAGGTTTGTGTGGTGTTGGGTCAGCTCCTGTTTGCTGGTGCTTCCAGCACATGGTACCCTGAGCCCCTCAGCCCAGGGAGCTCTGGGCTTTAGGCAGGTGTCTATAGTAACTACCTGGGTTTTTTTTGTTTGTGTTTTCTGCATTGAATGACATCTGCCCATACTCAGCCTTTAAAACTAAGGTGCACAGCTGTGCCCCTTTACAACTACACATTTATACTTTTTTTTTTTTTTTTTTTTTCAGCACTGTTTTTTCTGATCTGAGCTTTAACACAGAGTACCCAATGACCAGTGATCTGTGGCTGTTGTGAGAGGGTTTCTCTTTTGGAAATAAGCTAAATACAGCAAAGAGGCCAAAAAGAAGAGGAGGTGCTGACAAAGGAAGCTGTAAACTAAATACTACAGACATCCTCATAACCTTTTTCCCTGGGGTAGTGCCATAGGAATGCTCTAACAGGTGCTTAAGTGGAGATTCTAGATAGGCAAACATCTTTAAAGGAAACTTATTAAAGAGCTTTCATCTAAGCTAATATTTTCAGTCTTTGAGATTCCTATGATCTCTAAATCCTTCAGTGACTTCAGCTGTAATAAAACTTCATTTAAAATTTCTGTCTGAACTCCCTGCTCCTCCACAGGAGGTTCTGGACTGGATGAAACAGGAATGGTGGAAAACGACCTCCTGTCAAGTAAACACTAAGCTCATTAAATCCTGCAAGCTCAAAGAGCTTGGCTTTGGGAGCAGCCCAGCCTGGAGACAGCCTGACTGATCACCTGCTCAGAGAGCAGGGCTTCAGGGGCATCTTCTTGGATAAAGGCAACAATTCCATGGAAATGTTTTGTCTGGAGCTCTGTTAAAAAAACTGGTCTTCAGTGTATGATTTTACAAAAGAATTAAGCAAGTGGAAGTCCAGGACAGGTGAAGTTTTGAGAAGTAGGTGGGGTTTGGAGAGGTACTGACACACGTCCTGGGTTCCCCCAGAGCACCTTCCTCTCCCACAGTTGTGTGAGGGCTTTGGGGGGTTTCAGCACCACTGATCCAGTGCCACTGTCACAACTGCAGTGGCAGCACATCCCTGGGATGTGCAGCATCTCTAAAATCACTGTGCTGCTGGTGCTGGCACTGGGATGTGATTCCTGTCTCTCTGTGTCAGTGGCTACAGCTGCTCCAGATCTTCAGCTGGGCAGAGGCGGGGTTTGAACCAAAGGCTGGGTTTGACCACACACCTTTAAATCTTTTAAAGATTTAATCTTTCACCTGCAGAGAAGGAACCAGGAGCGAAAGATCCTGGTTCACTTCCCTGTTCAGTTCTGAAATAGGTCATACCAGATGTCTGCAGTACCCCAAGGTACCACTTGGCTCTGTAACCTGTCAGCTTGCGTTGCCTTTTTGACCATTCCAGCCGGATTTATGCGGGATTAAAGGGACTGTATAACCATGGATTTAGGGACACAACTACAGCAGAACCTGCCTTTATTTTGGTGCTTTGAGAGATCTGCTGGCAAGCTGTTTAATTACCTAAATGTTCTGCAAGAAGCTGAGGAGTCCTGCTGCTCAGCGTTGCTTTTACCTCCTGGATAGCAGGGGAATACACTGTACCAGGCACTGTGTGTGCCTGCATATTCTTGTTTTTCCATTGCACACAGCCATGGATGTCAGCTGTGTGTGAACCCCCTGGAGAATCTCTGCCTTAAACAATCCTGCTCGTGTGTTTTACAGCTGTTGTTGAATGTATTGGGTAAAAAATGGTCACTCCAGGTTCTCTTGGTTAATCCATAAACACTGCAAGTGTGGATTGTCCTCCATGCAGTGTATTTTATTTTCAGTTTGCCTCCCTGTAAAATACTTGCTCTGGGGTTGCAGCTTTAGTGGTGGTTTTTAATATCCTCCCCTAGACTTTTTTGTCTTTTAAACAATTCCAGCTGATAGAGGAGGACAGAGCACTGCCCTAAGTGTTCCCATGATCCACAAGTGAGGAGCACGACCCTGTGACAATGTGCCAGGTTTCCTCCTGGATGCAGGAGATGTGGAGGTGTGGGCAATACTTGGGAAGAGAGATCCTCTGCCTGGGCCTGGCTGCAGGAGCTGGGCTGTCTCTGTCCTTGGGGTCTCAGAGTTCAGTAGCTAAAACTGAGGAATTCCATTCTCCTGGCCATCTAAAGAACAGCTTCCTAATGGATGTCCACTGAACTGAGCATTCCCTCCTTCCCTCATTCCACAGGTTTAGCTTAATTGCAGGAAACTTGGCTTCCTGTTTCTCCCTGTCCTGGGGGCTGCTGCACTGAATAATGTGATAATGGAACTGTGTTAGAATTGAAGCTGGTTTTTAAATAAGACTTTGGGAGCTTGACAGAACTCAGGAGGGTGAAATGAAAGCTCAGCTCGTGGGATTTGGGTGGCTGGAAACGGCAAAGAGAAAAAGGAGGGGAGGAGCAGTGAAAACAAACTGGTTGTGCTCCACCTGACCTGGGATCAAAGGAACTTGTGCAGATTTTTGGTGCTGTTAGGTCAGCAGGAAGGTGTCTGTTTGTGTCTGTTGGTGAAAAGGACGGCTAAAGGTTATGTCAGGACCATGGCTCAACTCCTCAAGTGTCTGGGGCACATTTTCTGACTCTGAAGTGGAGTTGAGGAGTGTTTCTTTGTATCAGAATTGGTGTGAGACCAGCTACAGTGAGCCCTTTGGAGAAAGTTGCTGTGTTAGCTCTAAAGAACTGATGCCCCTCATTTCTTACCTACAGGCAGCTCTTGGTCTGTGTCATGGATCATACTTTACGTGCATGTTTCATTCTGGTTTTCTGACAAAGCTGCAGGGGAGAGGGAGCTCTGTGGTGGAGCAGAGTTTGTCTTGGGTGCTGGTTATCTCAAACTGATCAGTGCAAATGAGGAAGTATTAAACCTGCTTTGGGAGAAGGAGCTTTCAGTTCCCTAACCCAGGTTGTTATTGAGATACTGTGGATAAACAACACATTAAACACAAACATGAGAAGCAGTTTTGGTCAGGGAGGACTGCACTCCTTTCCATCACCTGCACGGTGTTATGGTCCACAATCAGATGTAATGAACTTTACTTGTATTAATGCAAAGCATGCTGCTGGGAGCTGGGAGCTGTGTGTTGTGTTACCTGTCCACCTTGTGACCAAGGGCTCCTTTTGTTCCTGCAGAGTGACCAGCAGCTGGATTGTGCCTTGGATTTGATGAGGCGTCTGCCTCCGCAGCAGATAGAGAAGAATCTCAGTGACCTCATTGACTTGGTGAGTACTGCATGCTGTCCCCAAGAAGTGCTGTGACAAAGGCCTGGTATGTAAGAGATTCTGAGGCATCTCGAAGCTGTGCTGATCTGTCTGTCCCCTTGCCTTTTGGCAAGGTAGAACAACCATTGGCTGAGCAATGTCAGGAATCCACGACTGACTTGGGCTGTGTGTGCAGGACACCTGGGGATAAAGGGTCATTAGCAGCTCTCTTAATGAACTCACCAGCTCTGCCAGGTTGGAGGCTGCTGTTTGAATGTGGGACAGTGTGTACAGATGGGTGCAGGCCCTTGTACCTGGGTGTTATCTCCTGCTGAGCAGCCTGTTGTGTGCAGCTCTGGGAGGTGCAGTGGCTGTGCTGCCCCACACGCTGCAAAGACACTGCTGAGAATGTCTGGGCATCTGGAGAACACCCAAATCTATTTATAATTTGTGCTCTATCAGATGTTCTGCAGTCTAGTGTCAAAAACCAAACCTGGTTGACCATCTTGTGTCTGATGCCTTTTTTTCTGCTTGTCCCTGGAGCTTGTGTTGTCCTTTACACACTGCTGGAGAGGAAAACTGACTTAAGAAGGATTTCTAGACTCATTACAAGTTGCACATCCTGTGATGCATGTTTGGGCTGTAATAACCTGGTTAGTGCCAACTGTCCCTTAAAACACTGTGTGGCACAGTTGCCTCTGGAGTAATTGAAGGTGTTACTGAAATATGGATTTAATGTATGCAGAGTCTGCTAGTGGGAAAACTGGATTCTACTGTCCAGTCTAAACACATGGCTTATTTCTGACCTAAGCTTCTAAATTTGTGCAGAAGAGCAGCTGCTCACCAGGTAGAGGTTTGGTTGGGAAGTGCTTCTAAAGCTGGTGTTGGTAAGCTGTGGTCAAAAAATTGTGGCTGACTTGAATTTATCAAACTCTAAACATTTCTTTTACTTATGTAAGCCAAGGTACAGGTAAGAGAGCTCTGGGGGTCAGGAAAAAATTATTCCCTGCAGGAAGGGATTATTTCTTGCTCTTGAAACCATTTAGTAATTGGCTACATCTGTGCCCCCAAAACTCTTGGCAACCTAAAGCATCGTTTTTGTGGCTGTTGCCGGAGGTAGGACACAAGTAACTAAATCACTGATCTGATCTGGTGTGACATGGTTGGTTTTGTGATGAAATTGGGAGGACTGAGCAGGTTTTGGGGTTTGAGCAGCTCCCAGGACCACTCAAAACGAGGAGTTGTTTGGGGAGCCATGGTAAGCTTGACTATGTAATTGGTCTGAGGCTTTTTAATGACGCAGAAAATTGCTGGGTACCTCTAAACGCTGGAATTACTTTTGGATGGTGCTCATTAGTGCTCTACATGCTTTCCATCAGCAACACGCTCCCTGGGCTCCTTTTCATGGTGTAACATGAACCAGAGCAGTTTGGTGCTTGTTAGGGGGAGGGTCTGTGACCCCCACACGAGGCATTGCAACCCCTCCTCTGGGGCAGAGATGAAATAATTTGTTAAATCCAGCACCATTCCTTTATTGTTGAGACACCTGTAGACCAGTTCTGCAGCCACTCTCAGCTTGACCTCCTGAATTCTCCACTGGTTAGACAAGAGCAGTGTGTGCCCTGCCACCTGTAATAGCTCCAGAAACTTCATGAGCCAGACTTGAGCAAATAGTTTTTTGACCTTTTTTTGGCAAATTTCATCCAGACCTTTACATCTGATGTTTCAATTCTGCTGCTTGTCCCATTAGCAGACAATAACCTCCTTGAGGAAAGCAGCAGACTCCAAATGCATGAGGAGCAAGAGCAGGTTGATTCAGCTTGGGGGAGAATTGTAAAATGTGGCACCCTGACTTCTTGACTTCCTTGTGCTGGGCTTCCTTGCTCAGTGCACTGCCACGGTGGAGTAGGTGTGCAGCAGAGGCTCATATCAGTATTTGGTGTGAAGTTTAGGGTACTGAAGTCTGTTTGCAGCTCAGTTTGCCATGGTGTTTTTATAGGATTTCATCTCCAGACTGATGGTGGCTGCTTGCTTAAGATCCATTGAAAGGAGAGAAGATGGCTTAGAAATGTCATTGTATGTAAAGAGTTTTCCAAAACTAACACAGTAAGAATATGGCATCTTCTTTCCAGAATCCCAGAATGGTTTGGGTTGGGAGGGACCTTAAAGCTCCACCAGTGCCACCCCCTGCCATGGGCAGGGACACCTTCCATGAGACCACCTCACTCCCAGCCCCATCCAGCCTGGCCTTGGACACTTCAGGGATGCAGGGACAGCCACAGCACCCCTGGGCACCCTGTGCCAGGGCCTCCTCACCCTCAGAGGAAGGAATTTCTTTCTAATATCCCATCTAACCCTGCCCTCTGGCAGTTTAAAACCACTCCTAGGCTGGAATTCCTGTTGGGAGGGGTAACTACACTAAGTTCCCTTCCTGAGGTCCCTCTTACTCTATCCATGTTCTGCTGCTTGTGGCTCATAAAAGAGCAGCTTGGTCCCCAAGTGAATACATGGAGTATGTCCAGGACTGTCCATGACTGCCCCCAAGTGTTGTGCTGACAAGGGAAATGGCCCAAACTTGAACATGAAGTAAAAGGGTGGGTGGAAGAAGAGAATTTTTGGGTCACTGGCCCTCATCAGCCCAGACACTTTTCATCCATTAGCAAAGGAGTTTGTGGTTTGCCCTTTCACCACATCTGTTGTTGGGTTTTTCAGGCTGCTGAGGCTTCAATTAGCGTTCATTAGAGACCTTGTCAATCACAGCCCTCCAGAAGTCCTGCCTGAAAGAAGCTGTGCATGGTGCTGGAAATGGGCCTTGGCATGGAATGCTCTGCTTGGGGTTCAATTAGTCATTACTTGTAAATACTCTACTCAGAGGCTGTCAGAATGTACAGGAGGACTTCTGAATCTCTACAGAAAGAGTTTCCTGTTGGCACATACCTTTTTAAGGACAACTAAGTTAAATTGGAATAATTTTCCATGGAGCTCTGCTGGAAACTGAGCCTTGGAGCATCTACCTGTGGGCCAAGTCCAAGCTGAAAGGAAGTTTCCAAAAGAGGGGAGAGAAAGGTGATTGCACTGCTCTTAAATGGGTTTGTTGTGAAGGTGCTCCAAGACAAAGGTTGGATTGATGAACTTCAAGGTCTTTTCCAACCTAAATTATTTGGTGTGTAGTGACAGCACTTGGGGCATTAGTTCCGATGTAACTGTGTGACATAAAAGCTGTGTCACCTCCCTATTGCCTCACATTGTCCAGGAGCTGCTGCTGCTGATTCACTGTGCTTCCCATGACACCCTGTTGTGAATCACATCTGTTCTCACCACCTGCTGGGAAGGGGGCTGTGAGGGTGTTCTCTGGTTGGAAATGTGTCCTGGAATCAGTTGAGTGAGGTTTGTTTGGCTCATGGAGGTGTGAAGGAGGGAAGCTGATAGAGCTGGCTGCTGAGTGGAAGGTCAGAACAATCCATGGCAATTGTCCTCCTGCTTCCTTTCTCTTCAGGTCAGTGTACACAAAGTCAGCCCTCTGTACTTGTAGCTGTGCTCTTTCCAAGAGAAAGCCCAAAGAAGGATCAGTTTCTGGGCAGTTTTCTGCCTTTCTGGGACACCTTGGCAGCCCAGGACAGGTGGGTGAGTGGTGCCCAGGGTCACAGCTCCAGAGTCCTTTTTGGGGTATTTTCTTCAGACAACTTCAGTGATGTGTCTTTGAGGGCTGAGGTGGCAAAGGTGGAAGGAAACCAGATTTATTGTCCCTGTGGGCCATGTGCAGCAAATAACAGATCTGTGACAGGATTGCCCTGATGGCTTTGACTTGAGTGTGGAAGTTGATGCACTCTCAGTCTTGGTGAAGGTTAAGCAGGTTCCTTTAGCAAGTACAAATTTCCTGCTGAGTGTTTAATTTGGATGTTTGCCTGGGTGTGTATAATATAAATTAGATGAAAAATCTGGCTGACTCAGGAGAATCAGATGCCTGGCATGAAGTGGGGGCAGAAAATGGTCCTCAGAACGGATGGGCTCACCAGGAGAGGGAGGGCTGCTCACAGCACAGCTTTCTCCCTCTCTGCTCCCAGTAAGGCTGGTATTGAAACAGCAGTCATTCCCAAAAGTGAAAGCTTTCTTGAAGAACAGAACCAAGTAATGCTGCCATGGAAGAATTAAAGTGAGAGTTCTTTATAGACACAGCAGTCATAACTTTGCTGGTTATTTTTTAAGGCTCTGTTTGCAATTAAAGATCTGGGAGGTGATCAGCTCTCCTTTCTCATCACAGGGGAATACTGAAGTATTTTTAGTAGAATGTGTTACTTTTTAGAAAATCCCGGGGTGATGAATCTTAAAATGTACAAACTTATGATTTTGAAATATTTGAACACAATTCAGGCTGTTGCTTCATGTGAGCTCCAGGCAAATCCCAAATCTGCTTGCATGCCTTCAGTCACTGAAGATATATGAAGCTACAGAATTTACCCCCAGGCAAACTGCACTGCTCGGGCTGCACAGACCATAAAGAACATGAGAATGTGACTGGAGCTTTTTGTGTTTGGAGTCCAAGAGCCTGAGCACTGTGCAGCATTGTGGGGAGAGATAAAATAATTGGATGCAGATGGCCCGCTGGGCGTCTGGTAGGGTGGAAGATGTTTTAAACAAAAAGTCAGATCCAGTGAAAGCTGAAAAAGAAGGTGGTGGAAGCAGAAGTGCATTGACAGCCCTGTGGGCTCAAAGCTGAGTCTTTGACCTGCTGTTCTGCCTGGACTTGCTGACCTGTGGGATGAGCTGCCAGCAGCCAGGCAGGTTTCTAACACAAGGATTATGGGCTAAAGAAAGGGGCTCTGGCTCTCTGGGTAAATTTATGGTGGTTGAGAGACAGTTTTTCCATTTTGTGAGTGGTTGTGGGGAGGAGTTTTTCCAGCTAACAAAGATTATCTGTGGATATCTTGATAGTAATTGGAGATAGCAATTAATATATGTAAATTGTTAATGTGATGCTTGGCTTAGAGCTAGCAACCCCACTTCCTGGCATGAGATTGGAAAAGGGAATTTCAATTCTGGCCTTATATCACTTATTCTTTCTATTTTTAAGCCTTTTTGTCTTCCAGGCTCCTGCCACTGCCCTGCTGGTGTTAAGAAACCCTTAAAATATCTGTTTAAATATCATTTGAAGGGAGTGTGTGTGTGTGAAGATGAGTCCTAGGTGGAAACCTCCCTAACCTCTCTAAGGATGGAGGGAGGGGAAAGCTGGGATAGAGGAATATACTGGAGGGAGTATGTCCTGCATACCCCTAAACTGTTGCTGGATGTCTCCAAGCCCAGCTGGACTGACACAAAGAGTCAGAACTTCCCTAGACATTGATACTCTGTGATGGCTCCTGGGGCTGGGGCTGGTAATGGGATACAGGAGCCTTCACGTGCAGGTCACCAGCCCCTGCCCAGGGCTCTCTGGCTGTGCCTGCCAGATGGCTGCCTTTTGTTTCTCAGAGGGGGAATCCAGCAAAAGCCCTGTTTTATCCAGCAAGGCACAGGGAGAAAGCCAAGGGTCCTGTTTTATGAAGGGTTGTCACCTTTTTGAATGTAGTTCCTCGAGCTGAATTAAAACATTCTGTAATTAATGTGACATGTCTGCTGTGACATAGTTAGCTAGACAAACCTGCAACCTTGTTAACATCTGTCTTTTTCCAGAAAACTCATTTGGCTTAATTTTGGTTTTGCCAGTTCTTGCTGGAATTCAGTGCAAGGACATGAATAACACTGAGCTGTTTCCAGTATCAGTTATATCTTGTCTGAACACAAAAGTCCATTTAAGTGTCATTTCATAAACAAGGCTTGGTGATTGTGTGGCCTTTGGACCTGTGATGGATCAAATTAAGGTTTAGCCCTGTGTGGATTTGTGGGAGTGACTTCAGTGGTGGTTTTAAGCCCAAGATGACTGGAAACCTTCCTTCTTGAGTGTCCACAACATCCTCTAGGCTCTGCCTGCCTCCTGCAGGAACAGAAAATTCTGAAGCTGTGCAAGGCTCTGAAAGAACAGAATAACGTTTTATTAGATGGAGGATCTGAGCTGCAGGTCTGCCAGAAGGGTTATTTTATGAGAGTGTCAGGGAGCTTCCATGGGCTCCTGTGTGTTTGAGTGGTTTCCCCAGGCCATGGGAGCAGCACTTCTGCCCTCCTTTAATATTGAAAGTTCACATGTGATAAAAATCCTCAACCTTCCTGATGGGATGGGGCTTTTAATTAAAAACTGCTCTCATCACACGTGTGTTCAGATACCTGCACCTTGCAGATGCAGATTCAAAACACAGATGGGTCTGAATGGCTCCTTTGGCTAATTAAATGGCTCCTCATCTTTGCCTCATCTTCCCAGAATTATAGAAATATTTGGGTTGGAAGGGTCCTTAAAGATCACCCAGTGCCACCCCATGCCATGGCAGGGACACCTCCCACTGTCCCAGGCTGCTCCAGGCCCCATCCAGCCTGGCCTTGGACACTGCCAGGGATCCAGGGGCAGCCACAGCTGCTCTGGGCACCCTGTGCCAGGACTCACCTCCCTCACAGAGAAGAATTTCTTTCTGATTTTCAAAGTAAACCTAATCTCCTTCAGTTTGAAGCCATTCCTCCTTGTTCCTTTTGTTTCTCTAAGGAAAAAAAAGTATAATCTTGAATTTTGCTGCATTTAGCATAGTTTTCCAGTGTGTAAGATTCCTGTGGAGGTCAGTAATGCTGACCTCTGAATAAACATGGAAAAAGACTATTTCTTAGGGCTGGTACATCAGGAATGTTGCTGTTTCAGTGGTAGATGTGGTACGTTTCAGTCAAGGCTGTAGAAGAAAGCAGCCACCTGGATGTACTCAACTGGAGTGGACACAGCCAAAATACTGGCTGTCCTGAGTGTGTGAAGTGCAGAATTTGATATGATTCAGTGTGGTCAAAGCCAGGATGGGAACTGTGTGTCAGACATGGAGAACTGAGGTATTACTCCTCTTTCCTCTAGGAATTTGTTTTCAGCTACTTGTTTAAAAATACTTAAAAAAAAAATCCAGAAGCAATTGTTTAATTGCTAATAAACTCCTTGAACCAAGAAGTGAGTGGAGAAGGAATGATTGAGCTTTGCTACTCCAAAAAGGGTATGGTTTCCACTTTGGCACAAGTGATTATTTGTCTTGATAGCAGAGCAGTTGCCTTAATTAAAACACTGTCCACATACCTGGGCAGCTCTGCTGGGGAATTTGGTTACACGGGACAACAGGATCCTTGTTTGACACGTTTCCCTCACTTTCTCATTCAGGTTTTCTTTCCTCTGCACTACACATCCTTTGTGTATCTCCTTGGAAAAAATATCCCCCAAACACCGTGCCCTGTTCCTTCTGAATGATGCTGCTGTTCTCCCAGGCTCAGCCCCAGATATCCTCCTTTTTTTTCTTTGCAGTTTACACTGAGGGTGGTCTCGCTCCCTGAGTACCCAGAGCCACCAGAAGAGATGACTGAGAGCTGAGCTGGGGGAACAAGGGTGCATTAAGGCCAGGTGACATTAATGCTGGCCTTCAGCTGAAGATAAAAGGTGCAGATTGTGTTCTGCATGTGACCTTCCAGTGCTCAGAGTGGGAAAAGGCTGTGTTAGAACAAAGGTGGGAGTCCAGTCTTTGCTTAGAAAAGAGCTTCATCCTCCAGCGTTTGCATCACACTGACATTGATTTCGCTGCTTTGGCATTTCAGTTTGGCCTGAGGAGTAGCTTAATTCTTGTGTTTCTAAATTGAAGTCTAAATTCCACGTGTAATGACTGCTATGGACAAGTGCTCAGGGACCTGAGTGAGTTTTGGCTCTTCAGTTAACATAGAACTGCCTTAACAAGAAAAATTAACAGCACAAACCCACTGTTTGAGGTTGAAAACTGAGAGCATCAGTTGCCTTTGCTGGGATCAGAAGATAAACTGAATCCTGCAAGAGTCTGAATGTGCACAACAGTAATTTAAATGTTTTAGTAAGATTCAATGCTTGACATGGAAAAGGATCTAAAGGACCTAAATTCAGAAGGAATCAGAGTCTCACGAACATAAAGCTGAAGTCTTTAAAGCTGCAGATTACCTTGTTCAAATTACTGCCTGTGCCATGTAAGCAGTTTTCAAGAGTAGAAGAGGAAAGGCAGTGTGCATAAATTGTCAATTCATTCTGAGGAAGCACAGCTGATGTAATAAATGGTATAAAAATTACATTCTTGGGGTAACTGTGCCACACTTCGGTACTTTTCCAGTAATTTGAATTACACGAGTAGTTCCATCAGCTGGAATATCTGTTCTTTTTATAAATAGTGTAGAAATTTCCCAATATTTCCAAGCTAGATGAGTGGGTTTTCTTCTGAAAGACGAGAAGGGGAAAAGAATAGATTGCCTGAAGTCCTGTGGAGTGTCTGTACCAAGGAGACAGGGGATACACAGCTTGTTTTACAATGGAGGGTTATAATACACTGCAGTATTATGTTTTAGTGAATGTGTGATATAATGCAGTCACTGTTATGGCTGTAGGAATAACCACAGAAGTTGGGATACCTTGGCCATGCAAATTTGTTACCAAATCATTCACAGATAAGTTTAGTTCAATAGATTACATCTTAAAAAAACAATGGGTTACAAGTTCCTTCTAGTCAATGTGGGCTTGTGCCCTGAGCCCTGCAGAAACCCCACACCAGGCACGTGCTGTTCTTACCAGAAAGTTAAATCTCAAAGTTATTTGTGTGGGGTTTTTTTAAAAGGTTGTAAATTCAACTTTTCTGCAGGGGAATCAGCTCAGCCTCGGGTTTGGGGTTTCTTGTGAGGCAGCTTTGTGTGGATATTTGGGGTTGGAGGATTGCACACGAGGCCTCTCGTGCTCCCTTTCCACACACGCAGTGTGGGCTGTTCCCAGAGAAACAGAGTGGAAACAGAGGCTTGGGGAAAGCCACTTCCCCCCAGTTGTGTTTTCATCACTTTACTCCTCCCAAAGGCAGGTCAGAGGCAGGAGTCTGCTGCTGGACATTTCTCTGTGCTGGTGGGCTGCTGCCCAGGGGACATATTCCACTGGGCACCTCTGGATGGAGCTCCCAGTGCTGGGCTGCTCTGGGCTGTGTCTGAAGCTGAAGCAGGAAGATTGAGTTGCTGTCAGCCTGAAGAGTCAGCCCCAAATTAATGGTTAATGGAGAAGGAAAGGACAGAGGGGAGCCAGATGTGCTCACAAACCCAGATATATCATTTCACCCACCTTATGCCGCCACGCTGCTGGTCTGGATCAGCTCTGGGAACTATTTGGGTTGTCTGGTCTCAGCAAAAAGGAAGAATTTCCCTAAAAGCTGCTGCTGCTTGTCCACTTCTGTTGACCCAGGAATTTGTTGTGGTTTTGAGGCCTCTTCAGCCAGGCCTGCAGGTGCTAAAGGATGAACTGCCCTGAGAGCCCTGAGCTGGGTTAAATCCTGAACTGCCCTGCTCTTGGTCTGGGCTCTGCAGTTCTCACTCATGGCCACATGACAGTCTGTAGAGTACCAAAATAAAAACACTCAAATGAATATTTCAGCTTTTTCAGCCCTTTACCAACCGTGTCTTGGTTTGCCTCTGATTTTTAAGGGTTGACTGTTTGGGTCAAGTGTTGCATCACTTGCTGATCGCATCCTAGAGCCATGGAATGGTTTGGGTTGGAGGGCCCTAAAGGCCATCCAGTGCTCCCACTGTCATGGCAGGGACACCTTCCACTATCCCAGGCTGCTCCAGGTCCAGTCCAACCTGGCCTTGGTCACTTCCAGGGATGAGGCAGCCACAGTTTGCTTTTTTCATTTCCATTTAGGGTTTTTTGGGTTTTTTTAAATCTTTTGTAATCACATTGATTTATGTTTGTCCCAGCTCACTCTGCCATCCTCTGTATGTTACTGCCTTGTACTTGGAATTAGGAATGTTTTTGTTTCAGGCAGTTTGATCACTTCTGTCCCATCCAGTGCATTAAAATAGTTTCGGGGCTGTTGCACCCCAAATTTGTTTTTTCTCCTCTAGGCTTCTTTCCTTTGAAATGGTGCTAATCCATTCAGTGAATTAATGGCTTGAAGGGAAGAAAGCACATTTCCATGTTTTCTTTATTCCTCCCTCCCTCCCCTTTTCATTTCTGAGTTGTGAATTCATCACTTCATGATTAATTTTGCCCTTGATTGCCTTTTGTCCTCGTGTTCACAGTCAGGTTTTCATCTCTATGATGTGGAGTGGAATGTAGAAGAGATTCCACACTGCTTCTTTCTTTCTTGTTTCATTAGCACATCGTTACCAATCTATTCAAGAACTTACCAGTTGTCCTGTGCTCCTGTTGTGTTGGGAAAGGGCATTTTGCATTAGTCCATTTCTCTAGCAGTGAAATCTGGGCCGTTGTTCCAGCAGGAAACACACCATGCACTGATGGTTTGATGGCAACTGCAGGAATGATTGTTGGTCCCTGCAGGGCACAGGGCTGCAGTTTCCTGAGGTGTGTGCAGGGAGATCCAGCCTCCTGTCCCTGCAGGATCTTACAGCCCCTCTGCCACATGGGGAGCAGAGCTCATCTTTGTCCTTGAGCAGGGCAGGGAGGCAGCTGGGGTCCTGGATCCATGGAAAGTTGTGCAGGATGCAGGAGGTGTGTTGGATTTGACACAGACACTTTGATTCTCATCAGCCAGCGTGGTCATGCTTGGCTCCACGCCTGGAAACTGCTCTGAACTTGACCCGGAGTGGGAGCTTGGGAAAGCTCACTCCAGCCTATGGATGGCAGATTCCTTTAGCAGCTCCCTCATTCCCACTCCACTGTAAATATTTTCCTTTATCCAGCAGCTCTGGACAGTCGCTTCCCTGGCTGGCCTTGGCACAGAGTGAACATGGAGAGTGTGTGCATTGAAGTGTGCTGGACCACACCAGTGGTTTGGGAATTAAATCTGCAATTAATCCAGGTGGGAGCGTAGGGGTGTGTTGTAAGTGAAGTGATTTCTTGAAGAGTTTTTTTGGCTTTGAGACAGATGTGGGCTGTTAATAATGTAATCTGTTCTTAGGGGTTCCAGTGCCTTTCAACTTTAACGTGTTGCCCTCTCTCCTCTCCCTGTTGTTCCTCCCACCCCACAGGTCCCAAGCCTGTGTGAAGATCTCCTCTCCTCTGTGGATCAGCCCCTGAAGATTGCACGAGACAAGGTGGTGGGGAAAGATTATCTATTGTGTGACTACAACAGAGATGGGGACTCGTACAGGTGAGTTCCCAGCCAGAGCTGGGGCTGGCTGCTGCTCTGGAGATGACATCCATGTGCAGACCCTTCTCCCTCTTATTTTCAGCCAAAAAAATATCAGTCATTTAAAGATTTAGAGCCCAAAATGTTTTGTTGTTATCTTGCTAAAGGGGGTGACTGATGTGTTTCTCTTTGTTTTCTGTATTCTGAATTAAAACCAGTCAGGTCTCTAGCAGATATGGCCTTGATAAGAAATTAGACCAGTGCAAGGTTATAAAATCTCTGGAATGGATAATGACAGAAAAGAGATGATGCAAGCCATGGGTTTAAACAAAATCATCTTCAGCTTGTACAAAACAGGGTGGATTTGCCAGCTGGGAAAGGCTCTTTCATTCATGTTTTGCAAAGAATTAACTGACTTTGGACTCTGTCATTAGTTCTGTTTGAAAATCTTGGCCCGAGTTTTTGCCATAGAAAAGGAATCCCTGTCTTCCAAAACAGGTGATTTATTCTGAGGACTGTAGACAAAAACTATGAAAATATTAATTCAAACCCTATAAGCTGTGTATAATTACAATATAATTAATTTTGAAGTAGGAGGGGCTATAATACTGGAATGACACAATCAGGTTTCAGTGTTTTGGCTGCCACATTGAACAGTCTCTCTTTTAATGTGTTTACCTTGCCATTAGGATGGTGTTTTTAATTTATGTTTAAATCATCCCTTCCCTTTCTCACATTGCCTGAGTTCCTTTAATGGCTGTAGTGACAGTGGTGTAGTTCCAGATATTTAATTGAAGAATTATGAGTTTACAGTCCAGAAACCTTTGGGACTCCTGCAGCACTTTTATTCATTCCCTTAAGGAAAGGTGCTGGGCTGTGAGGTAACAATGCCATTCATCTCCTGCCCTGAATTAGGAGCTCAGCCATCCTGCTGCTTCTGGGGATGATTCTGAGCCCTCCACTTGTCTCTCCTTGCAGCTTTAGTGTCATAATTTACATTTTGGTGCTTGGAATTATCTCCAGGAGGAATCTCACTCTGCTCTCTGTAGATTTGATGTAGTGTTTTACATTCATCTGGCCAGAATGTTTCAAGAGTTGTGTTTCAAGGTGGAATTTCAGAAAATATTTTTAATAAATCTTTTTTCTTTGGCTCAGGCATCACTGCAGAAGCAGGTGAGCTTGTAAAGGATTCGAGATGAATTGGTTCAGTTGCTGTGAGTTGCAGGAAAGGTCCCTCTCTGATGTGAAGCACATCTGTGTGTGGATGATTTACACAGAGAACATGCTGAGATTCATTTTGTCCTAGAAACAGGAGATGGAGAATGAGAGTGGATGCAGATTTTGACAGTGCCTCTGGATTGTGGCTGAGTGTAAATCCTAATGCCTTGTTTAAAATATAACCTATTGCAGGGGGCCAGCAGGTAAGCAGGACCCAAAGGTGTCACTCACATTCTTTAGGGTACTAATCTCATATTTAGGAACTATTCCAACCTTCTACAGAAGAGCCTGGTGCCTTCTAAAAGCATTTTGCATTAATTTTGTGTGCCCCAGCTGGTCAGATCCACATGAGCAGCTACTTGCATTTAATCAGTTCTGAATTAGTAGATAAAACAGGAGTTTAGAGCTTCTGCCCCCCACGAGATGTACCCAGAGAGCTGCAGCCCCTCTGGCAGATGCAGGAGCAGGGATTAAATCCTGAATTTCTTGTGGATCTTTCAAGAGATGCTTTCTCCCTGAAGTTAGGTTTCTTGCAGCCCCTTTGCATCCTGCTCAGGCAGCTCATGGACATCAGTCACCAGGGACACAGGGAACTGGGAAAGGCACTGGTTGGACACTAATGGGACATTGTGCTGTCACTAATGACCCCCTGTGTTTAATTAGGGTACATGACAGCCCTTCCTCTAAGGTCAGTGTCACTCTTGCCTCTGAAATCTGCTCCATCTCTTTCTGAGAAGATATCGAATAGTTACAAGGAAGCAGGAGGAATTTGGGTTTTAAAATCACTTTGAAATTTTCAGGACTTATTAAGTAATGAGGTTTCAGAGAAGCTCTTTTTCATTTGTTCCTCTAGAACAGGCACCATGTGTTAATTGCTGGCAGGAAAGAATCCTGTTCCTTTTGGTTCAGGCGTTCTGGATTGAAGTGATTCTTCCTTCTGGAATTGATTGGTCCCAGCTCTGATTCATGAAGTAAATTCTTTCCTTCAGCACACAGCAGAAGCCTTTGAAAGCCCAGCAGCAGTGCCCTGTGCATGTTAATCCCATTCTACGCCCGTGTCCAGACACTGCTTCGTACCTCATAAAATCTGCAGTTGTTACTGGGAAGTGGCTCTTACACTAATTTAATCAATTAGGCCAAGACCTAGGAGGAGTTCACTGGGCTTTTAAAAGCTTTTGATATTTCCACAGCCGTTTTTCTGAACCACACACTCAATTAGGAGTCTCAGGGAATCCTGCTCTCTGCCTGCAGCGTGCTGCATCCCCAATTCCTGCTCACTCCAAGCTAAACACCTTTTCTTCTGTATTGGGCAGGTTGCTAATTGCATTTCTTTTAGCACTAATCCAAGGGTTTCAAAGCATTCCATGGGCAACTGAGCCTCCTTCTCTTTCAGCAGGAGAGGTGGGGCTGGGAAGTCAGACTTTTTCACTGGAAATCCAGTTTTATAGGGTTGGGTTTTTTGAGTGTCTTTACGATTTGACTGGGAATTTGCCTGGGAAAAAAAGCTGCTGTGAGAAGTGGATATCCTATTGCTTAGCCCATCACAGTTTAGTCTTTCCTTATATTTAGACAGACTTGGTTTGATCCATTTCAAATGTGGATCAGACTAGAAGGTAGATTTTTGGAGTCTCCTTGGATGATCATAAATAGATAATTTTTATTTTCTTCATATTATCAAATCAAGTCTCACAGGTTCTTCTGTGAGTGCTCCTGAAATAACAGAGGTTTGTGAAGGATATCAAACAGTCATGGAATCCACATGGTGAAGGCAGAGCTTTTATTAATTCTTTTTTTTTTTTTTTAATATAAGACTTCAAGGTCCCTGACTTTGTCCATACATTTCCACTCGAAGTGTGTTTGATCACTCTGGTAAATGGAATCCTTATGGGGAATTTGGGGCCAACAACACTGAAACCTGTTAGCTGAAACACAAACCATTCTCTTTTGGGGAAATTAGAGGTCTGACTTTTGAAATTTAAGTGCTTGTCCATCTGTCTTTCTTCAAATAGCCTCCGGTTAAGTGTTTAAATGTGTTGTGAATGCATTTCCACAAAAATAAAAAATACAGGGCTGCGTTAGGAGGTTTTTTGTTGGTAAAGCAGCTGCTGGCTCCAACTGGAATGGGATGAAAATGCCACAGGCTGCTGGCTGGGTCTGTTCTGGGCTGCCCCTGAATCCCATCCCTGCACCAGGGGAAAAGGTTTGGTGTTTGCACTTACAGCATCTCCCAGTGGTTCTGCAGGAGTTCTCTGCTCACCCTCTGCAGTAGCTGAGCCATTTGGGAGCACCAGGGGGATTTTTATGTGAATCTCTTCCAGATTTCAGAGATTTTAGGTAAAGGAGTGAAGGGAGAGCTGAGAAGGAAGCTCAGCCCTGTCTGCAGGGAGGGCTCTGAGCAGGACCAGGCTCTGGGGCTCAGCAGTGGCACCAGGGGAACAGGCAGGAACTGCTCCCTGGGAGTTCCACCTGAACGTGAGGAAGAACTTCTTTACTCACTCTGGGATGCATTGCCCAGAGAGGGTGTGTCCCTCCCTGGAGATATTCCAGATCCATCCAGACACAATCCTGTGCCCTGTGCTGGCCCTGCTGGAGCAGGGAGGTGGCAGCAGATGAAGCCCTCTGGGCCCTTCCAGCCTCACCCAGCTGGGATCCTGTGGCTGTTGGTTCCTCTCCAAAGCAGCCACATTTTAAGCAGCCATTTAAAATCACAAAATCCCAGAATCACTGAGGTTGGGAAAACCCTCCAAGACCATCAGGTCCAACCTTGACCAGTCACCACCTTGTCCCCAGCCCAGAGCACTGAGTGCCACCTCCAGCCCTTCCTTGGACACCTCCAGGGATGGGGACTCCAAACCTCCCTGGACAGCTCCTGCCAAGGCCTGAGCACCCTTTCCATGCAGAAATTCCTCCTGCTGTCCATCCTGAGCCTCCCCTGGCCCAGCCTGAAGCTGTTCCCTCTCCTCCTGTCCCTGTTCCCTGGGAGCAGATCCTGACCCACCCCTGGCTCTCCCCTCCTGTCAGGGAGTTGTGCAGAGCCACAAGGTCCCCCCTGAGCTCCTTTTCTCCAGGCTGAGGCTCTTTCCCAGCTCCCTCAGCCTCTCCTGGTGCTCCAACTCCTTCCCAGCTCCATTCCCTTCCCTGGACACACTCCAGCTCCTCCATGTCCTTCTTGTGGTGAGGGTCCCAGAACTGGACACAGCCCTGAGATGAGAACCACGACCTGAAAGCATCATTTGGGTGGATGTGACACAACAGCTCCACTTCTCCTGGTCTCACCTTCCCTGTCAGGTGTGATTGGGAGGAGTGAAAGGAGCAAAGCAGAGCCTGGGCTTTGTGCTTTGCATCAAACAAGTGTCAGACACTGCTGCCTGTCTGAGAAATGGGTGACAGAGGGCTGCTGAGAAAAAGCCTTTCCCTGTGGCACTGAGACCTGGTGTTGGAGCCAGGGGCTGGGGAAAGTGAGTGGGGAAAGGGGACAGAAAGGGTAGAGGTGTTTTTCTTTAATCCAGCAGTGATATGTGTAAGTTGGTTACTCCAAGGGGAAATGAAAAGCAAAATGCAGGTTTCCAGAATGGCAGTTATAAAAGCCTCAAGCAGATGGGCAAAGGGTTCCATTAATCTTTTAATACCAAATCTTTAATTAAGAGTACAAAAATCTCTTCCACACCTGCAGAAATTGTAGTAAAACCTGCAGCTTTACAAACCCTGTTAAATCATTCAAACTGTTCAAAGGGTTTCCTAATGTTATGCTAAAGGTAGGGTTTATTTCAAAGCAGAATAGTGGGGGAAAATGTAGACCTTAATCATAGCCAGCAGTGCTTGGCTCAAATACTGTCAGATCCCAAATAAACTACACAATCGATTTGTATTTGCATGAAAACAATTTTAAATATTTAATGTTCAACAGCTGAAGCCTTGTTGTTGAATATGTAAGAAGGAATAGATTGAAACCCAAGAGATATTTTTTTTATATAGAAAAACCTGAAGCCAGTGAATGGCCCCGAGTTTTGAGGGCTCAGTCTCCCCTTTTTGG
This sequence comes from Sylvia atricapilla, assembly GCF_009819655.1. Lineage (NCBI taxonomy): Eukaryota > Metazoa > Chordata > Aves > Passeriformes > Sylviidae > Sylvia > Sylvia atricapilla. Next base: position 6,127,285 of record NC_089161.1, read on the forward strand.
CAGTGTTTGAAATGGCTGTGGAGGATGCAGTTCTTACAGGCAGTTTGCTCTGGGCACCTTTTGGTTTTTTTGGAAGTTCAGCATTTGTGGCTGAGGTCAGACCCACCAATATTAAACGTTTCAGAGCCATGGAATATCCTGAGCTGGCAGGGACACCCCAGGAGCATCCAGTCCCGCTCCTGGCCCTGCACAGACACCCCAACACCCCCATGCTGTGCATCCCTGGGAGCTCTGGCAGCCTCGGGGCCGTGGCCAGGCTGTGTCCCATTGCCTGTTTCTGTTGTCCCCTGCTCTGACTGTCCCTTTCCTTGTCTCCCTGGCAGGTCACCGTGGAGCAACAAGTACGACCCTCCCCTGGAGGACGGTGCCATGCCCTCGGCTCGCCTGCGCAAGCTGGAGGTGGAAGCCAACAATGCCTTTGACCAGTACAGAGACTTGTATGTCAGTCCTACCCTCAGAGCCCTGCCTGCCTGTCTGTCTGTCTGCCTGTCTGTCTGTCTGTGTCCCCTGGGGCACAGGGGCTCGTGGGGGGAGGCAGCACTGGGGTTTGTGATGCCAGACGTGATCAAATCTGTCAGCTGGTGCCAAAGGCAGATGCTGAGGTGCTTTCCCACCTCCCGCCCCCTTTAACAGATTGATGCTGTCTCTGTCCTGGCATGACCTGGCTTCTCTTTGATCTCTAAGTTCAGTTTTAAACCATCTGCATTTTCCATTCCCTCAAGGCTGTACTCTTAAAAAATCTCGATGTGCAGCAGCAGCTCTCACATCTCTCAGTAAAATGACAGGCACTGAGCACTGAAATGCAGCAGTTGGACAGGGATTAATGTACTTCTGCTGCAGGATGCTTGTTTCAGGCCTTGTGTTATTAAAGAGGTGTAAAACAAAGGCATTAATAGAGCACGTGTGAGATCAATGTAGATCAGGCAGTGGCTGTTTTAAAGCAGCAACAGGAAACTTCTGGGTGAGTTATCAGTTGAACAAGTTTTCTGTAAATGGGGCTGTGCTTGTCCTGCACTGCCCTTACCTCTGAATCCTTGGGGTGGGATCAGGCTCAGCTGTGGGCTCTGTACTCTGTGGTCTCCTGAGCAGTGCTGGGGTGGAAAGTGATGCTAAAACTGTGCAGCGAGTGTTGCAAAGCAAAAATGAACCAGTGAGTGTGTCCTTTACTGGGACACTTTCTTAGGGAGGTGCCTAAAAACCATGAAAAAAGTGAACAAACTTCATTGCTGCTTCATGTTGCCTGCAAAGGGAGATAAAACACAGCCTTAGATGTAGTTCATCATGTTACAGTGCTGACAGAAGCACATTAAAAGGAACTTTTCTTGCTGGATTCTGTGGCTCAGTGTAAATGTAGCCTGTCCAAATGTGTTAAGCATCACACTTCTGTTACAGGTATCAAATTTTTACTTCTTTTCATGCATTATTTTCATAGCTCTCCAACTTCTCTTGTAAGTAACAGTTGTTACTGGTATCTGAACTGACTGGAAGAAAGGAATTTTGCATATTCAGCAAAGCCAAGTTTGCACTTACTCCCCAGATGCAGAACAGAGCAGGACCAATAAGATTTTTAATACCCTGAGATGAAAATGAGGAGGTTTATGGAACCAAGGTTGTCTTTTTAAATCCCTCTCTGCTCAGATGACCATGAAGTCATGGCTGGATACAATAACTTCTTTAAACAGCTTGAATTTGCTGGAAGGGAAGCACAGGGCAGGTTTCTCTGACTGAGGTGACTCTGCTCAGCGTGGGGCACAGCATTGCCTTTATATAACAATCCTCATGTATTGTGTGGAAGGAAAAGGTGAGGTTGTTCCAAATTCCATCTTTCTGTTTGTCAGTGCACGTTTTACAGCAGTAATGGTCAGAGGGGGTCCAGGAGGGGTCACAGCCAGGAGAACAGGTCAGACTAGGGGCACAGGTGCCAGCACTTCAGGGCCTGTTGTGATCCCAAAAGTGCAGGAGGGAAAGAGGATGAGGGTGGTTTATTGCTCTTTGGCTGAGCAGCATTAAAAAAATGTGGCATTTGTGGAAAGAATTTGCAAAGTTAAGGAAACTTAACCTCAGTGTCTGAAGGGTTCGTCATGCTTAAAATCAGGATTTGTACTTCACCTCCAGCAGAGCTGTGGAGAGAAACAGGCTTTTGTTCTTGCAGTTGGGCTCTGCAGGTTCCTGAATAAGACAACTGGATTTTTGTGTTCTGACAGCAGAAGCTTAATTTTTACTTGGAGATCAGAGGGTGGGAATTCAGAGGTGGTAACAAGTGCCAGCTTCTCTCAGTGCTGCCCTTGCCAACACATCAGATGGGGAATGACTGCAGCAATTCCTCACGGAGCAGCTGCTGGAGCTGCCTGGGGAGGGCTGTGCTGGGAAGGGGTGGCAGTGGCAGGGATGTCACTTCACTGGCAGCTGACCCTGGGAATGTGCTGTGAAGCCAGCAGCGGGGCTGGGCCAGGCAGAGTCAATGGAGGTGTCATTGTCCTGCTGCTCTGGCAGCTCCTGGGGCTGGGGAGGGAGGGCACGAGGCATCCTGAGCCAGGAACCAGTGTCCTTCTGAATTCTGGAATTCCAGAGACAAGGACAGCAGAGCTTTTCCAGCATTGGGAGATACTTCAGGCTCACTGGTGTATCAATCAAAGGGATGAGCGTGCTGGCAGCCCTCAGGACAGTATCTTTTGTGGAAATTTTGGGTACTGTTAGATGGGGAGATCTGTTCCAGGTTCACCTTTCAGGAAACTGAAAAATCAGTCTGTAGGCAGTGTGCAGAAAAATCTCCATTTTGAGTTGACCTGTAGGAGCTTTCATCATTTCTGCTCACTCTGGTGGAGTTGTCTGCCCACACAGATCCTGCACAGGGGACACCAGGCTAATTGATACTTCACATTACAAATTCTTTCTTAGAAAACACCAGTTTAAGTGCAGTGCCTACAGATGAAGAGGATGAAAATGATGCTGAGGGAGAAGCCTGAAATCTGACCCATCAGCTCCTCACCAGTAGTCCCTTAATAGGCTGTTCTGTCCCTCTGTGGGGCAGAGAATGTTCCTGAGCTGCCTCTGAACCACAGCTGCTGTTTTCTGGAAGAGAGGTAACAGTGAATGCAAAAGTGATCACAGCACTCACAGGGAACACCACATCCCAGCGTGTTTGAATTTCCTGGGCTGTTCAGGCATTTTTTTCCTATAATGAGACTTTCTGCAGGGTTTTTCAGTGACTTTGTGCGCAGCCTTACTGGACACCTTCTGCTGTCCCAGGCTGCTCCAACCCCATCCAGCCTGGCCTTGGGCACTGCCAGGGATCCAGGGACAGCCACAGCTGCTCTGGGCACCCTGTGCCAGGGCCTGCCACCCTCCCAGGGAACAATTCCAGCCCAATATCCCATCCAGCCCTGCCCTCTGAAACTGGGAAGCCATTCCTTCTTGTCCTGGCACTCCAGGCCCTTGTCCAAAGCCTCTTTCCATCTTTTCCTGTTGGCTCCTTCAGGCACTGGAAGGCCCCAGTCAGGTCACCTTGGAGCCTCTTCTCCAGGCTGAACAATCCCAGATCTCTCAGAAGTTGCTGTGCATGGGGCTCACTTCACTCCTGAGCTTCCCAATGCACCTGATGCTGGTCATTCCAGCATCTGCAGACAAATGGGTGCTTTTGAGAACGTCTCCAGTCCCACTCTGCTCTCCACATGTGATCCAAACCTCCCCTGGATCAGCTCCCATTTTATCTTGAACACAGCAAGTGTTGATATCTCACAGAATTCATCTCAGGCCTATCCCATCTCTCCCTCTCTCTTCAGATTGCTTCAGTTTTTCCTTCTGTCAGTCCTATTTGGCCCACACACCTTTCCTTTTTAGATTTCTCTTTTCATCAGGTGTGGTAAGTCTCCACCTACGTGCAGTGAGTCACTGCATTGTATTTGCCATTTCCCCAGGGGCTGGCACCTGCTGTTGTGGGTGTTTTGAGGGAAACAGCCTGTTATGGATTTGTTCAGAGTTTGTGTAGAATGATCCAGTCAGATTTGCTTGCTAGGGACCTTAAAATTCAATTTTGTCCCCAAAAGCTTAGTGGCCAAAGCTGTGTATGGTGAAAACAAGTTTGGGGAAGTCTTGTAATATTGCATGTAATAACATGATGTGAGCTGGAGAAGAACAATTCTGCTGAACCTTCAGTTCCTGTGAGCCAGTGCTGAAATTGGCCTTAAGTGTCTGTTTTAGTGCAAACTAGCTTTAGTATCTCTGCAGTTCCCCACCTCTTCTTTCTGGAGGCATTTGGGTTAAAGAGGAATTACACCAGGTTTTAGTTCTCTCTCTGTTGTCTGTGTTAAACAACAAGCACATTTCTTGGTTATCTGTTTTACCCGAATCCATGTCACTTTCCCAAAAAACAACTGTTCCATTTCCATCTCCTGCTGCCAGGTTGAACTCCGACAGTGCCTGGAGCTAATGCCCTGGTATGTTTGTGTTCAGTAGGTTATTATTCCCAGATGGAAGTCTAATATCTTACACCACTCAGTTAGAGCCTTGGCTTTCCACTTCCAATATGGTGAAGATAATTTCTTCCAACACATGGTTGTAATTTATTGCCCTTTGCTTGACGTGTGTGTGCTTGATTGAAATCAAAGCGTAATGAGGACCAGGGCAGCTGGTTAAATCTCCCTATTTTAGATTCTGCCTTCCCTTGTTTTGGGTTGGAGATAATCAGGGCTTTAATTAACTAATCTAATGGCTCTTTGTTGTCTGGAAGAAATAATTTCTGAAGTGATTAAATAGACCTCCCCTGGGAAGGATGCTGCTGATCTGTCTGCAAACAGGATGAGTTTTGGCAACTTTGGACTGGTTGAGTGACTGACATACATTTAGAAAGCTATTCCTCCTTTTTTTTTCTGTGGCTTAAATTGGATTTATTGGTGCTTTTAATTTTTAACAGCCTTAAAAAAAAGATGAAACATCATCTTAATCATTCTGTTCCTGAAAATGTTTGTATTGATTAAGATTTTGAGTTTCCTCAACAGAGTGAGCAGTGAAACCTTTTGAACTTCTGCTTCTGTCTGTGTTTTGATGTTGATCCACTTTCAGTTTGTTATATTAGAGCTCTGGACCAGGAATTTGGTAGGAGTGGAAGGAGGTCTGGGAGAGGATTGACCTCTGAAACGTCTTTGTTGTGTGTAATCCTTTTATTATTGAATTTTGATTGGAATCTGGTCCAGAGTAGTTATCCCAGTTTTGGTCAGTGTTAGCAGTGCTGAGGGTGGCACCCCAGGCCTCTCTCTTTGCAGTGTGGATATTCCTGTCCTGTGGGTAGAACCCAGGTGTTCTTGCAGCCAGTGGAGCCTCCAGTGCCTCTCTCTGTCTGGAGGAGGCATTCCCTGGGAATTCCATGTGCCTCAGGAATGTGTGGGGTGAGGAGCCTTTTGCCAGAGTTTGGGCAGGTACCACGGTGAAGTCCCAGTGACAGATGAGTTTGCCCTTTCATTTTTACAGTGCTCAGGGCTGACTGTATTTTTAGTTTTTATTATTCTGTTTAATCTCACGGAGCAGCCTGGCTTTCCTGACCTTCAGGGATGTCTCATCTTCACTGACCTGTGCCACCATCTGTACTATGTTCAGATGTCCCATGTACTGCTGGATAGTTTACCTTTCTTTAGCTGCTTTTACCCTTTTTCTGGTTTATTTTGGATTGTGTGCTTGAACAGCCTCTGACACTGCCTTAATCCACTTGTCCTGATAAGAAAAAATGGAAAGCTCTGTCAGTGCTGCCCTTGGGCTGGAACTGAGATCTGCTGCAGCATCATCTGAGTTCTTCTGACAGACCCCAAGAGCCTCTCAGTGGAGCTCAGGCCAACTCACAAAATACTTTGCACTTCTCACAGGGTTTGTTCCAACTGCTGCATCCATGGGTTTCACCAACTTTGCTGCACATTGTGCAAGGAACAGCCCCAATTCCACGAGTAAAGAGCAGATTCAAGAGGTGTGATGAGGAGGTTGCTTTCAGCACAGCCTGCCCTGGCACAGGGTGCCCAGAGAAACTGGATGCCCAAGCCCTGGAAGTGTCCAAGGGCAGGTTGGACAGGGTTGGAGCTCCCCAAGGGTTTTGGCAGCTGTGAGCCCCTTATGAGCCCTGTGTCTGTGTTCACATGCAAACCTGGTCTGCCTCAACTAGAAGCCCCTGGAAAGCTTTGGAGTGACTTTATTGCCATCAGCTCCCTGTTCCTCATTACTGCTGCAGCCCTTTGTGCTTGGCTTTCTCCTGGGCATGGGAGTTCCTGGGGCTTGCACAGCCAGGGCCCTGCAGATTGAATCCAGATGGGTTTGTTGTGCATCCCAGCACTAAGGAAACTGCCTCTGCATCCCTCTGCTGCCGGGGGATCTGCACGACAGGGTGTGACATCGTGGTTGTGTCACCAGGGACATTCTTGCCTCAGGTCAGGCTCAGAAGGGTGAGATGAAGTCTCCTAAGACAAATCTAAAGCACCAAGACTTTCTCTGCTTTCCTGTCTGTGTGCTTTTATCACAGCCATGCTGTTTTCCCAAGGAAATTACTGGGATGTAGAAAACAGAGCAGTGTTGGGATCCCCCCATCAGTGCACCCGTGGGCAGCTCAGAGCAGAATTAATATTGAAGCTGTTTGTAAATATTACCCAAATTAGAGAATCTTCTTAGAAAAGAGGGGGAAATTAAAAGTACTGGCCTGCTGGAAAACAAAATCAGTTGCTTTTCGTCTGCTTTTTTTTCTTTGGGAGTTCCATTTTGGAGCAGCTCTGCACACACTGCATTCTTATCTTCTGAATCGGAGCTGTTGGGTGGAGGAGGAGTTTTTCCCTTGGGTTCCCACGGTTCTCTGTAATTACATAAAAACTGAGCACTTGGATTAGGAGGTCAGCACTGATGATGCAGCACTGTCCTCAAACGCTGCTCTCTGAAGGCTTTGAATCTCTTGGAAGAAATTACTTATGTTCAAAAATGAGATGAAGTTATAAACTGTCAGTTTATTGTGATCTGGAATTTTTGAGCTGGTTGTCTCTAATAATACTTTGTATTGTATGGACAGAAATTTATCTCATGCTCTCACAAATATAGTGTTTTAATGATGGAATTTGAAGACAGGGTGAATTAAACAACCTTCTTGTGGCAGATCCGATACAGAATTCTTCTCTTAAAGAATTGATGTCATGTGAAATTTGCAGCCTCCAAAGATTTTTGCAAACTTAAACCACGACACTGAAGATTTCTGCTGTCTCTTCCCCTCCTCTCCTTGTTTGGATTTCAGCTGGCAGAGTCTGGAATGTGGCAGACTGGGGGTGGCTGGAGCAGTGTCTGTGCTGGCCCAGGATGGCCACAGAAGGGTTTGGAAGCAGTGGGAGCTTCCCGGTGTTAATGAAGCAGTCCCTCCTTTGGACACGTTCCAGAGTGACCCCTTGTCCTGCTCATTAGGTGCCTGATGGAATTCTTCCCAGGTCACTTCTCCAAAGGGATTTGGTTGTTAATTTCCATCTGCCAGGAGGAATTGGACAGGAAGGAAAATGTGAGCAGTAGCTTTCATTAAATAATGAAAAGTACTAGAAAGCGCAAACTGGGAGGTTCTGGGAGACTTTTAGCCTTCAGGATCCTGTTGTTTGGATCCTGTTTTCCTTCCCTGCACAGTTCCTGCACTTCACAACTCTTCTGAGCAGTTTGAGTCATCCCACCGTGGGTCAGATGTGTGCTTTTAAGTACAAGTGGCATTGAAGTTACACATACCTAACTGGATTGGTATGTTTGCTCCAGGGATTTTTGCACCTGTGTGTGCTGGAAAGAATTCCTGTAAAATACCTGTACAGAGCCCCCAAGCATAATTTGGGCTGAGTTCATCAAGCAGGGTGCAAAACCCCTGGGCTGTGCACAGACATTTTACCTTCTTCATTTTAAATCTCTGGGTGAGATTGTGGAAGTGCTCCACAATTGTGCTCCTGGGGCCAGGGAAGGAGAGAGGAGCTATAAATCATCTGGACTCAGAGCAGTGGGAGAAGTGTCACATCCTGCTGGTTCCTGGTACCAGCCTGTCCTTTCATTAAGGAACAGGCTCCTGAGCCTCATCACTCGACAGCTGGATGAAGCCAACAATTATTTAGGGCCAACTGATCTCCTGAAGAATTCCTTCCTCCCCCTTGAGGTGTGAGGTTGCAGGGGAATTGTTGAACACCTGAGCAGTGCTTTGGGTTTGGTGGAAGGTGGGTTGCTCAAATTTGCCACTTCCTTCCTATTTCTGCTGGGATTCCTGTGCTGGTTTGAGGTGATGGGGAAGGAGTTGGTGGGAGTTGTGCCACGTCACTTGCCCCTGCAGTCTCCTGTTCCCATGAGCTGGAATGTCTGATTCCTCACCTTGGCACTGAGGAAATGTTTTGGGTTGCTGTGAGACACCAGCTGCTCACGCTGTGACTTCAGTCATTGTCACTCTTGTAAAAACACGTGGAGCTGAATGCTCAGTGTTTTCCTTTGGGGCAGGATTTTTAAATGCCAGTTCTCTCGGAAGTCTGTTGATCTAAATAGCTGGAGACATTTCCCTTTCGATGCTGAACTTCTGTAGCTGGAAGAAAGAACTACGTGACCTTTAGGGAATAAAAGAAAATATATTTTTCTGCTTTAAATGAGCCAGTTTGAAACCCTGTGCAAGCCTTTGGAAGGTTTGCAGGGCCAGGCTGAGGTTCCAGATGTTGGTGCTTTGGCATCAGGGGCTTGGAAGAGCCATAAGCCACAGACTTTTTGTCTCTGGATCTCAGCTACTTACTGGAAAATGCACAAGTGTTTTTATGGATGGGAGATTTGGTTCTGAGGTGTAATTGAAAGTCAGAGCTCGCTTTTATTGCTGTGTGGTGGAAAGTCACTTTCTCCTCACAGCATGCAGGATCTGTTGGTGAGGCTTGGAGGAGAGCAGCGTTATCAGGAGGGTCACAGGGCCTTTTCTGAGCTGTCCTTCAGTGGTAAAACCAAGTGATTAATCTGCCCTCCTTTTCTTGAGGGCTGTGCTGGAAGCTGGGGGATTTCCTCCCCTATCACATCCCTCTTGAAGTCAGGGCTTTGTTCTGGCCACAGCCTCTATTTCATGGGTACAGCTCCGGCTCCTCAGACAACTTTCCATCCTGTGTCTCCACCCGCTCCAACTTCAAACACTTCATAAAGCTTTGGATCACTCTTAGCTTAAATATTTGCTTTTATTCTTGCATTTGTAAAGTAGGTCAGTCTTAAGTGTGACATTTTTTGTATAAAACAGCTTTTTCCAGGAGTTCTGTGGTTGATGAGTAACGGATATAAAAATTCAGTGTTTGATCATGACATTAAAACTATAATTGATTTTGAGTGAACTGCTGTTCTGAATTCTGTAAAGAGAATGAATGATCACTTTGGGCCTTATGCCTTTTAGTCACCTTCCTGGGCAGCCTTATAAAAAGTTCTTTTCCCAGAGATAGAACACTGGCTGTCCTCTCCAAGGACAGGGATGTCACTTGGTCTTCATGATATTTTAAGGTCTTTCTAACTGACCCCAACTATGATATCATTTAGCAATGTTTTCATTGTTAATAAAGGGGTATGACAACCATAAAACAAATTTTCATTGTTTTATAATGAAATTTGTCTGTAGGTAAAGCCTGATTGATCTGGATTGAGACATCCTGGATTGATCAGTGTCCTTAGGCAGAGAGCAGTGATTGCTTTGCTCTCAAGGTGTCCTTTGAGAATGGTTGGTCCCTTGGGGTGTTTCTGAGGTACCACATTAGGAATTCCTCCTAGTTGAGCCTCCTGAACATCCCCAAAGCATCTGCTGGTTGTTTGGATGCTCTGGGAGGGCAGTGGCAGCCAGGTGGGGGTCAGTCTCTTCTCCCCAGTGACAAGAGGAAACAGCCTCCCAGGTTGTGCCAGGGGAGGTTTACGTTGGATATTAGGAAAAAAACTTCAGGGAGGGGGTTGTAACGCCTTGGCACAGGATGTCCAGGGCAGTGGTGGAGTCACCACCCCTGAAAGTGTTCAGAAAACCTCTGGATGTGGCACTTGGGGATGTGGGTTAGTGCTGAACGTGGTGGTGCTGGGCTGAGGGTTGGCCTTGAGGACCTTAAAGGGCTTTTCCAGCCACAAGGATTCTGTGATTGCAGCTTCTAAAGAAGTCAGATTGCCTTCTGCAGCCACGGCTGTGCAGGAGGATCAGGGCAGGGGCATCCAGAACAGGCCACCAAGGAAAGAGATGTTTAATGCAGGAGCTTTAGTGCACTGCTGCATGTGACTCTGCTCTGCCTTGCCCATCCATTTCTTTAACAGAGAAGATCCCACTTTGTGCCTTTCTGGAGCCTTTTCCGAGCTGGTTCCTTCTACTCCTGCCTGGATTTTAGTATGTGCTGCATTTCAGTCCGTGGTGAGGGGGTTTCTTGGAGGAAGCCCAGCCCTCCTGCAGCAAATCCAAGTCCACAAATGCCAATTTAAATTCCTCCCAATCTGTCATGCCGTTTTCTATTATGGACCAATTAGCCTGTGGCACCTCTTCATTTAAAAAAAAACCCAACAAACAGGAATGCTCCCCTCTCCAACTTTGACTTTCCTGGGTTCAGAAATCCCACCTCAGTGCTGTGTGAAGGTGAAATCCAGTGAGGAGCGGATTTTGGAGCAGTTCTGTCGTGCTGGAGCACAGAGGATCCATTTGGATATACATTTGGATAATGTGTATCCTGGCGTGCCTTGGATTGGGTCGCTGGCATTGTTGTTGCAGTCTCCAGATCCTGGGCCTGGCCATGGCAAAGCAGCTTTATTGAAATAGCATGTTGGTATTTAAAACAATATTAATACTATATTTGATTCATTAGATCTCCAAAGGCAGTTAAAGCGTTTCCATGTGTGCGCTGTTGGTTCTGGCGGGAGGTTCTTCACATGGCTTTATGTGGTTTCAGACAACATTTTAGCACATTCTTAAAATACCCACAAAAGCCTTTATGTAAAATCTCATAAAGGTGAACCACATAAAAATTATTTTTTTCCTGTTTCATGTCATTAGGATCAAAGTACAGTAGGTAAGAATAAATTTCCCAAAACCTTGTTTTGGTCCCTCTCTTAATTAATGCTTCATGCTCGTAGCAAGGTCGTAAAGTGGGTAATGGGGAAACTGTCTGTGCACACTGTAATGTTCTCAGTGGCTGCCAGTTCATTTGGAGTGAATTCGCTGATTCTGTGTATGAAAAAGAATATATATTATATATATTTTTAAAGCAGTCTGACTCTGAGAAGGGACAATAACTGCTTCTCTCTGGCCTTTGATTCCCATTGCCAAAGGAAGGGTCACTTAGGTTAGAGCTGAGGTTCACTGCAGGACTGGAATTCCCGTTAACTGCGTTAACCAAAATCCATTTGTGAATTCCCCAGGGGATGTAAAAAGGGTGTTTGTTGGTTTGTTAGGTTGAAGTGGCCTGCTGGCAGCCTGGCTTTAGCGTGGCTGGGTTTGCCTTTTCAGTGCTGTGTTACCAGTGGTTGGCAAGTGCCACAGGACAGTGGGTCCTCAACTGCTCAGGCTGGGCGTGCTGAGGAGGGACAGAGCCACTCATTAAAATAAGAGGATGTGGTGAGTTAATGGAGAATTGTTTACCCCTCCTGAGGTCAGCACTGGTTTGGGTAAAGACTTGGATGTCTGTAGTTAAAGGGAATTGGGGCATTTTGGTCACTCTGCCCTCTTGAAACAAGGTATTGAGCTGATCTGTGAGTGCAGAGAATGTGCTGGAAGTGTCGAAAGTGTCACTTAGCATTCACTGCCCAGTGTCTTTGCTCCTGGCTGTTGGCAGGGGTGGGGTTAGTGTGCTTTAATCCACTGTGCTGAGGTAATCCATGAACTCCAAATTACAGTGAGTTGACTTTTGAGCACCATTCCCAACTGGAAGGCCCATGGCTAGAAAGGAGGGGAGCACAGAGGTGGGAAGGTTTGATCATTTTTTCATGCGAGGGATGATTTCCTCTCTTGCAGAAGAGGGAGCAGTGGTCCCTCCCAGGTGTGTGACATCAGAGGCAGCATGCAGACCAGGTTAATCTGCCTGGGAACTGGCTGTCCTGGCAGCTCCGTGTGTCTTTGGATAATGAGATTTTGCTCTCCTGCATGCAATGAAAAGTCTGACTACCAGCATTTTGTGTTTTTGATGAAGTTTCCTCTCCTCCTTTCACATGATCCTTGTGTGCCATGGTCACCCCTGAGATGTGAGAGTTGTGTGCCATGAGCAATTATTTATTATTCCCTTTTCCTTCATCCTCCCTTATGGCTTTAGTAACTTGAGAATGGAAGGGCTGAAATGCTGTGGGTTGCAATTCCAGTTTTCTTGAAGACAAAATTACTCTTCATGCATCTTTCTTCCAACAGTGTTGGGTTGTTAATCATTATTTCATAAAGTGCATTTTCCATCTACACCAGTGTCATCCAGAGGGAGTGGAGCTCTACAGATCCCTTTGCTTTGTTGGTTTTCTGAGTGTACTTTCAGCAAAAGAGATTGAGGCAATTGAAACAATTTTCTCTTGTTTCCCATATGTGATGCTGGAATAATAAAACCTCAACAGCATCTCTGCATTTCTGAGATCCCTGGTTTCAGTTCAGCTCCCTTTGCAGTAAATCAGTGTCAGCTTCACACAGACTTTGGAGGCAGCAACATAAAGTTACTTACTTGCTCCCTTTTGTCTTAATTAGTGAACTTTGCTGTAAAGAACTTCCAGACTTTGCCAATAGCGAGGGAAAAGAGAAGGGAAAAAAGACCAATTGTAAAATAAAGCCTTGCTCTCAGCCCACTTTGCAGCTCGTGCTTTTTTACCAGCTGTTGTAGGTAATTGGAATCAGAGGAAATGTTTGCTCAAGTCCTGTAGAAATCTGTAAATAGCTCTGGTTCTCACCAGACCTTTATTCTCTTTCAGAGAAATGTGCAGTTGTTTTGTAAGTGAAGTCTCTGCATTATGAAGTGATTTGAACTGCTGGATTTCTGGGGGTGTAACTGTGAGAGTCTTGAAGGAAGAAAAAAATCTGTATTAGGACTTATAAATTCTGCTTATTTGAGATTATTATTATCGATGTCTAACTCTGGCTTGGGTCCTGCTTGCTTTTAACTTGCCTTTGGGTTGCATCCTGCAGGTATTTTGAAGGTGGAGTCTCCTCTGTCTACCTCTGGGATCTGGATCATGGCTTTGCCGGGGTGATCCTCATTAAGAAGGCTGGAGATGGATCAAAGAAGATTAAGGGATGCTGGGATTCCATCCACGTGGTGGAGGTTCAGGTACAGCCTCTGGGGCAGCTGATACACCCAAGTGAAAACAAAACCCAGTTAATTCCAGACAATTAAGGAGCACAGGTGTTCCACTGAACAATGCAATATTGTGTCAGGGCTGTAAACTTCTTTCCCTTGTTAATTTTTTGAAAATGCCCCGGAGCAATTTGGATGGAGATAAGTCAGGGCTGTAATCAAAAAGAATCCCAGAAGAATTGAAAGTATGTTACTTTCTGTGCATGTGATCCTGAGATGTGGGGGGTTTTTTAACATAAAGAGCTACAGATAAATATCACTAATTAGGTAATAAAAACAAGGTAATAGGAGGGTAAATTGCTCTAACTAGATTTGCTTTGGAAAATTAGAGGAATGTGCAGACTTAGAATTGTCTTTAAGAGACTGTGCTGCACGAGTGGGGTTAGACTTACCTGGGCTGTTGCTTGTGGGGTCTGCCAGGCCAGCCCCCATTTAGCTTTAGGAGGGATTTTCACCTTCTGTCCCTGTCCCTTTTTGTCCCTTCCCCTTGCAGGAGAAGTCCAGTGGCCGCACTGCCCATTACAAGCTGACCTCCACAGTGATGCTGTGGCTGCAGACCAACAAAACTGGCTCTGGTACCATGAACCTGGGGGGGAGCCTCACCAGACAGGTATGGCTGTGTCCTGCACACCCAGCAGCCCCAGTCAGCCACAAAGCATTGCTTTTGGGAGGTGTTGTATGAACAGCTCTTCTCCTGCAGTTCTGCAGCCCAGTGAAATGGTGAATGCAGTGTGTAATTACCAGAAAGCCCCTTGAACTGTGCTTGACACATTGGAGCTTGCAATTAAAAATACAAAACGTTCAGGAGAGGTTTAGACTTGCTTCTAAGTCTCAGTTTGTCCTTTGGTATCTCTGAATTTTTACTCTTCCATGCTTGTTGCATATATTTTTGTCTGCAAGATTTGCCCACTTTATCATTGGAAGGTTCCAATAGGATTGTAAAAATATAGGATGACTTCTTTTCTTACATCTCTCTTTTAAAAGCCAGCTAAACCACTGTGTTTTGCACTGACTCTTAAGATTTTTTAAGGACATCAGTTACATAGTATCTTCCTTTAGTGTTTTCTTCCTGCAGTATCAAGACACTGATTTTAAAAAATCTAAAAAAATAAGATATATTTGGCCTAAACATTTGGGGTTTTTTTGCCAGCATTAATGATTTTGACTGCCTCCTGAGAGCTGGTTTCCACCAGGAAGGTGCCAGGCAGGGAGATCTCAGCAGTGCTGCAGTCCCTGACAGGCAGGATCTGCTGAACTGCACTGCCTTGGATGGGGCTGCTTCTGCCCCACCACCTGCCAAAGGCTCCTGCCTCCCTGCTGGTGCCCTGGGCTTGCTTTGGGCTGTGGAAGGCAGTGACTGGAGCAGAGTAATAAACTCTGCAGGACAGGAGGCACATTGTAAGGTCATGAGTGACTGGAGAGATTGGCAGCAGCTGAAACTCCTTTATGAGCCTTCCCAGGGCAGACTGGGGCTTTCCATACAAAGGACAATGCAGACTCTGTTAAAAACCTCATGGTTTTGTACAGGTTTGAGCCAGGTGAAGGCAAGGAGGGTCTGGGATTGCAGAGAGGGACTCAAACTGGGTTAGTCTTGCACAGCTTGCCCCAGCCTGGGTGATTTTTCTTTCCACATTGTTGATGTTGAAGAAGCTGATGGAAAAGCAAGAGAAGGAAAAAGGCATATGGAGACAGTTTTGAGCTTTTTTTTTACTCTTTCTGCAGTAATTACACCCGAGTTATGGTGACATGGACAAATATTTAATCACAGGCCTTGCTAATCCTGTAAATCAGAGCTGTGAAGTGCAGGCCAAGGGTTTGGCTCTGCCCACGGCCTCTGAGCACGAGCTGTGCCAAGGAAAACAAGGGCCTTGCAGGATGGGTGTCCTCAGTACACCTTGGCCTGAGCTGCTGGGCCTTGTTTGGTTTGACTTTCCCTCTCCAAGCTTCAGTGGGGAGATTCATGCTGCTGTCATCATTTGAACAGCAGAACATTGGATTCAGATGTGGTGCATGGGGCCAGGGCCTGGCTCCAGTGTCAGGAGTGGTGCAGCAGCTCCTGCACAAACAGGGGAGCCTGGGGGCACGTCCCAGCCTCAGCTTTGCTGCTGTGCATGGGACAGAATCCTGCAGAAAGCTGCACTCTCCGCACTGCCTCGGGGTGTTCTGTGTGAGGGGGAGCTGCTTGTCCCCAGCTGGGAATTTACCTGCAGCTGGACCAAACTCCTGAGTGCAAGGCTGGGACTTTGCTCTAAATCCAATTTGCCACATCACCCAAGCTCTGCAAGTTTTACTTCTCCTTTTTTGAGCAGCCCTTTATGCAGCAAACTGAGCCACCAAGGATTGGTTTTAGTTTGTTCTTGAATAGCGTGTTCCAGTTTCACCTTGACAGGTATCAGGAATGTTTTGGAAAAACTTTGTACATGGTAAATTGACATGGTTTTGGTCAACTCAGTGTTTAAGCTACTCAACCACCTTTGATCCTAAAATGAGAGTAGCAGATGTCCTTGTGTTTGAGAGGAAGGTTTTGAAGTCTTCACAAGCTTGGTCATATCCTGGCTCACAACCTGATGGCAGAGCAGCCTCTGAGTGCCTGGAAAGGGAAGTCTGGTGAGAGCCATTCCTCCAAAACCAGTTTGGCCTCAGAGCTGCAAATGGGGTATTTTCTGAGTGCTTGATGGAGTGATTAACTTGGTGGCCAGGAGCAGGCCAGAGGAGAGAGGAGCAGCTCAGGGAAGGCCACGTGGTGGAGCTGAACTCGGAGCTGGAATAAGGCTCTGGAAATAGCTGTTCTCTGCAGTCACTTCCTGGAGGTGAGACCTTGTTGCCCTGCACCTGATGGGGTTTTGTTGCCTTTGTCAAGACCTTTTGGGAAACTGCCTTCCTTGAATATCCTCAGGCTCCTTCCTGCAAGGCTCCTGCTTGGGCTGTTCCTGAGTGTTACACTGAATTTTTGAGAAGGATTTTTCCCCTCTCTCTTCAAGACAAGGTGTTTGTTGTTGTGGCTGCCCCATCCCTGGAGGTGTCCAGGGCCAGGCTGGATGAGGTTTGGAGTAACCAGGATTGTGGGATTCTCTTGGAGTGTTCCTACAGCTGCCTTGGGGCCACGTGCTGGTCCCTCCTGGGTAGATGCTGCTCAGAGGTCACATCTCTGGCCTGTGTCTGGTTTATTTCATACACTGGGAGTTGACATCTCTCTTCCAGCATCTTGAACTGCTTCTCCTTGGATTTCCCAGTGCAGTTTTTTGTCTGCTACAATATGGGTTGTCTCTGTTTCTAGGAACAAACATTTTACATTTGTGAGTGGACAGAATAAGGAAGGGGGAGACACAGAAGATTCAGCCTTTTTTGGGAAGTTAAAAACTCCCCTTGGTGTAGCTTTAATTTACTTTGTATGGTGTATTTTGGAATTTCAGGCTTTTGGTTTACCAGTTCAGTTACAGAATTTCAGATTGTGTCCTGCTGCAGTGGAGGAATGGGTGTTTATACACACACAGGAGTGTGCAACACAAACCCCTGTGTGTTGTCATATCCACTACTTGGTACAGTTGATCTGTATGCATAATTGCCTTATGTGTGTGCAGGTATTAATTTATCTTGAGAGGGTGAGATCAGTTCAGTTTGCTCTGAAAATCCAACAACAGCCACAGATCTCAGTGAGATCAGTTCTTAGCCAGCAGCTGAACTGAATCCATGGGTCCAGGGATTGTAATTCTGCCCTGAAAACTTAGGGAGAGTTAAAGCTGAAGTGACATCTCCACACAGGACTTGGTTAGGTCCTGGCTGCAGCAGTGCCTCTGTGTGGCAGAGACTCTCCTTTGCCCCGTG
Source organism: Sylvia atricapilla (assembly GCF_009819655.1). Classification (NCBI taxonomy): domain Eukaryota; kingdom Metazoa; phylum Chordata; class Aves; order Passeriformes; family Sylviidae; genus Sylvia; species Sylvia atricapilla. The sequence continues at coordinate 6,144,378 of NC_089161.1, forward strand.
GGGGTTTGGCTGGAATTTTTAGGAATAAATGTTGTTCTACATAAATGCTGCCAGAGAGGAGACAGGGAGCAGGACTTGCAGGGAAATGAAACGTGCCAGCAGCTTTTCAATTACCTTGCACGGTCTCTGGGGACTGCAGGTACCTCCCACCCCTGCTGATTGAAGCCAGATGTTTGGCAGATGCTTCTCCCTGGCAGATTTTGGGGTCCTGTCCCCTTTGTGTGTGTTGGAATCACTTGTGTCGCCCGCCACGGCTCCGAACGGCTTTGGCTGCATTTTGAGGTTTCATTAGGCTGCACTTTTATTTAAGGTAAGAGCAGCTGTGTGATCCTGTTTCACTTGGTGCAGAGGAGATGTAAAGGCTTCCCCTTTCCTGGCAAACAGTCAGCACTGCACTTTGCTGGATGGGCTTCTGCAGCCCCCTCCTTCCAGGCGGGATGAACAGGTGCCTTCCCGAGATGTCCTCGTGCACAAAGAACCTGTGTGTGTGTTTCCTGAGCCAGGAGGAGCCTGAGGAAGTGAGTTTGCTGAGGAAGAAGTTGGCTCCATACCTATAGTTTATTTACATTTGGGGATGTGAAGGATGTAAAGTCACAGGGAAATGAGGCCTGAGATTCGGGATTGAAGTAGCACAGATGTTGATTTTTGAACTTGGAACACTCTCTAGCGAGGGCAGAAGGTTTTGCAGAGCTGGATGAAGGCTGGGCTGTGCAAACAGAGCAATCTCTGCCTGCAGGAAGAGCTGCCTGGGATCTGCTGCTGCTCAATGAAACCCCAGCAGAGCCATTCTGCCATTTATCACCCAGGAAAATCCCTGTGCTCAGCAATTAGGAGACTCATCCATTTCCAGCAAGGGCAGCTTTCATGGAAAGCCCTGTCCCACTGACTTCCAGATGTTGTAACTTTGTTTTTCCACCCGTGGGATCTTCCTGTGATCCCTGAGCTCCCCCTCTGCAGTTACCAGTGCCCTGGAGTCTCTTCAGTCACCAGCTGAGCTGTGTTTGGGTGCAGGGGACAGCAGGGATGTGCTCACAGGGATTGTCTGGGGATTATTTCTGCCTCTCTTTCCCATCATGAGGGTGAGGAGGCCCTGGCACCTCTCAGGCTGCCCAGAGCAGCTGTGGCTGCCCCTGGAAGTGTGGCAGTGTCCCAGGCCAGGTTGGAGAGGGCTTGGAGCAGCCTGGGATTAGTGGAAGGTGTCCCTGCCCAGGGCAGGGGTGGAATGGGGTGGCTTTGAGGTCCAGTGTGGATTTCACAGAGGTTCAGTTCTGTAATAGTTGAGAAAAAGAGAGGAGTTGAGGTCTGAAAAGTGGCAGGTGAAGGTTCTGTGGCATCCCCAGGTTTGCCCATGGTTTTGGCTGGACAATCTGGCACAGGAAATGGGATGTGTTTGGTTACACTGGTGAGAGCAAATCTCTGTGCAGGGATGGGGTCAGTTCTCAGCTGGTTCCTACAATGCTGCAAGTCCTGCAGAGATCACAACCTCCATTTATTGGTTCTAGTTTGGAATGAGTGCTGGAGAGGCAGGCCAGGTTTAGCCTTACTGATATCCAAATAATTCCACATATTTTCCACCTGGAGCCTTCAGCCTGCCCACTGCCTGTGGCTCTGGGAGCCCTTGGCACTCACTGCTGTTTGTGTTTCATTAAAGGGATTTTCACTTTGCTCCGTGGCCAGAGCAGCTGTGGGTGTTGTTGGCTTTGCAGAGCAAAATGGAGGATGAGTTCCCTTCTACCTTTGCTGGTGTTTTCACACAGTTTCATGATGAAACAAAGCGTTTATCCAGCTTAAATGTCCCTCTTTATATCATCCTTCCAAATAATGTTTACAGAAAGCCCAGGCAGCTGCTTTATTCCGTGCAGGAAACATCCAAAGTGACCAGCCAGCCCTGGAGATGTCCCAGAGGAGTGAGTTTCCCCGTGAGTCAGACTCAGAGCAGATGGCTGGAGCAGCCAGGCCCTGGCTGTGCTGCAGGAGAGCTGGGGCTGGGCTGGGGCTGGGCTCACCCTGGCTTTGGCTGAGCTCAGCAGCACTTGGGGAGTGACAGGGGCAAGATGAGCTGCTCCTTAACGTCAGCCTGTAGAGAGAATTTCCCCTTAAAGCAAATCCACCCCTTTTTTTCAGCAGCAGAAGTCCTGCTGCTGAGCCTGTGCAGTGCCAGCCACCGGAAGGAACCTTTAAAAACCCCAACTCAACAAAACCCAACTGTTTGTAGGACATGGCTGATCCTGACTCTGCACTCCATTAAACAGTCTCTTGTAACATCTGGCCTTCCAGAGCACATAAAAATGTTTTCCTTCTGGCAGCAGTTTTTATAGAGATGTAATAATATACGTGCATTTTTTTTTTTAATAATTCTATTTTCAGATTCTGCTGCTTAACCATGGAGCTGGGGCTGTCCAGGTGTGGAGGAGACACAGCAGGGAGGTTGTGACAGTAACTGCCCCACTGGCAGCTCCCAGCTGCCCCAGACTGGGGCAATTTGCTGATAGTTCCCAACTCCCCATCACGTGTGGATGTGTGTTTGTGTAGTTGAGGTTTGCATTGTCCCTGCACTGCAGCTGGATCCCTTCTCCAGGCAGTGTCTCCATTCCATGTAAACAGTCTAAAGGCAAAATTCAACGTCCTGCTGCTCTTTCTCCCCCTCTCCCAGGTTATCTTTTGCCTTCGGGGCTCCAAGTAAATTACACGCTTCCCCAAGCCTGTTACAGACTTGGCTTATTAGAAGAAACCTGTAGCTGGCCCAGATTTTTAAACTCTGCCCTGAGGGAGGGATAGGAACAGATGGATAAGAGAATTCAGTGGGATTAGTAAAACCCTTTGAAGACTGTTCTTCCCACTGCATTTGTCTCCCAGTTTTGTTTTCGTGCTGTCTCAGCAAATCTTGCTGAGGTTCCTGGGTCTGATGTTCATTGTTCAACAGCTTGGCTCTGTCTTGGCCACAATTTTCACCTCAAGAACTGGGGAGGATGGACTTTCCCTTAGCACAGACCATGGAGGGCTGTGGGGTGGATGTTCCATGAGGCACAGTCAGATGAAATCCAGCTTTTGCAGCTGCAGTTCCAGCTCCCAGTTTGGATGCTGGGGTGAAAGACCTCAAGCTGGTTCAGGGACCTGTGTCCTGTTCAGGTCCTGCACTGAGGTCTCACTGGACTCTTGATTTGTTCCAGCTCTGAATTTCTCCTGCAGAGACACTTGGCTGTTCCTCAGTGGGGAGGGAGTGGCTGTTGTGGGGCTGTCTGCAGCAGGGGCTGTTTTCATTCCTGCTTTTATTCCACCACATTTCCATCGCCAACACGTGCCCCTGGCAAGTGCTGGGGGTTTCTCAGCCCGTTCTGCTGTGTTTGCACACTGGAGGAGCTGCTCAGACCCACTGTCCTGCCCTCCTGGACACTGCCCTGCCCCAGACTCCCTGTGATGGATGCTCTGTGCTTTCCTTTGCAGATGGAGAAGGATGAGACTGTGAGTGACTCCTCTCCACACATAGCCAATATCGGGCGCTTGGTAGAGGTGAGTGCAGGTTCTTTTGCTCAAATTCAGTCCCATCCCTCAGAATTTTGTTGGATTTTCTTTACAAACAACTTCCTCATTCCTGTTGTTGCTCAGTGCTCCTCTTTCAGTCCCTTCCAGCTGTTTGTGGGTACAAAGCCACCCCTCTGCCCCTTGTGTCCTGCTCAGCACTGCAGTGACTTCCTGGACAATGAGTGTTCCTTTCCTGAGCACTAATTGACAACTTCCTACCCCCACATTTGCTTTTGCAGCCACTTTTGGGGAGAAGTGTTTCAAGTCAGGTTGCTACACAGCACTGTCCCTTGGACTGAAAGTTCAGAGTATCAAGTGCTGATGAAATCCCCTGGAGTTGGGTTTAGTGTTGGATTTTGTGGTAGCTCTCAATCCTGACTGAGACTGTGCTGACTGAAGGTGTTCCAGATTTTCTTCATTGTTATAGCCAAGAAAGGAGGAAGTTCTCAACTAGGATGCATTGTTAGGGAAGTGGGAAATTAAAGAAAGGCAGCTACTTCTTTTTTGATTCCTTTTAAATTTTTTTTTCCTTGAGTGGAAGCAATGCAATGAAATAAAAGCTGCTTTGTTAAAGATCTCTCTCAGAGCTCTGTCGAGCAGCTTTAAAGAACAAGTCAAAAATCCAAAGTCACCCCGGGCACAGAACTCTGAGCTGTTGGTTATGCTGAAGGACTGACCTGGCTCCTGGAGCCTGTGCAGTGCCAGGACGCTGCTGGGAGGGTTGGGGTGCTGCATTTTCCTTCTGTGCAGAGCTGGGGAGAAGCTGCCCTCTCGTGGTGCAGGGAGCTCCCGTAGCCTGGAGAGATGGGCTGGGAGGGGAGAGTGGGACAAAGGCCAGGCTCTGGGATGGGAGCAGAGCCTGGCTCCCGGGGGGGCTCTGGGTGCTCTGGGTGCTGTGGTCACCACCTGGGGCTGCACCATCCCTGCACACAGCTGAGCTGACTAAAGAGCTGCTGTGGTACTTTATTTTCCAGGACATGGAGAACAAAATCAGAAGTACACTGAATGAGATTTATTTTGGAAAAACAAAGGACATCGTTAATGGGCTGAGGTAAGGCAACTGCAGTGGGTGGGGGACCCTTTGCATCCCTGTGGTGCCACCCCAGCCTTGAGCTGCTTTTTTTCCCCTCCCTGTGCTTTGGGACAATATTTGTTGTGTGGAGT